>NC_091057.1:107716024-108341024 GCF_000393655.2 Nicotiana sylvestris
TGACTTCAAGATAGACAAAACAAAGAATTTGAAAGCTAAAGTTTAAATTGTACTCCCTTGTTCTTCAGGCGGGCTCCTGACTGCTGACTTGAAAGTATTCCCTGCTTTCCAGGCGGGCTCCTGACTTCAACTTAAAAGTGCTCCCTGCTCTCCAGGCGGGCTCCTGACTTCAAGATAGACAAAACAAAGAACATTTTCTGCCCCAGTTTGGTGGCTGGGGACAGATGTGATTATAGAACTAAATCATATTACCAAGTATTACTAAGGATTTGAAAGCTAGGTCCCATTATTCAGGGGGGTCCTAACAACTCTTAACTAAACGACAATTTTAAATCTAAGTTATATCTTCTACATGTGTGACTTCTGCTAAATCTTGCTATCTAAGAGAATCTTTAAACTACTCCTCATTATCCAGGAAGGTCCTGAAAATCAAATGTCAAATTTTATCTTAAGGGTGACAACTTTCATGTCTGAATCGTACTACTCTACATCAGAGTTTACGCTAAATGTCATTATCTAATCGAAATTTTAAAGCAAAGTCCCATTATTCAGGAGGGTCCTGGAGACTCCTAATTAAATCCTATCTCGAACATGCAAACTTCTAAGCTAACTTATATTCTTTTGGGATACATTTATGCAAGATTATGTTATTTCTGAACTTCAAACTAGGTCTCATTTTCCAGGAGGGTTCTGAAAATTAAAAATCAAACCTGTTCGGTGACTGCCTTTCTTTATGGAGGGTTTCTCCGAAACATCCGATTTTCTGCCCCTGTTTCAATCAAAAATAAATCTTGTTAGTTTAAAATGTGGTGGTTGGTTTGTGGCCTTGACTTTGAGGGCGATTGCTCCTTCACTTCCTATGATAACTGATTTCCCCTCGAGGACCTTGCTTGCTTATGGACTAGCCACTTTCTTTGTCATCCTTATCACAGAAAATGCCCCCTTCTCCGTTCAGACCCAATTCCTTCTATCTGTTGCACTGCTCATGAACTGACATTTACCAACCTTTGTGTTTTACTGAAAATACCTTTGATCCGTCCACCTAACACCCTCCATCTGTTGCATCGTGCTCTTGTGTTGACATGTACTGCATCTTTGTGTTTCTCATGAATTCCAAAGCACGACAATTGCTACCCACTCATCGTGCATGTTGTTTTTCTTGACTTAAACCACTGGCCCTGGCCTTGAGGTCTATTGCTCCTTCACTTGCCACGATAACTTTGATTTATGCTAGGAGGACCTCGCTTGTCACTGATTAAACACCTTTTGTCGATCTTACCATAGAAAATACCTTTGATCCGTTCACCAAACCCTTCCATCTTGTTGCATTGTTTATGAATTGATATGTACAAAACCGTCATGTTTCACCGAAAATACCTTTGATCTGTTCACCTAACACCCTCCATCTGTTGCATTGTTCCTGAATTGATGTGTACCAAACCTTTGTATTTCATAAGGATCCCAAAGCATGTTGATTATTACCAGCTCAATGTGTTTGTTGTTCTTTCCTGACTTATGACATTTTGATGTACTGGCCAAAACCCGTTTTGTGCAATTGAAAAGCTGGTGGCAAATTTTGAAGTCATTTCTCACTTATTTTGACCCAACAGACTCAGGAAGAGGAAGTAAACAAGACAAAAGGAATAGAGTAATGGGCAAAGGAAAGAGATGATTCCTAACAAGAAAACTACAAAGTAGAAACCTATCAGATGTGGTTACCAACTCCAATGACCATGACATGCACATATTGATTAAGTGGCCTAATCTGTCAAACAAGTCTGATGTTCAACTCTTGTTATACCCCTGAACCATGAAACTGGACTTCAATGCTCCGATTATCCAATCTGATTCACAATCCTTATTCGACTTGTAGTGCCCGAAGGGTTTTCACCATCAAGCCTCTCTCATTCTGTTCTTTCTCTCAACTTACCGTCGCCTTATGGTGTCCGCAAGGGTTTTCACCAATAAGACTCTCTCATTTTTGGATTTCTCTCAGCTCCTGTCGCCCTACGGTGCCCATGAGGGTTTTCACCAATAAGACTCTCTCATTATCATTATTTTTCTGCTTGGGCCAAAGTATTGCCTCTGATATGAATTACCTCCTCTTGCTTGACTTGGCTTCTCTCGGAGACTGATCGGAAGGTCTTTCTTTGGACCGTAATGTGGGCTTTTGGATAGGGTTAAAAAGAAAGGATATTAAAGGCTCAAAATGATTCACATGGGTTCAAAATTACAACTTTCGAAATTAGATTTCTTACAACAACCACAACTTCTGCCCCAGTTTCTTGCTTGGGGACTTTTGGATTTTTATTTTGATGAGACCGAACTGTGAGGCTGCCTACATATCCTTGAAAGGAATCAGGTCGAACGTAGTTCATGACATAGGAATTGCTCTGTTGTTGTGATTTTTCTTTTCTTTTTCTTCTTTTCTTTTCTTTTCTTTCTTCCTTTTTCTCTTTTTGTTGTTTTGTTGTTTTTTCTTTCTTCTTTTCCTCTTTTTTTCTTTTTCTTCTTTTATCTTTTGCTTTTCTCTTTTTCTTTTTATTATTTTTCTTCTTCTTTTCTCTTTCCTTCTTTTTTCTTTTTTTTCTTTTTCTTTCTTTCTTTATCTTTCCTTTTCTTTCTTCCTTTTCTTATCTTTCATGTTTGTGTTTCTGATATTCGCTACTGATTCCGAAAGAGGGGTATGAAAGAAATTAAATAAGGCTCAAAAGGGGTGACGAGGGATAAAGTGTTTAGATAGCGGAACAAAATGTCTTTATCATTTCAACCTTCAAAATCTGCCAAGTACAAACAACACAATTAAACAAATCAAGGAAAACATTCGTAACATCTTTTGGTTGCGCCAGACTTGATGACCGTACCCACACATTCACCTTCTACATTTGTTATATACAAAGCACCATTGGACAACACTCTCACTCTCATTACTGCGAACGACCCCCTACAAATTCGGGACAAACTTGCCGTTATCTTCACCTGATGCAACATGATGCATTTCAATAGTGTATTTTTATGTTCTCTCTACCCCAGTTCACACAACTCGGGCTTGAAGTGATCTCAAAATGCCTCTACTTATTTCCCTTAAATGTCCCTAAATCTTCTACATTGTTTCGTTGCTTCGTGCATAAACTGACTTTTAAAACCAAGCTGAGAATTACGAGTGCATGTCATGTCACTAGAGTCAACATGAAAAGACTATAAAAGGAAAAGAGAACTAAACAAAGATAACTAAAAATATCAGAAAACAGAAAATTGCATTAAACAGATGGTGAAAGGGTTTGGACAACAAAACAAACAAACTAAACTGGGGTCACAAACCTGTAACAAACCTAGACAACACTAAACGAGCTACTACGACTAAACAAACTAGGCAAAATAAAAGGATAGAAGGGTTTGAGTCACAAGACAATATCCGGATTACAACCCTGAAAATAACTCGGACAACAGAAATGACAACAAAATAAACCACCAAAACTTCTCCCTGGCTAACCAAGACAGGAGCGTCTTTCCAATTGCCAAGCTCGGCATCTTAGCCACTAAATTCTGCATCAACATTACTAAGACCTTCACAAACTTCCATCACATTGTTCTTAACAAATCGCTTTTGGGTTCCCTTTGCTGGCTCGTTCTTAAGATCAACCTCTGATAGCACTGAAAACTTTGCAGCGCGTGGACCTTCGAGGATCTCAGAAGAATTTTCATATTCCTTTTCAAAACAAATCATACTCATCATATGCGTCTCATTACGAACATGCGATGGACTTTGGCTAGTGTCTACTACATCTGGATTTTGCACGACAATGTCACCTGCATCAATAAGCTTCTGAATTGCTTTCTTCAAATTCCAACACTTCTATATGTCATGCCCCGTGCATCTGAGCAATATGTGCACCTTTGAGAAAAATCAAACTTCTTTGACAGAGGGTTTGGCATTTTTATATGAATCGGCTTCAACATGTCCAATTGCTTCAACTTTTGGAACAAACTGGCATATGACACTCCCAATGGGGTGAAAGCCTTTTCTTTTTTCAGCAACCTCTCATTCTTAAATGCTTGATTGAGCCAGAAACCTAATCCAGGGGGTTTTCGGTAGGCTCGTGGGGATGGATAGGCATTGTATGGAGCTGGGTACTGAGAGAGTGATGTACGATTTTGGGAGTTTCGTGGAGAGAAGTGGCATTGGGGAGGATCATCTAGTGCACAAGGATATCCACGGGGATGTCGAGGCTAGAAGTGTTAATCGGGAAAGCCCATCGGATCATCTTTTCTGTTTCTCTTTCTTCCACCCAACTTACTGGGGTGTTCTGAATGTCTTTCGAACAACTCATGATTTTGCCTGACTTGATTCCCTCTTCTACTAGCTCCCCCATTTTTAACACATCTTTGAAAAGCTTTCCCAAGGCCGGGATCAAATGACTGAAGTAGGTGGGCCCCTGGGCTTTTAGGAAGAGCTCAACCATTTCTTCTTCCCCAATCAGGGTATTGACTCGAGCAGCCTGCTCCTTCCATCTGAGTCCAAATTCTCTAACGCTTTCCTCCGGCTTCTTTTCCATTTTAGATAGGGAAGAGCGGTCTGGGGTAACACCTGATCAGTATTGAAAGTATCGAACAAAATCTTGAGTCATGTCACCCAACGTAGGCCACTTACCAACATCTTGACAATTATGTCATTCCAATGCTGCCCCAATCAGGCTCTCACTGAAGTGCACCATCAACAAATCATCTTTCTTGCCAACACTTCTCATTTTATTGCAATAATCCCTCAAATGGGCTATCGTATCCCCACACCCATCATACAAGTTAAACTTTGGTACTTTAAACCTCGCAGGCAGATGAACGTCGGGGGACATAGACAATTCTTTGTAAGACATGCTACCCTGGTCTCCCATTTTTTGCTTGTTCTTTAAGGACTGTTATATGCCTTTCGGCCTCCTGGGTATCCCATCTCGCCCTTTTCTTCCTGTGAACTTTTCATTTTCAACATGAGGTTCATCCCGCGGGCCCTGGTTGTATGAGTTAGGAACCTTGTGGGCAACCTTTGAGGGGTAATATTGGGCATCGTGAGCTTTGAGTGGGTATTCATTGTCGGGGATAGTAGATGTGACAGGAGGGTGATTTTGGGGAGAGGTAATTGGAGGATGAGTGATGAAGCTACTAAGACGGTTGGGAAAGCTGTGATAAGCGGGTAGATCTGGAGAGTCTGGAGGATCATCTAGCATTGTGTCCGAAGTTTGGGTAAGAGCAGTATCTAGGAAGCTAGGTGGTGGCGGGGGTGGTGCCTTCCCAGTCATCCAAGCCTGATACATGTCAGCCATGTGTTGTTTTAACATCTTTACCTCTTCAACCAACCCATTGTCCTATTCAACCAACTGCTTTCGAGCGCCGGTGTCAACCAAATCAGTTCTGTTGTTGTCTGCCATTGCCTTTTGACTTTATGTTGTAGAGAAGAGTTACCACTTTAAAAACCACAAACCAACCACCCTTCTGCTATGAATATAACAAAATGAAGCCATCACGTTAGCGTTAGGGCATTTAACATAAGATAATCTCAATTTACGTACAATGCACCTAACCACAGTTATCGGTTCTAAAATGACTTCGAGGGCACAAAGGTCAGTTGGCATCATCCCAATTTGTTCATTTTAACCTTCTCTTTTCTTTGTCTTTCTAGCACTTCTTGGCTTGCCCATTTTCCTTCATTTTTCTTTTTTTTTATTATCAGTCTTTTCTTTCTCTCATATCTCACATCCCACAATTGCACCTCTTTTTTTTGTTTCCTTCTTTTTTTTTCTTTTTCCTTTTTTCTTTTCTTTTAACAGTAAAAAAATAATTCGATCGAACCCTATTAGGTTGCCTGCGTATCATGACGCCGCATGAATCAGATCTTTGCGTAGTTCTAGGAGATCGGGAGTAAAGTAAACAAACTAACGTTTCCATTTTTCTTTTCTTTTCTTTCTTTTTTTTTTCTTTCTTTTTTAAAACATGTACTCTATGAGAAATTATCAAGGACAAATCCTAAAAGAGAAAAATATTTTTTGGTTCTTCTTTTTTTTTTGAAGGAAATCTAAGGAATAAACCCCAGAAAGACATTTTGAATCCTCATTTGATATCCTGACGCAAGATCTCGAAGCAATCAATGAAAAAGATAAAACAGAATGTTTTTGGATTTCAATTTTGATTGCCTAAAGGAAAAATTCCAATGATAAACAAAAGATAAAGTATTTTTTTTATGTACAATATCCTAAAGTTCTAATGAAAATAAAAGAATGTTTTTTTTTCATTTTTCACTAATTTCCTGAAGAAACACCTCAAAAGAAAGTCTTTTTGGATTTTGGAATTAACACCTTAAAGAAAGCTTTTAAAGAAGTACTAAAAGAATTTTTTTTCATTTCTAGAATTAGTATTCTAAAGAAAATTTATAACGAAATATAAAATGTAACATCTTTTTTTTTATTTTACTTGTAACACATTTTCAAATGCAAAATAAGAAATACAGTAACAAAAGACTATACAAACTCAATTAGACAATACAAACTCTAACATCACCTAAAAGACTAAATACTACTACACAGGACTAGAAAAATAAAACAAAAATAATTGACTCAAAAACATAAAATGGCTCCTCGAGCAGCTCATGAATGCAGTGATCTTGGGGTATCTGTCATGTTCAAACTTCGGTAAATAAATCCACACCTGTATGAAAAAGCTTTAAATCAACACTATGTGAGACAATAACACTCCCTACGGGACACATGGAAGACTTGGTTGAGGCTATTTTTGCAAACTGACTTATTTGGCCAAAAGGTGGCTAGAAGTGCAAAATTTGATTATGACCCCGCAAAGCCAAGAACCTAAGATTTACTAGAAAAACCGGACCCTATGTGGGTTGCCTACGTATCACGCCCCGAAAGACGAGGATCAGGTATGCGTAGTTTGGGCAAATTGGATACGGGCGAGAATAATAAAAAAACTAACATATAGAGAACACATTTTTTCTTTTCTTTTTCTTTTTCGAAAAATGATGAAACATATAAAATCTTTTTGAATTTTCTTTTCTTTTTTTTTGATTTTTTTTTTTTTGAAAAATGATAAAAAGTGCAAAATCTTTTTGAAGTTTCCATGCTCTTTTTCTTAATAAAATGTAACAAAAAATATAATTGGGCCCTACTCGCTTCACCCTCTTTTTTTCCTTTTTTTTTTCTTTCTTCTTTCTTTTTCCATTGTTTTTTTTCTCTTCATTTCTTCATTTACCTTCAGCTATCATTAGTTCGCCAAATGACCCTTTTACCCTTGAATAAATGCAACATATAGCACATAAGATGCATCAGGATGGTCTTTTATTTTTGGGTACACCTGTCCTAGACGGACTCAACCCTTGTGTTGAGTCCCCTAAGTCAAATGCACGTGATGCAACAAACATTCCTACTAGGGATCCGGCATGAGGTCTTGTTATACTAGATTTAAAACCTGGGTTTATTGTTCTAGACCTGGCTTACCCGAGGGGACAACTCGAGCCGGGGGGGGGGGGGCAGCGTACCAGGAATACAGAAGCTTCACTGGCTTTGCAACTTGTCTGAACCTCGTTCTAAATTTGGAATATGACTCTAACAGAAAAGTAGTCACACGAAGTGCACACTTCTTCATGATTTAGAAGACTCAGAGAGAAGAGGAATTTCGCAACAATTTATATACAGTTCACGGAATATCAAAGCGGTAAAAACAATCAATTAGCACATTAGGCCCAAATCATGTAACAAAATCAGATAATGGATAAAGCCAACTATAACAATTATTCTAAGCTCGAATTCTTGAACCCTGAACCAGAGATTCTGGGTTCGATTCCCCAGCAGAGTCGCCAGAGCTGTCACACCTCCTTTTTTCACTTACACCACGTAAGGGAGTATAAAGGAATTTTTCCAATTAAAAGACAATCGAAACGGGATTTATATTAAGAAATTCAGAGTTGCCACTTGGGAGATTTATGGTGTCCCAAGTCACCGGTTCGAATCCCGAGTCGAGGAAAAGGTTGACTCTGTAATACAGTCCGCGAACCAGAAATCCAGGTAAGGAATTCTGTTAATCCGGGAGAAGCTGTTAGGCATTCCCGAGTTCCGTGGTTCTAGCACGGTCGCCTAACTGTTATATTCAACTTATTTATCTGATTTAAATCAATTATGAAACTATGTGCCGATTTTAGCTTTATAACCGCTTTATTTTTAAGGAAGATTGAACGTCGTTCAAAACATGTCTTTGGATCGCGCCACATGAAATGCACCCGCAATCGACATATTTTATTCAACATTGTTGGGATTTGGATTTGGGTCACATGAAATGCACACCCGAAATTGGTAATTAAAGAAAATCAATTTAAGGAACGCTCCTAAAGCAAACTACGGAGATTCAACTTTCAATAGCAACATCTGTGAGAGCCACGTGTCACGGAAATTATTGTGGAAGGGACAAAATAAATTAGTGTCGGAAACGTGGGCTAGTTTGTAGCCTTACTGACAGTTGGGCCAAACCAATTAGGCGAACAAAACAGTCATTGAGCCGGAGAGTTTTGAACTCGTGTGGCCCATTCATCATCTACCATTACAGTAGCCTAAATATCAAGAGCTCTAATTGTTCGATTCATTTTAAAACTTAAAATACCACTAATGTAACTCAAATAGCAACAAAATCAGGACCCTAAAAGTTATTGATGCTTTAACAGAAATAAATATAAGCATGCATCACAACTAGTGAACAAATGGAATTAAGAACTCTAAATATATGGCTCTAGGACCAAAACATCTAAGCAAAATTTTAGCATAGACTCATATTCATAAAGAGAAAGTAGAAATTGCAGGGGATAAGATAAGCAACGAATCTAATCTTTTCATTTCTGAAACTTAATTAGGCAAAAAATCTCCAAAACATGAAGCATGGGAATTTACCTCTAAACCAAAATTCAGAGAAGTCTTTCGAATGAACTAAGATCGGAACCGTCATCGACAAACTTGTACGACACCTCGGCTTCACAGACGGACAGCTCGGACGAACCTATATCGAGACTACTGTTTCATCGACTTTTCGAACACCACTCGTCACCTCCTTTTCACTGCTGCTACCCTCCCGTTGCAGCTATGTGCGTGTGTGTTGTAGATGGGAAGCTACGACAATGGAGGGCTTTCTTGGTCAAGGAGGTGTGTTATGGTTGAAGAAGGAATACAGAGAGGGCTGACGGGTGGTATGACGACGTGAGTAAGGAGCTGTTGGTGGTCTTTTCAACTCGTTTTTGGCGAGCTCGTCGCTGTTCTATTGAAGAAGGCCGATCAGCAATGAAGGGGTCGTTTGTGTTGGTTGAAGAAGAAGCTTAGGTCCCTAAGGTTTTGGTGGTGTTCACTGGAGAAGAAGAAGAAGAAAGCTAAGAGGCACTATTTGTGGCTGCTTCCTTGTTCATGGTTGCTCAAGGAAATTAAAACGAAAGTGGGGGGGGGGGTCTATTTTTGGTTCTCTGTTGCAGAAGAAGAACAATGGCAATGGGTCGTTTGGAGAAGACAACCCCCGGGGGGGAGGGGTCCTGCGCAGCTTTTCCTTTTTAGCTTTTTGTCCACGTCGTTTTCTGTTTTTGAAGAGAATTAAAACGGGGGAGGGAGGAGGTCTATTATTTCATTGGAGAAATTTCAGAACGGGGGAGGTTGAAGAAGATGACGTGAAGGGGGTCCGGGTCATTCTGTGCAGCTTTCTTGTGTATTGTTTTGTCCGTTTCCCCCTTTCGTTTTTTGCTTTTCTTTTTTTTATATAGTCTAGGTTTTTGATAGGGTTTTAGGTTAAGGGGTATGGGCCTAAGAATTATGAGCTTGGCAATTATGGGCTAGGTCCAAAATTAGGCCTAAAGATGGGTTGCTCGAGCCCAAGCTCTATTCTTTCGCTGCGAACGAGATTAAAAATACGGGCCCATTTGTTAATTATTCCTACTATTCAAATAATTATTAAAATAAAACTAACCATTAAAATAAATCTATTTTTGGTATTTTCAAATATCATATTAAAATAAAAATACGATACTATTTTTGCATATATATTTTAAAGATTGTTTTATATTAAAAATGACTACAAAACATTAATGAACTTATTTTTGTGAGTTTTTGTTTTCTTGTAATAAAATTAAAGTAAAAGAATCAAAATTACTTAAAATATTTATATTATGCCTAAATTAAATATTTTACGCTAATATATAAAAAATCTTGGGGAGGGTCAAATATCACATGTCTACAGTGATTTCTTTCCATCTATCAAAGCATTGGTGGATGGTGTAACCTAGTGGTCAATGAAATAAGTGAGAACCATGAGGTGTCAGGTTCAAATCCCACCAAAGACAAAAAATACTAGGTGATTTCTTCTCATCTATCCAAACCTCGGTGGATAGAGTTACTATGAAGTTTTAAAATGCATCAGAGAAAAAGATGATTTTATTCATGAATAACAAGCTCTTTATATAGAGCAGATACAAACGGAAATATATTAAAGGTGGAACAAACTGATATGATAAGATTCTGTGCAGTAGGATACACTAGAATATAGGAAACTAACAAAATCCTAAACCTGAAAAATAGGAAGCTAATAACAAACTCCTAAACTGAAGGATATCAGTTGTTATCCTTTAATACGCCCCCGCAAGTTAGGGGTGACTGGAATAAGCCCCAACTTGTGAAAATTGCGTAGAAAAGTGGTACGCAGAAGAGGCTTCGTGAGGATGTCGGCAACTTGATCAGCAGAGTGAAGGTGACGAACCTCAAGTGCTTTATGTTAAACTTGCCCGCGAACAAAATGGAAATCAATATCTACATGTTTCATCCTACTGTGAAAAACTGGATTAGCACAAATGTAGGTGGTACTAACATTGTCACAGAGGACTGTTGGTGGAGCAGACAATGGGAAATGAAGCTCATGGAGCAAATTCGTGAGCCAATTAACTTCAGAAACAACGGCAGTAACAGCTCGGTACTCAGCTTCTGTGGATGAGCGTGAAACCGACCTTTGCTTTTTGGAAGACCAAGAGATTGGTGAGTTTCCAAGGTAGACAACATAACCTGTTGTTGATGTTCTGTCTTGTGGATTTCCAGCCCAATCAGAGTCAGAATAAGTAAGTAAACGATCTGTTGGTTGTCGACATAGCTTAACTCCCATTGTGCTGGTGTGTTTCAGGTAGCGCAACAACCGTTTGATAGCTTTCCAGTGAGACACTTTTGGATAATGCATAAACTGAGACAACTTGCTAACAGCAAACCCGATGTCAGGCATAGTGAAGGATAGGTAGTGAAGCTTACCAATGATTCTTCTGTAAAGTGAAATGTCAACAACAGAATCGGCTTCAGAATCAGCGAAGGAGCAGGTTGATGTCATCGGTGTTGGGACACCCTTACATTCAACCATGTGCAATTCATCCAGAAGATCTATGACATATTTGTGTTGAGACAAATATATGGCAGCTGGCGTTGATATTACTTCAACACCCAAAAAATAATGCACTAGCCCAAGATCTTTTAGAGAGAATCGTTGAGAAAGAGTATCAATGATGGACCTGATACTTCTTCCAATATTACCCGTAATAATTATGTCATCAACATATATGAGAATGTAGACAGTAACCTCTACAATGTGAAGGATAAACAAAGATGAGTCAGATTTGGATTTAACAAACCCAATACTTGTCAAACAGTTGGTGAGCTCGGTGTACCACGCCCTAGGAGCCTGCTTAAGTCCGTATATTGCTTTTTTTAGCTTGCAAACATATGTTGAATGTTTAGAGGACTCGAAACTAGGAGGTTATTTCATGTACACTTTTTCTTCAAGTCTGCCTTGTAAGAAGGCATTATTGACATCCAACTGATGAATAGGCCATGAGCGTTGGGTAGCAATTGCAAGGACCAAACTGACTATTGCGGGCTTGACAGCGGGGTTGAATGTAGAATGATAATCCAACCCAGGCCTTTGCGTGAAACCTTTGGCTACTAGGTGAGCCTTATACCTGTCAATGCTTCCATCAGGTTTATGTTTAACTCTAAATAACCACTTACAATCTACAACAATCCGAGAGGGATCACTGGGAACTAAATCCCACGTCTGATTTCTGATTAGAGCATCATATTCTGCTTTCATTGCTTCTTTCCAATGGGGGTATAGTTGTTCTTGACGGTAGGAGCGGGGGATTGGTGGTGAGAGGTTGGTTTTGGCAAAAAAAGTCTTGGGTTTCAGGCTATTTTTTTTTGATCGGGTAACCATTGGATGAGGAAGGGTGGCTGGTTTTGTTTGCGATGGAGGAGAAAGAACGTGACAGGAAAGTTCTCTTTAGTGAGACGAGCAAGGCAATCCCGCAAGCTGAATACGCGAGTTTGAGACTTATTGGCATAAGCAGTATAGAGGGAATCCCATGCCGCTTTGGCAGTGGCTGCATGCAGTATGGAGGGAATCACATGCCGCTTTGGCAGTGGCTGCAACAGCTACAGTGGCAGCAAGAGTTGGATCAACTGACGCTAAAATAACGTTTTGGATCAACTGGTCTTAACGAAACCAATTAACGTAATCGGGTTTGGCAATTGTCTGGTTGTTTGTGGTGGTGGTCTGGATAGGAGAAGGGATAGTCCCATCTAGATGGCCATAGATATTGTGTCCTCTCATGAGCATGGACAAACTTGTGCCTTCCAGAGGGAGAAGTTATGGCTGTCAGCAAGTTTGATCGGAAGTTGGGTAATTGGGTTGAACTGAACAATAGAGGTGATGCTTGTTGCATCAGAATTGGTAATAGAGGGTGCCATTTGTGGTGGGTGGGTGGGTAACAAAAAGGTCAGAACTCCGTGAGGAGAAAGAAAGCTCTTGATACCATATGAAGTTTTAAAATGCACCAGAGAAAAGATAATTTTATTCATGAACAACAGGCTCTTTATATAGAGCAGATACAAACAAAATACATTAAAGGTGGAACAAACTGATATGATAAGATTATGCGAGTAGGATACACTAGAATATAGGAAACTAACAAAATCCTAAACCTGGAAAATAGGAAGCTAGTAACAAACTAACTGAAGGATATCAGTTGTTATCCTTTAATAGTTACTTGGTATCGCTAGTGGGAGGTGGCAAGGGAAAAAAATATTGTTACTGTTGAATTTGGCAAAGTCCCACATCGGTGGGTTAGCCATTTGGTTGGGAAATTTTCCCTATAAAAGAAGGCCTAATGTTTAGGATTTAAAGACACCTCTCATTTGCCTTCTCATCTGTTTAAGGCATTTGTATCTTCTCTCTTTAGTATTATTTCACTTGTATTTCTGGAGTGAAATAAAATATTGGTTGTGTCCGAGGAGTAGGCAAAATTAGCCGAACCTCGTAAATTCTTGTGTTTCCTTTATTGTTGCTTTATTGTTTTATTTATTATTTGGTGGCTGTCATAATTTTTGGTATAGTAGTTGTGACTTATTCACACTATATACATTTGGCTTCCGCAACAATTGGTATCAGAGCCAAGGTACTGTCTAAGTATGCTCTGTGGTTGCAGCATAGTCTGATCTTCCACATCAGAAAAGATTTATCTTGGTAACTGAGTCAAGGTTCTGTCTGAGTATGCTCTGTGGTTGCAGCTTAGTCTGATCTTCTACATCAGAAAGGAAATAATCTTGATTTGTGTCGTCAGCTATTAAATAATATTTGTGTCAAATATGGGAGACAATAAACAAGAAGAATCTACATCAAGTGTCAACAATACGTCATCATTGGCATCTTCGCTTATGACAAGAATTGTGTCAAATGCGAAATTTGCGGTAGAAATATTTGACGGGTCCGGACATTTTGGGATGTGGCAAGGCGAGGTTCTAGATGTCCTTTTTCAACAAGGGCTAGATCTGGCCATTGAAGAAAAGAAACCAGATGTTATTGGAGAAGAAGATTGGAGAATTATCAACCGTGTTGCTTGCGGTACCATTCGATCCTACCTTGCTAGAGAGCAGAAATATCCATACACAAAGGAAACTTCTGCAAGTAAATTATGGAAAGCACTGGAGGATAAATTTTTGAAGAAAAACAGTCAAAATAAATTGTACATGAAGAAGAGACTGTTTCACTTCACCTATGTTCCTGGTACCACGATGAATGAACATATCACCAGTTTCAATAAGTTGGTCACAGATTTGCAAAATATGGATACAACTTATGATGATGGTGACTTGGCCTTGATGTTGTTGGCGTCACTTCCTGATGAGTACGAGCACCTTGAAACTACTCTACTCCATGGAAATGACGAAATTTCTCTCAGAGAAGTTTGTTCAGCTTTGTACAGCTATGAACAAAGAAAGCGAGAAAAACAGAAGGGCGGAGAAGGAGAAGCACTATTTGTGAGGGGTCGTCCTCAAAATCAAACGAGGACAAAGAAGGGAAGATCCAAGTCAAGATCCAGACCCAGCAAAGATGAATGTGCCTTTTGTCGAGAAAAAGGGCACTGGAAGAAAGACTGTCCGAAGTTGAAGAATAAGGCCAAATATAATAATGGAAAGGCCATTATGGATTCAAATGTAGCTGATTGTGATGATTCAGACTTCTCATTAGTTACAATAGAGTCATCAACATCATCAGACATATGGTTGATGGACTCGGCTTGTAGCTATCATATGTGTCCCAACAGGGACTGGTTCGTGGATTTTCAAGAAGGAGAATATGGAATTATTCACACAGCGGATAATAGCCCTCTTACCTCATATGGGATTGGTTCAATACGATTAAGGAACCACGATGGAATGATCAGAACATTAACAGATGTTCGATATGTACCAGATTTGAAGAAGAATCTCATCTCTGTGGGAGCCCTTGAATCAAAAGGGTTCAAAATCATTGCAGAAAATGGAGTGATGAGAGTATGCTCCGGTGCACTAGTGGTAATGAAGGCTAATCGGAAGAATAATAATATGTACCGCTATTGTGGCAGTACAGTTATTGGGACAGCGACAGTGACATCCAGTGACGACAAAGAGGCAGAAGCAACCAAGCTATGGCACATGCGCTTGGGACATGCTGGAGGAAAATCCTTGAAAACTCTATCAGATCAAGGATTGTTAAAAGGAGTCAAGGCTTGCAACTTGGAGTTTTGTGAGCATTGTGTTAAAGGGAAACAGACAAGGGTTAAATTTGGTACAACGATCCATAATACTAAAGGCATTTTGGATTATGTACACTCTGATGTTTGGGGTCCTTCCAAAACACCTTCATTGGGTGGGAAGCACTATTTTGTAACCTTTGTTGATGATTTTTCCCGAAGAGTATGGGTGTATACAATGAAGAGCAAAGATGAAGTGTTGGGAATTTTTCTCAAATGGAAGACGATGGTGGAGAATCAAACAGGCAAGAGGATCAAGTGTATTCGCACAGACAATGGAGGTGAATACAAAAATGATCATTTCAATAAGGTCTGTGAAAATGATGGCATCGTTCGACACTTCACTGTTAGACATACACCACAACAGAATGGAGTGGCAGAACGTATGAACCGGACCTTGCTGGAGAAGGTACGGTGTATGTTGTCCAATGCTGGCTTGGGCAAAGAATTTTGGGCTGAGGCAGTTACATATGCATGCCACCTCATTAATCGCTTACCATCTGCTGCTATTGATGGCAAGACACCATTTGAAAAATGGTATGGAAAGCCTGCTGTAGATTATGACTCTTTGCACGTGTTTGGCTCAACTGCATATTATCATGTGACAGAGTCAAAATTGGATCCAAGGGCAAAGAAGGCTATTTTTATGGGAATTACTTCTGGAGTCAAAGGATATCGCTTATGGTGTCCTATGACAAAGAAAGTAATATTCAGCAGAGATGTTACCTTTGATGAATCTGCTATGGTAAATAAGGTAACAGAAGATACCAAACAAAATAAAGGTGCTTCTAAGCAGGTAGAGTTTGAGGGAAAATTTATTTTTCCTACATAAGAAGAAGAGGAGGAAATAAATGAAGATTATCCTCTGGAAGGAGAGCCAATAGAGGAGATTCCAACTCAGGAATCTCAACAACAACTTGAATCAATAGCAACCAGCAGGCCAAAAAGAACAATAACGAAACCTGTTCGTCTCATAGAGACGGTTGCTTGTGCAACCTCAATTGTAGCTGATGATGTTCCTACTACTTATAAAGACGCTGTCCAAAGTTCAGAAGAAGATAAGTGGAGGATTGCCATGAATGATGAAATACAGTCCCTTCATCAGAATCATACATGGAGATTGGCCAATCTCCCGAAGGGAAAGAAGGCAATTGGGTGCAAATGGGTATTTGCAAAGAAGGAAGGATTTCCTAACCAAGTAGATGTTCGCTACAAAGCAAGATTGGTGGCCAAAGGATATGCTCAAAAGGAGGGAATTGATTACAATGAAGTGTTTTCTCCAGTTGTAAAACATTCCTCCATTAGAATTATGTTGGCTTTGGTAGCACAATTGGATTTGGAACTAGTTCAGATGGATGTAAAAACTGCGTTTTTACATGGAAACTTGGAGGAGGAAATCTACATGACTCAGCCAGAAGGATTCAAAGTTGCTGGAAAAGAAAATATGGTGTGCAAACTTGAAAAATCATTGTACGGATTGAAACAATCTTCTAGACAATGGTACAAGCGATTTGACGAGTTTATGTTGCGGCAAGGGTACAAGAGAAGCAAATACGATCATTGTGTGTATTTGCGCAAGCTTAAAGATGGTTCCTTTGTATATCTTCTCCTATATGTTGATGATATGTTGATAGCTTCCAAGAATTCGGAAGAAATTGATAAGTTGAAGATTCAACTGAAGAAGGAGTTCGAGATGAAGGATCTAGGTGAGGCAAAGAAAATTCTTGGCATGGAGATAATAAGAGATAGACGTTCAAAGAAACTCTGTTTATCTCAAAAGGAATATTTGAAGAGAGTACTTCAACGTTTTGGCATAGATGACAAGACTAAGCCAGTTAGTACTCCACTTGCTCCCCATTTTAAGCTGGGTACTACTATGTCGCCAAAGGATGAAGTTGAACGAGAGTATATGTCAAAGGTACCATACGCAAATGCTGTTGGTAGCTTGATGTATGCAATGGTCTGTACGAGACCTGATATTTCACAAGCTGTTGGAGTTATTAGCAGATATATGCATAATCCAGGAAAGGAGCATTGGCAAGATGTGAAGTGGATTCTACGGTATATTCATAATACTGTAGATGTCGGGTTAGTTTTTGAGCAGGAAGATAATCAGTCTGTAATTGGATATTGTGACTCAGATTTTGCGGGTGATCTGGACAAACGAAGATCAACTACTAGTTATGTGTTTACTTTTGCAAAGGCACCAGTTAGTTGGAAGTCTACTTTGCAGTCAACAGTTGCTTTGTCTACAACAGAGGCAGAGTATATGGCTATTACAGAGGCTGTGAAGGAGGCAATTTGGCTTCAAGGATTGCTAAAGGAGCTTGGTGTTGAACAAAAGGGTATCACAATTTTTTGTGATAGTCAAAGTGCTATTCAATTAGCGAAGAACCAAGTTTATCATGCAAGGACGAAGCACATTGATGTTCGGTATCATTTTGTACGAGAAATCATAGAAGAAGGTGGAGTCACGATGAAGAAAATTCATACTACAGAGAATCCTGCTGATATGCTGACAAAAGTGGTGACTGCGGTCAAGTTTCAACATTGTTTGGATTTGATCAACATTGTTGAACACTGAAGATTGAAGATGAAGACACAACCAAAATTTGTTATTGAGAGAAGATTGAAGATGTGGAATTTTGCCAAGGTGGAGATTTGTTGAATTTGGCAAAGTCCCACATCGGTGGGTTAGCCATTTGGTTGGGAAATTTTCCCTATAAAAGAAGGCCTAATGTTTAGGATTTAAACACACCTCTCATTTGCCTTCTCATCTGTTTAAGGCATTTGTATCTTCTCTCTTTAGTATTATTTCACTTGTATTTTTGGAGTGAAATAAAATATTGGTTGTGTCCGAGGAGTAGGCAAAATTAGCCGAACCTCGTAAATTCTGGTGTTCCCTTTATTGTTGCTTTATTGTCTTATTTATTATTTGGTGGTTGTCATAATTTTTGGTATAGTAGTTGTGACTTATTCACACTATATACATTTGGCTTCCGCAACAGTTACTAGCAGTACTATTTTACTAATAATATTGTTCTGTAAAAACATTCATAACTTTTAAGAGTTCAAATATTTCATTTATAAATTACTAAAATTCTTAATTTTAATGTAATTTTTTCTGCATAAAAAATAACTTATCATTGGCTTTTAAAATATTTTCTCACTACTAATATATATAATTCAAATTAATACGATATGCCGCATCGAGTCAAACAAATTCACAAAAAGTAGGATTGAGGGAGTTTTTATTTTATTGTGAAAAACATTTAGTCCAAAGTTCCACGATTTTAGGTATAGTAAGAGTGAACTAGCAGTACCACCTTTACAGTAACATTGTGGTATATAATGCTTACCTTGTTCAAGTTCAATTATCTGATTTACTAGGCATGAGGCGTTTTCTTTTGCCCGCCTCTGATTTACTTTCACTAAGTTAGAAAAGCAACAAATATAGAAAGGACATCAATCACATTGTGGTTGCAAATTTAGAGTTAATTATAAAATAACGCGTAAGGTATTTTCAACACATTTTGCTTCCTGGATGATCATATTAATTAGCTGTAGATCCAACAATTCTTTAGCTGCATTGAAAAATTACGTTAATGACTTTTTCTTTGGCACTCATAAATTCTCGTAATTTCCCTTCTTTGCCATTAGTAGTCAGTAACCAAACTAAAGTTACGTAAAATGTGACGCAGAGATTGATTTCTTTGCAAGGAAGTTGAAGCAACTGACCAATGTTTTCTACCAAGTGCCAGCTTATTAGATGTGATATTGACAGGTTTTGACTATTATGGTATAGTAATAGATACAGTATATTGTTAATAAACAGATTTTGAGCTACCAGAAGAAAAATTTCAAGATAATATTGGCAGGCAAATAGATGAGAAGTTCAACTAACATATCCCTTCCCAACAACCAAAATATTTTAGTCCTTTTGTTGCATGCATGTAAAACCACCTATATATAGCAACAGCCTTGTATCCAATGCCACATCCGAATTTCACTGATTCTATACACAATCTTCTTTAAGCTTCAAGGATCTGCAGAAATATGGCTCAGCATTATCACCTATCCTCCCTCTTACTGCTTGCATTTCTCAATTTATGCTTCATGAATGGCCACATAACATGTGCAACTGCACGTCGCCTACTAGAGACCCCCGTCCCTGAGATTCCTAAACCAGATTTCCCAAAAGTTCCAACCTTGCCAAAGCCTGAGATCCCAACTGTCCCGAAGCCTGAGCTTCCAACTTTACCAAAGCCTGAAATTCCTGTTATTCCAAAGCCCGAAGTACCAGCTGTGCCGAAGCCTGAGATGCCAGCTATCCCAAAGCCTGAGTTACCAACTTTCCCGAAACCCGAGATCCCAGTGCCAAAGCCCAAGCTTCCTGCTATGCCAAATCCTGAGATCCCAGCAATGCCAAAACCCGAGTTGCCAAACGCACCAAAGCCTGAAATCCCAACGGTTCCAAAGCCTGAGATTCCTACTATGCCAAAGCCTGAGCAACCAGCTGTTCCAAAGCCTGAGTTACCAAATTTCCCGAAGCCTGAGATTCCAACAGTGCCAAAGCCTGAAATTCCAGCTGTGCCAAAGCCGGAGATCCCAAAGTTGTCAAAACCCGAGCTTCCTCCCCTAAAAAAGCCAGAGGTTCCAGCACTGCCAAAGCCTGAACTTCCTCCAGCTATGACAAAGCCTGATGTGCCGACTGTGCCAAAGCTTGAGCAACCAGAGGTGCCAAAACCTGAGATTCCAGCTGTGCCAAAGCCAGAAATCCCGGAGCTACCAAAGCCAAAAATCCCTGAGTTACCTAAGCCAGAGATTCCAGCTATCCCAAAACCAGAAATCCCGGAACTGCCTAAACCAGCATTGCCAACCTCCCCAAGCCTACCAAAGGAGATACCATTTCCTTCACTTTCTCCACCATACAAACCCGCTACTCCTTGAGTAATTATATATGGCACTGGTCATTCTGTATAGAAGGTACCTAATTAAGGTTTTGAGATTGCCACCTCAGTCTGTGAAGTTTGCTGCATGGGTCATGACATGGAGTTAGTTTGACAGAACATATATTGGATACTTTCTGCTACGATTATATAATATAATTCATCTGTAGTATTAGATATTAAATGTACCTTGTTTCACGAGTCATTATGACTCTCTGAGTCTTATATGTAACTTTTATTCCATGTATTAAAACTATGATTTTTGTGATTTTCCGGAGTTATTACTTTGATATATTTCTTATCCATAGCCATCTCTGATTTTCATCCTAATGCACATTGGATTCGGTTACTGAAATTTTGCCTTCTCGAAAAGAAAAACTAAAGCAATGGTTTTAGTCCTCCTGGGAGAGTTGTGAACTTGTGTTAACAGATTCATAGTTTTGAAGTACACATGAATTAACTAAAGATGCATGAAGAACAAAGGAAATTGTAAACTAAAGCAGCTAGTTATCAGAACTGGTGCTCTCTATTGCACGCTAGGATATTGCAGATTATGTGTATCAGTGAGCAAGTGATGAAGAAGAGGCCTATTGTCGTGTTGACGTATAAACAAATAATTCTAAAATTTCCAAGTCTGAGGTTTGTCAATTTTGGCAATGCTATATATTCTAAATTAAATATGTTTTGCTTATTTCATTTCATATCGTAGTGGTTTTTCTTTCACCATTGATCAATACCACGTCTAACGCTACTTGCACTTAATAGAGGCATCGCTTAGGCTTGTCCATATTTGATGTTCCATGTGCTAATTTCATAATGCTATTCTTTCTGCAATGCTTCGCGAACTACTGTATAATTACAGTTAAGTTTATAGTGTGATAAACATTTCATAATTTAAAATCCACCATATTTATGTAGAGTTGGAAAGAACCAGCAGTGCCAGTTCTATTAGGATTAGCATTGTGCTATGCAAATTAAACCCTGTGAAAGTTCATATCCTCTGTTTTACAAACCTAAGTGCTTGTGTCCTTTTAATATATTTCTCTTTTGTTCAGGACAAACACATAACACTAAGGTGTCTCTCTTTTGGCCAACTCTAACAAAATAATAATAAAAGATGTAACTACATTTGGGTTTTTCCAATTTAGAGGTCTCCAATTACTGTAATATATCTGATGAATAAGGTAGTAGACAGTTTGCTTCTTAATAGTGATATTTACTAGCCAAGAGTTCATCAGCTGGATAAGAAAATTAAACTAACTAATGGCATTTCTGTTTGGCACTCGTAAAATCTGGCAAGTTTTCCTTTTTATGTAGAGCCATTAGTGAAGAGGAATTGTCAAACCTCAATATATTCAAATTAAGTTGTAACCAAATGAATTAGGTTAGCGTAAAATGTGACTTTTCAGGCTTCTTTTCTTTGCAAGGAAATTGAAGCAACAGCAGAGAAGTTTCTAACAAGTGCCAGCATATTGGATATGATGATGACAGATTTTGACTATCACATTATCAGTAGGTATTTAGTTTAAAGGTTTGAGCTACCAGAAGACAAATTCAAGAAAATGTAGGAAAGAAAATAATAGATGAGAAGTTCAACTACACATCCCATTCCAACAACATAATCCTGAAGTCCTTGTTATTGCATGCATGTAGAACCAATATATAGTAAGAAACAGAAGGCCAAAGTCACATCCAGCCTTTACACATTCTTCTCTAAGCTTCTAGGATTTGCAGCAAAAAATGGCTCAGCATTGCCATCTATCCAACCTCTTACCACTTGCATTTCTCACTTTATTCATGTATGGCCACATAACTAGTGGTGTATCAGCACGTCGTCTTCTGGAGACACCCCTTCCTGAAATTCCTAAACCGGAATTTCCAGAAGTCCCAGTCTTGCCAAAGTTTGAGATCCCAACTGTGCCAAAACCAGATTTTCCAACCATACCGAAGCCTGAAATCCCAGCCATTCCGAAGCCTGAGATTCCAACTATACCAAAACCTGAAATACCAACTGTGCCAAAGCTTGAGATCCCAGCTGTGCCAAAACCAGAGTTTCCAACCATACAGAAGCCTGAAATTCCAGCCATCCCAAAGCCTGAAATTCCTACTATACCAAAACCTGAAGTACCAACTGTACCAAAGCCTGAGATCCCAGCTGTGCCAAAATCAAAGCTTCCAACCATACAGAAGCCTGGAATTCCAGCCATCCCAAAGCCTGAAATTCCTACTATACCAAAACCTGAAGTACCAACTAAGGTTGTATTGTGGGTCGGGCCTAGCCCGGGACCGGCCCGGGACCGCGTGCCAAACGGGCCTAATGGGCCGGTTCAAACGGGCCGGTCTCTAGTGGTGCAAAAGCCCATAGTGGGTCGGTCCTGACCAAATAGCCCGTGAGCCCGGGACAGTTTAGCCCGGAACCGGCAGGCGGGCCTATGCCGGTTCAACCGGGCCAAACGGGCCCCAACAACTATATTTTTAAAAAAAAAATTAAAAAGGGCCAATGGTCAGATTTTTAAAATCTAGCCGTTGGCCTTCAATTTTCAGCCATTTGGAACTTTAAAAAATAGCCATTTGGCCCCCAAACTTTTTATAATTACACTTTTTTCATATTCTCAACTATAAATACCCCCTCATTCTTTCATTTTTACTCACAAATTCATCAATCTCTCTCTAATTTTCTTCTATAATTGCTTACTTTATTATTGCAATTTCGTGAAAAATTGTGAAGTTGGTGAATTGAAGTATTCAAGTCTTCAATGATATTCAATTTTCAAGAAGTTGTTCGTCAATTCGGTAAACTCGTTCCAACTCTTAAGTTTTAATATTATAGTTTTGTTTGTTTTATTTAGTATAATTATAATTAATATGGATTTTTCTTTGAAAAAAATATTTGGTGGTAAGGGTAAGGGAAAATCTAAAATTGGTGAATCTAGTCACCAAGCTACTACTCTTCCCCCGGCTCCCCGACCCAGACCTGTTACCCGTCCTCCTCCACCTATTATTCTTGATAGTGATAACCCTTGTTTTCAATTTTTCAATAGTCAATTTTGTCATGATGTTGCACCAGGTCAACAATTAAATGAAGAAGTTATGAATGTTCTTTATCCTAATCAAACTATCTTTGAAAATGATGATTTAGATGAAACGCAACCGGATTTAGATGATATACCTACTAGTCCTGTTAATAACCCAACTGATGTCCCGCCTGACCCTCCTGTAGTAACCCCTACTTTTAATAGAAAACATTCTAAACGGCCCGAAACATCTCTTATTTGGCACTTTTACTCAACTAAGAGAACAAAATAAGGCTAAGTGTAAAACTTGTGGGTCTTTGATGGCTCATAAATATACTGGAGACCGTAGCAGTACGTAGTTTGACTAGACACATATTGAAACACCCTAGAGATAAAGCTAGATATTTACAAATGAAAGCTGCGCAAGAGGGGACAAGTGTAGATACTATGGTTAACCCTAGTACAGGTTCAAATCTAGTTTAACCGGGAATTAACACTGTTACTGGTGTCATTTTATATTATGATTCAAATAAAGATCGTGAAGAATTGGCAAAAATGGTTATTGTTATGTGCTTACCCTATAGTTTTCCTTCTAACCCTCATTTTGTGCATTATATTAGAAGAATTTTTAATCCTACTTATAAAGGATGGTCTCGCACAACTGTAAAGAGTGATATTTATAAATATAAACATGAATATGAACAATATTTGCGCTATTTATTTACTCATATAGATTGTCGCATTGCTATTACTACTGATATTGGTAGAAGTGGTAATGACTGTGATTATCTAACTGTTACAAGTCATTGGATAGATGAGGAGTGGATAATGCAAAAGCGCATTATTGCTTATAGAATAATTAATTCACGCCACACAGGTAAGTTTATTGCTAACACAGTTGCAGATATTTGTAGATATTTTTGCATTAGAGATAAAATAATGTCGGTTTCAATGGATAATGCTTCTAGTAACACTAATGGTATAGGCTTGCTTACAACTACACTAAATCGTGCATTCAGTAATATTTTTCATGTTAGATGTATTTGTCATATTTACCATTTAATCGTCGGTGATGGTATGAAAGTTTTAAATGTAGAAATTGAAAAGGTTAAAATGGCTCTTAATTGGCTTTTTTATTCAAACCGTAGAAGTAGACTTAGAGATTATTTTAAAAAATGTGATGAATTTGGCCTTAGAGAAAGAAAGGTTCCTAAACCTTGTTCGACTAGATGGAATTACATGTATGAAAGTTTAATTGTTGCATATGAATATAGAAACCCAATAAGCACAGCATATAATGCTCGTGTAGGTGATGATGATGATGAGCACCTTACAAATCAAGATTGGACTAATGTTAAAATGCTTGTAGACTTTTTAGAACAATTTCATGTTGCTACAAATGAATTATCTGAGCAATATTATCCTATTATTTCTAACTGTTTAGTTTATATTGCAGCACTTGCAGATTTGTTTACTCAATTTTCAGAGGGTGGAGTAATTTATCAACTTGCTATTGATTCTATGAAAGCTAAGTTTAAAAAATATTTTTTTCCTATCCCCCCTATTTTTGGTGTTGCTGCAGTGTTAAATCCTACAATGAAATTAGGAGGTTCTCACTTTTGGTATTCAAAAATTTATAACACTTTATCACTTTCAGCTGAGGAATTTGCTACACTTGGAGATGCAAAAGCCTCAATTAAAATAAATGCTCAAACAATTTATAATGCTTATCAACTTGCCTTAGATCATGCTAGACCAAATGTTCCAAATTCTACTTCGTCTAGTTCGCAAGCATCTAAAAGAACTGCGAGCCTAAAAGCCCTTAGTTCTTGGACGGAGTTCAGGGGTTCTCAAGGTGATAATATTGGTGATAGTTCACAACTAAATGAGCTTCAGGTTTATTTGTCGCAGGGACTTGAATCAGAGAATCCCAACGGTTCCTTAGATGTTTTGGAATGGTGGAAGGACAAACAAAAACACTATCCGGTTCTTTCAAGGATGGCTCGAGATGTTTTAAGTGTTCAAGCTTCAACAGTGGCATCAGAGAGCGCTTTCAGTCAAGCGAGACTTCAAATCGGTGATCATAGAGCATCTATGAGGGAGAGCTTGGAAAAATCAGTACTCTTCAGAGAATGGATCCGTTCGGAAAGAAGAAATTTTGGACTTGCAGAATTACAACTGGAGATAGACAAAGCTTATGAAGAAATGCTAGCGGAACTTGCGCAGGATGCTGCTTCGCCTAGAAGTGGTGATGAACAAGCTTCTTTTCCACCACCACCAACAGAAATTCCTCCGGACCTTGAAGGATTTATGAGATTTGTTAGAGATAATACATAAACTAATATGTAACTTATATTTTGGCACATCTTCCTTAGTTTTTTTCCTTTTAATGGTGGTATTAGTATCTTGTTGTGATCATTCCATTGGGGGGAGGAAGACTAAGAAAGATATTGTTATTTTTTGATAATGTCGTAATAATAAAAATTATAAGACATTCCATTGAATTTTTTTTGCAATTTATTTTGTGTTTAAATTTGATATAGTATATATATTATATATCTAGTACATATAAGCTATATATATATAAGCTATATATTATATAAGACAATATATAATTATATATACATACTATATATACTATATATATTTATATAGCTATATATAAGTAATTTATATTAGTATATACATATATAGTTTACAAGAAATTGCCTTAGATAAAAATAATTAAAAAAAATAGCCCGGAACGAAAAAGTCCGTTTAGGCCCGCGGGCCCGGCCCATTTAGCCCGGGACCATGTGGGCTTAGGACCGCAGTGGGCCAGTTCCACTCATTTGGTCCATTAGGCCCGGGATCGCCTCAGCCCGGCCCGCCTAAGCCCAGGCCCGTTTGGCCCATTTATGCCCGGGCCCGAACCACAATACAACCTTAGTACCAACTGTGCCAAAGCCTGAGATCCCAGCTGTGCCAAAACCAGAGCTTCCAACTATACAGAAGCCTGAAATTCCAGCCATCCCAAAGCCTGAAATTCCTACTATACCAAAACCTGAAGTACCAACTGTGCCAAAGCCTGAGATCCCAGCGGTGCCAAAACCAGAGCTTCCAACCATACAGAAACCTGAAATCCCAGCCATTCCAAAGCCTGAAATTTCTACTGTACCAAAACCTGAAGTACCAAGTGTACCAAAACCCGAGCTACCATCTGTGCCAAAGCCTGAATTGCCAACTGTGTCAAAGCCTGAGTTACCAACTTTGCCAAAACCTAACACTCCAGTTGTGCCAAAGCCTGAGCTATCAGTTGTGCCAAAATTTGAGGTACCAAAGCCCGAGATTCCTAACATGCCAAAGCCTGAAGTACCAAAGTCTGAAATTCCAGATGTACCAAAACCCAAGGTCCCCGCAATGGCAAAACCTGAGCTTCCTCCCGTGAAAAAGCCAGAAGTGCCAAAGTCCGAAGTTCCAGCTATGCCAAAGCCCGAGATGCCGAGTATACCAAAGCCAGAAATCCCGGAACTGCCTAAACCCGAATTGCCAACATTCCCAAGCCATCCAAAGGACACACCTTTTCCTTCTCTTTCTCCACCTTACAAACCTACAACTCCTTAAATATGATAATACTTCTAGTCATTTTATTTGAAAAAACCCCCACAAAGAAATGTTTCCAGATTGGCATTATTCAATCTCTGAAGGATGTTACAGGGAGTGGATATAGAAATTAATATCGTACTTTAAGTAATACATAGTGTCCACATTGATTTGCTTTTGATTGTATTGGCGTGCATAGTATTATAATTTTGTGATCAGTTATGTGTATCACGTATCCTTTCTGTATAACTTGTGTTAATTGACGTTACTATATATATAATTCATGTCACTTTTGTCTAATTTTCCTGGATCTATTTGCTATATATCTTCCTCCATTAGCCACCTTTGATCTCTTCGATCCTCCATAAATAGTAAATAAAGAAAGCATAAGGATGCATTTCAAGATACAAATTATATACTGTTGAGAATAAACCCCGTAAAAATAATATTCACGGTATTAGTGATAAACGCAGAACACTAAGTTATGGTTAAATCAGCAAGAATAGAAATGCAACGATAATGACACCAAGATTTTACGTGGAAACCCTTCTGAATAAGGGAAAAACCACGGCCAAGAAGAGCAACCGATATCACTATAGCGAGGAATTTTACACTGTGTAATAACAAGTAAAAATACTCCTAAGACCACTACGCCCTCAAAAGAAATAAATACTCTTTTGCTTTTTCCACCTCACTATAATATCTCTCACACTCTATTTTTCTTCACAAACTATTTTCTTATAGTTTATGGAATACCTTGCTCTCTCTCTTTTCTCTCTTTGTTGGTGTGTAGAAATGAGAGTTAAAGCTCTCCTTTTATAGCCAAAACCTCACTCTCTAAAGCCTATAATATTTGACAATTTGCACACCCTTTCACAATTTCAACAAGGTTGACTACCAAACCAAACCAAGTCAATAAAATTGGCTACCAAATTATACTAATTCAACAAGGTTGGCTACCAAACCAAACCAAGTCAACAAAATTGGCTACCAAATCATTTGAATGAGATGAACACCATATCAATCTCCCCCTCCAGTCTCATTCATCTAGAGGAGGTACCATTGTCTTCTAGTCCGAGTGCATGCCGACAAGTTCTTTGCATAGCTCGAACTTGTCTCTTGGTACCACCTTGGCCAACATATCATCCACATATAGCAAGAGGATGATAAAGTCATCATCAGAAAATCTTTGTACAAATACACAGTGATCTGAAAAAGTCTTCTTGTAGCCTTGCTCCCCATAACAAACTCAAACTTCTTGTACCATTGTCTGGGAGCTTGGTTCAATCCAAATAGACTCTTCTTAAGTTTGCATAAAAGATTTTCCTTACCCTTTACCTTGAAGCCCTCAGGTTGTTCCATATAAATCTCCTCTTCTAAGTCACCGTGAAGAAAAGCAGTCTTCACATCCATCTGCTCAATCTCCAAATCAAGACTGGCAGTTGTCACACCTCCTTTTTCCGCCCCCGCGGGGGGTTGAAGGAGTTTTTCCAATTAAAGGACAATCGAAACGGGATTGGTTTGTTTATTTCAGAGTCGCCACATGGGAAATTTAGGGTGTCCCAAGTCACCAATTTAATCCTGAATCGAGGAAAAGAATGACTTCGTATTACAATCCGCGAACCAGAAATCCGGAGAAGGAATTCTGTCAACCCGGGAGAAGGTATTAGGCATTCCCGAGTTCCGTGGTTCTAGCACGATCGCTCAACCGTCATATTCGGCTTGTTTATCTGATTTTATACAATTATGAGCTCATGTGCAAGTTTTAAATTTTAACCGCTTTTGTCATTATTATTATATTTTTTTTATCAAGAATTGCAACATCATGGAAATACATCTCCAACCACGTCACATTAATGCACCCGTGGTTGTTGGCACATTTCAACCCTGTTGAGATTTGGATTTGGGTCACATAAATGTGCACCCGAGTTTTAAGAAAATTAAATTATTAAAGGCGCGCCTAAAGCGACTAGCATATCATTTACTTTGGGTAGGGCCGTGAAATTTTGCTAAACAGTTCATCCCGAAGTCTAAGCAGTTTTAAAACAAATATTTACCGAGGGCCCCGCAATTTTGTATTTTTATTCGGCGAGGCTCATCTCATTCTTATTTTTTAAAAGGAATTTGCAACCTCATGGACATGCATCTCGGACCACGTCACAATCAATGTACCCGTGATTAGAGACACATTTCGACTCCGTTAAGATTTGGATTTGGGTCACATAAATGTGCACCCGAGTTTAAGAAAGTAATTTAATTAAATCGCGCCTAAAGAATCTAACGCGTTATTATCTTTGGGGAGGACAGTGAAATTCACTAAACGGTCCATCCCAAATTCTAAGTATTTATTATGACCAATTATTGAGGGCCCCGCAATTTGCATTTTTATTTGGTGAGGCTCGTCTCATTATTTTTATTTTTTTTAAAAAGGATAATCTTAGAATGACTACATTTTCTATATTTTGTTTTCTCTAAAATAACTGAAGAAAAGGTCATACTTTATTTACATACTTTCGAGTTATTATAGTTAAGTTTCGAAAGTGAGACGTTTAAAGAGTTTACATGGGCAGCGCATAGAATGTTCTACATACAGACAGTAAAAGAAAGAAAAGACTACATTAAACTACAACTTCAAATCTTTCTCATTTTTTGCATTCATGCTTCGAGTAGCTTACAAGATGAACCAGTGTATCAGTTTGTGTACCTGGATAATGGAAATACAAGAAGATGAAGGAGCAGTCATCAACAGTAGTAACACAGCAAAATACAGCAGTAGAAAGCCCAACACAGTAGCTTCAACACCTCAATCCAGAAATCCCAGCAACACGGAGAAAACTAGTAAAAATGGAGAAGAAAAATAGTCCGGAAATCTCTCTTTATTTTTTTTTCTAGATTTGAACTCTCTATGGTGTTCTTCCGCTCTCAATATTTCAGAAAATTTGGTTCTATCTTTTTTACTCTCTCCAAAATGAATTTTGTCCCTGTATATCTAGTGTATCCAAAGTGTATATATCGAGTGTATACCGCTCTCTCCACCCCCTCTTTTTTCTCTTCTCTCTATCTAGTTTTTCCTTTTTTTTTTTTGAATCCCCTTCTTCCTAAATTTTCTCTTCTATTTATAGCAAAATTTTCGAAATTTTCAGATTTGTTTTCTATTATTTTTTTTATTTTTTAATTAAAAGAAATCTCACTTACAAATTGCTTTTATTTTTTTAGAAAACGAAATCCCACCTTTATTTACTTTTATTTTTAAAATTCCAACTTTAATTACTTTATCTTATTTAAAATCCCATTTTTTATTTTTTTTAAAAGAGAATCTCACTTTATTTAACTTTTCTTTAAAAAAACAAACCACTATCTTTTCTTTTTCTTTTAAAAATGCTACTTTCAATTACTTTAAATTTTTTAAATTTTCAGATACCTTTATATTTATTTTTTAATTCCAACCTTCTTTTACTTTTTAATTTTTTAAAAATTTCCACAAAACTTTTTATTTTTTTAAATTTTCTACATTCTTTTACTTTTTTTAAAAGAGAATTCCACCTATTTTTACATTTATATTTTTTTTATTCAATACTTCCCTTTTTCTTATTTTTTTAAATCATTCCTGAAATTATTACTTTTGTTTTAAAAAAAATATTTTCAGATTTTTTTATATAAAAAAACAAATAATAATAATAATAATAATAATAATAATAATATTAATAGTGATAATTCAGCTTTTAATTTTTTTGGTATTTTTATCCTATAATAAAAAGTGTAATAAAGCTAAAATAATAGTAGGTTAAAACCCCCTAAAATATTTACATAAAAGAAGTGATAAAAAATTAAATGTTGTCAAAAATTAGGTATTCACAGCCGTCAAACCAAGAACTGTCCGAATGGAGGACATTTTCATGATAAGAGAAAATATTTCGTCAAAGTCAATACCTTTCCTTTGACCAAATCTCTTCACAACCAATCTAGCTTTGTATCTGGGCTTCAAACTATATTCTTCAGTTTTAACTTTGAACACCCACTTGTTCTTCAAAGCTGTCATGCCCTTAGGCAATTTCACCAACTCATAAGTATGGTTCTCATGCAGAGATTTCATCTCATCTTACATGGTTTTAATCCATTGATCCTTGAGCTCATCTTCTATGGCCTCCGCATAACATTCAGGTTCTCCCTCATTATTGAGTAATACATACTCATTGGGTGAATAACGGGAGGAAGGAGTACGAGGTCTAGAAGACCTCCTGAGTGGAATATCTAACTCGTCCATAGCTTTGTGAGTATGAGCATCTGCCTCATCAACATTAGCATTGTTATAACCATCACCATCAATATGCTGATCTGGAATATGGTTCTGAGCATCACCGTCATCATTGAGCCCACCAACGTCATCCGCATTTGTATGAGGAACTTGATCAAGATTGACTAAACCTTCAGAACTTGGAGATTTTAGCTTCTCAATTGTTAATATCTTCAATGGTTTGATCCTCCACGAAGATAACATCACGGCTTCTCACGACCTTCTTCTCAATTGGATCATATAGCCTGCAACCAAACTCATCAAGGCCATAACCAATGAAGATGCACTGCCTTGTCTTGGCAGTTAATTTTGACCTCTCATCTTTAGGCACATGTACAAAAGCTTTGCAACCAAATACTTTCAAGTGGTCATATGAAATATCCTTTCCATACCAAACTTTGTTTAGAACATCACTTTGCAAAGCAACCATAGGGGATAGATTAATAACATGTGCGGCGATCAACAAAGCCTCACCCCAAAAGGAATTCGGCAACTTTGCTTCAGAAAGCAAACATCTGAGTCTTTCCATCAATGTCATATTCATCCTTTCTGCTAAACCATTAAGTTGAGGAGTCTTAGGAGGAGTCTTCTGATATCTGATACCCTGTTGTTTGCATTATTCATCAAACGGTCCACAATATTCACCACTGTTATCAGTACGAATACACTTCAGCTTCTTTCCAGTTTCTCTTTCAACTGAAGCCTGAAACTGCTTAAAGACACCCAACACTTGGTCTTTAGTCTTCAAGATGTAGACCCAAAGTTTCCTTGAACAATCATCAATAAAGGTAGCAAAATAAAGTGCACCACACAAAGTCCTTGTCTTCATTAGACCATATAAATCTGAACGCACTAACTCAAGTAACTTTGTCTTTCTTGAAGGAGGATGAGACTGGAAAGAAACTCTTTTTGTTTTCCAGCCAAATAGTGCTCACATTTTTCTAATTTTGCACTTTCAAAATTTGACAACAATTTCTTCTTGGCTAGAACATTTAGTCCTTTCTCCCTAATGTGGCTAAGCCTCTTATGCCATAACGTTGAAGAGCTATTGCTCTCAACGACATTCACCATATCAACACAAGTAGAGGCCGTAGTCCAGTATAGACCACGACGCTTTTCCCCACGAGCCACAATCATGGAACCCTTAGTGAGCTTCCACTTTTTAGCACCATTAGTACTGACATATCCTGCATCATCCAAAACACCAACAGAGATCAAATGCAAACGAACATCAGGTGCATGCTTTACATTGTTTAAAACTAGTTTAGTTCCAATACTAGTTTCCAAACAAATCGTTCCAACACCAGCCACCCTAGATACAGTCTCATTACCCATACTCAAAGTTCCCTAGTCACCCTGAGTATAGGATGAGAAAAATTCCTTCCTTGATGTCATATGAGATGCGACACCACTGTCCACAACCCAACTTGACTCATCACAAGCAATATTTATCAAATTAGCATCAATGACAGTAATAAGATCTTTTGTAGTGACGGTGGCCATACGATTGCCATCTTCTTTCTGTTCTTCCTTGTCTCTATTCTCCTTTTTCAAAATCCGGCAGAACTTCTTTGTGTGCCCTTTCTTCCCGCAATGATAGCACTCAATATCTTTAAATCTGCTTCTGGATTTGCTTATATTGTGTTCTCTATTTTGAGAACCCCGATTCTTACTTCTCCCCCTAAAGTCAGTCACCAAGACATTTGATGAGGAGGAACCCTGAGATTTTCTTCTCATCTCTTCATTTAAAAGGCTGCTCTTGGCAAGATCCATAGAGATCACACCATCCGGAGCAGAATTTGATAATGAAGTTCTAAGAATTTCCCAAGAATCTGGTAGGGAACCAAGTAGAAACAAGCCTTGAATTTCTTCATCAAATTTAATGCCCATAGCAGATAACTGGTTCATGATCCCCTGAAAATTATTCAGATGATCTGTCATCGTGGTATTTTAAACCCCACATCTGCTTTATCAGAAACATCTTGTTGTTTCCAATTTTTCGAGCATACAAACTTTCAAGGTGCTCCCAAAGGGTCTGAGCATGTGTCTCCCCAGAAATATGGTTCAAAACATTATCGTCAATCCACTGTCTAATAAAGCCGCAAACCTGCATGTGTAACAAACTCCACTCTTCATCTCATTTATTATCAGGCTTTATAGTGGCGAAGACAGGTTGATGAAAATTCTTGACATAGAGCAAATCTTCCATTTTGCCCTTCCAAATGGCATAGTTTGTGCCATTCAAAGTAACCATTCTACTAGTGTTGGCTTCCATCGTTTATCACAAATACAAATACTATTTATTAGGAGACCAAAGTAATTCTTTTCTGATGTGGAAGTTCCGACTGTGCTGCAACCACAGAGCATACTCAGACAAAACCTTGGCTCTGATACCACTTGTTGGGAATAAACCCCGTAAAAATAATATTCACGGTATTAGTGATAAACACAGAACACTAAGTTGTGGTTAGATCAGCAAGAATAGAAATGCAACAATAATGACACCAAGATTTTACGTGAAAAACCCTTCTGAATAAGGGAAAAACCATGACCAAGAAGAGCAACTGATATCGCTATAGTGAGGAATTTTACACTGTGTAGTAACAAGTAAAAATACTCCTAAGACCACTATACCCTCAAAAGAAATAAACACTCTTTTGCTTTTTCCACCTCATGACAATATCTCTCACACTCTATTTTTCTTCACAAACTATTTTCTTATAGTTTATGGAATACCTTGCTCTCTCTCTCTTTTCTCTCTTTGTTGGTGTGTAAAAATGAGAGTTAAAGCTCTCCTTTTATAGCCAAAACCTCACTCTCTAAAGCCTACAATATTTGACAATTTGCACACTCTTTTCACAATTTCAACAAGGTTGGCTACCAAACCAAACCAAGTCAATAAAATTGGCTACCAAATTATACTAATTCAACAAGGTTGGCTACCAAACCAAACCAAGTCAACAAAATTGGCTACCAAATCATTTGAATGAGATCAACACCATATCATATACAACATATTGTAATGATCCGCCATGTCATCATGCCACATAGGCACCATTTGGCATATATTAATGTCATGTGGAAGCTTACATAAGAAGAAGGCTAGCATTTGTGAGAAGATTCTAGAGAGGTATGGACATTTCCTTAGGAAGAACCTAGATCCTTATGGATTTGCTAGGAAAGTCCTTGAAATCTTCTAGGCTTGTAGAGAATTCTAGAAAAAGCCCTTATCTTGTAAATATCAAGGACTTGTGTAATAATTAATATTTACACACTAGCCCCTAGGAGTCTAGTATATAAAGGGGGTCATTCATTTGTAATTCATCAAGCAAACAATTTAAGTTCTCTCTAATATAAAGCTTTCTTTAACAATTCTCTTGTGTTATTTATTCCATTCTCTTAGCAATCTTGAGTGTAATAAGACTGACTTAACATAGCAAGAACGTGAGCAAGTTGTGCAAGATCGTGAGCAAGTTGTCAAGTGCCGCACGTGTACTTAGTTAACAACTAAGGACGTGACAACATGGTATCAGAGCGAAGGTTTCAACTAAGGGAATGACGAACGGCGGAGAAATTAACGTTGCCAACACCCAAGCCAACATTATCCAGGATGTTGCTGGCAAGAGCAGTCGTAGTAAAAAGAGGAATGACACCAACAAGAGCCAGGAGGTGCCACCTGAGGTTGTGTCAAACGAAAGGCTTACATCCCAAGAACGATCTACTATTAAGGCGAGCGAGGATGAAGTGGAGGTCCTTCCAGAGGACGTCTCGCTCGGTAAAGAGTGGGTGATGAAGATGAACGCAGGGATGGACACCGTGGAGATATTTGGCCAACGCTTGGGGAAGGTGGAAGGCACCCTTAACGTTCTTGAGGGGCACACTCTTGAAGAGATTGAGAGTATCCGAAATGACTTGAAGGGACGTACACAGACTGAGATGGAACTAAGGCAAACCATCACTGCCTTAGAGTGCAGACTCATGGAGGCTTTGAGTACTATCGATGCTATGAAGGCAAAGATAGAGTCACTCGAGGAGCATGTCAATGTTGGCGTGACCGAGGTAGCCAGTAATGTTGTGGTGACGAGAGAGGCCAAGATCAAGGCTCCCAAACCCCTGGTGTTCAAAGGTGTTCGTGATGCACAAGAAGTGGAAAACTTCCTTTGGCACTTGGAGAACTACTTTAGGCATGGCAAAGTGAGGGACGACGAGGCTAAGATCAACACTGCGGTATTGTACCTCTCAGAGACTGCCATGCTATGATGGAGAAGGAAGATGGCTGACGTGGATAAAGGTCTATGTACTATTAGCACATGGGATTAGTTCAAAGCGGAGTTCAAGCGACAGTTCATTCCAAACAATGTCTTGTACGAGGCAAGGCGCAAGCTTAGAGAATTGAAGCAAACAGGGAGCATACGTAACTATGTCAAAGAGTTCACTACCCTTATGCTTCAAATCCCCAACCTAACCAATGATGACTTGTTGTTCCACTTCATGGACTAGTTGCAAAATTGGGCTAAGCAGGAGTTGCAACGCCGACAAGTCACTGATATAGACCAAGCCATAGTGGAGGCCGAATCATTGATGGATTTCAGGCATGACAAGCATGACAAAGGCAATGTCAAGGAGTCAAAGGTTAACAATGCCAAAGGTGGGGGAGACTGTGGCAAAGTTAAGGAGATACAACAACAATACTCCAAGACTCAAGATTTCAAAAAGTCGAGTGGTCGTCAGGGCTACGTCGAGAAGAAGGCGCAGGTCGAGAAGAAGGGATGTTATATATGCGGAGGGCCACATGGCTTCAGGAATTGTCCTGATCTCAAGAGCCTCAGTGCCATGGTACGTGAGTGGAAGGAGCAGCCACAAGGAGAGAGTCCGGGAACCGCACAGTTGGGTATGATCGGATTATGTGGTGCTGTCACGAAGCAAGCTATCCAACCTACCTAGAATGGAAATCAGTACGTGGATCTCACCATCAACAACAAGCCCGCTTGTGCAATGGTGGATACTGGAGTAACTCATAATTTCGTGACTGAGGCTGCCGCAAAGAGACTGGAATTGAAGCTTGCTCCACCAACTCTCGCATCAAGACCGTGAATGCCGAGATACAGAATGCTCGTGGGGTAGCTAATGGAGTTGGTGTCAAATTAGGAACTTGGAAAGGTATGACAAACTTTATTGTAACTGCTATGGATATCTTTGACATCATACTGGGACAAGAGTTCTTTAGACATTGTCATACTTTAATTGACCCCTACCTCCAACGTCTCTTGGTCATGGAGCGAGAAGGAGCTTGCATGGTACCTACAATGACTATGCCACACGGACAGAGCCAAGCACAACTCTTAGTTATGCAGGTTGTCAAGGGGATCAAGAAGGGGGAGCCGACGTTCGTGGCAACCATCACAAGTCTGGAGGAAAATAAAAGTTTTCACGAGACATTGCCATCTTGCATAGAGAAGTTGCTTGAGGAAAAAAAAGATGTCATGCCCGAGGAGTTGCCTAAGCACCTGCCACAGGCGAGAGATGGATCACAAGATTGAGTTGGAGCTAGGGGCTAAGCCACCCGCATTTGCCCCATATCGTATGGCACCTCCGAGTTGGAGGAGCTCAGGAAACAATTGAAGGAGCTGCTAGATGCTGGTCACATTCGCCCATCAAAGGCACCTTTTGGTGCACCAGTATTGTTCCAGAAGAAGAAGGATGGATCGTTGCATTTGTGCACAGACTACCGAGCACTTAATAAGGTCACCGTGAAGAATAAGTACCTGATCCCTCTCATTGCTGACTTGTTTGATATACTTGGGCAAGCCAAGTACTTTACCAAGGTGGATCTTCGAAAGGGCTACTACCAGGTTCGCATTGCGGAAGTGGATGAGCCAAAGACAACATATGTGACGAGATATGGATCCTTTGAGTGGTTGGTGATGCCCTTCGGCTTAACCAATGCACCGACCACATTTTGCACCCTTATGAACAAGATTTTGCATCCCTACCTTGATCAGTTCGTGGTAGTCTACCTAGATGACATAGTCATCTACAGCAACACCTTGGAGGAACACATGGAGCACTTAAGGAAGGTTTTCCAAGTATTGCGGGAGAACGAGCTATACATCAAGAGAGAGAAGTGCGAGTGTGCACAATCAAAGGTGCACTTCTTGGGCCATGTCATTAGCAATGGCGAGCTACGCATGGACGAGGCTAAGGTACATGCTATCCAGGAGTGGGAGGCACCCATAAAGGTAACCGAGTTGAGATCCTTCATTGGCCTTGTTAACTACTATCATCGGTGCATCAGTGGGTAATCAGCAAAGGCCGCACCATTGACTGAGTTGCTAAAGAAGAACAAGCCATGGGTTTGGACGGAGCATTGTCAAAAGGCATTTGAATGCCTTAAGGCAGCTGTAGCAGATGAGCCAGTCTTGGCATTACCTGACTTTGCCAAGACATTTGAGGTGCACACAGATGCCTCAGACTTCGCCATTGGGGGTGTCTTGATGCAGGATAAGCATCCCATAACATTTGAGAGCCGCAAGTTAAATGAGACGGGGCGGCATTACACGGTGCAAGAGAAGGAAATAACTGCCATTGTGCATTGCCTTCGTACATGGAGACATTATATGCTCGGGTCGAGGTTCGTGGTCAAGACTGATAATGTGGCTACTAGCTACTTTCAGACACAGAAGAAGCTCACACCAATGCAGGCTAGGTGGCAGGATTTCTTAGCCGAGTTTGATTATGCACTGGAGTATAAGCCGAGAAAAGGTAATGTTGTAGCCGACGCCTTGAGCCGGAAAGCCGAGCTTGCTGCAATCACTTCAGCGAGATGGGACATTCGGGAGGCTATAAAAGAAGGCATGCAACATGATCCAACAGTCAGACAACTTATCAAGTTAGCTAACAAAGGCAAGACGAGAAGGTTTTGGATAGAATACGGCCTACTACTTACCACAAGTCGGCGGGTCTACGTTCCTAAGTTTGGAGACATTAGACGACAGATCATAAGGGAGAGTCATGACACAATGTGGGCTGGTCATCCAGGTCAACGTCGCACTAGGGCCTTGGTTGAGTCAGTCTACTATTGGTCACACATGCGAGATGACATAGAGTGCTATGTGCAGACTTGTCTTGTCTGTCTACAGGACAAGGTTGAACAACAACAACCCGGAGGACTTTTGGAGCCACTACCTGTTGTAGAGCATCCATGGGAGAGCGTAACTATGGACTTTATTACTTACCTACCGAAGTCCGACGGTTATGGTACTATTATGGTGGTCGTGGATAGATTTTCTAAATATGCCACCTTCATGCCCGCCTCACCAAGTTGCACAGCTAAGGAAGCCGCCAAGTTGTTCTTTAAGAACGTGGTGAAGTATTGGGGCTTACCAAGGCATATAATCAGTGATCGAGACCCCGCTTTACTGGAAACTTTTGGAGAGAGTTGTTTGACATACTTGATACGGAGCTGCACTTTTCTACTAGTTTCCACCCACAGACGGATGGACAAACGGAACGAGTCAATGCCTTACTAGAATGCTACTTGAGGCATTATGTAAGCGCGCATAAAAAAGATTGGGCAAGGCTCATAGACATCGCCTAATTCTCTTATAACTTACAGCGGAGTGAGTCCACGGGACGGACACCATTTGAGCTAGCCACAGTCCAACAACCACAAACTCCACATTCCTTACCAGCTGCGTTCGAGGGAAAGAGTTTGGGGGCTTATCATATGGCCAAAGGATGGGAGGAGCAGCTCGACACTGCTAAGTCCTACTTGGATAAGGCATCTAAGAAGATGAAGAGGTTTGCGGACCGTAAGCAGCATCCCACATACTATAGAGTTGGGGACATGGTCATGGTGAAGTTTAACCCAAGACAGTTCAAGGCACTACGGGGCATGCATCAGAATCTGATTCGCAAGTATGAGGGGCCATTTAAGATCGTCGCCAAGGTAGGCAAGATCTCATACAAGCTTGACATGCCATTGTATCTTAAGATCTACCTTGTCTTCCATGCCAACATGCTTAAGCCATATCATGAAGATAAGGATGATCCGAGTAGGGGCCAATCGAGTCGGGCGCCAATGACTATCTCCGCCTCGCATGATCAGGAGATTGAGGCTATCATAGATTACCAGGCCAGGCGAAAACAAAGGCAAAAAGTCACCGCTATGTTCCTCGTCCATTGGAAAGGGCAATCACCGGAGGAGGCCACGTGGGAACGATATGAAGACTTGTGGCAATTCAAAGATAAGATCCGAGAGTTTATGCAGCAGCATTGCGCCGCGGTCGTCGCAATATTGGATGGGGGAGAGTGTGATGACTCGCCATGTCATCATGCCACATAGGCGCCATTTGGCATATATTAATGTCATGTAGAAGCTTACATAAGAAGAAGACTAGCATTTGTGAGAAGATTCTAGAGAGGTATGGACATTTCCTTAGAAGAATCTAGATCCTTATGGATTTTCTAGGAAAGTCCTTGGAATCTTCTAGGCTTGTAGAGAATTCTAGAAAAAGCCCTTATCTTGTAAATATCAAGGACTTGTGTAATAATTAATATTTACGCACTAGCCCCTAAGAGATTAGTATATAAAGGGGGTCATTCATTTGTAACTCATCAAGCAAACAATTCAAGTTCTCTCTAATACAAAACTTCCTTTAACAATTTTCTTGTGTTCTTTCTTCCATTCTCTTAACGATCTTGAGTGTAGTAAGGCTGACTTGACATAGCAAGAACGTGAGCAAGTTGTGCAAGATCGTGAGCGAGTTATCAAGTGCCGCATATGTACTTAGTTAACAACTAAGGACGTGACAATATGCTTAGCGCCATACGAGTGAGCTTTTCATGAGAAAATACACGAACGAAGTCTAAAATATATCTACTCGATGTTATTTCGAATCCATTACAAACTAAATTTGATTGCAGGGAGCCTAATTAAGAAGCTAGAACATTAAAGATCAAAGAACAAAGGCATATTCAAGATTTAGAAACATGAACTCTGGAGTAGATTCTATATATTACACATGTACAATTAAAAACTTCTCTAATTTACTTATCTGTATATTGTTCGAGTAAGGGCAGTGGGCGCAAAACGTCGAACCTACTCTTTCACTGCTGGAGTCTCATGCTGTTAGAATATTCTTATTACTAATAGTCATTGATCACTAGTTGATATTATTAATATTAAGTTCATTCATCAAGTCTTCTTATCATTCAACTATGGAAAGTCGTCGTACAAATTAATAGGTACGGATGTGTAATTAAGCATATTACTCGATCCACCAACAACATGTGACATCTTTAAGTTGTCAACTAATTATTAATTAAGATAGATTATATTCAATGTAGTACCCTTTTTTTTTGTTGGTTTTTTTGGCCTCTAATTGAAGTATCAAACACACGTCAGTTCATAATTATTTTGGAGGGGTATAGTTCTTAATTTTAAATCAAACTAATACAAGAATATTAGGGGACATTTATTTGCTTGTGATAACTTTTAGAAAAAAAAAAATTCATCTAACTTTTTTCCTCCAAGAAGCTAATAATTTCTAACAAACACGTCTTCGAGGGTATTTTTCGTTGAAAACTCTTCTTACAGTCACAAAACGCTAACATATCTTTAGGGAAAAGTAACTATAAGTCTACAACTTCCCAAAAGTTCCACAGTCACAAAACTTTTGTTACTCCACTAATACAATATCTTCAAGTTCCCAAAAATTGTTAGTGGAAGAAAAAGTTTCACCAGAAAACTGTCATAAATTAGTTTTTAGAAATTTGAATTTTTTTGAAGTTTTTAGCCTAAAAAATTGATCGTATTTCATAAAAAAATAATGTTTTCAACAATTTTTTGTCAAAATCTATGGTCAAACAGTAGCTAAATACTAGTAGTATATTTAAAATTCTTACTTATTTAATATTATTACCTACATTAACTAAATTTTGTTCAAATAAAGATCAGGGCTAATCTAATACATCTATTACCAAATTAAATCTTTTCTATGGACGGTTTCCCACAATAGACTCCCCACATCCAAAATGCTCTTTAATAAGAAAATCATTGCCTCCAGTATTTGCAACATCAGTCAGAATGAAGAAGATATGGAACACATGTTCTTCAACTACCTTCACTCAAAACCTATTTGGGATCAACTGGGAAGCTTTTATAAATACCCAAACCAACCCCATAATGATCTCACTATGCACAACCGGATAAAAACTCTTTGCCAAATAAAATCCTCTTTTAACAGATATTTAACAAAGGCAGATATCTTGCCTTTCACCCTTTGGCACATTTGGATTCGCATAAATAATCTTATCTTCAACAACAATAAAACTCCTATCTTGTTAAAAAGTATTGTTAAAAGCGCAAAGGATTTTAAATTGTTAACAGATTCTATTAAGAAACCTTGCTTAAGGACTACTATTTACATAAAATGGAAGCCACCTGATTCAGGAACCTTCAAATTAAATATCGATGGCTCAAGCTTAGGTAACCCAGGAAAGAGAGACATTGGGGTGGGTGGGGGGGGGTCTTCAGAAACAGTGATAGTAACTGGATTCTAGGTTTCAACATGTCCATTCCTCATGCAACTAATATCTACATGGAAGGCCTTGCCCTTTTACATGGTCTAAAATTAGCCATACAACAAAATAGCATGCCATTAGTGGTTGAAACAGACCACAATGTTCTAGTCAACACGCTTACTAATGACAATTGACAATACCAAAATTTGATTACTGATTGATTGTAGATGGATGCTTACTAGAGCAGGGGAGTCACAAGTCATTCACGTCTTCAGGGAAGCTAATGGTATGGCTGATCTTTTGGTCAAGCATGGAAACAACTCGAACTTTTTTGGAAATCCTATGTTGTACTTCACCCCGCCCCCTTTTATTGTCTCTACTTTTGAACTGGACAAGCTAGGAACCTTGTGTCCTAGAATAGTCCCAACTTGTAATAGCTTTGACAGAATATTAATCTTATGAAATTATGATATAATATATCATATTAATTTAATAAATATTAGTTGTATTTTATTATTTAATATAGTGTGCAGAAATATAATACAATCTGTAAAAAATTAAAGGATACACATCATATAGTAATCAAATAAATTGTTTGTTCCTTTTTATTTTTATTATTGAATTAGCAAGAACTTAGTACTATGGATACTTTTCTTGAGTATTATTTATTTATCTTTTATTTTTTAATTAATTCAAAATGTAAATATCATTACATTATCTCCATCCCCCTCTTTTCGTACATTTCTTTCTACTGTAGTACTTATTTGATTAGTTTTTAAATTTTATATTTTATTAAAATTTTAAATAATGTAATATTACATTCCTTTCATTTCTTTATTTTAAAACAATTTTAAAATTTGAAACTATTCCCCAATTTGAATGGATATTTTTATTATATATTTTAAATTTTTTATTATATCCAATTTTTTTGTTTTATTTTATTTTAAAATATTTGTAAAACTCCAACTTGAAACTACTTCCCAATTTGAATGAATAGTTTTTTTATTATTATAGCTAATTGTAAGATATCTTTATTGATAAATTCAAATAGAGTAACCAATTAATTCAAAATTTAAAATTCAAATATTTTTTTAGTTAGAAAGGGAGTAACCAAAACTACACCCAAACTTGAATAGGTAGTTTTTTTGTTTTTGTTTTTTAATATTTTCATCTTTTACTTTAGCTAATTTAAGTTTTCTTATTTTTTCTTTTTTAATTTTAAAATAATTTTAAAACTCCAACTTGAAACTATTTCCCATTTGAATGCCACTTGAAAAATATTTTGCTTAACAATGCTACTTGACTTTTTGTATTTTTAATTTGAATTGAAAGTTTTTTTATTTCATTATTTTCTTTTTTTATTTTAAAATAATTTTAAAACTCCAACTTGAAACTACTCCCAATTTGAATAGGTATTTCTTTTATTTAAATATTTCCGCGTTTTATTATGGCTAATTTTATTTTTTTCATTTGTTTTTTTTAATTTTAAAATATTTTTAAAGCTCCATTTAGAAACTACTCCCCAATTTGAATGGGTAGTGTTTTTTTTCCCGTTTCATTATATCTAATTATAAGATGTTTATATTTATTAATACAAACAGAGTAACCAATTAATTCAACATTTTAAATTCAAAAGATTTTTTTACTTAGAAAGGCAGTTTATTGTCTTAAAATTCCAACTTGAAACTATTCCCAAATTTGGATTGGCAATTTTTTTAATTTTTTTAATTTTGTTTTTTATTTAAATTTTTTTTAAAATGCCAACTTTGTTGGAGATTTGTCCTAAAAATCTATACTTGACATCTTATGATTATACCACTTGCCATCATATAATTATTTACTTCTCTTTTTGTGTGTGTATATATATATATATATATATATATATATATATATATATAAAGACTACTATATTAGAAAGAAATTTCTCCTCAATTTAATTTGGCAACTTTTATTTCTTTATTTCTGTTTTTTATTTTAAAACTCCAAATTGAAATCACACCCCAATTTGAATTGCCATTTTTTATTTCTTTATTTTTGTTTTTTATTTTAAAATAATTTCAAAATTCCAAATTGAAACTATTCCCCAACTTGAATAGGTATTTTTTTTAATTAATATTTTCATTTTTTTATTATAGCTAATTTAATTTTTTCTTATTTTTCGTTTTTTTATATTTTAAAATAACTTTAAAACTCCAACTTGAAACTACTCCCCAATTTGAATGAATAGTTATTTTTTTTATATTTTCGTTTTTTTAATATAGCTAATTATAATACATCTATATTTATTAATTCAAATAGAGTAAATAATTAGTTCAAAATTTAAAAAGATTTTTTTAGTTAAAAATATAGTTTATTTTGTCTTAACAATGCCACTTGGCTTTTTGTGGTTATGCCATTTGTTTTAATAATGTGCATTTGCCTCTCCTCTCATTTGAAATTCAAAAGATTTTTTTACTTAAAAAGACAGTTTATTTGTCTTAAAATTCCAACTTGAAACTACTCCCAAATTTGAATTGGCAATTTTTTTTATTTTGTTTTTTATTTAAAAATAATTTTAAAACGCCAACTTTGTTGGAGATTTGTCCTAAAATCTGTACTTGGCATCTTATGGTTATACCACTTGGCATCATATAATTATTTATTTCTCCCTTTTTTTTTGTGTGTATATATATATATATACACACACATACATATATATAAAGACTACTATATTAGAAAGAAATTTCTCCTCAATTTAAATTGGCAACTTTTATTTCTTTATTTCTGTTTTTTATTTTAAAATAATTTTAAAACTCCAAATTGAAATCACACCCCAATTTGAATCGCCATTTTTTTATTTCTTTATTTTTTTTAAAAAAATAATTTCAAAACTCCAAATTGAAACTATTCCCTAACTTGAATAGGTAGTTTTTTAATTAATATTTTCATTTATTTTATTGTAGCTAATTTAATTTTTTCTTATTTTTCATTTTTTCTTTAATTTTAAACTAACTTTAAAGCTCCAACTTGAAACTGCTCCCCAATTTGATTGGGTAGTTATTTTTTTTATATTTTCGTTTTTTAATATAGCTAATTATAATACATCTATATTTATTAATTCAAATAGAGTAACTAGTTAATTCAAAATTTAAAAAGGTTTTTTTTAGTTAAAAAGGTAGTTTATTTTGTCTTAACAATGCCACTTGGCTTTATATGGCTATGATATTTGTGTGCCTCTCCTTTTATTATATTTATTTATTATTATTATTATATATAGATTTTCAGTTCCTAATCGTCAAAATTAAGTCGGGCCAAATTGATTTATGTTTAAGATGTTGCTCTCATCATCAGGAGTTTCTTCTAAAAAAATGAACTTCGATTATGATTTAGGGCTTGCAATTGTCTCAAAGAGGGGTTTGATTCTTCTCAGAACTTAAACGATGATAAATCAAAGTTTTTCTCTCCACCGAGGTATGGGGTGGAATAGATGGACCGTACATCTTAATCAGAAATTTAGGGTTCGAATTCTAAGAATATTAAAGTTCCTGGAGGGACAAGTTTTCCCTTTAACGGACCATATGCGTTACAAATCTGGATAATGTGTGTTAGGATACAAATCTGGATTAGTTAGGATAGTGTGTTCAAAATAGTCTTTCTTGAAATCTCAATTGGTTCCTTTGTGAATCCAGTGAAAGTTGAATGGTAAGGTGTGCAAATTTTCATGGAGGAAAACCGAAGGATAAACTGTACAAAGTGGGAGTTTTATGATTACTGAAAGTTAAGCCTTTGAGCTGGGAATTTCAACAGGGAAATCCAAATTCTCAAGTTGGGTTCTGGGTCAAACTCGGGTTTTTAATTAGGTTAGCTCATTTGGCTTTTTAATTTTTCTGCATTGACTCCATGATGCAACTTGTCATTTATTTTTCATTAAAAGAAAAATCATGTCTTTTCTTAATACAAATTGCATGCACTTGACCGTCACTTTCAGTAATTTTGGTATCTTGATCTAGAGAAGAAAGTGCCTCTTAGGAATTGCCAAATGTATTCTTGAACAAAGTACTTATCTTTCAGGAAAATTCTTCCCTCTTATAGAAATCAAAGCACTGGTCAGGCTGAGCTAGATTACACTTTAAATATGATGATATTTCAAAATAATGCAAATTGGATAGGGAGAATGTAAATTAGAAGTCTTTTCCATGGATTTTATTTGCTTGCTAAGACAATACATAAATGATGACTTATGACGTAATTTCTGGGAATTAACTATAAGAATGAGTAGCTCCTTACCTTACATGGGGTTGAACAAGTCAAGTCAATGGTTTTTTTTTTTTTTTTTCTCTTAGTAGGTAAATGATGCATCTTTATCTGTCTTTTGTCTGTATTACAAGAGGAAAGTCCACCCTTGAATATGAGTAGGTTGAACTGTTAATTAAGTTTACTTAGAATATGGAAATACAGCTCATCGACCTATATAATTGTGTACTGCAACATCCTTTATATACATATACACACACGCATGCCTTCTTCAACAATATTGTGCAGGTTCTGTTATGCACTTGTCCTATATTGTGCTTAACTATTTTTTGTTTGAGACGGTGATACAAGTTATGAGACAAGAATGGTTTACAGAATCTTATGTAATTATTCCTACTTCCCAAATTTTTCGAGTTACGTCTGATTATCAAGTTGCATAGCAGGTTTTCAATCCATGGCATGCTGAACTCTTTACAGCTTGCCAATGCGCACCTAACAGAGACGGCTTTGGGATAATTCCTGCTGTTCCTTACAGTTATTTCATCAATTTGTTTTAGTTTTTTACAAAGAAATGTTATGCTGGTAATACCTTCTCACTCATGAGATGATAACATGTGGTTTTTGAATTTCTTTGTTGTTGTAGCCATTACTTGGGCCAATTTTCCCGTGCATTATGCTCTGTGGATGTTGATGGTGTATTTGACTGATGTATGGAAGCTCAAACTCACAGATGCAGCTGCAATTGTCAATGTCTTCCTTGGTTTCCAAGCAATCCCACAGTCATTCTTGCTGTTTTCTGCTCATGGTCTATTCGGCAATTATCCAGTGCTATTGGGTTCTATATTCGCCTGTTGTGTGGTACATTTTTCTTTGTTAAATTATTTAATTCCTGCACTCTCCTCTCTAATTTGGAATATTTACCCAATTCACAATCGAGCTCTTGGTCCTGTTAGCTTGAGTTAGTTTGCACCCTCTTTCCTAACACTTCATTGCTTAGAAACACATTTGAAGGAAGTATGGTCAAGCTGCTCGTCTGCAGTGATTTCTGTCCATAGGTCTTACAACAAACTAATGGAGAAAGATATCCCTTAACTGTCGCAGTAATATATCCTTGCTGATGTATAATATTTTGATTTTCTGTTGTTTGTATTGCTAAATTGGTACTAATTAGTATAACTCAATCCTTGTGCATTGCCAAAGAAATTTCAAGGCCAATTGTAACCGTTAGGATAAAGATTAACTCGGAGATAACCTAGACCTCTTGAAGCTCAAGGCTGAAATATCTAGGACTGACTCTGATTTGCTAGTTACATCTTGTTGTGGACTAAATCTCTTCAAATTTGTGTAAATATTAATCTGCTGCAATTTAGGTATCTGTTGCTTCTGTTTTACCTTGTGAAAAAGGGTGGGTGTCTCAAGTTTCACAATCTAATAATTTCCCATGATAATTTTCTTCCTGTTTATGTCCATGCATCACGTCATCAATTTGTGTCATACATTTCCAATTACTAAGATCTCTTTCCTGAACCTCTAATATATTTGATGCAATTCTGTCCAAGACACCTGAAAGAAACTGGTTAAATCTCTACAAAACTCTTGATGCTTAGATTTCATCCTCTTGTGGTGCGAGCTCTAGAATGGCCAAAGCTAAAAATGAATATGATAGATTTAATTTTTTAAATTAAGTCCTCAACAAGAGAGGTTGTGAGTTCGAGTCTCCCCAAGAGTAAGGTGGTAAGTTTTTGGAGGGAAGGATGCCGAGGGTCTATTTGGAAATAACCTCTCTACCCCAGGGTAGGGGTAAGGTCTGCGTACATACTACCCTCCCCAGACCTCACTAAGTGGGATTATACTGGGTTGTTGTTGTTGTAAGTCCTCAACATGCCCCCTCGTGTGCAGGCCTGATTCTTTTTCATAGGCCAAGCACGTGAAAATTCTTTTTGATAATGGGTGGCGATGAGACTCGAACCCAAGACCTCTGCCTGAGCTTATACATTGTTGAATTTGTGTGAGCATCTGACCGTTTAAGTTGTTAGAAAGGGAACACTTTTTTTTATTATGTCCTCAGCAAAACGGAAATTCACTATCTATTAAGACTGAGTCTCTTTTTGTGCTAAATTAGGATTTCTTTCCAACAGTACTAACTTAAAACTTTGACGCTTCAATTTACTAAACCAGAGAATCTGTTAGTGCGACCCATGAACATTTTTAATGCTTAGAACTCTTATCCAAATTTCTTGACCTTCTCTTACTGATTTTTACAATCCAAGAACTCTTACCCAAAATGGGGTATAATTTGAAATTCACTTTCAGTTAAGTCTTGAAAGTTTCTTGTATGTAGGGCATGGGTTTTTTAACAATGTCGACACCGCCAGTCCTTGCTAAGGCTACTGGAACGTGCAGTGCTTATCAGCCTGAATGCATTGGCGAAGGCCAGCGCATACTCTTCTACATAGCGTTGGCTCTGTCTGCTCTTGGGGCAGCTGGTCAAGCAGTAAGCTTTCCCTCTTTCCTAGTTGAGCAACTTGGAGAAAATGCTAACCCGCCTTCCATCTGGTTTCTGCAATGTGTTGCGGTGATTCTGTTCAAAGCTGCTGCTGTTTTGGGATTTTCATACATATCACCATGGTCACTTTGGTTTGGTGTCCCAGCAATATGTTACACAGTGGCAGCCTTTATTTTCTTGAGCGGATCTTGTACCTATAAATATGTTAAACCAGAAGGTAGCCCTATCACTACTTTATTCCGGGTCTTAGCAGCGTCTATCTCCAAGTTATTCTATCAACTGCCAACAGATGCGTCCCAGCTGTATAACGTATCTGACCGTAATAGACAATACGTGCCTCACACCAATGGCCTGAGGTCCTCTCTCGCTCTCTCATTGTCTGTGATTTCCTCCATTTGTGTTTGCCTTACACTTGAGGAATATCTCAAGTTTCAGTCCATGTCTCTTTATTTTATTTTCCATCTTAGATTTTAAATATCTTTTCTGCTACCCATCTCTACCCTTGTCCATTGTGAATGTGATCTAGTACAGACTTGATGTCACAAGTCATTAGGATCCTCCTCGCCTTTTTCTCAATTGCTGTCTATCATGGATTAGTGTATTTATATTAAAGAATTGTACTAACACAAACTATTGTGCAAAACTCAATTCAGGTTTCTAGACAAGGCTGCAATTATCTTGCCCGGCCAGACTCTGGAGCAGCAACTCAGGAATAGATGGAGGCTTTGCAGCATTGCTGAGATTGAAGTTACTAAATTTGCAATTCGCACATTCCCTATGTCAATGACCTTCATTCTTGGGGGGGTTATGACTTCTTTGTCGTATACCTACTTTCTGGAGCAAGCAAAGACTATGAACAACAAGGTTGGAAACCTAAGAATTCCCCTAGCTGTATTCCTATGGTTCCGGTTAGAAGCAAGAGAACAATTTCCAAAACTGTATCACATACTTGTGAATTGGCGATGGGGTTCAGACGCAAAACCATCAGCTCCTAGAGTGGAGGTTGCAGTATCCATCATTTTGGGTGTATTATGCACTATTACTGCTGCAAAAGTGGAGTCAAGAAGACTCGCTGCGGTAAAGAGCTATGGTTTAGCAGGCGAGACAGATGAAAAAATTCCAATGACCGTGTTCTGGCTGCTTCCACAGTATCTCCTTCTTGGGGCAGTAGACGGGATGTTTGCAAAGAGCTTTAATAATTACTACAGTAATTACTTTGAGCCCATATCTGCGTCATACATGCTCAGTGGCTGCAATCTGATGCACGGGTTAGGATATATGAGCAACATTTTTTTAGTGTACATAGTGAGTAAGGTTAGTCGGAGGGGAAATAAACCAAGTTGGTTTCAGGACACCCTGAATAAGAGTCGACTTGATAAGTATTACTGGACTCTGTCGTGGCTATTAGCTATTGCATTTATATTGTTTTCTGTGATTAGTCTGTGGTATGCATACAGGCGATCAAAAGAAGAAGCACGAACAGTGTACATCGAACGAAGTGTTACCCGGATTGGGGGTGAAACAATTTATGAGATCACATATAGAGTAGGAAACAGGCGCAATAACGGTACCATCATTGACATGTTTCCTTCTTTTGGGTAATGATATGTTTATAGGGAATGATGGTGGTTGTAACACATAATCTGCTGAAGCGCATTCCATATCTTGTATAGTAAAGAACTACTACCTTTTTTAATCGTATGCATCCTTCCTTTGGTTAAAACAAAGAGTTGATTGCACTTTCCTGTATTTCATTAACTTTCTTTATATACATGTCTCTGTAAACTTACACTTTCAAGAAGTTTTTTCTACTAATGTTTTTGGAATTTTCCAGGTCTTTGAGGGCACTTATAAGTGGAAACTCTTGTTACAGTTAAAATACTCGCAAATCTTTCGGCAAAAAGTAACCGCAAATTAAAAGCAAGTTTTTCTTTTTCTTATGCATTTCATAGTCCTCAAAATTAACTCCCCGCAAATTTATTTATGTTTCAGATGCCATGTTCAATCAAAGTCCTTTTTTCTTATCATATATTGTTAGGTGTTGTCCTGAATTTTTTATCATATTTGGTTTTCTATTTCTTGAAGGAAGGATAACATATTTACCATAATGATTTTATCTTTTAGGAAAAGGAAAATATAATTCTTCCATATTTTTGAGTATGAAAGAAGTATATTTTTCTTTTCCTAAAAGGTAAAATCAATTATGGTAAATGTGTTGTCTTTCCTTCAAGGAATAGGAAAACCAAATATGACAAAGAAATCAGATCAAACACCTAATAATTCTCCCTTTTGGCTTGAATTTTCTGGCGAAATAAATTTGATCTACCTTCTTGACATAACTTTTAACAGGTCTCATCTCCACCACAAAATTTGTCTCAACATGAGTAGCACTGCGGTCAAATTTCTCAGAAAAAAAGTATGATTACCGTCAAATAGGTTGCAGCTAGAACTAAACTCGCCTAGATGAACTTCGCTCTGATACCACCTTTTAGGATCGAAATAATCAAGTTTTATGCGGAAGCTAGTAAAACAAATCTTGAATGACGATAAATCAGATAACAAAAGAGAAATATATCAAAGGAGACACAAACATTTAACGTGGTTTGGATACATATGGTATTGAGACTAAGGGTGGTAAGTGGGTCGGGTCAGGCACGGGACCGTGGGCTAAACGAGATGGGATAGTTTGGCCCGCTAGATGTGGGCTCGTGCCGGTCTCGTGGGTCAGTTTTTAGTTAGGAAACGTTAGGACCGGGCCCGTTTGGCCCGCCAAGAGGCCGGGACCGAACCAGTCCCTTGGCGGGCCAAATGTGCCCAACGAATATTTAAAAAAAAGAGTCATTGAGAGTTTAAAAAATAGCCGTTGGGTATTTAAAAAATAGCCTTTTAACCCCTTCCCCCCCAAACTTAATTTTAACCCCAAACTTTTTATTATTACACTTTTCTCTATTTTCTATTATAAATACCCTCTCATTCTTTCATTTTCTTACAAAATCAATATCGATCTATCAAAATCTCTCTCTAGTTTTCTTCTATACTTGCTACAATTGTTTACTTTATCAAAAAAAAAAAAGTGAAAAAATTATGATGTTGCTACTATTGCTTACTTTATTCCAAAAAAATAGTTAAAAATATTGAAGTTGTTACAATTTGTGAAAAAACTGTGAAGATGGTGAATTGGAGTCTTCAAGTCTTCAACGATAATCAATTTTCAACAAGTTGTTCATTAATTCGGTAAACTCATTTCAACTCTTAAGTCCTAATATTATAGTTTTATCTGTTTTATTTATCTGCTATTACTTGATTAATTAAGACGTATTCCTTAAGAAATAGTTTTGGTAAAAGTAAGAATAATGAAAAATCTAAGACTGGCGAATCTGGTGGTACTGTTGTTCCTCCTCCCCTGCCCACGAATCCCAGAACCAAACCCTATACCCGTCCTACACCTGCTATTTTTGATACCGATAATAATTTATTACAATTTAGTGACACTGAATTTGCCATAATATTGCACCCGACATACTCTTCTACACCGGGTTGGCTTTGTTTGCTCTTGGAGGATCTCATCAAACAGTAAGCATAAGCTCTTTCATAAATGATCAACTTGGAGAAGATTCTATCAGGCTAGACATCTGGTCTCTGCAACGTTGCGCGGTGATGCTGTTCAAAGCTTCTGCTGTTTTAGGATTTTCATACATATCACCGTGGTCACTTTGGTTTGGTATCACAACAATATGTTACACGGTTGCAGCCTTTATTTTCTTGAGCGAATCTTGTACCTATAAATATGTTAAACCAGAAGGTAGCCCTATCACTACTATATTTCGGGTCTTTGCAGCGTCTATCTCCAAGTTATTCTATCGACTGCCTGCAGATGTCTCGCAGCTATATAACGTATCTGACCGTTGTAGAGAATACCTGCCTCAAACCAATGGCCTGAGGTCCTCTCTCTCTCTCTCTCTCTCTCTCTCTCTCATTGTCTGTGTTTTGCTCCATTTGTGTTTAGTATCTCAAGTTTCAGTACCTGATTCTTTATTTTGTTTGCCATCTTAGATTTTAACGATCTTTTGCTACTTGTCCATTGTGAACTGGTGAGATCAACTGGAGACTCAGTTATCACAAGGCAATAGGATCCTCGTCGTCTTTTCCTTGATTGCAGTCTATCATGGATTAGTGAGGGAGGAAATTGTACTAACGCAAGTTATTGTGCAAAACTCAATTCAGGTGTCTAGACAAGGCTGCAATTATTTTGCCTGATCAGACTTTAGAGCAGCAACTGAGAAATAGATGGAAGCTTTGCAGCATTTCTGAGGTTGAAGTTACAAAAAATAGCAATTCGCACATTCCCACTGTCTTTGACCTACATTCTAGGTGGGGTTATGACTTCTTTGTCATATACCTACTTTCTAGAGCAAGCAAAGACTATGAACAATAAGGTCGGACACCTAAGAATTCCTCTGGCAGTCTTCCTATGGTTCCAACTAGAAACAAGAGCACAATTTCCAAAACTATATCACAAATTTGTGAAGTGGCTATGGGGTTCAGGAGAAAGACTATCAGCGCCCAGAATGGGGGTGGCAGTATCTATCATTTTGGCGGTATTATGCGCTATTACGGCTGCAAAAGTGGAGTCAAGAAGACTCACTGTGGTAAAGGACTATGGTTTAGCAGGCGAGTCTGACAAAAAAATTCCAATGAGTGTGTTCTGGCTGCTTCCACAGTATCTCCTTCTAGGGACAGTAGAGGGGATGCACGAGAAGAGCTTGGGAAAGTACTACAGTAGTTACTTTGAGAACACATCTACCCAGTACATGCTCGCTGCCTGCTGCGTGATGCACGGGTTAGGATGTATAAGCAACATTTTGTTAGTGTACATAGTGAGTAAGGTTAGCCAGAGGGGAAATAAAGTAAGTTGGTTTCAGGATTCCTTGAATAAGAGTCGAGTTGATAAGTATTACTGGACTTTGTCCGGGCTATTAGCCATTGCATTTGTTTTGTTTGTTGTCTGGTATGCATTCAGGGGATCAAAAGAAGAACCACAAATAGTAGACATTGAAAAAACAGTTATCCAGACAGTATACTTTGAAGAAACAATTACTCAGATGGGGAGTCATAAAATAATTTATCAGACAATGTTAGATAAATGCATTAAGAACTGCAACAGTCCAAGTGTTGTGCAAAACTGTCTAGCTGTTTGTTTCTATGTAATCCCTACTTATCAGGAGTTTGATTTTTACTTTCAGTTAAGATTGTAAACTCTATTTACATGTGTGAAGTTTTAATGTCATAATGTAATTTGCTTTCAATATCAATTTTCTGGTATCTCAGACTTTTACAACTGTTCAACTTAATTAACAGGAAGTAAACCAAATTTTTGTGGATTAACTTCATGGATAATCACTCAACTTTCACTTTATTGTACTAGAATCACCTACACTATTTTTTGTAGTGCGAAAATCACTTAACTTTAACTACTGCTGAAATCTACGTGATCTGCCATCGAAGAAGGAGCAATGAACTCGATGCTACTTCTATGGAGTTACAAAGCATGTGAGTGAATGAGCTAAAGAGAGGATTATCTGAAAATGATAACTGCTGCATCTATTCATTTACAGTACGAGATATATGTACATGTGATATAGCTAGCTAGCTCCACTAATGCTTAACTAACTAACAGGCTGGATCCGTTAATTTATAGTTGGCAGCTAACTGGATAACTACCTAACTAACATAACTACCTAGCTAACACTATCACTTCATAATACTTCCCCTTAAGCTGCAGGGTGTAAAATGTTAATCACACCAAGCTTGCGTTAGATATGATTGTGTTGAGCCTGACTTAGTCCTTTGGTAAGCAGGTCAGCCAGCTGATCCTTTATGTTCGCATAGATTGTCTGCACAATTCCATCTTTAGTCTTGTCTCTGATGATGTGGCAATCTATCTCGATATGCTTAGTACGTTCATAAAAAATAGGATTAGCTGCAACTTGCATAGCCGACTTGTTGTTACTCATAACTGCAATAGGTGTCTTAACATCCACTCCCAGCTCTTTAAACAGGCCTAACAGCCAAGTAACCTCTGCTACAGCTGAAATCATGCTTCTATACTCAGCTTCTACTGAACTCCTAGACACTGTCTGTTGTTTTTTTTTATTTCCATGAGATTAAGAATTCATCAAATTTGATCACATTACCTGTGACAGATTGTTGATACCCAATTTTTCTCAATATTATTTTCAAAAATGCATGTATATCTTCAAAACAATGCATGTGCATCAATCAATATTTTTCCATAATTTCTGCATTTTTAAAGGATTTTAAATTAATCCTAGCATTTTTATTATATAAATAATTACTAATTGCATCACAAAAGGTTTTATAATAATTTTATTGCTTAATTTTTATTTTTTTATATTTATATTAAGCTTTAATTATCTTATGCATAACCCTATTTACATCTGTAGGCTATAATTGCAATAACTTTGCAATAATAGCCCATATGTGTATAATTACTTTATTTTGCACGAAAATGACCTTTTATATTTCTATAATAAGAAGTAATTATTTTAAATTATTTTTATGCATCAATAGAATTTTATCATTTATTAGCTATTTTTATAAATTATTTTATCAAATTAACTGGGCATTTAACAAATAGCCTCTTTTAATTTAATTTAATTTCGGACCTGGCCCAAATTATTACCCCGACCCAATTAAATCATAACCCTGATCTAACACCTAATAACCTAATCTTTAAACCCGCCCAACCCCAGATCAAATCCTGGCCGTTCATCTTAGAATTCAACGGTCCAGGATGTTATTACCATTTTTAATTACCCATAACCCCCCAAACCCTATTCATTTCCCAATTCCACTGCCCCTAAATCTAGGGGTGTCAATGGATATTCGAAAACTGACTAAACCGACCGAACCGTACCACACTGAACCGGTTTTTAGGTTTCTTTTTAAGAAACTGTAGATTTTTATATAAATCTATAACCACACCGATAATTAGGGTAGGTTTTTTATTTTATAAAAATAAACCGAAAAAATACCGAACCGTACCGAATAAATTTTACATGTAGAAAATATATTTATTTAGTAAGTTTAAAAATAATAATGCATTAAATTTTTTTTGAGCCTTGGAATTATGAAAACTATACAAGCCAACAAGTAATTAAACTCAAAATACTAATTCCTAAAACCTATTATGCTACTTCTACTTAAACTAAGTTATTTCAAGTATCTTTATTAGCAAGACACAAAGTATTCTAGCGATTATGAGTAGCAAACTACAATGTATTGAATATGTTTCCTTTCATATAATTTAGATTTATCTTTTTGAATATTTAATCTTCTATAGACTTTATTCTTGAGTCCCAGCTTGGTATATCTTTCAACTCGTGTGATTAATATTTTCTTTGCCTTTGTTTGATTTCTTTTACGCTGTTGTAGAATAGTTGATGGATCTATACTCTAGCCATCTTTTTTAATTCATCACCCTTTAAACAGTAAAAATGTCTAGAGAGTTTTGCTAAGTCCTATAAAAGAACGTATGTTATTGCAATTCTACTTCTACTGGTGAATTTTACATGATATTAAAAAAAATACCGAAAATTAACCGAACCGTACCGATACCGAAGAGAAACCGACATGATTGAGACAGTTTCGAAAAGTCTAATTTTGATTATACATAATAGAATAACCGAAAAATTGGTATGGTACAAATTTTAAAAAATAACCGGCTGAACCGAACCATTGACACCCCTACCTAAATCCCCTCTTCCTCTCTTCTCCCTCAACCTCTCCCTAACCCTAGCCCGCTGTCACCTGAACCCTCTTCAATCCATGGGGTTTCTCTTCGATCTTAGGCCCTACCCGACCTCTTATCTCTACTGGTTGTTCGATTTCTTTGTTGTTTGATGGAATCTCAAGGGGATTCGAGCAGACTTGGATCAAATCCCTCAATCTTCTGATGAATTCGTCTGTATTTACCATGTGTTTGTGAGTATTATCATTTTCATATTTTTGTGACTTCAAATCTCCGGCCTAAAACTCAATTTTTACACATTTGTTTTTTTTTTGCACAAGCCTAACTATTTTTGGCCAAGTAGGTTCAGATCTCTTTAGATCTGAAGTGTTTAGAGTTTATTTAATCGTTTTCCTTTAAGATTTGTTTTTTGTTTTTACCGCTATTATCTGCCGATTTCACTTTTTCCCTAAGAACAAGAGTTTCATCTTTTAAGTTTCTGCAAATATTTTAAAATGCTTAAAGGTTCAACTCTGGCCTTTCTTCTTTACTATTCGACTAATTTCTTTGCTCGATGTTTCATCTCTGTGTTTCGATATGCTTAAAGTTTTCCGTTATTTGATTATTTGTCTCACTGTTCTTGCCGGTTCACTTTGGTCCAGATAAATGAATGAATTAATTGATTTATTTGACTAATTAGTGTTTGAAATTACATTTTTTTTTAAAATTGATATCTTTCTGAGATTTTTATTTAGTCTTTCCTTATATGTGACTTATAATTGGTACTGCCTTCCTTAATTATGATACTGGCCTGATTTCTGGGTTTTGATTTGTTTTGACCGACCAATAAATGGTCTCTAACTTATTTCTTGCCTTATTAAACTTCAATCTTGCCTGTTAATTGATTCTCCCTAATCCAAGTGATATTTTCCGGATTATGTCGTATTAATTGATTGGGTTTAGCCTTAATTAACTGGTTGAATGATTCGCATACCTTATTTGTGAACTCTTAATTTTCTTTGCCTTATTTGTTCTACTCTGCTGAATATTATATAAACCTCACTATTCTAATTTTTTAAACACACGGAATAACAGAGAAAAATACCCACACATACTAATACACACAACTCTTACTTACAAACTTACACAACTTAAGTTTCTTTGAATTGCTGAACTGTCTAGCCGGCTGAAAGCCAAGGCTAGACTCTTGAATTTCATTCGTCTTCACCTTCCTATTTGCTATCTCCTTAACTGGTATGCCTCCATTTCTGTTATCATGTTCTTTTTTATATGCTATGTAGTTAGACCTCGACATGATTATGTTTGCCCTATGTTTTCCTATTTATTTCTCCCTTAACTAGCATGCCTTAATTCCTTTCCTGTTCTATGTGCTACTATAGTTTGATCCATGACACTTGTTTGCTTGTTTATGAAACTAGCATGTTTAATTCCTACTACTCCACCCTATTCTGTATGGCTGTCTGATTAGTCATTTTAACTTCAGCATGTTTCTCTCTGCTTAATATATGTTTATATGGGTCCACCTAGTGATAGTTAAGTCACGACAATGTAAAACTTTGTTTGATCCAATTGTATGCTCTATGCAGAACCTGTTTAGTCATGTTTGCAATTTAAGCGTTCCTGTTTTTGTTGTGATGGTTCAATTACTGGTGTCTATGTCTGAACCAATTTGCTAAAATATGGTTTCTGTTCTATTTGCAGTCTTGTAATTTGAACCTATATGCTTCTAAAAATCATACTATTTTTCTAGAGCTATCCCCTACCCTCATGTACTATTTTCAAACTTCTATTCTTAGTTATCTAGGGTCCTACCACTCCATGTGTGAGCACTGCTTAGGGTCCATGAGACTCCTCCGAACTCTAACTTATTGGGGTTGGCCTTCCAATATGTTACAAAACTATTTTCTTTGAAAGGTTCTGGTGTGATAATTGTCCGGGGTCCCTGAGGCCCTTGGGAACTCTGACACACCAGAAGCCCATTTTGCGTATTACGGACTACCTGTGGACATCAGATTTGCTTAAAGGCCTGACTTCCAGGTTGACGTTGGGCCTGCCAAGGCTCCCTATAGTGTTATAGATAGCATTGTGTCATTCATTTATATTGGTCTGTAATAATGTAATAATCTTTGTAAAAATAGATATGGGGATATTAGTAAAAGCTAGGGAGGAATTTTTATATATCATTTATCAAATTCGGGTCGAAATCATGCCTGTAGGTTGTTGTGACTCCTTATGTGCATACCATTAGAAATCATGCCCATAGGACCTATTTCATTATTTGTAATCCTAAATTTTCATACTTTGCATCCTAGAAATCCTTCTGTCACGCCCCGAACCATGGTCTGGGCGTAACACGATACTCGGTGCCTAACTACATATGACCGAGCGAACCAACTGTATGGCTGGATCAACATGTGGTATAACTATGAGCTAGAGGCAAATATAAAACATGATAATCTACTAAAGAGTCTGACTGAAATATCATAGATGCGAAAAATACTGAAAGGTCTGCAAGTAAAAACAAATAGCCGACAAGGCTAACACATGAAAGTCTGCTAATATCTTATTGACTAGGTTATAGTCTATGAAGCCACTAAAGAATACTGAAAATGCTAACTGTTTACCGGGACAAGGTCTCCGGTATACCTTATTAACTAAAATACTATAATGAATAAAAAAAGGGATAAGGACCCGAAAGACTAAGGTTCACCAATAGCTGATACGAGATGTCCTAGCAAGCAGAATCGTCAACCTGTAAATCGTTACCTGTATCGCGAGATGCAGGCCCCGGGCAAAAGGGACGTCAGTACATTTGAATTGCACTGGTATGTAAAACAACTGAAGAAAAGAATTGTAAATACTGAAACTGAACTGCTAGCTGATAAACTGATAATTGAATAAGGAAGTAAGGATATGAATACTCCCTCTTTTGAATGATGAACAACTTGTTTTTCTGATAACTACGGCCTCGAGCCCAATATATATATGAGCACAAGCTACGGCCTTAGGCCTAAGTATACGTATACATAACTACGGCCTCAGGCCCAAAATGCATAAAGCATAAACTACGGCCTCAGGCCCAAACACAGGTGTTCAACATTCAAGAATTTAAAATCAGGAACTGAGAATCATACTGCAATACATGATACTAAAATAATGAGCCATACCGAGTTACATGATACTAGAATAGTGAAAAAGATTGGACTGAGATGTGTATTCATAATAAGTTGATTTGTCATAACTGAAACTCATAGAATATCGAATGATTATGAAACTATGCCATCTAGAGAATAGAAGTTCTAGTACTATTCAGGGAACTAAGGCATAGTTACTTTCTGAGGAAATTGGTAATGGTCAAATGAATGGGACGTAGGGAGAATCATAGACATTCCCAAACGTAAAGAGTTAGCCTTACATACCTTAACTTCCTGCCCTTGAGCGTAATACAACGTTTGTCAACCCTTTCAACTTTAATCTATAGCAATACAAGTCAAAGGGATTCCATATTAGCTATGATGCTCACGTTTTGGTCACTTAAGCATTTTATCAAACACTTGGTGAAAGTAAAGCTTCATAGTCCTTATTAATGGTGTCTCTACACCCAACAACCCATTCTCTTATTCCTAGATAAATTCTAAAGTCTCAAATGATTATAATCAACATTATTCTTCATCACCCATAAGGTAAACAATACCTTTAACCTATAATCAACAATCAACACCCCAACCCTATAATCGTTCATTCTTTTCTATCAAATCCATCAACTCATATCTCATGAACTAGGGTTTATAATCATTAAACTAATGCTAGAATCAATTTGAGGGTGAAAGCATTACCTTTTTGAAGTTTAAACACTTTGAATTGGAGTTCTAGGCTTCCTTCTCTCAACAATAATGTCCCAATCGAATATCTAATGATATGGAGGGTTTACCCATGTGACTAAAATGTTGGAAAATTAAAATTAACTTAGAATCACCATTATAACTTACCTTTATGGTGGAAGGACCCTTAAGGAGTTGGGTTTTTGAGAGTTCCCCTTTCTAAAGCAAGTTTTTATGTTTGGGGTTGTGGGGGATGAAATATGGCTTTAAAATGACCCCCCACGAATGCGCCCGCACACCTGAATACCTGACCGTGCTACTGACCATGCAAAACGGCGGTAACACTGCCTTAAAAGAAGCGCGGCCGCGCTAGGGGCGCATATCGCATACTGTTCTGCAAAACACACATAACATTTTGCACAGAGACCCGTTTGAGCTCCATCATATATCGTTGGAAAGCTATTTCAAAGGCCTACAACTTCAGGGTTTTAATTTTCCTAAATTCCTTACACATTTTCACTAAAACCTACTAGAAGATAGATCTTCTGTAAACTTAGTCGATTTTGTCAAATCTTATGCACCTTACTTTCCATCTTGATTTTGAAAGAACTATTTTCACCCAAAATCATCCCGATGGGGCTTCACATGTTCAAAATATAGCCTTACTACTTCTTTAACTCATTCATACTTAAGCCGAATTTACGGGGTGTTACACCTTCTAGTTAGTCAATTCTGCATCAAAGAACCATATTTCCAAAATCTCCCTATGTGCGTTAGAGATCATGTTTCTAGAATCTTCTTTATGGAACTTGCTTGGCAACTTGTTAATGACTTTACCCACTTAGATATCATGCCTATAGGAAATAAGCATAAAAATAGTTTCAACACTTAGATAGCATGCCTATAGAAAATACATACAAAATCAGTCTTGACACTTAGACATCATACCTATTGGAAGTAAGTGTAAAAAATCGGTGTCTGTGTTTAGATATCATGTCTATAGGAAATAATGCTTATAACCTATTTTAGCACTTAGAAATCATGCCTATAGGATTTAAAAACAATATATGCCTGTTAAAATCAGTAACTGGTTTACAACTTAGATACCATGTCTATAGGGTTCTGCCTGACTATCACTTAGACAAGTCTGTAGGTTAATTAAAATTTTGGGTCTAAAAACTGTGATTGCTTGTTTGAAATATGCCTAGATTCAGAGTATTAACAAAATCAGTAGGCAAACTGATAGGTACTCGTTTGCTCGCTTTAATAGAACTGATGTATATTCTGTTGGTGCTCATTTAGATATCCTGCCTATAGGATCCTAAAATCATTTAAAATTGCTTGTTTGAACAGCCTGCATTTGTTTTTCTATTTGTGGAGGTTAACTTGAGCCCACTTAATTTCTCCTTATCTGACAGTCCTACTTGTAGCTTAGTTTTCTCCTTTTAAACAACATAGGTTAGTCTAGAACTGCCTTAAATAGAGGTCCTAAACACCTCCAGGGCTAGAGGTAAGGGATGGGTAGTGCACGCATAAGGCACGTATTGGATGTTATTAGAACGCTTAGGTAATAATTGAAAACGGGAGGGTAATTGGGTAGTAAGGGAGATGATGACATGTGCGCTAATGTTATGTGTAACACCTCAATTTGGGGAATGTTACCGAGTATTTCATGGAAGTGATCCTATAGGTTAATAAACTTAGGAACCATTTAATTCCCGTTTTAAAATAATCAATATTTGTTTAAACTGCTTTATTTTCTTAAAGACTAATTCGCTTAAATTGAGTTTGGCTGAAACCACCGTTATGGACCTCGAGGGGTGCCTAAAACCTTCATCTCAAGGTAATTTCGAGCCCTTACCCAATCTCTGGTAATGTAAACTTATTTTCATGAGTTACTTATTCTAGTTGCCCTAACGCACCTTAATCCGTTAGGTGGCGACTCTTCAAACCTCTTACCCAATTCTAAACGGAAATGAGTTGTCCCAAATGGCGAAACTCGGACTCCGCGAGGAAAAATGGGGCACGACAACATGGTGACTCTGATGGGGATAATTAGGCTCTTACTATAGCAAACTTGCTTTTTGTGAATTAGTCTTAAGTATTCTTTATTCTGTTAATATGTGCGCACCCTTTCCCTTTCACCTTTATCTGGATTTAATTGCCTATTTTCAAGCACTTATGATTTCCTTTACTACAGAAACTGACTTGTCTCATTGTTTTCTTTCTTAAACGTCTTTCGATTATTAAATACTGCATTTATCATTTTTAACGTGCAAATATGTGACAATATGCTATTTATTGTTGCATAAATCATGCTCAACATCATATTCCCCTCGTGCGTAATCAATCTTATAGCAACGCTTGATGAGTGTTTGCGCCCTTCCTATATATCACCCTTTAAATTCGGAAAGGCTTATTTGTGGTGAAACTAGTCGATCAGCGGTGCAGTCAACGGTTTCGTGCCTTTCCCCCTCAAATTGTCCACTTGAGGGTACCAATCTAGACCTCTACAGAAACCTTACTCTGATTGATTATACATGCATCATGGTCAAACCTATCCAGGTTAATATGTTATCCACATAATAACCCTTTAAGACAAGCCTCGTCCAAAAGTCCACCGGGTTTTTCATAATCCCAACAGATGCAACCACGATTTTGTGCATTAATCTTGGAGAATTAAGTTCCAATAGGCTAATCATTGTTGTATAAATAGTCGGATCTGGAGGGAGAAAGGACCTAACCATATTTGTTTTGCAGAAAATGAGGCACGAAGTCCCCAGGTTTGGCATGGTCCGTAACATACCACCATTATTACTAGATTGGTGGGAGGATCTTCCATCAAGTGATAAAAATTATGTGAAAAGGGTCTTGGAAAATTTGCCTTCTCTATTGGACCTCCAACTGAACAACATGTTGATCAAAGCTGCCGCAATGTTCTGGGACAAAGAAAGAGCTGTCTTTTGCTTTGGAAATATAGAAATGACCCCTCTCTTGGAAGAAATAGCGGGATTTTCTAGGCTACCTTGGGATAGTCCTGGTTTATTGGTGCCGAAAAATTGCACTACTAGGGGGTTTCTGAAGATGATAGGTCTGAAAAAGAATGAGGATTTGGAGTACCTGAAGAAATCTTACATACCTTTCGACTTCCTCTATGAACGATACGGTTACAACAAATCTTATCATATTTTTGATGATGAATTCTCCATCACTTCCTTGGGTTGGATTCACCGCAGGGTTTTTGTGTTCATCGCATGCTTCTTGGGTATGATAGTGCTCCCGATCCAAGGGGATAGAATCCACAGCCAATTGGCCATGGTAACCAAAACCTTGATGGATGGGATCGAAGGACACACATATACCATTGTCCCTATGATCATAGCAGACATATACCAGGCCTTAGAGCGCTCTTAGAAGGGGTACAAATACTTCGAAAGTTGTAATCTGCTGCTACAAGTTTGGTTGTTAGAGCATCTCCAAAAAGGTCAATACTATCAAGAGCTTCCGCGAAGGCCGTGGAATGATCACATAGCTTTCCATCATCTTAAGAGAATGACTTATATCCAAGACAGGTTTGCTCAACTCGAAAATGCTATATGATGGGCGCAGTTTTTCAACAATTTGACCGATGATCAGGTTCAATGGATATTCAAATGGTTCCCTACCGACGAGTTCATCATCAGATCTAGGGATGTTCCATACTTGGTACTGATCGAGTTGGGGGGAATATAGCCTTATGCTCCCATCAGGGTTATGAGACAGGCAGGTAGGAAGCAGGTCATACCGGGAGTTGCTAAAATGAGTCATTACATGGTAGATTTACAAGATGACAATGTCCCATACAAATGTGAAGCTCATCATATGTGGCATTTGAAAATTATCGTGGAAAAGGATACCATCGAGCCAGATCGATATCATGCCGGTCATGTGTACTTTTACCCATCATGGTTAGAATATAACATAGCAGGAATATTCGAGCCAAGGGTTGGTCAAGGAAATAGAGTCATAGATGAAGTTGCCGAAACACAGGTGAAATATAGCAAACTACGCAAAAGAGTTCACGAGTCCGAGGCCTAGCACCTGGAGCGACACAAGACCGATATGGAACTAATTAATGAATGGAGGGAGATGGCTGTTAAATCAAGCAAAAGGTTGGAATTTCTGGAGTACAGTCTGATGGAATTTGAGGGAAAAATGAGGAAGAGAGTCACCGATTGCTAGAACACTGAATGAAGTGAAGGAGGACATTTAACAAGGGCATACCTACTGCTGAACCTACCCGAACTGGGGAATTTGATTGACGAACTCAAAAATATCCAGCCTGGAGAAGGTCCTTCTGGGACCAAGTAGATTAGGTTTATTTACTTTTTGAAATGTAATAAGGCCAAGTGCCATCAATGACTTATCTTATTTAGTGTCTTTTTAGATTCATCTATTTTTACATTAATGAAATGAGGCAATTATTAGCACTGAAATTCTCCAAATCAATGTGTCGCTAGGCCTACCTCGGGCAAAACGAGACTCCCAAATTAGGACGCAGATTTACATTCCCGCAATATGTGTTTATATACTGCAAACATTTTTAGAATCCTTACTGACGTGTTTACTTTTTGTTTTTCTTTATTGTTTTATTATTCCCATCCCCTAAAGTTGGTTCGCACATACTAGTATCATCAGCATATCACACTAGATCTAGAGGCCCTCCACCTCCTCCTCCTTCGAGTAATCCAAAAAGTAGAGGAAAAGCCAAGAGGATGATTTGAGTGGTATCTGAAAAGAAAATGCTGAGAATATTGAAACTTCAAATGGCTGGAGTACTCCGGCCTAGAATGATTTGGTCCTACGATTGGAGCAGAAAATACTAGAGTTACAAGGGGAACTTGAGCAGGTTCGCAACTTGGCAAACCTCTCCCTCACCCTAAACGTCCCAGATGTTAACCAACAAAATGCTCAAAACCCAACACCTCCTCAAAATACGCCAAACCAACGTCTACAAAATCCCCCCACAGCCCATCAATATGCAACTCCTCCCCAAAATCCTAATCCTCCACCAGTACCCACTCCTCATCAACACCAACATCTTCCTACCCAGTACCCACAAACCACTACCTATCACACTCCTTAGAACACACCACAACCTATTCCCAATCCTCAAAACTTGACCAATGACCATCACTACACCCAAATCCTTGGCACCCACCAAAACAACCCCATATACATAGAAACCCTACCTCATTTCACTTAACTAATCTCCTATACACCAAAATATACTGAGAAGGACTTGCTCATCAAGAACATGGCCGAGGAGCTCAAGAAGTTGACAAGTCTAGTTCAAGGTGTTGAAGGAGGTAAAAGGATAGAGAGTCTGAACTATGAGGATTTGTGCATACAAGCAGATGTGGAACTGCCAGAAGGTTATGAACCTCCCAAGTTTGAAATGTTTGATGGAACAGGTGATCTCAAGGTTCATCTGAGAACTTATTGTGACAAGCTCGTGGGGGTCAGAAAAGATGAAAGGATTCAAATGAAGCTCTTCATGAGAAGTATTACAAGAGGTGCCCTATCCTAGTACATAAGCTAGAATCCTAAGAAGTGGGCCAATTGGGTAAGCATGGCATCAGATTTTCTAGACCGGTTCAGGTTTAATATGGAAAATGCATCGGATGTCTTCTATATCTAGAAACTAAAGAAGAAGCTAACTGAGACTTTCTGCGAGTATGCTACTTGATGGAGGTCGGACGCAGCCAAGGTCAAACCAACATTAGATGAGGAATAGATGAACAAGTTCTTTGTGAGGGCACATGACCCACAGTATTATGAAAGGCTAATAGTCATTGAGAACCATAAGTTCTCTAATATCATCAAACTCGGAGAAAGGATTGAAGAGGGTATTAAAAGTGGGATGGTGAAAAATATTTGAAGACTGCAGGCCATGAACAAAGCATTGCAATCAGGTGGCATATCAAAGAAGAAAGAAGTAGGGGTAGTAATAGTGGCTTAATGCCAAAAATCTTCACTCACATACCAAACACCTCCACCTACATACCAACCCTCACCTCCCAGATATTATCAACCTACCACCACCTATCACACTTATAACACCCAACCAGCCTATTACCATTAGCCTCTAAGTCAAAATTACAAGAAACCCCGACCTAATTTTGATCGCAAACCACCTAGACAGTACACCGCCATTGTTGAACCCATCGACTAGCTGTACTAAAGGTTGAAGGCTGCTGGTTATGTCACCCTTATTCTCACTGTGGTAATGGAGAATTCATCTCAATGAGTTAACCCAAATAAAACCCGTGCATATAATTGCGGTATGAAAGGACACACTATTGGCGAGTGCCAAATATTGAAAGATAAGATCTAGAAAATTGATAATAAGGTCATACAACCGAAGGAAGTTGCACCCAACGTCCGCAACAATCCTCTTCCAGATCATAGGGGCGAAGGGATCAATGTGATAGAATCTGACGGGGAGTGGGATCCTGAGGGATCAATTGAACTTATCAAAGAGGGTGACGATCCTAAGAAGACCGCAGTCACGCTCAATAATATTATGGTGCAGGTACATCTGCCAGTTGAGGTTGAGGTAACTATATCAGTTCCATTTGAGGTAGAGGTAGCACCACCTGCAGCCACACCTGTTCCATATGAGGTAGAAGTGGGCACACTATTCACAGTGACAATATCAACCATACCTCCTTTCAAGTCCAATGTCATACCTTGGGATTACGTTGACGAAGCTAGGAGAAAGGGAAAAATAAAGATGGAAGAATCGGGTGCCATACATGGAATGACCAGAACTGGAAGGATCTATACACCTAAAAATTTGGGAGGATCAAACAAGGAGGCTGCTACCAAACAACCTGCTATTGAAACTGGACGAGACGATCTTTGGAGGAAAGTACAAGCGAGAGAATACTCTGTCGTTGATTATTTAAACAAGACTCCTGCCCAGATATCCATCATGTCACTATTGCAAAATTCTGAAGCACATAGGAGTGCTCTGATGAAGGTGTTGAATGAAGTTTATGTGCCCAACAATATCACTAGTGGAGAGATGGCCAATATGATAGGGCAAGTACTAGAGAGTCACAAGATCACCTTCCACGAGGATGAACTACCACCTAAAGGATTAAGTCATAAGAGGCCATTGCATATCACAATACAGTTTGAGGAAAAATTCATCACTAGGGTCTTAATAGATGGGGGGTTAAAGCCTTAACATTTGTCCATTGACTATTCTAAAAAGGATGGGCAAAGATTTCCATGAGATACGGGTAGGAAGTATGAACTTGAAAGCATTTGATGGGTCTTAAAGGGCCACGATTGGGGAGATTAACCTCTGTCTGCAGATGGTACCAACTTGGTTCGATGTTGAGTTCCAAGTACTAGACAAATCAGCTACATACAATCTTCTATTGGGATGACCTTGGGTACATGCCACTGGGTAAGTGGCTTCCACGTTACACCAGGCCGTAAAGTTCGAATGGAACCATTAGGAGGTAATCATTCACAGATATGAAAGTAACCCCATTTACACCAGTCAAACTATCCCGGTTATCGAGAATAGAAGAAGGCTAGGTGGAGAAACTTATCACCACATTGAACATGTCAACGCAATTGAGAAGGGCAAGTGGTGGAGTAACAAAATAGAAAGCATACTGGCATGGTCTGGGTATGAACCGAACAAAGGACTTGGAAAGAAACTCCAGGGCATTACCAAACTGATACAGTGGAAATGTTATGGAACAACTTTCGGGCTGGGATATCCATACACATGGCAAGAATATAATGATTGGTCGCCGCCATGGCATGGTCCTTATTGCCCTCTCAAGCAGCCAGTGCCACATCTGAGTCAGACTTTTCACCAGACCGATACAATATGGGGATCTGCAGAGGAAGAAGCTTTGGCTGGGTTGAAAAACTTGTTCCTAAAAGACGAGAATATGGATTTCAATGTGATAGTTGAGGAGGAGGAAGAAGAAGGACTCACCATTCAGACTGTCGAAAAGGGAGCTATTCTCAGGAATTGGTCTGCCACACCATCCCGAGCCCGCCGAGTTCCTGGGTAGCTTGGCAATTAGCCTGACTTGTTTTAATAGCCATGCTAGGAATTTAAGATATTTTCAATAATTTTGTCGCATTTTGTTTCGAAATAATTGCTCGAGTCATCGAGCCGTACCTATTTTAGATATTTTCAAATTTAATTAATGCATTGCTATTTAGTATTCATTATTATCTTTCACATTTTTCTTCTATAGTGTTATTATTACTTTTCCTGATGATCCGATGACAATGACATGTAATGAGACAATGCAATATAAGGATAGCGACTCAGAAAAAGAGGATGAAATACCTGAGGAAGTTGTCAAAGAAGTTGAGAGCTTTGAGAACAAACCTAAGTCCAATCTAGACGAAACCGAAGTAATCAATTTGGGAGATTCTGAAACTATCAAAGAAACTCGCATAAGAATTCACTTATCACCATCAGAGAAGGAAAAATACACTCGTTTCCTAAAAGAATATGAGAATATTTTTGCATGGTCATATGATGACTTGACCGGTCTGAGCACATCCATAGTGGCTCATAAGTTGCCCACCAACCTAATGTGTCCGCCGGTAAAGCAGAAACTCAAAAAATTAAAACTAGATATGAGCCTCAAAATCAAAGAGGAGGTCACTAAGCAGATCAAAGCCAAAGTCCTCAGGGTAGTTGAGTACCCAACCTGGTTAGCCAACATTGTACCGGTTCAGAAGAAAGACGGGAAAGTAAGGGTGCATGTTGACTATCAGGATTTGAACAGAGCAAGTCCCAAGGACGATTTCCCACTGCCAAATATACACATCCTGATCGACAATTGAACCAAGCATGAACTCCAATCCTTTGTAGATTGCTTCACGGGTTATCACCAGATCTGGATGGACGAAGAAGACACAAACAAAATAGCTTTCATTACACTGTGGTGAGTGTACTACTACAAAATGATGCCTTTCGGTCTAAAGAATGATGGGGCTACCTACATGAGAGCCATGTCGACCATCTTCCATGATATGATACACAAGAAAATAGAAGTGTATATTGACGATGCCATCATCAAATCCAAGAGGGCGACAGATCACATAGCAGACTTGAGAAAGTTCTTTGATAGTCTAAGGAGGTACAATCTAAAGTTAAACCCCGCAAAATGTGCATTCGGGGTCCCTATAGGAAAGTTGTTGGGATTCATTGTCAACTACCATGGAATCGAGTTGGACCCGTCCAAAGTTAAGGCTATCTAAGAGTTACCACCACCAAAGAGCAAAAAGGACGTGATGAGCTTCATGGGATGCCTCAACTACATTAGCCGCTTTATAGCACAGACCACGGTAATATGTGAACTCATCTTCAAAATATTTAGGAAAGATGCTGAAACCAGTTGGACCAAGGATTGTCAGAAGGTTTTTGACAAAATCAAGGAATACCTGTCTACACTGCCTGTCCTAGTCCCGCCAGAACTTGGGAGACCTTTGCTAGTCTATCTTTCCATATTATATGGGGCTTTCGGATGTGTTTTGGGACAACATGACAAGACAGGAAGAAAGAAGCAAGCCATATACTACTTGAGTAAGAAGTTCACACCTTATAAAGCACAGTATTCTCTACTAGAACTCACTTGCTGTGCTTTGACATGGACAATTTAGAAATTGAGGCATTACTTCTATGCCTATACCACATACCTCATATCTAGGATGGACCCTCTGAAGTACATCTTTCAGAAGCCCATGCCAACTGGGAAGTTAGCCAAGTGGCAGATATTGTTATGTGAGTTTGATATCATCTATGTTACTCAGAAGGCGATCAAAGGACAAACACTGGCAGACCATCTTGCTGAAAATCCTGTGGGAGGAGAATACGAACCACTAAAAACGTATTTTCTTGATGAAGAAGCATCATTCGTAGGAGAGGACATTGTTTAAGCCTACGATGGTTGGAGAATGTTCTTCAATGGGGCTGCAAACTTCAAAAAAGTGGGCATTAGAGCAGTCTTGGTTTCAGAAATAGGTCAACATTACCCGGTATCTGCAAAGGTTAGGTTTCCGTGCATCAATAATATGGAAGAATATGAGGCTTGCATCGTGGGGCTCAATTTGGCCATCAATATGAATATACAAGAGTTGCTGGTAATTGGTGATTCAAATCTTCTGGTGCATCGGGTTCAAGGAGAATGAGCTACGAAAAACACCAAGATACTACCATACTTGTATCATGTGTAGTAATTGGTGAAGATATTCACAAATATAGAATTCAAACATGTGACCAGAATTCAAAATGAGTTCGTAGATACACTGGCCACCTTGTCATCAATGATACAACATCCAGATAAGAATTTCATCGATCCCTTCCCGGTGAGGATCCATAATCAACCAGCTTACTGTGCTCATGTTGAAAAAGAAATAGATGGAAAACCTTGGTTCCACTATAACAAGGAATATTTGGCAAAAGGAGAATACCCGGAATACGTGAACCATACTCAGAAATGCACATTGCGGAGGCTGTCCAATCACTTCTTCCAAAGCGGAGGGACCCTGTATAGAAGAACTCCTGATCTGGGGTTGTTAAGGTGTGTTGACGCAGAGGAGGCTTCCAGATTTCTTGAGTAGATACATTCTGGAACTTGCGGACCACATATGAACGATTTTGTTCTAGCCAAAAAGATACTTAGAGCCGGATATTTTTGGATGACCATAGAAACGGATTGCATCAGGTACGTCCAGAAATGTCACCAATGCCAGGTACATGCAGACATGATAAAGGTACCACCAAACGAGCTCAATTCAACAAGTGCACCTTGGTCATTTGTTGCTTGGGGAATGGATTCCATCGGTCTAATCGAGCATACCACTTCTAACAAGCACCGGTTCATTTTAGTGGCTATCTACTATTTTACAAAATGGGTAGAGGCTGCATCTTACAAAGCTGTAACCAAGAAAGTTGTCGCAGAGTTTGTCAAGGATCGTATTGTTTGCCGATTTGGGGTTCCCGAGTCTATTATCACTGATAATGTTGCCAATCTCAACAGTGACCTGATGAAAGCCATGTGTGAAACCTTCAAAATCAAGCACAAAAACTCTACAACATATCGGCCTCAAATGAATGGAGTTGTGGAAGCTGCCAATAAGAACATCAAGAAGATACTAAGGAAGATGGTAGAAAATCACAAACAATGGCACGAGAAGTTACTCTTTTCCCTATTGGGGTACTGCACTACGGTCCGCACATCAACTGGGGCAACTCCCTATCTATTGGTTTATGGTACCGAAGCTGTCATTCCAGCCGAGGTAGAAATTCCTTCTTTAAGGATCATACAAGAAGTTGAACTCAATGATGCAGAATGTATAAGGAGCTACTATGAGCAACTAGCCCTCATATACAGAAAAAGAATGAACGCAGTATGTCACAGTCAGCTTTATCAGAATAGAATGTCCAAAGCTGTCAACAAAAGAGTCAGACCAAGACAATTCGCACCGGGGCAGCTGGTGCTGAAGCGGATCTTCCCGCATCAAGATGAAGCCAAAGGAAAATTTTCACCCAACTAGAAAGGTCCTTACATGGTTCATGGGGTGATAACAGGAGGAGCACTCATACTCGCAAAAATGGACGGAGAAGTTTGGCCAAAACCCATCAATTCAGATGCAGTCAATAGATACTATGTTTAGATTGTTTGCATTCATTCATCTGATGTAGCTGAACTACGCTTGACCTGATTCCCATTTAAGAGTGGATATTTAGGCAGCTTTGTGGGTTCAGTCATATCTTAATAAAATTTACATTTCCCCATAACCAGAAACTGGGGCAAGATTTTAAGGAGGACCCTCAAAATTACGGAACAAGTTCAGCCGACGTCATCATATGCCAGAAAGTCAAAAATTGGTTAAGTAACTGGGGCAGAATTTTGGAGAAGGATTCTTAAAATTTCGGAGCATATCCAACAAACTTCGTTGCTCGCAGAACGGCCAAAGGATCAAACTGGGGCAGAATTTTGAGGAGGACCCTCAAACTTCTAGTTCAGGGGAGCTGCAATGTCTTTAAAAGTGTTACAACCATTAGTTCATCTAATTTAATTGATATTATATACCACTAGGTTTCTAAATAACTCTATTTCAACAATAAGTGCATATTTTTTTGAAACTTTATTTCTATGGCAGCCAGGTATTACCCAGGACAACTCGAATAGGGTCTCCAGAGCAAAGCCAAGCAAATCAAGTAGACAAAGGCACGAACCAACCTCCCCCTAAAAAACTCACAATTTTTCTGTGGATGCAGGCACAGCGAACATAATAGGAGTATCCCCTAATATACACATATGAAAATCACTACCAATCAGGCAACCAGATGCAAATATATCTCTAGCTAAGAAATATTCTACTCTTATTTGCTACTTGTTCACTGCATAAGGCTAAACATTGCCTTCCCTTTGCACGAGACTAAGCCATGTCTCAAATCTTACATGAGGCTAAGCCCTGCATCCATATTTGCACAAGGCTAAGCATTGCCTTCTCTTTGCATGAGGCTAAGCCCTGCCTCCGCATTTGCATAAGTCTAAGCATTGCTTTCTCTTTGCATGAGACTAAGCCCTGTCTCAAATCTTGCATGGGGCTAAGCCCTGCCTTCATATTTTCATAAGACTAAGCATTGCCTTCTCTTTGTATGAGACTAAGCTCAGTCTCGATCCTTGAACGAGGCTAATCCCTACCTCCATATTTGCATAAGGCTAAGCATTGCCTTCTCTTGGCATGAGGCTAAGCCCTGCCTTAGTATTTGCATAAGGCTAAGCATTGACTTCTCTTTGCATGAGACTAAGCTCCATCTCAAATATTACACGAGGCTAAGCCCTGCCTCCCTATCTGCATAAGGCTAAGCACCGCCTTTTCATGAGACTAAGTTTTGTCTCCCTCTACATAATTATTGCTCTATTCTAAACTTTGCATTATCTTCTTCTCTCGGGGCGAAGCTCTGCCCCCAAACTCTGCACAAGGCTAAGCTTTTCCTTGTTATTACCTTTGGTGCCATGTCTCTACACTTCATAGGCTGACGTATAGCCAACTTGTCCAAAGGCATCATAGTCTGAAGGCATCATATCTCAAACTTGCATATCATTATTCAAAGGCATCATAGTTCGGAGGCACCATTTTCATGGTCCGAGAACATCATTTCATGGCATGCGAATCCCTTACCTTACAATTCATGGCCCGGGAAATCATGGTCTAAGGACTTCATCCTCAACCGTCCAAAGACAATTCTCATGGTTTGAAGGGAATTTGCATCATGTTTAAATTTACGCAGAGATATATGCTTGTAGTGCATCCTTTATTTGCAGGTAACCCGATGAGCAACCATCATGCCTAACAGGAGCAATCCCGCTCCAGCTCCTTCATACTATTTCAAACCTGACAGCTCACCGTAGCCATTTCACCTATTCGAAACCTTGTATTCGTCCTTGTTATAACTCCATCGGTATACTTCGCTGGTGGATCCAAAACTACACACGGCCCAATTCCTGTCAAACCAGAGATGTGTAGGTAGCTCGGAAATCAGAGTGCAGCCTATGTCTCTCAAATCACCCTATTCGGTCAAAATTGGCCATCATATCTTTACCCGATAATTCTTTCATCCTTCTCGGATAAAGAGGGGCAGTTGTTGATATCCAATTTTCCCTATATTATTTTCAAAAATGCATGTATATCTTCAAAATAATGCATGTGCATCAATCGATGTTTTTCCATAATTTCTGCATTTTTAAAGGATTTTTAATTAATCCTAGCATTTTTATTATATAAATAATTACTAATTGCATCACAAAGAGTTTTATAATAATTTTATTGCTTAATTTTTATTATTTATATTAAGATTTAATTATCTTATGCATAACCCTATTCACATGTGTAGGCTATAATTGCAATAACTTTGGATTAATAGCCCATATGTGCATAATATTTTATTTTATAAGAAAATAACCTTTTATATTTTTATAATACTAAGTAATTATTTTAAATTATTTTTATGAATCAATAGCATTTTTATCATTTATTAGCTATTTTTACAAAATATTTTATCAAATTAATTGGGTATTTAACAAATAGCCTCTTTTAATTTGATTTAATTTCGGACCTGGCCCAAATTATTACCCCAGATCAATTAAATCATAACCCTGATCCAATACACAATAACCCAGTCTTTAAACCCGTCCAACCCCAGATCAAATCCTGGCCGTTGATCTTAGAGATCAACGGTCTAGGATGTTATTACCATTTTTAATTACCCATAACTCCCCAAACCCTATTCATTTCCCAATTCCGTCGCCCCTAAATCCCCTCTTCCTCTCTTCTCTCTCAACCTCTCCCTAACCTATCCTGCTGTCACCTGAACCCCTTTCAATCCAAGGGGTTTCTCTTCGATCTTAGGCCTTACCCGGCCTCTTATCTCTACTGGTTGTTTGATTTCTTTGTTGTTTGATGAAATCTCAAGGGGATTCGAACAGACTTGGTTCAAATCCCTCAATATTCTGATGAATCCGTATGTATTCACCATGTGTTTGTGAGTATTATTATTTTCGTGTTTTCGTGGCTTCAAATCTCCGGTCTAAAACTCGATTTTTACACCTTTGTTTATTTTTGCACAAACCTAACTATTTTTGGCCAAATAGGTTCAGATCTCTTTAGATCTGAAGTGTTTAGAGTTTATTTAATTATTTTCCTTTAAGGTTCTTTCATTTTTACGCTATTATCTACCGATTTTACTCTTTCCCTAAAAACTAGGGTTTCATCTCTTAAGTTTCTGTAAATGTTTTAAAATGCTTAAAGGTTCAACTCTGGCCTTTCTTCTTTATTGTTCGACTACTTTCATTGCTTGATGTTTCATCTCTGTGTTTCGATATGCTTAATGTTTTCTATTATTCGATTATTTGTCTCACTGTTCTTGCCCATTCACTTTGGCACTGTTAAATAAATTAATTTATTTGTCAAATTAGGGTTTAAAATTATATTTTCTTTTTAAAATTGGTATCTTTCTGAGATTTTTATTTATTCTTTCCTTATATGTGACTTATAATTGGTACTAAATTCTTTACTTATGCTACTGGCCTAATTTCTGGGTTTTGATTTGTTTGACCGACCTATAAATGCTCTTTGACTTATTTCTTGCCTTATTAAACTTCAATCTTGCCTGTTAATTGATTCTTCCTAATCTAAGTGATATTTCTTGAATTGTGTCGTATTAATTGATTGGGTTTAGCCTTAATTAACTGGTTGAATGATTTGCATACCTTATTTGTGAACCCTTAATTTTCTTTGCCTTATTTGTTCTACTCTGCTGAATGTAATATAAACCTCACTATTCTAATTTTTTTAAACACACAGAATAACAGAGAAAAACACCCATACATACTGGTACACACAACTCTTACTTACACACTTACACAACTTAAGTTTCTTTGAATTGCTGCACTGTCTAGCCGGCTAAAAACAAGGCTAGACTCTTGGATTTCATTCGTCTTCTCCTTCCTATTTGCTATCTCCTTAACTGGTATGCCTCCATTTCTGTTATCATGTTCTCTTCTATATGCAATGTAGTTAGACCTCGACATGATTATGGTTTCCCTATGTTTTCCTGTTTATTGCTCCCGTAACTAGCATGCCTTAATTCATGTCCTATTCTATGTGCTACTATAGTTAGTTTACCTTAGCATGTTTCTGTTTGATCCATGACACTTGTTTACTTGTTTCTGAAACTAGCATGTTTAATTCCTACTACTATACCCTATTCTGTATGGCTGTCTGATTAGTCATTTTAACTTCAGCATGTTTCTCTCTGCTTAATATATGTTTATATGGTTCCACCCAGTGATAGTTAAGTCAACTTCTGGAAATGTAAACTTTGTTTGATCCAATTGTATGCTCTATGCAGAACCTATTTAATCCTGTCTGCAATTTAAGCATTCCTGTTTTGTTGTGATGGTTCAATTACTGGTGTCTATGTTTGAACCAATTTGCTAAAATATGGTTTCTGTTCTATTTGCATTCTTGTAATTTAAACATATCTGCTTCTAAAAATCATACTCTTTTTCTAAAGCTATCCCCTACCCTCATGTAATATTTTCAAACTTCTACTCTTAGTTATCTAGCGTCCTACCACTCTTAGTGTGAGCACTGCTTAGGGTCCATGAGACTTCTCCGAACTCTGACACACTGGGGCTGGCTTTCCAATCTGTTACAAAACTATTTTCTTTGAAAGGTTCTGGTGTGAGCATTGCCCGGGGTCCCTGAGGCCCTTGGGAGCTTAGACACACTAGAAGCCCATTTTTGTGTATTACTACCTATGGACATCAGATTTGCTTGAAGGCATGGCTTCCAGGTTGACGTTGGGCCTGCCAAGGCTCCCTATAGTGTCATAGATAGATTTGTGTAATTCATCATATTGGTTTGTAATAATGTAATAATCTTTGTAAAAACATATATAGGGTTATTAGTAAAAGCTGGGGAGGGATTTTTATATATCTTTTATCAAATTCGGGTAGAAATCATGCTTGTAGGTTGTTGTGACTCCTTATGTACATACCATTAAAAATCATGCCTATAGGACCTATTTTATTATTTGTAATCCTGAATTTTCATACTTTGCATCCTAGAAATCCTGCTTCTAGTTAATCAATTCTGCATCAAAGAACCATATTTCCAAAATCTCTTCTTGTGCATTAGAGATCATGTTTCTAGGATCTTCTTGATGGAACTTGCTTGGCAACTTGTTAATGCCTTTACCCACTTAGATATCATGCCTATAGAAAATAAGCGTAAAAATAGTTTCAACACTTAGATATCATGCCTATAGGAAATACATATAAAATCCGTCTTGACACTTAGACATCATGCCTATAGGAAGTAAGTGTAGAAAATCAGTTTGTGTGTTTAGATATCATGTCTATAGGAAATAATTCTTATAACCTGTTTCAGCACTTAGAAAGCATGCCTATAGAATTTAAAGATAATATTTGCCTGTTAAAATCAGTAACTGGTTTACATCTTAGATACCATATCTATAGGGTTCTGCCCGACTATCACTTAGGCAGGCATGTAGGTTAATTAAAATTGTAGGTCTAAAAAGTATGATTGCTTGTTTGAAATATTTCCGGATTTAGAGTATTAACAAAATTAGTAGGCAAACTGATAGGTACTCGTCTGCTCGCTTTAATAGAACTTATGTATATTTTGTTGGTGCTTATTTAGATATCCTACCTATAGGATCCTAAAATCATTTAAAATTGCTTGTCTGAACAATGTGCATTTGTTTGTCTATTTGTGGAGGTTAACCAGAGCCCACTTAATTTCTCATTATGTGACAATCCTACTTGGCTTTTGTTTGTCGCTTAGTTTTCTTCTTTTAAACAACATAGGTGAGTCTAGAAATGCCTTAAATAGAGGTCCTAAACACCTCCAGGGCCAGAGGTAAGGGACGGGTAGTGCACGTATAAGGTACGTACTGGATATTATTAGAATGCTTAGGTAATAATTGAAAAGGGGAGGGTAATTGGGTAGTAAATGAGATGATGACATGTGCGCTAATGCTATGCGTAACACCTCAATTTGGGGAAGGTTACCAAGTATTACATGGAAGTGATCCTATAGGTTAATAAACTTAGGACCCCTTTAATTCCCGTTTTAAAATAATCTCTATTTGTTTAAACTGCTTTGTTTCCTTAAAGACTAATTCGCTTAAATTGAGTTTTCCGGGACCCACCATTGTGGACCTAGAGGGGTGCCTAACACCTTCCCCTAAAGGTAACTTCGAGCCCTTACCCCTTCTCTGGTAATGTAAACTGGTTTTCATGAGTTACTTGTTCTAGGCGCCCTAACGCACCTTAATCCGTTAGGTGGCGACTCTTCAAACCTCTTACCCAATTCCAAAAAGAAAAAGAGTTGTCCCAAATGTCGAAACTCGGACTCCGTAAGGAAAAATGGGGAGCGACACAGATCTTCTTGTGTTAGAGCAGGCTGCCAGTCTGAATTACACCAACAGGTTAACTCTGTAGTAGGAGCTTCTGATCTCAACCAAATACCTTGGCGAGGAGAGCCTTTCAAATATCTTACCTTCCTCAGTGTAGCCTCCCAATGAGACCTTTTTGGCTGTTATATGAATTGACTTAGTATTTGGATGGTATAACTAATGTCTGATCTGGTGGTAGTGACATACATCAGTTTGCCAATTAGTCTTTGGTACAGACCAACATCGTGCAGAACTGCATCACCTTTAACTCCAGTTGTAGCATCAAACTACACTGTGGTGAGCTTTAGGTTTGTTTCTAAAAGAGTTGCAGCTGTCTTGGATGCACTGAGCCCATACTAGATATGAGTTCTAGGACATACTTCCTTTAATTAGGATCACTCCTTTATTGGACCTTAGTACTTCAATCCCTAAGAAATACTTAAGCTCACCTAAGTCCTTCAACTTGAATCTTTAATGAAAAACATGTTTTGCCTCAGCTATCAGTGCCTCATCATTCCCAGTTATAAGTAGATCATCAACATATACCAGGATAATCACCAAACCTGCACCCTTTCTCAAAGTAAACAAGGAGTAATCATGGTTACTCTGCATAAAACCTCCCTCAGTTAAAACATCAGATAATTCGATATTCCATTGGGTTGAAGTTTGTTTAAGCCCATATAAGGACTTGAGTTGCTTGCATACCTTTTGCTCCCCTGTCATATGAAGAATTCAGGCATATCCATATACACTTATTCACAGATATCTGTCACGACCCAAAATCCCAACCCGGTCATGATGACGCTTCTTGTGAGGACAAGGCCAGCCAATCAACAAAACAGTACATCTCTTTATAATTATTTAGCAGGATAAGTCTAAATCATGGGCAATATAATCTTAAATGCAAAATAAACGTGATAGAACAAGGAAAACCATCCCAACTCAGCCCGAAATCGGGGTGTCACAAGTCATGAGCTACTACCGAGTTTACTAATATTTTACAAAGTCTGAAATTATCATAAATAACAAAGATAAGGGAGAAAATGGGGCTGCGGCGTCAATAGCTACCTCGTTACTCCTAGTCACCGCCTGGCCTGGAAAGAATCAGCGCTCATGAGCGAACTCAGCTCTGCCTATATCTGCACTCATGGTGTAGGGAGTAATGTGAGTACTTCGACCCAGTGAGTAATAAAAATAAATAACGACTGAAAATATGAAATCTCATAACGGCACAATATAGCGCTATCCCAAGCAGTAAAATCAGTTATACAGTAAAATAATGAGTATAAGATAATTCTTCTTTTTGCAGGGAGTAATGACAAATAATTTCCACAGTAAGGATAAATCAAAAGCTTGCCCCTCGGGCTCAATATGTAAATCTCAGTATAGTATCAACCCCTCGGGCTCACTCCCAACTCACCAGCACACAACATCAGCCCCTCGGGCTCACTCCCAACTCACCACACATAAGTAATGGCCTCTCGGGCCCACTCCCAACTCACCTGGGTACCCTGCGCTCACTGGGGGTGTGTACAGACTCTGGAGGGGCTCCTACAGCCCAAGCGCAATATCAATAGGCCTGAAAGCCTTCACACATCACACACGAGGTCTAAAAGCCTCCTCATATAACACTCGAGGCCTAAAAGCCTCCTCATATAACACTCGAGGCCTGAAAGCCTCCTCATATAACACTAGAGGACTGAAAGCCTCCTCATATAACACTCAAGGCCTGAAAGCCTCTTTATATAACACTCGAGGCCTGAAAGCCTCCTCACATCACTCAACATATCCTCACGTATGGCCCTCGGCCTCAATCAGTCTAGAAAATAATCATAAGCCTCTTGGGCATCAGTATAACAATAGTGCTCAGCTCAACAACATTATAAATATCATTAAATCTCGAGTTGAGTATAAATGTAGCTGAGTTCACAAAATAATATAATTCAATTGGACTGAGTTCAATAATATTTCAATTCGTGAGGAAAATAGTGATGTAAATTCACAAAAGATTTCAGATAATTGACACGAAGCCCAAATATGGCAATAAGCCCAATCATAGTGAAAAATAATAAATCTTTATCAATTACGCGGTAAAAATATCAACTGGGATGGACCAAGTCACAATCCCCAATAGTAAATGACCCCGCGCTCGTCATACAACACGTGTCTCATCTCAACATAGTAGTACATTGTGCAATCCGGGGTTTCAAACCCTTAGTGCATCATTTAAAATCATTACTCACCTCTAGCTCGCTATGCCCTTGCCTCTCCGGTTGGCCTCCTCGTACGACGAATCTGCCAAAAAAATCACACAAACATCGATGAAGTTCGATTTCTAAAAGACGGGGTTGTAACCATACATATATGGGACTTGCCCCTTAATGGTACTACAATGATCCACTACTCTTAGGTAAACTTCAATCTACAATACATCATTCAATATGGCCAATATTAGTACTAAATTCCATAACTTATGCCATTTAGGCATATTATCAAACACCTTGTAGGCATAGATATTTACACCTCATAACTATAGTATTGGTTCTTCCAACTATTACCATTAACCAACAATTCATCTCACCATCATTCCTAACCAATTTATAACTTCCAACTACACATGTATGACCATCCATTCATAGCCAACCAACAAAATTCCATCAATTAAACACCTTTAAATCCCTACCATGTTCATGTATTTAAATTAGGAATTTATGGCCTCCAATCAACATACCATAAGTTGTAATACATGATTCATACTCATAATTCCATATTAACTCCATATATGTAAGTCTAAGGTGTAGGATTACCTCTTGTAGACCAAATCTTGAAAGTCAACTTTGGGGTGTTCTTGAGATTTTGAAGAAATCCTATGAAATCCAATCAAAATCATATTGTAACTAGTGATTGTGAAGTGAAATCACCATGAAAACACACTTAAAAGCTTGACTTAGGAGTGCAATTGGTGCCTTGGTCGAGTTGGGATGTAGAGGAAGCCCTAAGCTTGAGAAATGACTCAATTCCTCTCATTTCCGGTCTTTAGAGTACTTAAAAACCCTCCAGTCGCGTGAGTTCGCGCGTTGTTCGGGCGTTTTTGCTGAGTATTTTGCCTCAGACGCGCGAAACGCGCGACTTCGCGCGATACTTCGCGCGCTCTGACACCTGACTAGTGAAATGGTCATAACTTGCTGAATACACTTCTAAATGACGATCGGTTTATTGCGTTGGAAACTAGACTCAAATGACTTTAATTTGATAGGTTCTAGCTCACAGAACTCCTTATATAACGAAAGATATTATCGTTTAAAGTGAGGCTTTGTGCGTACTCATTTACAACTTTCGTCTATTATGAAATTTCCAACTTCAAAAGTTCCCGTTAGCCATCCGAAATCATCCCGAGGTCCCCGGGACCTCAACCAAAAGCACGAACATATCTTAAAACATTATTGAAACTTATTCCAATCATCAAAATACCTCAACAACATCAAAACCATCAAGTTACATCGAATTCACGCCTAAGTTCTTCCAAAACTTCCAAAATACGCATTTGATCAAAAACCCGACCAAATCACCTCCGAATCAACTGAAATTTTGCGCACAAGTCCAAAATCACCTAACAAAGCTACAACAACTCTCATAATCCATTCCGACAACCAGATCAAAATCTCACCTACCAACCAGATTTCGCCAAAATCCTAACTTCGCCAAAATAGGCTAACTTCTACACCGAACCTCCAAATTTACTTCTGGTTGCTCTCCTAAGCCTTAAATCATCCCCCCAAAACTAACCGAATCATTGAAAATAAATTCCGAGCCCTCTAACTCACAAGTCAGCGTCTGGTTGACTTTTCCAAACTAATTCTTCCTTAAAGAGACTAATTGTCCCATTTCATACCAAACTCGATCCGAATTGACTCAAATTCACCAAGTATACATATTGAAACATGAATAAGCATTTAACGGGGAATACGGGACAAAAATACAGGAAACTACGGTTCGGGTCATTACAATATCACCTTGTAAAAAGGCATTGTAAACATCCATTTGATATAGGTTCCAACCCTTGAAAACTACCAAGGCTATTACTGATCTGACTGTGACCATTTTCGCTACAGGTGAAAATGTATCATGGCAATCAAGTCCTTCTTGTTGACTGTATTCCTTTGCAACAAGTCTAGCCTTGAACCTTTCAACCTCACCATTAGATTTATACTTAATTTTATACACCAATTTGGACCCTACAATATGTTTACCATGTGGTAAGTCAACTATTTCCCATGTTCTATTGTATTCTAGTGCTTTGACCTTTTGTTTTATAGCTTCTACCCATCTTGCATCCTTCACAGCCTACCTAAAGTTTTGAGGTTCTACCAAACTGGAAAAGTTTTCTAGGTAGGATCGATACGTAAGAGTAGTTCTTTCATAGGACAAATAGTTGGATATAGGGTATTTGCTGCTTGACTTCCCATGTGCTAGGTAGTCCTTAGTCCAGATGGGTTCTCTAGACTCTCTAGTTGACTTCCTAATAGGAGGACGAATGTTATCAGATGGTGAATCAGTTATAGTGGTCATGGGATTTGTTGTTGGAGCAGTTGGTTGAGACATCACATTCTATTCTTCTGTGGATATTTCCTATGCATCTGCGTTCTGATTTTGTTCCTCATTAGTATGATTAACCTCTGAGGTAAAAACATCATAGTTAGGTTGTTCCAAGAAACTATGATCCTCTAAATTTGATTCAATAGTATCTTGAGCAAAAGGAAACTCTGATACTTTGAAGACCACATTTCTACTGACAAAAAATTATTTTGTAGCTAGTTCCATCAGGATGTATCCTTTTTGTCTCTCAGAATATCCCATGAGCACAAGTGTCTTTGCTCTTTCTGCAAATTTATCCCCTTTTGGAATGACTATTTCATAGCACGAACATCCTATAACTCTTAGATGTGCTAGTGATAATGGTTTGGTATGCATTACTGCATATGGACTCTTTCCTTGAAGTGCTGCTGAAGGCAGCATGTTTATCAAGTATACAACAACTGTAACACACATGCCCCAGTACTTAATAGGCATTTTTGACTGAAACCTTATGGCCCTTACCACATCCAGAATATGTCTTTGTTTTCTCTCCATAATACCATTCTGTTGTGGAGTCTAAACATAGCTACTCTTATGCAGAATTCCCAAACTCTGGAGTAAATCCTTGTACTGAGAGTTACTGTGACATTTTTTGATCTCAGGATTTTTACTGTCTTGCCAAACTGGTTCTTTACCATCAACAAAAAATTCTTAATGGCAACTATAGTTTCAGATTTAAGTTGTAGCATATATATTCAAACATATCTCCTAAAATCATTAACGACAGTTAGAAAAAAATACTTGTTGCCAAAACTAGGAGTCTTATAAGGTCCCAAAGATCCATATGAACAAGATAAAAGGAGCTTCATCTCTAGATGTACTATTAGGAAACATCAGTCTAGGTTGTTTGCCTAATAGACAGACTGGACAATTATTCAATGACTGGCTATTTACATTCTTTCCTAACAAGGTGATATTCTTCATGGCTGGAAGAGATGGATGTCCAAGTCTTTGATGCCACAGCCTGCAATCTTCCTTTATTGCTGCAACAACAACTATGCCATGTGTATGATGTGCCTTATTGATGCCATTGACTCCTTTGAATATGTACAAGACCCTTTCTCCTTACCAATCCCTTTCACTCTACCACTGTAAAAGGTCCTGAAGCAACATAAAGTCGGGATAAACGTTCACTGAGCAGCAGAGTTCCTTGGTTAGTTTAAAGACTGAGAGGAGGTTAAACTTGAATCGTAGAACATAAAGGACATCATGTATTGCTTCATTACCAAATATAGCAGCCCAACCAGTAAGCATAATAGGAATCCTATCTCCATTAGGTAAGTGAACCACATTACTAGAAGTCCTAGTTGTGTTATTGTCATTCATCAGTATATCATTGGAAGCTACTATATGATGAGTGGCACCAGAGTCTACAATCCACTCATCTAAATAGTCCTTAGACAAGAAATTACTTGTTATACCTACCATATTGAATTGACAATAAGAAGCTGTATCTTTGTTAAATAGCTCAAGGATTTGTTTGTATTGTTCCTCACTAAAGTATGGTGCCTTCCCAGTTATTCCTCCTAGTACATCACCAGTTGATGAGGATCCTTAAGAATGAGCATCAGTGTTCCCAGGCACATTGCTGGCTGCCATGAAATGTTGGTGAGATCCACGCCCAAAGCCAAACTGACCCCCATTACCACGACCATATTGACTTCCAATGTTGTTACCAGACTTCCTTCTTGCCTTGAAGTCCTCAGGATACCCAATAATCTTATAGCAGTTCTCCTTAGTGTGACCTTTTAGACCATAGTGTTCACATTGCATAAAAGGCTTCTTGCCTTTGTATCTTTGGCTTCTACCTACCTGCCTAACCATTGGATCATTTTTCTCATTTGCTGAACCTAGCCCGGGGGATTTTTGAGATTTATCTTCTATCACCATGGCATAAGCCTGGTTCAAAGAGGGCGCATTAGTCTTCAAGAGGATTTGTCATCTAGATTGATCATATGAATCATTTAAACCGCTGAGAAATTGTAGAAGTCTTTGTTGTTGAAGATGCTCCATGTATTCTCTCGAATTTGAAGTTGGTACCAATGCATCATATTCATTTCATAAACTCTTCAGCTTAGTAAAGTAACTTGAGACTGAATCAGTTCCTTGGGAAAAATTGGCAATGGCTTTGTGCAATTGAAAGATACGCATTTGATTCTCCTTATCAAACCTCTCCCTCAGATCTTCCCAAAAAGGTATGCATTTGAAGCATATGCAATTTTATTCAAAAGTTCAGTACAAGTTTCCCATTGCTCATGCAATTTAGCAGTGAATGACTCCTTTGTACAAGTCTCAGTCACAAACCCTAACTTCCTCTTTCCTAGAAAGGCAATTTTCATCGTCCCGCTCCATAAACCATAATTTTTTGATCTTGTAAGCTTCACAAGGATTAGACCAACACTAGGAGTATCCGATAGCCCAAGATACAAAGGATGAGTATAAGGAATTATAGTTTCCACCATTGATGAGCAGAAAAGTAAATCAAGCTGATTGAGAAGAAGAAACAGATCACTAAGATAGAGATAGCCAACCTCAGTGATTGACGAGCATCGATGACTCTGATACCATGCTGAAATCTATATGATATGCCATCGAAGAAGGAGCAATGAACTCGATTCTATTTCTATGGAGTTACAGAGCATGTGAGTGAATGAGCTAAAGAGAGGATTATCTGAAAATGAAAACTGCTGCATCTATTCATTTACAGTACAACATATATATATATATATATATATATATATAGCTAGCTAACTCCACTATTGCTTAATTAACTAACATGCTAGATCCGTTAATTTACAGCTAGCAACTAACTGAATAACTACCTAACTAACAATATCACTTCATAATAAATATCACGAAAATCATTTAACTATTTTTTATAACAATTTACTCATCTGGGTGGTGAAAAATGAAGACAATGAGTTGATCCCCACAAAACAGTCAATGGGTGGAGAATGTGCATTGATTATAGAAGGCTGAATGACGCAACAAGGAAGGACCATTTTCCACTCCCCTTTATTGATCAAATACTCAAGAAAGTAGCTGGACATGGATGCTACTGCCTTTTGGATGGGTGCTTAAGATACAATTAGATACCCATTGCCCTAGAAGATTTTGAGAAGACCACATTCACTTGCCCATCAGGTATTTTTGCTTACAAAAGGATGTCGTTTGGGTTGTGTAATGCACCTGCCACTTTTCAAAGGTGTATGATGTCTATATTATCTAATTTAAATGGGAAGTGTCTAGAAGTATTCATGGATGATTCCACCCTCTTTGGTGATGACTTTGAGGACTGCTTGAAGAATTTGGAGCTCGTGCTTGAACTTTGTAAAGCCACACATTTGGTTCTTAACTGGGAGAAGTGTCAGTTCATGGTGAAAGAGTGAATTGCCTTGGGTCACAAAGTAACACATGGAATTGAAGTTTACAGATCTAAGGTTGATGTAATTGTTAGGCTCCCTCCACCAACTTCTGTGAAGAGCATAAGGAGTTTCTTGGGACATGCTGGGTTCTATAGGAGGTTCATCAAAAAGTTCTCCAACATTACCAAGTCGTTGACTATATTGCTAGCGAAAGATGTCAATTTTGTTTTCACTATGGAGTGATTAAGAGTGTTCAAATTGATAAAGGAAAAGCTTGTGAGAGCTCCTATTATGGTGACACCTGATTGGAGCCATCCATTTAAAATAATGGGTAATGCTAGTGATGTAGTTGTGGGAGCAGTTCTGGGGAAAAGAAAAGATAAGATGTTTAGGCCCATTCTTTATTGTGGTCTTTACTTTTGACAAGTTTAGATCATACCTGGTGGGGAGTAAAGTGATTGTACACACTGATCACTCAGCCTTGAAATACTTGATGAGTAATAAGGAGTCCAAGTCACGTTTGATGTGGTGAATTTTGTTGCTCCAAGAGTTTGACTTGGATATCAAAGATCGTAAGGGCATAGAAAATCAAGTCTCCGATCATCTATATCGACTTAAGAAACCTCCAACTGAAACAGTTGACGTAAGAAAAGAGTTCCCCGATGAGCAAATTTTCTCTATTGTTGCGATCTCTAAAAGGTCGCCTTGATATGCTGATGTAGCCAACTTTTTGGCTAGTGCATGGTTGCCTCGTGACCTCTATCGTGATCAAAGAAGGAAGCTTCAAGGTGAGGCAAAAAGTTATTTTTGGAATGACCCTTTCTTGTTTAAACAATGTGCAGATCGTGTGATTCAAAGATCTATGCCTAAAGGAGATATGGCAAGCATTATCTCTCATTGCCATGATAGAGTAGCTGGAGGACACTATGGTAGAAATCGCACTGCATCAAAGGTCATGGAAGTCGGTTTCTATTGGCCTACTTTGTACAAAGATGCACGGGAGTATGTTGATGCATGTGACAAGTGTCAAAGGGCAAGTAATATTAGCAAGTAGGATGGAATGCCTCTCAACTCTATTTTGATATGTGAAATTTTTTATGTTTAGGGCATTGATTTCACGGTACCGTTCCCATCATCTCATTCATATGAGTATATCTTAGTAGCCGTTGACTATGCCTTTAAATGGGTCAAAGTAATCCCTACTAGGACCATTGATGCTCGGGTGGTGTGTGAGTTCTTACATAAAAATATTTTTACCTGCTTTGGGACACCTTGAGTAATTATCAATGACAATGGGTCGCACTTTGTGAAAGCAGTTTGCTGCATTATTGTCTAAGTATAGGGTCACATACAAAACAGGAACCCTATACCATGCCCAAACTAGTGGGCAAGTTGATGTGACTAACTGTGACCTTAAACAAATTCTTGGAAAGACAATTAGCGCTTCTCGTAAGGATTGGTCTAGAAAGTTAGATGAAGCTCTATGGGCATACATAACTGCGTTCAAAACAACTATAAGGCTTTCATCATTCAAGTTAGTGTATGGAAAATAATGTAATCTACTAGTTGAGATAGAACATAAAGCTTATTGGGCAATTAAGATGCTTAATCTTGATCTAAGTCTTGTAGATGAACACAGGTTGGCGTAAATGAACAAATTGGAGGAGTTTAAACTGGACGCGTATGAAAATGCATGAATTTTTAAGGAAAAGATAAAAAGGTGGCATGATCGTCTGATTAATACAAAGGAGTTTCATGAAGGGGACAAATTCTTACTATACAATAGTAGACTTAGGTTGTTCCCCGAAAAATTCAAGTCAAGATGGACAAGTCCGTATATGGTGAAACACGTCTCCCAGTATGGCGAAATTGAAATATAAGACAATGAAGGGAATAAAAGCTTTAAAGTGAATGGGCACAGGTTGAAACCATACCTTGTTGGAGGATTTGACAAGCAATCATCTAGCATCGTGATCAAATGAGCCTAAATGACAGAGTCAAGCTCACAACTATAACTCATAACTACTTCTAACCCTTTTTCTTGCTTGTTAGAATAGTTTAAATAATTTTAGTTTAGGATTATTAGAGTTTAGGAGTTGTGTTACTTGTTTGGGCAGGTATAAGCATGAATTGGACATAAAATAAATACATAATAGAGTTGGGATGCAACCCGTGAGATAAATATCGAAAACGAGGTGAACTCTGTGAAACTTTCCTAGATCGCCGCGTGTGGCACCGTGCCATGCACCGTCCTAGGCCAAATTGCTCTCTAACAAAAACAATCGAGCCTCTAATAAATGCAACTATCGCACCGCATGGGGCGCCGCACCCGACGACGCGGTAGTTCAAATTTTAATTTTAATTTGAAAAATAAAAAAATTCTAAAATTAAATAAATAAATAAACCCGCCCAAACCCCCCTTCCTTCCATAGACCCGTTTCCTCCCCATTTTCTCTCATTCTCTCTCACAAATATCTCCTCTCTAACTCTCCCCAAATCCCCCATTGTTCTTTTCTCAAATTCCTTCCACACACACCTCCAATCCCTCCTATCCATCTTCAAGGCAAGTCTTCCTCTCATCTCAACTCTTTTCTTTTAGTAGTTGATTGTATTATTTAAGTAGTTTTAGTTTATTTTTAACCACACCCTAGGTAGATATAGTTGTGCTCATTTTTTTTAGTTTTCTTGTCTCTTATGGCCGAAGATGGTCCTTAACTTGTGGGGTTTTCATTGTTCTTATGACTGTGGAGGACTTTTGGTATGTCTTGGTACTTATTGAATAATTTTATGGTGAAACATGGTGGAGATTCCTTCATGGCCAAAAATAGGAGGAAAATTTGTGGCACTTTTTACCACTGTTACATTGTGGTGGTGTTGTATTTGTTGTAGGGTGGTTGATTGGTATATTTATGTAGTAATCTTAGATTAATTTAAGTTGAAATTATGAGGTAAATTTGGTGACTACCATATGCTTGATTAAATTCCTCAAGTACATCGAACGTGACATTGTATCTTAGTTGGATGATAATTGCTATGAGATAATGTGATGCTCTATGATAAGTGTGCGGTGGGAGGTCATGTTCGTATGTTTTGAAATCTAAACGTTTTAGCCCGAGTGCTAATCAATTGATCATCCCATGTTAATGTGTTGCTAGGTTCTAATTGAAATGTCTAATTCATGATATATGCCTGTGTAGTGTTGTATTGCAACTTCTGCATTTTGTTAGTACTGAATTAGAATAACTTCTTATTTTTCTTTTCTTATTTACTATTTAGCTTCTAGATTTTCTATTTTACATTAGTATATTCCATAGTTATGTTGTTGTAATATTATGTTGGTGGTTGGGTGGGTTGTTGATTTCTTGTGGCATGCTTCCAATGGGGTAGTCTGAGTCCTCGATATACATTGTACTTGTAAACATGCCACTAACATAAGTGTGGGGTGATTACCCTGTTTGATCTTATTTTGTTTTACGTGTTAGGGATAATATTGTTCATCTTGTGCAGGTACAATGTCTCGCCGCCCTAGCAAATGCTCGAACACAAGGTCTTCCGAGATTGCCTCTAAAAGCCGTCAAGGAGGTAGGCGGGCACCTCCCCTCGCCCCAGTGGAGGAGGAAGAAGAGCGCTTTGATCTAGATACGGATGTAGTCCCAGAGTGAAAATTTGGTATTTGGGATGTGCCATCCCATGCTCGACATTGGTTCCAAACATTTGTCCTTGTGGTGAACTTGGAACATGAGGTTGCTAGTGACGATGGGAAGTTGGCCCGAAAATATAATGAGATATACAACAACATTCGAGCTTTGGGTTTTAACAGTTTGTTCTATCCAGGTAATGCATTGAACATGAACCTGGTAAAGGAATTTCATGCCAACTGGCAACCTGAGGCCAGCCTGGATGTTGTATACGAAGTATGAGTACGAGGTAAAGTGATTCCATTCTCCTCCCAAGTGATCAATCATATTTTGGGTTTCACAGAGAATTCCCACAAGCTCTTTCAGAGGTTTCTCCATCGGCTAGACTATCCGGATATTCATTAACAGCTATGTGGCGCTGACTCTTCTACCGCATGGACACGAGATGTGAATGATTTCCACAAGGACATGAAGAAGGGAACATTCCAGCGTCCGCCAAGGGTTATTTTATGGTTAATCAATGCCAAAATCATGCCTACCCAAAGTGACACTGATATCTCACGGCTTAAAGTGTGTTTTATCTACACCTTTTTAAATAGAATGCGGTTTGATCTTGGGAAAATCATGCTGGATCACATGGCAAGAGTGCGACCATTTGGGGCCCCTCGTATATACTTCCCGAGTATGATCACTTAGCTGTTTCGGGCGCACCCTGTAGAGGAGGAGTTTTTCTATAACCGGACCATCCTGGTGATATATCCTATCAAAGCCTTTGATATCACAATAATGATAGATCTTCCTGCTGCTATTGTTACTTCGGACCGGAGGCTGGTCCTTGTTGAGGAGACACTACAGCTACTGTTTGCTGATTTGCCCCTTTGCTCTGCTCATGGGGAGACTGACTTGGCGGAGTTACAGCAGGATCACCCCCTTTCTACTGTCATTCAACAATGGTTGGGCTTGGCATCAGGGGGGACAACTACCACCGGATGAGGATGTGGACTATGTTCCCTCCGATGATGAGGAGAATTTGCGCATCTTCGAGGGCGCTGATGATTAGGCCACGGGCCATATGGAGTCACCTTTTCACTCTTGTTTTACTATTTTGCATTAGGGACAATTCAATTTCTTAAGTGTGAGGTGGGGTGCTCCTATTTGATTGTATTTTTATTTGTACTTGTTTATATTTGCCAATTGGTTTTGCTTCGTGCTTTTACAGACAATATGATCTGTAAATTATAACTCTGAATCCTATCGGTCTGTAATAGTTAGTAATTAATTGTTTATTTTCGACTCTTCCCGGTGATGGATTTCGTCGACTGGATTATTGAGGGATTTGAAGTCAAACGAGAAAAATACAAACAAAAACAAAAATTAAAAATCCAAAAATATGTCTTTTATTTTATTTTATTTTACTTTCTTAGGTAGTGTAGTAATTCCTCCTTGATTTTTCTTTGCACCGCGGTTCTTTTCCAAGGGTTTTACTTGAACCATATGTAGTTATTTTTTTAGTTTTATAGGAATAAAGAATCTTGAGTCACAGTGCTAATTTGAAGCATTTTCCTTAACTGCATATGCCTTGAGAGTGGTAAGTTCCTTAGTTGTAACGCCTAGGCTCAGTTCTTGACTCTTAGATAAGTGCCTTAAATTGTGTGATTGTGACCCAACTTAACTGCTTTGACTAGAAAGTTGGAAAAAATCCGATCCTAAGTGAGTTATGTGTCAATGTGTGAGTGAGGTTTTTGTTGATATTCTGTGCATTTCAGTGACGTCGAACTTGCCCCGCGTGTTTGCAAAGCGAAATAGTAGTTTTATTCAGTCTTGAAAGGGATATAGGTGTTTTTTAGTGCCAATTATATGTCTGTGCCTAATTATTGTGCACCTAGTTAGCCCTGTTGAACATGTAATCCTATTTTCTTTGGCAACCATACTTGAAGCATGACCCCTTTGTTTTGAATTGACTATCTGTTTGAACTATTTACCTATCTTGAGCAGTTAAATTTGGTATGAGTTCGTTAAAAATATATGTGGAGGTATAGTTGGGTTTTGAGTGGAACTATATAAAAGGAGAAAGGTGCATTGTTTGAAAATAATTATTGTGAGAGCCACTTGTAGGGAATTGAGAAAAAAGAAGAGAAAATCAGAATCTAGAAAAAAGAAAATAATGTTGGTGTGTATATATGATAAAGAAAATTATTCCTTGCTAGTGGTAAATCTTGAGTTGTCTGTGCTTAAAGAAACTAGGAGCTTGGTTTTAATATGATGTGAATGTTGGGGTTTGGTTCAAAATAAGTGTGCGGTTTAAATTGTGAAATTGTAAGTATTAAACTGCTCAGGGGTTATATCCACTATATTCATATGTATCCTACCCATCTCACATCCTACATTACAACCAAAATAAAGTCCTACTTGATCCTTAACTGAATGAGCTAAATTAGTAAAGTATTACACTACGGGAAAGCTTATGGTACATTCTCTGTGGCGCATGAATTTTATTTCTGAGTGTGAGTGAATTCTTTCTATCTTAAATTCCTATTTGTTCTTGAACTTTATTATATGTGGAATTACTCTTTTTTGTTTGTTTGCGGGCATGTAACTCATGAAGGTAAGGTAAAGTGTTTGACCTCTGTGTTAGAGTAAGTGAACAGGTTGAGAAAAACACATGGTGCTTTTGAGTCAAGTCTTGAGGTTAGGATGTTATGATATGGCATTTAGTCTATTTTAAATATTTTTGGCATGATGTGTTAGAGAAGTTGTTTAATGGAGAAGTCGTCCCTATGTAAAGTGTAATTTATTGCTCGAGGATGAACAATGGTCTAAGTGTGGGGTGTTGATGGTAGGCTAGAAATACGTGTTTTAGCCATAATATTGCACTTTAATTACTGTATTTTACATGTGTTTAAGCATAAATGATAGTGAATTATACTTATTACGTATTTTATGCCTTGCAGGAAGTGATTTCGAGATAAAAAGATAATTTGGAGCTGAATCGATCAATTTGGATCTTAGAAGTCTGAGTAAAAGCCTAAGAAGTTAAGCCGGGATCGTGTTCGGGGGTCGCGTACCAAGTCTGGATGTCAAAAGAGGATGAAACAATTTTACTCTGAGAAAATGACACTGTCACACCGCATGGGGCGCCGCATGGTGCGACGCGACAATGAAAAACTTTCCTGACAAGAAAAATACATGGTCGCTGATAATCTCCACAAACGCGCCATATGGCGCGGTGCGGGTGTACAAAAATCACATAGTAGTTTTCCACTTCGGCTAGGAAAGGGCAGCTTCGTCCGAGTTTGTTTTTATACGGTATAAATACACTAATAATATAATTTTGAGAGGACTTTTGACCTACGGAAGATTGGAGAACCAAGACAAGATGCTCAAGAATTCATTAATATTTCAACTTGCAATTGGTGCAATACGGGAGTATGTATCCAATCATTAGAATTGATATTTTCTTTGTTCTTAAATTTATTTGAGATGTTTTCCTCCATTGTTATGGAGGAAATTTTATTAGGGTATTGACAGATACGGTGTTTCGATAACTTGATTAGGGATTCGATTCTTGATAACTGTTAGAATTAATTGATGGAGAATTAATTTATATTGTGGAGTTAATTATTATTTTGCTTAATCGAAAGAGGAGTTTGATATTGAATTTCTTCACATCTTATGCTTTAATTTAAATTTATGGTTCAAATAGGTAATCGAAAGAGTCTCTTAAATTGTTAATCGAACTAGAAAATAGGAAAATATTCGTGAGAAGTTACCCTTTAGATCGTAACCATCATATATTATTGCAATTGTTTACGCGCCTCAATTGGATTAATTACTGAATTAACGTTTAATCGAAAGAGGAACACTAACTTCAATTGTAATATGATTTATCGGTTGAATTTGTGAGAATCAACCGTATTATAGAGTGAATTAACTCAAAAATTGGATCCCGAGTCAGTTATCTTGCACCTGTCTAGTCAAATACCCATATTCCCCTCATTGATATTTCTTCGTTGCTCGTCTGATATCCTTTGTGATCGATTGTTATTTGTTTAATTTTAATATTTAATCGTAGCAACAATCATCAAATCAAGTGTTAATTTTCATGGATATTAATCAACTAGAGATTATTCGAATACTGTTTAAATCCAATCCACGTGGAGACGATAATTAATCTATACTATTTTTGACTAGCGAGCAATAATTTTGTGTTGTATTTTGCGCTCATCAAATATTAACACTGTCAACCAATAAACTAGATAAATTAGTTAGTCAATTCAATTGAAGAATACAATAGGAATGTTAGATAGCCCATAACCCTATATCGTTTTCATTACATTAATAACATTAAAATTTGCTCTTCATTTGTTCAGAGTCCATTATTTATTTTCTTTTTAGTTAAGTTACTTTAGCATCATTACTTTTGGTTTTAATTCTTGTTTAGATAATTAAGATAGTTTGATCTAGTTAATAGTTGATAACAAGTCCTCGTGAGTTCGACACTCTATCTTATCACTTTATTACTTGACGACCGTATATACTTCCGTGTGCGTTTGGCCACAACACTAAACATTAGATGCTTATTTCTCTCATATTTGATGGGAATGTAACAAGAACTGGAAAAAATAAAGAACTCGTACGAAAAAATTATCAAAATAAACAAAAAAAAAGAACTCGTAATAAAGTATGAAGAGGAAAGATTTTTATTCAAATAATTATGGATTAGATAATATTTTAACTAGAATTGTGGGATTGCCAAAAATGTTTGAGAACAAATAAAGAAAATATTTGTCATTATAAACATGATTAGGATCTTGATTTGGTTAATTAAATCTTAACCTTTAACTTTTAACATTGATATATGGTTTTAATCCAAATAGGAAGTTGGAGAAATAGATAGATTGGAAAATGTAGAGCGGATGAGACTGCTAATTCCACCTTCCTCTTTTTTTTTCTTCGATAATTTAATTTGATAATCTAAGTCAGAGGAATTTATTTATGTCACAGAATAGCTCTCATCATTCAGAGCTTAATTTTAAAATGATTTTTTTTTTAAAATTCTATAGGCTGACATTGTACTTATGATAGTCTAGAAAAACACTCTGTGTATTCATAAACAACAGCAAAACATGATTTTGCATTGGGGATCTTTTCCCCGAAATTTAACTTGAAAAGGGCTATGATCAATCAAAGGCCTCCTTTGAAAACTCAATTTGGTTTTACCAAAATCCAGTAAAGTAGAATGGTACGGCTGAAGTTCCCTGTCCTAAGAGATGCAGAAATTCTTGGAGAAAAACTGAGAACGAACTGTACAAAATGTCACGACCCTGACCCCGAACCCGGTCGTGATGACGCCTCTCATGAAGACAATGTCAGCCAAACCAAAAGAGAACACCTCATTTAAACAATTAAATACCATAAATAGTTCTAAAATATGATATAATAGCCATAATGTGCGGAATAACGATAACAATAGTAGAAACCATCCCGACGCAGCCCAAACCGAGGTGTCACAAGTCATGAGAAACTAATAAATCCAGATACCAATCTACTAGATACGAAATCCGATACAGTTCAAGAATATAAAAAAGGTAAGATAAGGGGGCACGGGGGCTGCGGACGCCAACAACTACCTCGTAGTCTCCGAAAACCACTGTCTGGACTGGGAGGATCAGCACTCAGGAGCGGACTCTACGATGCCTGAATCTGCACACATAGTGCAGGGAGTAATGTGAGTACTCCGACTCAGTGGGTAATAATCATAAATAATGGCTGAAAGCAAGAAAACACGTAAAGGCACAAAGTAATTCTATATCAAGCAATAAAATCACTAAAAGCAGTAAATCCATGAAGAAGTCAAATGAAATTCCTTTAAACCAAGTAAAACCGGTAATTTAGCAGGTAAATAACAAGTAAAAATACGCTCTACAGTAACAATCGCTCAGAACAGTATCAGCCCCTCGGGCTCACTCTCAGATCATGATGGGTACCCGCGCTCATTGTGGGTGTGCAGACTCCGGAGGGGCCCCTTACGTCCCAAGCGCTATATCAAGCCACCTTGTGGCATCATCTCTCGGCACTCGGCCTCACATCACTAAAGCCACCTCGTGGCATATAAAGTATTTCAGGACCTCGACCCCATATCACTCATCATATCCTCACATATGGCCCTCGGCCTCTCAGAACAAAATCATCACAAGCCCCTCGGGCATTCGTAAAACAGTAGTTCTCAGTCCAAAACATCATTTAGAAATATCATTTAAGTTTCAAATCTGAGTAAAAGTGGCTGAGTTCGTAAAATAGTAGATACCAACAAGACTGAGTTCAAATAATAAGTCAAAACAGTGAGGAACCAGTGATAAAAATCCCCGAAGGATTCAAATAATTGGCACGAAACCCAAATATGGCAATCAACCCAAATCATGATGATAACAAATAAGTTTCAGTCAAATACGCAGTAAAATCATCGATCGAGATAGACCAAGTCGCAATCCCCAGTAGTAAAAGACCCCAAGCTCATCATCCAGCGCGTGTATCACCTCAATATAGCCCTACGATGTGGAATCCGGGGTTTCAAACCCTCAGGACATTATTTACAATCATTACTCACCTCGAACCGGCTACAACTCTAGCTCGCGACGCCTCAGCCCCTCGAATCGGCCTCCATGCGTGTCAAATCTATCCAAAATCATAGCGAATATATCACAATATGCTAAGGGAACAAAACCCAAGCGAAAACAATCGAAAAATGTCGAAAATCCCAAAATTAGCAAAACCCGAGCCCCGGGCTCACTTCTCGAAACTCAGAAATTTTCACATCATTAGATTCCTTATTACCCCATGAGTTCATACATACCAAAAGTTCTCAATTCTGACCTCAAATGATCCTTCAAATCCTAATTCACAAGTTCAAAATCCCAAGCCCTAGTTCTTCCATTTTTAGCTTAAATTCCAAGAATTTCTAGGTAAATTTCACAATAGATTCGAGTTTTAGGTTCGAAAATCTTACCTCCAATCAATTCTCCTTGAATCACTCTTTACTCACCTTCAAAAGCTCTCAAAATACTCAGCTATGGAGGAAAAATGACTCAAAATCGCGGATAAAATGACTTATAAACTTTCTGCCCAGGGGTTTTTGCATCTGCAATCCCACCACCGCTCCTGCGGTACCGCTTCTGCGGTAATTCCTCCGCATGTGTGAAAATCACTTAGGGGGCCAGGTTCCGCATCTGCGATCCACGAACCGCATCTGTGACTCCGCAGGTGCGGTCCATATGTCGTATCTGCGGTCCCTGGCTATTCTTCCCTAACCGCTTCTGCAACTCTTTTTCTGTATGTGCGGCACCGCACTTACGGTCCCCAATCCGCAGGTGTGGAAATACCAGAAGCAGCAACTTCTAAGATCTCTTAAGTCCAAAAATCTTCCCGTTAACCATCTGAATTCACCCCGAGGCCCCCAAGCCGTCAACCAAAAGCACCAACATGACCCAATACCTTATTCAAACTTGTTCCAATGATCAAAGAACCTCAAACATCATCAAATTACCCGAAACACGTCGGATTCAAGTCTAGCTTTTGAGAAATTTTTCGAAATACGTTTTCGATCAAAAACCCAATCAAACCACGTCCGAATGACCTGAAATTTTGCACAAACATCCCAAATGACAACACGAAGCTACTGCAACTCTCGGAATTCCATTCCGGCCTTCAGATCAAAATCTCACCTACCAACCGGAAATCTCCAAAATACTAACTTCGCCAATTCAAGCCTAATTCTACACCGGACCTCCAAAACCAATTCCGATCAAACTCCTACGTCATAAATCACCTCCCGAAGCTAAACGAACCATCGGAACTCACATCCGAGCCCTCTAACACATAAATCAACACCCGATTGACTTTTTCAACTTAAACCTTCTTAAAAGAGACTAAGTGTCTCATTTCTTACAAAATCCTTTCCGAACTCAATCTAATCAACCCGGTCACCTAAAACACGTGAATCATAAAGAAGCAAAAATGGGGGAAAATAGAGCGGTAACTCATGAGACAACTGACTGGGTCGTCACATCCTCCCCAACTTAAACAAACATTCATCCTCGAACGTGCCCAGAGTTGTTCTAAAATCCAACCAAGCACTGAATAACCTTATCATGCATATACCCGGGGGTGATCCAACGTCACCCTACCTCATATAGGTCTGATAACACAATGGAACTGCATTTCCATATTCCAACCTAGCCCATAAGCCTTAGAACCACATTTCCATTTCTGAAATCATTCACAAGATCTGAATCTCACACTTATTTTTTAGAATAAGCCCGTACAAGCTGTAATCACCCATACTTGCAATCTCAGGTGCAATCACTTGATATACCACATAACTCAAACACTCGTAGCGATAACTTCTATTTATAGCAGCTGCCCACAAAATCGAATACTGGTAGAAAACCTCTTATCAACTAAAGTCTCATTCCAACACTTTCATATACTGCCAACGATAAATGAAATGCAACAAACCATAATCATTTCTCAAATCAACTATTCATGAAGCCACTTCTTCTTTGGCAAATACCATAGCAAATTTCGAGCCGGACCTCGATATTATCCTTCCAACATGCTGAAATCGAATCCATTCGTATTCATTAATAATCCCAACGATCTCCTCTAATCCAACACACTACTCTGGCGGCACGACACATCAATACAGGCTTAAGTCACAACTTGTGCAATCCGTGTACCACAATCCGGACTTACTCAAATCATGAAATAACTCCAATGGAAGAGTTGTACCTCAATCTCACCAGTACCATCACAACACAAGGCTGAGAACCCGTCTCACATCATAGAATAGAACACATGAATCTAACCCACAAGGTCATATCTCCACATAGCTTCACTGCAATGCGCGATCCTATCAAACACTGCTCCACATGAAAAACCCCAAGTCACTATGCTCGAAAGCGACAACCACACACAATTTGATGTTTGGAACCAAAGAAAATTCATTACACCCACGGTAAAGCAAATAACATATACCACGCAAACCCGATAGGACATAACCGATATGCCATTCACTGATCAACACCCAATTACTCTTCCCGCTTGACTTCGACTATGAACCCCAATAGAACCGCACCATATGTGCCTATAACCAACAAATAATACATCCACAACATAGAAAGGTAATTCATAGAACTTCCCAGATTACTAATAATCTCAATAACAGTCGAATCGACACATCCCTCAACAATGCAATTCGGAGCCAACTAAGCCGACTAAAGTTAGAACACGCATCCACATCGGCCCACAAATGAACTCTTTATCAAGGAAATCCTGAAGTTGTTCCTTCCACTACAATAACTCTTGTCGGTGCCATACGATACGGTGCCCGTCACCAAATCAATACCGAAATCAACAACCTTGCCCGGTGCCATGCCCGACCACAAGAAACACATCTGAAAAGTCCCTCACCACCGGAACTAAATCAACATAAGGAGCCTCAACACTGACACTTATCACAAGAGCTCAAATAAGAAAGACAAATCCTTCCCAGCCATCCGCTGGGTCTTCGACATGTAAAATTCCTCCAATGGGACATAATCCACCAAACATCGCCACTCAATTCGTAGCATTTTCTGTTATAGTCAATAGCGCTGCCTTAGCACAATAGTCCAGAATGACACAACATGGAGACAACCAGTCTGAACCCAATATCACTTCCAAATCTAACATACCAAGAAACAAAAAATTCGCTCGGTTCTCCAAACCCCGATAGTCACTACATAGTGCCGACACACGTGACTCACGACCACAACATAGCATGAACATGAGGACTCCCAATCTTCAACTCCATATAGCACACGGATCATCATACCTGATCCCAATTCCGCCGTCCAAACACACCACACCTAAAATACCAAATCACGCCATGGGAGATATTCAAATATTCCCCTATGCCCCCAAGCAAACTCGAATGTCGGTAGCCGATCTAGCCAGAAATTGCCGCAATACTACCGAAGTGTCATCAACTTAATCACATTGCCTTTCCTAAAACAAATATTCTCGTCAAATCACTTCTGATTGGCTATACTATTTCCTTAATCATATGAGGCTACCCACTGCCTAAGAGTTTTATGAACTTCCTTTCAGAACGGAACCGTAACCTTACACACGCAAATCTCGGTCCACACAACATACCGCATATACCATACCATCCTAGGATAATATGAGAACTTCATCTCCCTTCCGAGCCACAAACATCTACGCACTCAACTAGTCAAGAACTTTCCATCGGTCCCATCTAGAAGAAAAATCACTATACATACCCTGTTTCGCATGCCCATAGAAAATATACATCTCCAAACCGCGGTAAAAACCATCAAGAACTCTCCGAGTCCCCTTTGCATAAATCAGACTTGCCAGGACTGAATCCTTCTAACTCGACCAAGCTAAGCAAGCCATCAAAACTTAAGAGCATTGTTGCAAAAATACCAGTAAGAACCCATTACCTCGAACACACACACACACACGGAATTAGTCATATCCTTACCCTAACGGTCCGGTCTACTATCAAGCTACTCCATCTATCGAAATTTCCTTCTGATACATCTTCAACTGGATATTCCCTCTTGCTGTATCACCACAATACCTCAACCCAGGCTTACCACACGAGACCCAAGCATAAAAACACACTATCTAAGACCCATAAGCCGCTGAATACTCTCTTAAATACTCCCAGAAACACCACATCACAGAATACTTTACTCTGAAGAGCTTCCTGCGAATCTAACTCCGTTACCTTTACTTTCATGATACTGATACATAGAATCCCATAAGTAACATAGAAATACCACAATTCTTGACCTCTTCCAATGAAAACTCAGTTTCTAACAGCATATACAACTCTAAAATACCCGATTGCTCCCTATAGATTCTTGAACACATTTGAACTGTTCTCGAGAGTCAGTCACTTTTATTCAAACTGCAATTTACTTGACCCAACGAACAGAACCACACGTTCCTCATTGGCACTCTGACACCGCAGAATGAAGTCCTCATCCCAATACAACCAAGCAACTTCCTGCTCTATGCACCGATCATTCTTTACCAACCACAACTTAAGACATCCCGTGGTTTTCTTACCCTATGAAGCATAATATAACCTTTTTAAAAAAAATCCTTTACTCGAGCCATCCTCGGTCTCAATTCCGCAAGACATAACTGATTCACCCGCACGCCTCAAACTGGAACCAACATAGCACCTAACCATCTAATCAACCACTCATAGCAAACTCCCCCATTTGGCTCAAAGATATGGATCAAAATACACTCAATAACTCATAACACTTATACTATATTGATGCCACAATACCATAGTGAGATTAAACTCAGATCTTTTGCAAGCTTGTGAAAACACAGATCATCTAGTACTTTAAATCTTCGGCAAATCTCGCACTCATTTTTGCACCAGTTAAGCCCCCTCTCTTAAGCAACCCAAAATTCAAATTTCAACACTTACATTCCACTTGCACATGGGATCTTCTAACAGTCACATAAGGGTCACACAACCCCAGAATTCTTCGCAGGAGATAACCCACCTGCTTTACCTTCAATTAACATTTCTCTATACCTTCCACCGTCATAAACCATATCCAGTTACTTAGTCTTCTTGAGTTTGAACTCATACCGCAACATGAAATCTCCTTCACTCTCAACTGGGAAACATTGAAAGATCCTTCATACGCCCATAACTCGGGGCTACACCTCGAATCAAGATGAAAATCAAGCACCTAATAGTTCTTCTATCCTCCAGCAGACCTTCCTCGTCACTTCCAAGTCATATAGATACATCTCCCAGTACAAACATACTCTTCACATAGTTATCCAACCGTCACTTCCGCTAATAGGGATGATACCGAACATATATGTTCAAAACACCTACTCACACAATCTACACCTCGGTGCTCAAGCCATATGCAAAGATCTGGCCTCAAGTCCTCCAGACTGGAGCAACATCAACTCACAGAGATCACATCTCGCCCCCCAATCGAGGACTCATAAGCCACCGATGCAAATCTGATACTGAGCGCTCATATGCGCATACGAAGGCGTGGAAGGAATTCAAAGAGTTACATTTCAAGCTGAATCAAGGACGCACGATAAGAATTCAAGAACGTGAAGTTTTCCTAAAGGTTCTGCAGCCTCTCGAGGATAAATACAGACGTCTCTGTACCGATCCGCGAGACTCTACTAAACTTGCTCATGACTCGTGAAACCTATGTAACCTAGGCTTTGATACCAACTTGTCACGACCCTAACCCCAAACTCGGTCTTGATGGTGCCTCTCGTGAAGACAAGGCCAGCCAGACCAAAAGAGAACACCTCATTTAAATAATTAAATAACATAAATAGTTCTAAAACATGATATAATAGCCATAATTTGCGGAATAACGATAATAATAGTAGAAACCATCCCGACACAGCCCAAACCAGGGTATCACAAGTCATGAGCAACTAATAAATCCGGATACCAGTCTACTATATACGAAATTTGATACAGTTCAAGAATATAAAAATAGTAAGATAAGGGAGGCACGGGGGCTGCGGACGCCAACAACTACCTCATAGTCTCCGAAAAACACTCCCTGGACAGGGAGGATCAGCACTCAGAAGCGGACTCTGTGATGCCTGAATCTACACACACGGTGCAGGGAGTAATGTGAGTACTCCGACTTAGTGAGTAATAATCATAAATAATGGTTGAAAGCAAGAAAACACGTAAAGGCACAAAGCAATTCTATATCAAGCAATAAGATCACTAAAAGCAGTAAATCCATGAAGAAGTCAAATGAAATTCCTTTAAACCAAGTAAAACAGGTAATTTAGCAGGTAAATAACAAGTAGAAATATGCCCCTTGGGCACAGCAACAATTGCTCAAAACAGTATCAGCCCCTCGGGCTCACTCTCTGTACAATATTAGCCCCTCGGGCTCACTCTCAGATCTTGATGGGTACCCGCACTTACTGTGGGTGTGCAGACTTCGGAGGGGCCCCTTACGGCCCAAGTGCTATATCAAGCCACCTTGTGGCATCATCTCTCGGCACTCAGCCTCACATCACTCGGCACTCGGCCTCACATCACTCAAAGACACCTCGTGGCATATAAAGTATCTCAGGCCCTCGGCCTCATATCACTCAGCATATCCTCACATATGGCCCTCAGCCTCACTTGGTCCGAAATCATCAAAAGCCCCTCGGGCATTCGTAAAACACTAGTTCTCAACCCAAAATATCATTTAGAGAAATCATTTAAGTTTCAAATCTGAGTAAAAGTGGCTGAGTTCGTAAAATAGTAGATACCAACAGGACTGCATTCAAATAATAAGTCAAAACAGTGAGGAAAATCCCCGAAGGATTCAAATAATTGGCACAAAACCCAAATATCGCAATCAGCCCAAATTATGATGATAACAAATAAGTTTCAATCAAATACGTGGTAAAATCATCGAACGGGTCGGACCAAGTCGCAATCCCTAGTAGTAAAAGACCCCACGCTCATCATCCAATGCGTGTCTCGCCTTAATATAGCACTACGATGTGCATTCCGGGGTTTCAAACCCTCAGGACATCATTTACAATCATTACTCACCTCGAACCGGCTAAACTGTAGCTCGCGACGCCTCTACCCCTCAAATCGTCCTCTGCGTGCGTCAAATCTATTTAAAATCAAAATGAATACATCACAATATGCTAAAGGAACAAAACCCAAGCGAAAATAATCAAAAAATATTGAAAATCCTGAAATTAGCAAAACTCGAGCCCCGGGCCCACTTCTCAAAATTCAGATATTTTCACATCATTAGATTCCTTATCACCCCACAAGTTCATACATACCAAAATTTCTCAATTCCGACCTCAAATGGTCCTTCAAATCCCAATTCAAAAGTTCAAAATCTCAAGCCCTGGTTCTTCCATTTTTTAGCTTAAGTTCCAATAATTTCTTGGTAAATTTCACAATATATTCGAGTTTTAGGTTCGAAAATCTTACCTCCAATCCATTCACCTTGAATCCCTCTTTACTCACCTTCAAAAGCTCTCAAAATACTCAGCTATGGAGGAAAAATGGCTCAAAATCGCGGATAAAATGACTTATAAACTTTCTGCCCAAGGGTTTTCGCATCTGCGATCCCACCACCGCATCTGTGGTACCACTTCTGCGGTAATTCCTCCGCATCTGCATAAATCACTTAGGGGTCCAGCTTCCACATCTACGGTCCACGAGCCGCATCTGCGACTCCGCAGGTGCGGTCCATTTGCCGCATCTGCGGTCCCTGGATATTCTTCCCAAACCGCTTCTGCGGCTCTTTTTCCGCATGTGCGGCACCGCACCTGTGGTCCCCAATCTGCATGTGCAAAAATACCAGAAGCAACAACTTCTGAGATCTCGTAAGTCCAAAAATCTTTTTGTTAACCATCCGAATTCACCCCGAGGCCCCCGGGACCTCAACCAAAAGCACCAACATGACCCAATACCTTATTGAAACTTGTTCCAATGATCAAAGCACCTCAAACAACATCAAATTACCCGAAACACGTCGGATTCAAGCCTAGTTTTTGAGAAATCTTCCGAAATACGTTTTCGATCAAAAACCCAACCAAACCATGTTCGAATGACCTGAAATTTTGCACACACATCCCAAATGACACCACGAAGCTAGTGAAAATCTCGGAATTCCATTCCGACCCTTAGATCAAAATCTCACCTACAAACCGGAAATTACCAAAATACTAACTTCACCAATTCAAGCCTATGTCTATATCGGACCTCGAAAACCAATTCAGATCACACTCATAAGTTATAAATCCCCTCCCAAAGCTAAACAGAACCATCAAAACTCACATCCGAGCCCTCTAACACATAAGTCAATATTCGGTTGACTTTTCCAACTTAAACCTTCTTAAAAGAGACTAAGTGTCTCATTTCTTACCAAATCCTCTCCGAACTCAATATAATAACCCCGATCACCTAACTTACAGATAACAAAGCTTAAAGAAGCAAAAATGGGGGAAAACGGAGCGGTAACTTATAAGACGAGTGGCCAGGTCGTCACACAAAATGGGAATTGTTTGACCAAAAAGTACTAAACTTTTCGTTAAACTAATTAAAAAAATGGAGGATAAATCTGAGCAAAACATAATTAGCTCTAGATCTAAGCATATTGAATATGAGAATCAAATGAGGTCGAGCTTGTATAACATTTTTTAGGATGATTAAAAGACATCAAACGTAAAATGATAAGCTTACATATGTGATACATTGTTCCGTATTTGTAAGAGTAAAGAAGCAAAGGAAGGAATATAGTTAATAGCTATGAGATCTATTTTTATTGATTCAACAATGACGATTACAAATGTAACCAAAATCTAGACTTTTGCTTTGTTGTTGGAGGTCTCCCCAGTTCTTCTGTTCCTTTTTCTCTTTTGTGAACACCCCCCCCCTTTTCTTGACTTCTTACCTCTTATATATATTGCAAATCTTCCCCTTTATCCAATGGTCTTTAACCAACATACCCCCTCTTGACTATACTCTTCCTTACTCGCTCAAGTATTACAACATATACTTTATCGTGCAAGCCTTCTGATGGCTCGATTTCGGCAGTGGCCGAGATACTCGTCGCTATTACGCCTCATGGGTACGACTATGGCTTGGTCGATGATCGGGTCCAACCCTACACCACTACAAAGTGGTAAGAGCGGTCGATGCAGCTTTTACCCGAGAAGTCAGGATCGAATCCACATGGAGCTAGAATATTTGGGATTTGGATTCCTATCTAAACTAGCAGTGCGTAGTGCTCTTAATTACACTTTCAATCATATTTGTTTGTTTATTACTTCTAATTTTATGCAAATAATATATGAAATTAAACTAAGTATGAATTCTTGTGAGGTTTTCTTAATGGTTAAAGAGGTACTAGGGAAGTGATTTTCTCCTAGGTGAATACTTGACGGGTTCTAAAGCCTAAGGCAAAGTTCTTATGTTGGGGATTGAGATATAGCCAATGCACGGACTATTCACTCTATACCTCTCGGTAGCTTGAGTGACTTTTCCCTAATTGACTTTCTCAAGACCAATTGGGTGTCAAAATGGTGCAAGCAATATAGGCTCAAGTCGGGTATCACTAACTCTAGGTTTAACCATTTAATTAGGGCTATCATTCTCTTGAATACACCCCAATTCCTTGTTGGGATGATTTTCCTAGACCTAAGCTCTCTTTCTCAAGAAAAGCCCATGTCAAAAAGACACAAATTAGTATTTGCAACCACTAATTCAACATGGAAAATACAAATCAGTTCAAATATCAACTACCCATAAATATCTAAGCCTTAAAACAAAAGACCCATCAAATACCCACATTAGGGTTGAGCCACAACCCTAGCTAATGGGTCTAGCTACTCATAATAATGGAAGAAATAAGATATTTAGATGAAGAATAACCCATATAATATGATTACAAACTAAGAATTGAAGATTCAGTGTTAAACCAACTACAAATTACTCAAAATGGACTAAAATAGCCGTTCACGTGCTCTGCTAAGATAAATATACCCTAAAATGTGAAAATAAGTATTTATACAAGGCTGGATATTTTGGAAAAAAATACCCCTGACGGAGGTACTGCGAACCACAGAAAATGCATTGCGACCGTGGTGAGGCTTTTTAGCTTCATTTCTTAGTCTCTGAATCTGGCCACCGCGAACCTCATAAAATGCACCGTGGCTGCAGTGGCTTTACTACAAACCGCACAAAATGGATTGTGGACCGCAGTGGCTTCCAACTTTGAAAATCCTAGCTCTCTGAATCCCCTTTCCGTGGACCGCATAAAATGGATTACAGTCGCGATGAGGCTACTGCGGCCGCGAAGAATCTACCGCATTGCTTGAGTTTCAAAAGTTGTATCTCTCTGATCTTTTCCACTACAGACCGCACTAAATGGACTGCAGTCGCGGTGGGTCTATTGCGGCTGCAGTGGATTTTATGCTACAATAGTGCCCTGACTTGTTCTTGGTACTTGTGCAGGTTTTACTCCTTTTTGAGCTAGTTTTGACTCCCATTTCGATTGTCACTTAAATTGGAAAAAACTCCCATATACTCCCTTTCCGGAGATGTAGGTAAAAAGGAGGTCTGACAGATGTGACGACCCAACCAGTTGTCACTTTTCTTTTACCAAACCTGCAAACTAGCACAACATGTAAGCTTTCGGGATTACTTGTATACTTTTTTAGTCCAAAACTCAAGTAAAAAGGAGTATAAAATAGACTAGAATCTCTAGTTATCAACTCCCCCTAACTTAAGCTTTTGCTTGTCCTCAAGCAAACAAAGTAATTCCCACTTCCTTAAGAATAATACCAAGAAATTTTAGTTGACCTAAAGTGACCTCATCTAGCATCAATTGGGACTAACAATTGCCCTCAAATCAAATGAATCATTAACAACATTCATCCTTTTGAGCACCATGATTTTGGTGTGACACAAGAGCATCAAAATTTGACTCAACTCATCAAGGAAACTCTTTCTACTACTTTGGTCATTGTGGAACCCAAACTCATACTCCTCACTCTCCTTTAAGCAAACCTCACATTTAGATTGCAGCACTCAGAACGAGGATTGTGGAAATACACTCATCTCTCTCAAAGAGAGGTCACAAGTCCGGCTTTAAGTACCATAAGATTGCCTCTTATGTGAGTCACCACTAATGTAAGCTTCATTAAACTCAAGATCATATAAGGCTTTTATGGAGATATAGTGAAGGCTTTTGGTTTAGGGTAGGAAATAGTTGGTCTAAGTAGGTTCCATCTTCCCTTAAGAACTTCATTTGCTTCATTTTGGAACACATTCTCTTGACTTTTTAAGTCATTTACTTCTTTCTTAGGGGTTAGAGAGACACACTGTCACTCTTTTTTGTTCATTTCAAACCTTTTTCTCCTTTCTAAACTTTCCACACCTTTTATCTCCTTACTTTTATTGAATCCCTTCATTTCTTCTACATTGTTCATTCTTTTTGACTTTTTTATTTTCTTTCTTTTTCTTTGTGCCTTTCCTTTTCTTCATTTTGTACCTTTTACCACTTTGTTGCATTCCTCGTCTCTCCCCCCAAACTTATGTTTTTGCCTTGTGCTAAAGAAAGACCGGGTGCCAAGAGAAGGTCTTTTTAGAATGGGTAAAGGCTTGTATCATGGTCTTTGAAAGAAAAAGGGCAATGGCTTAAAAGATTTGACTAGGGATATTATCATTGGTAGGCTATGGATGTTTTTAAGATATCATTCAAATCAAGGAAAGCCTATAATCACTTCTCAAGTCAAACTACACTTAAGATTTTGCCTAGACAAACATTCAAGGCAAGTTCAAGACTAATGGCATGGGACTTGGACTTGCAATTCATATTCTCACCACACAAGCTATAGGATTGATAAAGACATAGAGTCGGGGGCCCACAACAACCTTAGCTAAGATTTGAGAAACACAAATAGTCCCGAAAATCATTTGATGATTATCGGCCAACACCAGAGTCCCAAGGTCATAACTGTCACCATCCTATACATACCAATTTATTTTTTACCATAAGATCAAAGGCAAATGTGTTAGGCTCAAGTGAAGCTTTGCTTGAGGCACTATTACTCATTATCTACTCTTTACACAAAAACAAAAGGAAACAGACTCAAACCCTTAAGAAGGTTATCATGTCATCCATCATCGAGAAGAGCCACCCGGTTCACACAAATTCCACCTTTGGAAAGAACCGTGGCATTAAGAAAACCAAAGATTTATTGAACACAAAACTCAAAATAAGAAGCTTTGAAAATGAAGTAAGAAGCTATGAAAAAAATGCGGAAAGTACCATGAATATGTACAATATGGAATTTAAACGAATATACATAAGAGGGGATGAATATATACATCAAAAAGTAACTCTATATACAGACCAAAGTTGCAAAATACGAAAAGTGAAATAAATTGGTAAAATTATATACATACCAAAAGTGAAAAAGCATAATAAAAATAAAAATAGTATCATATTTACAATCTGACATCATCAAAATAGGGCTACCTTATCATATGAAAGCTAGCATTGTCCTCAATGCTAACTAACCAAAAATAGCTCAAGAAAAAGATAGAGAATAAAGAGAAACTCCTTATTGGCCCTCCGTCAGCACGGAATCATGAGCCTAGGTCCCTGGGTCCTGTGACTGCTCGGAAACCTATGACTGGATCCCGGTATCATGTGCCTGCACTGGGACCTAAGGCTATTCTGGGGCCTGAGGCTGGCTAGAGGAACCTCCCTGCGGGTCCTCCAACTCTATCACTGCATCATTGATCTATGGGATCACTCTCCTTCTCTTTGGTGCCCTCTCCATCTCCTGCTCCTATTCCGGCTCAATTTGAGCAGCCTCGTCCAATGGTAGATGGTCAGTAGCCTTAATCTTCTCCACTTCTACTCTCAACTCCTTCACAGACTCCTTTGATGCACGAGTCTTTCTGAACTTCTTTGTTTCCTTTGTCATCTCCTTCAATGCTTTCCCATGAGTACCTACAGCCTCCAATATCAATTGCTGGTTCTCTAGGAGCTTCTTCTGGTTGTCCAGAAGCTCCTTAAAATTCTCCTCCACTAAGGCTGGAACCTATGGCTATGGGGGTACGAACTGGGATGCTACGATCTAGAAAGCACAGACAGCTTAGAAATAGCTTCCTGCATCCAGTTGTTGACACTGGCAACGGTTTGGCTCAAACGGTGGGCAATCAAGAGGTAAGCTGAGGATGAAGGGATATCTGGAGCAGTGTCAGTAAAGGGTCCTGGAGCAATGGTTAGTGTAGCTGAGGGAGGCTGAGAAGAAGTGACTACTACTACTAGCTCTTCAGACTGGACAGTAGAAGTAGTGGCTTTGCCTATGGGGTTGTCATCACCCTTGAGGCTGTACCAGGAGAAAGGCATATTTGGCTGCACCTTCACATCAAATTTCCTTTTCTCCACATCTTGGTCCTCAAAGTACATTGTCAAGAAATTTGGGAAGGGGTAGGATCAATCACCTTCATTTACCACCCTTGTGATCACCTTAGACATAACATACCCGATGTTAATCGGGTATCCCACCATGATAGAAGCCACCAATATCGCCCGGGAGATAGGTATAGAGTTCTCACGAGTAATGGGGTCTATCCTGCTGCATAAGAATGTCTCTCACTCGTTTGCCTCGAAGTTTAAAGTTCGACTCAAAATTGGGACTCCTCATGTCAACCATGCTGGGGTGGTACCAGGAGTGACAGGTATTTTTCCAACCACGGACGAGTTGCCTCATCCAATGCTATATTTTCTAAGTACAATGATTCATCTTCCTCCGGAAAGCCCAGGTTGTTATTGATTGTCTTCCCATCGAACTTCACTGTCAAATTCCGCACCTTAGTCACTTTAGTGCCCTTTTTGATATGCGCAGCATTAGCGTAGAACTCCTTGACTAAGTGCTCATTTGCCTCCTCAACTGTTCTTGTAAAATATTCCCAGCCCGGTCTCTCTCTGAATTGCCTCTTCACATTAGGGTTGTGAGGTAGAAGGTCCTTCTCAATGAATTTCCGCTCAAGTATCAATTTCCTCTCGGGTCACCACTCTCGGAACTTGTGGTAAGCAATCTCACTAACAAATATATCCTACCAAGACTCTGGGTTTCTAGTTCTCTCCACCCCCCACTCCCCCGGTTTAGGGTTCTCCCCCTTCAATAGGATCCTCCCCGGGTGTTGAAGTTGTGGGTGAAGTAGATGTTGCATTGTCACTGCCCTCATTTGAGCCCTCATATGACTCAAAAGCAATTTGAACTGAAGCTTGAGTAGTAGGAGAGCCCGGAGGTGTGGGCATATTTCTCTATCTATGCATCTCCGGCCAGTCAGGAACATATTCCGGTACTGAATCGGAGTCAGATGCCTCCCAGGAGGGCAAATATTCACTTCCTTTTGAATGTGAAGCAGCTCTATCTGCAGCCTTTATTGACTTTCTGGTGTCCCCAATTGCCTTCCAAACTTGGGGTGTCAATTTGATCATACCTCGTCCCCTAACCCGGTAGGACTATCTTTTGTCGTTCTGTTTTTCACCTCCGCCTCGTGATTTAACCATTCTCTGCAAGGAGAATTCATTTATTGTTTGTTAGCATCACAGTACCAGGAGAAACAGTGAAGAATATGATTAAAAAGAGCTGACTGCAAACCGCATAAAAAGCAGTGCGGCCGCAAAGGAACCATCGCGGACTGCATAAAATGGCACTGCGGTCCGCATTGAAGTGGGGTTCAGAATACCCACTCTCTGATTCAGGGCACTGCGGACCGCAAGAAATGATGTGCGGCCGCAGTAAGGCACCGCGGACCGCAAAAAATCAACAGTGGTTGTGGTCATTAACATTTACCTCTCGAAAGTTTTACCACCGCGGACCGCATAAAACAGCATTGTGGACAGCAGAGAGGTACCGCGGACCGCAAAAAATCCAACGCGATCGCGGTAAGCATAACTCAACAACACCAACCTAGGGTTTCAATATTTTTATCATTTTTAGCCTAAATTCACATATTATCAACCCCCTAGGTAGTTAATCATCATTTTTAACTAATTAACCCTAATCTAAACAACATTGTGTAACCGTAGGCTAAAAATTGAAAGAAAAGGGAAGAAAAAAAGTACAAACTAACGAATTAAAAGAGAATAAAACAAAATTAAAGATTGGGGAAAGATTTGAAGTACCATATATGAGATGCAATACAGATGAATGAGAATCAGTGATTTAATTTGTGTAATAAGGGCGTGATGAACAATAATTTTTCTATTTAGAGAGTAAATGAGCGAAAAGTGTAAATGAGGGCATTAGGTCCTATTTATAGAAAAAGGACTTGGGACCCACGGTACTTACCCACCGCGGACCGCACAAAATGCACCGCGGTCCGAGGTACTTAAACACATGAATCACTGGGGACGACATCACTGTGGGCCGCACAAAATGCTCTGCGGTCGTGGTAGGGCACCGCGTACCACATAAAATGCATTGTGGCCGCGGTGACAACCTCAAAGAAACGCCACTTTTGACCATTCAACACTACGGACCGCAATGAAATTTTTCCCCCGCAATAAGGCCATTGCGGCCGCAAAAAATGCATTGTGGCAGCGGTTCAAACTTCAGAGAGTGCATCATTTTTCCAATTTGGTCCTGCACTGCATCAAAACAACCCTACACACATCTCATAACTAGTTAGTCCAAAAGAAAATCCTACACTAAAAATAAAAAATCAAAGAAAAACAAAAAGAAAGACACATGAGTTTCCTCCCAAGAAGCATTTGATTTAACATCGCGGCACGATGCGGGTTACCATCAAACCACTTTAGATGGATCAGTGCCACCATGTGGCTATCATCAATCTTGCCAAGGTAGTGCTAGACTCTGTGCCCATTAACTCTGAAGACCTCCCCATTTTTGTTTTTTAAGTCAAGTGCACCAAACGGAGTCATAAGTACCACTTCAAAAGGTCCACTCCATTTTGACTTAAGCTTTCCCTGAAACAGACGTAACCGAGAATTGAACAAGAGAACCAAATCACCCACGTTGAACTCCTTGCCACGAGCATATTTATCATAAAGGTACTTCATCTTGTCCTTATACAAGGACGAACTGGAGTAGGCATGAAATCGTAATTCATCAAGTTCATTAAGTTGCTCCACACGAAGATTTGCTGCCACATCCCATTCAAGATTCAGCTTTCTTAAAGGAACACATGGCCTTGTTCTCTAACTCCACCGGTATATGGCATAATTTCCCAAACACCAACCGGTACAGAGACATACCAATCAGAGTCTTGTTAGCAGTTCTATAAGCCCATAGAGCATCATCCAATTTCTTTGACCAATCGGTCTTGTTTGCATTGACGGTCTTTGTTAATATACTCTTGATTTCCCTGTTTGAGACTTCAACTTGGCCGCTCGCTTGAGGATGATAAAAGGTAGAAACTTTATGATTAACACCATACTTTGCAAGCAAAGTGTCAAAAGCTCTATTACAAAAATGAGACCCTCCATCACTTATGATTGCTCGAGGAGTGCCAAACCTAGTAAAAATACTCTTCTTGAGAAATGCAACAACACTCCGGGCATCATTATTGGTTAAAGCCACGACCTTAACCCACTTTGAAACATAGTCAACTGCCACTAGAATGTATGTGTTCCCACACGAACTAACAAACAGGCCCATGAAATCAATGCCCCACATATAAAAAATATCAACTTCGAGAATAGTATTGAGAGGCATCTCATCTTTCTTCGAAATTCCACCCGCTCTTTGACATTCGTCGCATCTCTTCACAAGTTCACTTGCATCTTTGTACAAAGTTGGCCAGTAAAACCCACAACTAAGAATCTTTGAAGTTGTCCTCGCCCTGCCATGATGACCACCATAGGGAGAGGAATGATAAGCCTCTAAGATACTCAATTGCTCCTTCTCTGGGACACACCTCCGGATCACACCGTCAGTGCAGATTTTAAACAAGTACGACTCATCCCAATAGAAGTCCAAACTATCCCGTTTAAGCTTCTTCATTTAGTTAAAAGAGAGCTCACAATGGATTATACCAGTCATAGGGAAATTAGCAACGACCGCAAACTATGGCATACCATTCATCGACACAAAAAAGAGATGCTCATCGGGAAATGAATCATTGATCTCTAGGCCATCACGAGGCCTCCCCTCCTCCTCCAAACGGGACAAGTGGTCTGCCACTTGGTTTTCAAAACCCTTCTGATCCACAATCTCCAAATCAAACTCTTGAAGTAAGAAGACCCATCACATCAGCCTACCTTTGGAATCCTTCTTCGTCATCAAGTACTGGAGTGTGGCATGATCGGTATGAACTATGACCTTGGCGCCCATGAGATACGGCCGAAATTTCCCCATTGCGAACACAATAGCCAATAACTCTTTTTCAGTCACCGTGTAATTCACTTAGGCGTCATTTATTGACTTGCTCGCATAGTACACCAGGTGAAACATTTTATTCACTCTTTGACCCAAAACTGCCCCAACCACAACATCACTCGCGTCACACATAAACTCGAAAGGCAAGCTCCAATTGGGTGCGGTAATAATAGGAATGGTGGTCAACTTGTGCTTGAGAAGTTCAAAGGCTTGCATATATCCCTCATTTAACATGAACTTGGCATCTTTTTCCAATAACTTGCACAAGGGATTCACTACCTTCGAAAAATCCTTGATAAATCTCCGATAGAACCCCATGTGCCCAAGAAAACTTCTAACTCCTTTGACTGAAGTAGGGGAAAGGAACCTTGAAATCACTTCAATTTTAGCTTTGTCCACCTATATACCGTGCTTTGAAATTTTATGGCCAAGGGCTATGCCCTCCTCAACCATGAAGTGGTATTTCTCTCAGTTAAGCACAAGGTTGGTTTCTCCACAAAGGGCCAACACTATATCAAGATTTTTCAAACATTCATCAAACGAATCACCCACAACACTGAATTCGTCCATAAACACCTCCAAAATGTCCTCTACCATGTCAGTAAATATAGCCATCATACACCGCTGGAATGTAGTCGGTGCATTACACAACCCAAATGACATCCTAAAAGAGGCAAATGTACCATAAGGACAAGTGAAAGTGGTCTTCTCCTGATCTTCCGGAGCAATCAAAATTTGGTTGTACCTAGAATACTCATCCAAGAAACAGTAGAAGGCATGCCCAGCAAGTGTGTCTAGCATCTGATCAAAAAAAGGCAATGGAAAGTGATCCTTGTGGGTCACTTTATTCAATTTGCGGTAATCCATGCATACCCTCCACCCGGTGACAATCCTGGTAGGAATCAATTCATTTTTCGTATTGGTAACCACGGTCATACCACCCTTCTTCAGCACACATTACACCGGCAAAGTCCAAGAGCTATCAAAGATGGGGTACACAACCCCGGCATCCAACGACTTGATCACCTCCTTTTTCACAACTTCTTGCATTGCCTTGTTCAACCTCCTTTGAGGTTCCAAGGAGGGCTTTTCATCATCTTCAAGAATAATCTTGTTCATACAAAAGGCGGAGCTTATCCTCCGAATATCAACTAAGGTCCATCCAATTGCCTTCTTTCATTTTTGGAGAACCGCCAATGTGGCATCTACCTGCATGTTAGTAAGACAAGAGGAAAGAATAACTAGCAAAGTTGAACTAGGGTCTAATAATTCATACCTGCGGTATGGAGGCAACGACTTCAACTCCAATACGGGAGGTTCCTCGATTGAGGGCTTTGTTGGTGGAGTCTTCCTATTCTCAAGATCCAAAGAGAGTTTATGAGGCTCATAAGAGTAAGAGCACATTCCATGTAAAGCATTGACACACTCCACCGGCCTTCATCCTTATTTACATCAAGATTCAACAATACCTCTTCTAGAGGGTCCTTCACATTGATCATTGCACTAGTAGCATCAACTATCACTGACGTGACAAGATCCACAAAATAGCACACTTCAGAACTGTTGGGCTACTTCATTAACTTGCACACATGAAAGATCACTTTCTCATCACCCACCCGGAAGGTGAGTTCCCCTGCTTCCACGTCAACTAAGGCCTTCCCAGTTGTAAGGAAAGGTCTTTCTAATATGATCGGAAACACATAATCTACCTCACTAGCAAACTGAACTTTTCCACCCGAACAAGGACATCATCTACAATACCAAGCAACCTCTTTATAGTTCTATCCGCCATTTGCAACCTCACTGAAGTATCCCTAGGTTGACCAATACCTAAATTCTTGAAAACGGAGTAAGGCATCAAGTTGATTCTTGCCCCCAAATCACATAGAGATTTTGCAAAGTTTGCACTCCCAATGGTGTAAGGAATGGTGAAAGTACCAGGATTTTCTAGCTTCAGAGCGATCGAGTGTACTATTACACTAACTTGGTAGGCCATCTTGATGGTCTCATAATCCATGGATCTTTTCTTTTTCACCAAGTCTTTCATGAACTTAGCATACCTCGGCATTTGTTCTAGAGCCTCCACCAATGGCGCATTAATTGATAAGCTATTCATCATGTCAATGAACTTCTTAAACTGGTTCTCATTTTTCTGCTTCGCAAGCCTTTGAGGATAAGGTGGAGGTGGCCTTGGCAAAGGGGCCTTGGCTTTAGGCACAACTATTTCTGGCATGTCTATTATGTGTTCCCTAGATGGGTTCACGTCATTCTGAGTTTCCACCTCAGCATCTTGGATATCAATCCTCACTTCTTCATTCACATTCTCATCAATCACATTCTCAACCACCAAATGGATCTCACCCTCTTGCAACTCAACTTCATCACTCGGAATTTCTTTTTGTTTGGAGGTATTCACATCACTGCCTTATTCATTTCTTGTAGGTACCACCATTACATGCCCGAAATTGTTCCCACCCTTCGGGTTAACTTCCATATCACTAGGTAGAGCCCCCTTAGGGCGAGTATTCAAGGATTGCGAGATTGGGCCTAATTGAACCTCCAAGTTTCTGATTGAAGTATTATGGGATGCCAACTAGGCATCAGAGTCAGTATTCTTTTTCATCATCTGTTCAAACATTATTTCGATTCTCCCCATTTCATTGTTGGAAGAACTAGGACCTTGGTATGGAAATGGGGGTAGATTGTTCGGTTGTTGATACATCGGGGGCCTTTGGAAGCCTTGCCCCCTATTTTCTTGGTTGCCATTGTTCCAACCACTCTGATTGTTGTTTCCACCCCAGTTGTTGTTGTTGCCACTCCAATTACCCTAATTATTGTTCTAGTTGGCCCAATTTGAATTTTGGTTATTATTCGCCCAATTACTATTCCCTTGTTGTTGTGGATTTCCCCAATTGCCTTAGGGTCTCCATTGTTGTTGGTTGGAAGAATTGCCCGTTTGGCCCGGATAGTTGTTCACATGTTGCGCTTCTTCATTCTGCTCATCATACCCATCATCTTGGAACCCACCACTATCTTGGTCATATTGATCCGAACTCCCTTGGTTCTATTGACCTCTTTGTCTTATTTTGTTCACTAACATGTTGACACCCTCCATAACATTTACTTGTCATGGATTTTGAACGTGTTGTAATTGTACCTTTGCTAGCTGGTTCATTATTGTTGTCAGTTCTGTTATTGCCTGCCCATGATCATAGAGCTCTTTGTACAAGTGAATAACCATGGGGTCACCATGTGGCACATTGGCTCTACTTTGCCAAGCGGAGGATGTGTCAGCCATCTCATCCAATATTGCATTAGCCTCATTATACAGTGTGTTCATGAAATTTCCCCCGGCGAGTTGGTTCACTATGCACTGATTTGTTGTGTTAATGCCCCGGTAGAATGTTTGTTGTATCATCGCCTCAATTATATCATTATTTGGGCATTCCTTTACCATGGTCTGATATCTCTCCCATATCTCATACAGTGGATCGTTGGGCTCCTGCTTGAAAGCTAAAATTTTGATCCCTCATGGTCTCTATATGGCCCGGCGAGAAACACTTTGCAATGAATTTATCCGCCAACTCATCCCAAGTAGTGATGGAATGGTTGTGAAGCCTTTCAAGCTAGTCAAAAGCCTTCCCTCTAAGTGAAAAAGGGAATAATCTCAACCGAAGTGCATCCTCTGACACATTTGTTTGCTTGCTCCCCCAATAGGTATCCACGAAACCCTTAAGATGTTTGTAAGCATTCTGATGGGAGAACCTATGAAATACCCTTGTTGCTCCAACAAAGTCAGCATCATATTTGTAATTTGGAAATTGCTCGCCCGGATCTGGGGTGGGACAATTGCACTAGCATATCCTTGGTTTGGAAGCACCCGAGTAGCCACTCTTGGAGGTGGTGGGGGAGGGTCTGGAACATTATCATTGGTCTGGCAGCCTCTCCTTTGAGTTTGAGGCACTATAGGTACCTCATTATCAATATTGTCATCTACCTCCTCCCCCGGTGAAAGGTCTCTAAGAGGTGCGTTGTTGTTGTTTGCTGCCATTTTGTACCTGAGTTGGCGACACACACAAATTAGTAACACAGAAAGAAAGAAAAACAATATACAAAACTATTTAGATAGATAGCAAAAATCGTTAGCTAGCTCCCCAGCAACGACACCAAAAAGTGATCGGGTCCAACCCAACACCACTACAAAGTGGTAAGAGCGATCAATGCAGCTTTTACCCGAGAAGGTCGGGATTGAATCCACATGGAGCTAGAATATTTGGGATTTGGATTCCTATCTAAACTAGTAGTGTGTAGTGCTCTTAATTACACTTCCAATCATATTTATTTGTTTGTTACTTCTAATTTTATGCTAATGATATACTAAATTAAACTAAGTATGGATGCTTGTAAGGTTTTCTAAATGGTTAAAGAGGCACTGGGGAAGTGACTTTCTCCTAGGTGAATACTTGACGGGTTCTAAAGCCTAAGGCAAAGTTGTTATGTTGGGAATTGCAATATAGCCAATGCACGGAACTACTCACTCTAAACCTCTCGGTATCTTGAGTGACTTTGCCCTAATTGACTTTCTCAAAACCAATTGGGTGTCAAAATTGTGCAAGCAATATAGGCTCAAGTCGGGTATCACTATCTCTAGGTTTAATCCTTTAATTGGGGCTATCAATCTCTTGAATACACCCCAATTTCTTGTTGGATTGATTTTCCTAGACTCAAGCTCTATTTCTCAAGAAAAGCCCAAGTCAAAAAGGCACAAATTAGTGTCTAAAACCACTAATTCAACATGGAAAATACAAATCAGTCCAAATATCAACTACCCACAAACATCTAAGCCTTAAAACAAAAGACTCATCAAATACCCACACTAGGGTTGAGCCACAACCCTAGCTAATGGGTCTAGCTACTCACAACAATGGAAGAAATTAGATATTTAGATGAAGAATAACCCATATAATATGATTACAAACTAAGAATTGAAGATTTAGTGTTAAACCAGCTACAAATTACTCAAAATGGACTAAAACCGCCATTAATGTGATCTGCTAAGATAAAGATGCCCTAAAAATATGAAAAAGAAGTATTTATACAGGGCCGAATCTTTTGGAAAAAAATACCCCGGACGGAGGTACCACGGACCACAGAAAATGCACCGCGGCCGCGGTGAGGCTTTTTATCTTCATTTCTCAGTCTCTGAATCTGGCCACCGCAGACCGCATAAAATGCACCGCGATCGCATTGGCTTCACTGCGGACCACACAAAATAGACCGCGAACCGCAGTGGCTTCCAACTTCGAAACTCTCACCTCTCTGAATCCCCTTTCCATGGACCGCATAAAATGGATTGCGGCCGTGAAGAGGCTAATGCGGCCGCGAAGAATCTACCTCGGACTGCATTTTTGAGCTTCCAAAGTTGTATCTCTCTAATCATTTCCACCGCGGACCGCACTAAATGGACTGCGGCCGCGGTGGGTCTGTTGTAGCTGTAGTGGATCATATGTTACAACAGTGCCTTGCTTGTTCATGGTACTTGTGCAGGTTTTACTCCTTTTTGAGATGGTTTTGACAACTTGTCACTTTTATTTATCAAACCCCCTGGAAACAAGCACAACATGTAATCTTTCGGGATTACTTGTATACATTTTTAGTCCAAAACTCAAGCAAAAAGGAGTATAAAATAGACTAGAATCCCTAGTTATTTGTCGACCCCTTACCATTCCTTTTAATGATAATCCACTTATGGTTAGATTTTGACCCATACAGTTAGCCCCTTCGCCCGTTGGGGTCGCCTCTTGGTGAGCTCAATGGGCAGATTCTATTGAAAAATATTAGGAGAAATGTGAACATGCTATGCGAGGAAAGAGGTCCTTATGGTGAGGTAGCGATGTGACGCTTCAAGAGTTTTATTATACCATTTCGTCAGTTCAGAATTGGATCGTCACATAAATTCAGGATATCATGAATGCTTATTATGCATCATTATGGCGCACGTTTCCCAGGCACCATATAATTTCCTATGCCCTTTCTATTTTCTGATTGGCAGCTCTTGGTTTTTCCGCTCAGGGCATTTATGTCCCTATAAATAGGGGAGAAGCCTCTCATTTGATTGTTGCGCTTTTCAATTGTCTAAGAAATAACTTTGCAAACTTCCTTCCCCTTCTCTAGCCTTTCATACTTCTGTTTTTGCTAGAATTTGATATGACCATTACCTTCTTTCCTTCATCGTTCTCATTTATTTCGATCGAAGAAGACAAATGGCTAGTGCTTTTTCCCAGTCTTATAAAATTGTTGGTACTCCGGTAACGAAAAGTCATGTATCCCTACTCGAAGATGTAGTAGAAATGGTGGAAGACGAGGGGTTTTCGACAGTGGATAAGGTAGTTCCCCATCCCAGGAAGACGAGGACTAATTTAAACAGACCTACCGGAGATGAACCGAAGCTCGTTCCTTCCACTATGGATGATGTGGAAATCACAACGCTCAAAGCCAAGTTGGGAATCCTTGATGTGGACTTATTTTTTGTTTTTGTAGTTGAAAGACTACCTCCCTCGCTAGTTGCCGATATCCGCGAGTGGGTGAGCATAATTCTCCCTCACACGGTGGGGATTCATGAGTTGGCGTCTTTTCATAAGAAGTTGGGCGCAAGCCTCTTACTAGTGAATCGGCTTGTTGTAGTTTTGCTTTGTTCTCTGCTTCATAGTTTCTTTAACCTTGTCGTTATATGATCTAATCCCTCCTTGTTGATAGGTTAGAGAGGAGTGAGAAGGACAAGGGCTCCTCCGCTCGCATTTCGTCAATCGGCGCCCTCTGCCCGGCCTGCGCCGAGGGCTACTGCCCAACCTGCACCAATAGTTACTGCCCAACCTACGCCTACGGACAAAGCCGTATGCTTGGAGGTTACTCCTTAGCCGGAGATTTCGATTCCTACAGTCCGTTCAACGGGCGAATCTTCTCGCGTTGGTAGTGGAGAGGCCCCATCGAAGAGACGAAGGGTAGTGTTGGAAAAGGCTTCTCCAGCCGAAACATCTTCAAGGGACGACCTTGCCCCGGTGGTGCCCAAAACCGGAGGTGGTGCCAACCCAGCCGTGGAGACAATGCTTGTTGCAAGCATTCAAGGGGATAATATGGAGGAGAGATGGAGTTTTGAGACAGCCGTTATTGTTTCGGGCGACCCTTTAATATCTTGGCAGAACTATGCCCCTTCTTTGGCCAATGAGAAGGGGAAGGGCATCAGGGTTGAGGATTATGAATCTGAAACCGACATTGACCCTGAGGATATGAGGATGTTTGAGGAGGGCTTTACCCGAATTGTGGTAAGAGCGGAAGGCCCTTCCCAAATACTCGTAATTCTGTCGGATCTCAACCTACTGCAAGACACAGTGGATTTGGTGCCCCAGTTTGATCTTCTATGCTCTGCCGCCAAAAATGGAGCTCTTCAGAATGTCAACGACTCCGAGTTGTCACGCGTTGCAGCCGCGATGGGCCTAAGGGTGAGTTCCTTTTAGTTTTATTTGCTTTGTGACCTTTGTCTTTACTGACTCCTTTATTCCCTCACTTCTTCCCTTTTTTAGACTTACATGTTGGAGGTTGAGAGTGCATGTAGGTCTAAGACTCGGGCCGAGATTTTTCTGAAGATGGATGAAAAGTGTTGACGGTATCGCAATAGATGTCGTGAGATGCACGAGCAGCTCAGAGCGGGTGACAGTACCTAGTCTACCAGGGAGGAGTTGGATAAAAAATATGAGGAACTATCTATAGATGTAGTGAGCTTTAGGAGCTGCTTCATGCCAAGGGCGAAGATCTTGAGTTAGGCAAAGGGGTTGTCGTGGACTGCGAGGACCTTCAGGAAAAGGTGCTATCTTTATGAGCTGAGCTTGAGCCAAATTCTACTAAGGTTGACACTCTGAGTGCAGAATGGACGGAGAAAGTGGTCGAGCTAGAAAATAAAGTGGTCGAGATGGAGAATGATCGAGTGTTGGCTTTGGCGAGGGCAGCGGCACTAGAGGATACTATCCGTGTTCTCAAGTCCAAGGAGGGAGGCATGGCTCGAGGAGAAAATTGGTGAACTTGATTGGGACGCTTCGATCTTGGGGAACCGAGTTGCGGTTCTTGAAGCTGAGAAGGCGCAGTTATTGGCTCAAACTTCGTCTCAAGAGTCTGCTTCAGCCACTGTTCCCCACCGCCTGTATGAGCTATGGGTTTATGCTGAGTCCCAACGTGATATATACAAGGGTTTGTGGGAGGCGGGGAATGTTCCAGAGGCCACCTTTGAAGATGCTCGGGCAAAGGCACGCGAAGCTCGTATTTCCTGTGGTTATGACCCTGCGACACCAGAAGCTGGTGAGGGTGTTGATATTGAGGATGGTCTCCTTTCTGATGATGATGACGCTGGGGAGAATGGCGGTGGAGGTGACGCCGAGTGAAACATTGTTGCAACTTTGTACTTAGTTTTTTTGTCCTTTTATCGCTTATTTTTACTTTTTTCTTGAGGGCCTGTTTCGGCATTTTGTAAGGCGTGGTTGTTATGTACGTACATTTGAATGAAATAGTTACTTCGCCTCTGTTTATGTATCTCTTGACTTTCTTTCTCCTTCTCCCCCATTTTTCTTTTTGTTATGTTTTTTTTTTGGGGGAGAAGACTTTCAGATTTCTCCGTGATAAGTCCCCAATCTTCTAATTGGGAATTCAAATGAGGGTGGATCTGGTTTACTTGACTCGAGTGAAATTGGATCCTGTTGTGCAAGTTCGGGCGAGGTTGACTTCTGATTTGCCAATTTGTGCGGAGTCATTCTTGATTTGTATATTCGAACGGGCTCGAATTTAGACTTGCCAGTTTGGACGGAGTCAATCTTGATTTGTATATTCGAACAAGGTCGAATTTAGACTTGCCAACTTGGGCAAAGTCAATATTGACTTGTGTATTCGAACGAGGTTAAATTTAGACTTGCCAACTTGGGAAAAGTCAATCTTTATTTGTATATTTGAACGAGGTCAAATTTAGACTTGCCAACTTGGGTGAAGTCAATCTTGATTTGTGTATTCGAACAAGGTTGAATTTAGACTTGCCAAATTTGGCAAAGTCAATCTTGATTTGTATATTTGAACGAGTTCGAATTTAGACTTGCCAACTTGGGCGAAGTCAATCTTGATTTGTATATTCGAACGAGTCAAATTTAGACTTGCCAACTTGGGCGAAGTCAGTTTTGACTTATATGTTCGAGCGAAGACAGGTCGACTTTTGGTGATGGCCGATGACCATAAGGGTGTTAATTCGAGCGAGGTCAGAATTGTAACCCGTTGTAAATTCGAGTGAGGTCGAACTTTCCTTTTGTTTGGAGATGGCCGATGACGTAAGGGTGTTAATTCGAGCGAGGTCAGAATTGTAAACCGTTGTAAATTTGAGAGAGGTCGAACTTTCCTTTTGTTGGCAATAGCCGTAAAGGTATTAATTCGAGCAAGGTCGGAACTGTAACCCATTGTAAATTCGAGCGAGGTTGAACTTTCCTTTCATTTGGCGATGGCCGATATACGTAAGGCTGTTAATTCCAGCGAGGTTGGAATTGTAAACTATTGTATTATTTTTATTAGAGAACATTACACATCGTTGTGTTGTTTATGCGTGCATCGGGGTGAGTCCCGGTATGCTTGGATTTGCTTTCATTGGAGATACTGTGTGTTTTCATATGTGAGTCCCAGTTCGCTTAACTTTTCTTTCATTGGAAAATACTGTGTGTTTCATGGGTAAGTCCAAGTTTTCTTAACTTTGCTTTCATTGAAGAATACTGTGCATTTCATAGGTGAGTCCCAGTTTGCTTAACTTTGCTTTCATTGCAGAGTACTATGTGTCGTTGTGTAGTTTGCACGCATTGGTAGAGTCCTGGTTTATCCGGTCTCTTCGTTGCTCGGCCCAGAAAAGGCATTTGGCGAGACGGATGATGAACCTTTTGTTCGGGTTTCTGGGCACTAGGCCTTTCCAGCCCATGCTTCGTCGGTTGGGGAGGCTATATGTTTCATGGACCCGATGCTCAGTCCCTGTTTCCAGAGATCATTTTGTAATAATGTCGGCCTGTTCTGGGTCAAATCTGTTATTTATGATATGGCATGGCGCAGAAGGCTTTGCTCGGTCGTTGATTGCGAGATGGTACAGTGTCGAACATTTTCCCGGTGTCTAGTGGTGTTTGCTCCTCGTTTGCATACCTGTCAGAATGCTCCTGTTCCTGTTCTTAGCCAAAGAGAGTATGATAAGTTAAATCCAAACGGAATTGCCTGTTATCTTGACCTAGAAAGTCGGTGAAGGGGGAGAGGCGTTGTGGGGTTACTTGCTTCACCCCGTGCTCGAATGGCGGTTTCAGATTTGGTAGCCACGTTTGACTTCATCGTTGGTCACATCTAGGCTTCTCGTGGGCTAGACTTACTTCTCCTATGGGGTCTCGAGTCCGAGTCCCAATTCGATCCCGCCCGATATGCACAAACAACAAGGGAAATATGTCATAATCGTTTATAAATCACACAGCGCGTGTGGGTACGAAAATAGGGCAGGATACGCCCATTATTTTAGAGAATCACTCAGTACGCTATCATTCTTTCCTAATAGGTGGGAGTATAGGCCGGTACATACCGCAAACACATTCAATAGGATTGCAGTCACGCCAGGTGTGTAGTGAATGTGGTCCTACTTCGAACATGCATATGACATGCCAAACCCATCGCTACAGATGAGGCGTGGGTTTTGCATAGACGTCGGACATGACTTCGACTTCATGTAGAGATCTGACCCAGATTGGTTTGGTCATCTCGAAGGATTATCTATCACTTTTTCGAGTCGGTGTTTATACCGAGATGGTGAGGTTACGATAGCCCGAAAATGATACTTGGTTGGCTTTAGACCTAAAGGAAACTAAAGATTTGGCTAAGAAATCCCCACAGACGGCGCCAAATTGTTTGACCAAAAAGTGCTAAGCTTTTCGTTAAACTAATTAATAAAGAAAATGGAGGATAAATCTTAGCTAAACATAATTAACTCTAGATCTAAGCATATTGAATATGAGAATCGAATGAGGCCGAGCTTGTATAACATTTCTTAGAAAGATTAAAAGACATCAAACGTAAAATGATAAGCTTACATCTTTGATACATTGTTCTGTATTTGTTAGAGCAAAGAAGGAAAGGAAGGAATGTCATTGATATCTATGAGATCTATCTTTATTGATTCAACAATAACGATTACAAAGGCTTGTAACCAAAATCTAGGCTTTTGCTTTGTTGTTGGAGGTCTCCTCCCATTCCTCTATTCCTTTTTCTCTTTTGGGAACCCCCCCCCCCTTTCTTGCCTTCCTACCTCATATATATATTACCAATCTTCTCCTTTATCCAATGGTCTTTAACCAGCATATCCCCTCTTGACTATACTCTTCGTTAATCGCTCAAGTATTACGACATATATTCTGCCGTGCAAGCCTTCTGATGGCTCGATCTCGGTAATGGCTGAGATACTCATCGCTATTATGCCTTGTGGGTACGACTATGGCTTGGTCGACACCTTACCATTTCTTTTAATGATAATCCACTTGTGGTCAGATTTTGATGTCGTGCCACATTATTGAGAGTAAAAGCACGAATGGTGATGTCGTGCCATTTCATTTATATTGTTATGCTTGTATGTTATCGTGAGGTCATGGCTCAATGGGTGTTTCCGTGCAGGCGAGGATGAGGGACTCGCATTATGTTTGATATTAGTCTTCCGTGTATACTTTCATGTCTTTACCTTGAACTATTATTGTTATAATAATAGATCTGATGTGACTTGTTGCTATTGTCCTGTCATTGATGTCTATCTCAATTATTGTTGTGTTGCTCATACCTTTTACTCGTATAACTTGTAAATACCATGTATATTATTATACTAATGTTGTATCTATTCTGTTACACTTTAGTATAAGCCTTTTACCATGTTATCCATTCATGCCCTTACCTGTCATCTTGTAAAAATCATGTATTTTCGTCTTATTTATTATATTTGTACTTAGGCCTCCAATATGCTAGTTAATTGAAGTTGATATTCTTTGTTTTCTAATTGTTGTTATTACTCACATGCTTTTCACTTAGTGTTTTACTATTGCCCACATATGTATCCTTGTCTATTGTTGTACTTGCGTATTTCCTACTTTGTAATTCCTGTTATCGATATTTCTATCATCTGCTTGGTTTTGTTACACGTACATTAGGGAGGATGAGTTCAACGCACGAAGGGTGTTTCCATGCTAATTGATTTGTCACAAATAAATTATATATATATATATATATGGTGAGGCAGAGATAGAAGCACGAAAGGTATTACCGTGTTGTTTGACGTGATATCTTGGATATACTTCTTATACCAGGAAAGATTGTAAATATACTATTGTGATTCCTTTTAGTAATTGTTGACTGTCTCGCAGAGTTGTATATGGTACTTTTATCTGTTATGCTTTCAACTATTTTTATTGTTAATCTAATGTACAGGTTATAATAACAAACATCTTTTAACTAAAAGTCTCGTTAATACTTCGACGAGGTTAGACAAAATACTTGCCAGTACATAGGGTCGGTTGTACTGATACTACACTTCTGTATGATGTGCACAGATTTCTGAAGTCTAGTTGCTGGTGATATCGAGTGTTGATTCTGAAGATGTTCGTGCATTCCAGATATAGCTGCCTTTTATCCTTGATAGCGTAGGTTTTGTTATTCTATTTATGTATCTTTCAAATAGAACATGTATTTATTCATACTAGCTTTGTAAATTCCAAGTCTTAGAAGCTCATGAGTCGTACTACCAGGTCTTGGATAAATTTGTAAATATCTCAGATAAGTGTTTTTTATCTGTCAGTTAGCTTACCTAGCGGGTTGAGTTAGGTGCCATCGCGACAGGTGATTTTGGGCCGTGACAAGGTGGTATTAGAGCACTAGGCTCGTAGGTTTTACGAGTCATAAGCAAGTGTCTAATAGAGTTATGTGGATAGGTATGATGACGTCCATACCTTGATAACAACACGATAGGGGATTCAAGAATTACTAAACCAAGAAATGTGCGGAAGCTAAAAGAAAATAAAGAAACGAAAAAGGCATAAATTAAAGATAGATTGAATTCAAGAAAGAGTTTTTTGAATTCAAGAAGTCTATTCTTGAAAGTTAATCCAAACAACAACAATTAGCTAACGAAGAACTAATCGTCTTTGGTAGAGGTTAAAAATAAGAGATAGATTGTGAAACCTGACCCTTTAGAATGACAAGAACAACAATAAGCCTAAACTTATCACCTTCCTTGAATACCTAGAAGTGATATAAGATTTCGAAGAATTCATCTTACTACCTTAAGTTGAATCTTGAAGGTTGAAGAATAAATCCAAGAGTAGCCACACACAAGAGTGCAAGAAAAATCTTACAATTTTTATTGATAATAGTCTGAATAATCTAAGTCTAAAAACAAAGAATTCACCCCTTTATAGGGTCACGAAATTCTACCTAAACAACAAGTAAATAAAGTCCTAAACTACTTTGGACAACAACTCCAACTACCTTACGAAAAGGAAAATACTAGGAAGTAAAAACCAAGTCATTCTTGGAAATTAATTCCAAAGTTTTTAGTAAAAGGAAAATGTAACCTCAACTAACTAAGAAATAAATAAATATAGTCCCATAATATATGGAAATAAGTCCCAAACAAATCTTGGATAGAATCTTGAAAATCTTGGAAATCTTGAAGGAAATTTGCAAACAACTTGACACCAACTTGCACTCAACATCTAGCACAACTATTGTACCATTATTGGACATCAAGTAAATCCTTTTTATGCTATAGAAATGTGGCTTTATATAGGGATTCATGGGCTGCAAGTTTGGACACGTTTTAGGTGCTAAATTGGTCCAACAGGGCCTGATTTGGACCTTCTTCAGAGGATGTTCTTGGGATCTAATCCACCTCTTATTGGATATGAATTTGGGCCATAAAATATTTATAACACCTAGATAACTCATATCCTTTATCCTCAAGTTTTAGAGGTGGAGGATGTGAACACTTGTTTTAAAAGTGAATTCTGCATTCTGAGGCCTTAAAAACCTCTTTCGACATCACCTTGATTTGCGTGCGCAGTTTGGACGCATAGCTAGAAAGCCATTAGGTGAAAATTTGTGAAAAATGATAAATATTTGACTTTAAAATGAATTAAGTTGACTTCGAGTCAACATTTTGGGTAAGCAGACCCGGACCCATGATTTGACGGTCCCGGAGGGTCCGTAAGAAAATATGAGACTTGGGTGTATGCCCGAAATCAAATTCCAAGGTCTCAAGCCCGAGAAATGAATTTTTAAAGAAAATTGTTTTATGAAATTGTTTATGAGTTTTGGAAATGAATTGTGATTAAAACTTGATTATATCGGGCCCGTATTTTGGTTCCGGCACGCGGTACAGGTCTTATATGTGATTTAAGGTATGTCTATGAAATTTGGTAAGAAACTGACTTGAAACGACATGAATCGGATCGTTTTTGAGAAAATAGGAAATTTGAAGTTCTTAAGAAATTTTCATGATTTTGATGCTAAATTCATAGTTGTTGATGTTATTTTAGTTATTTGAATACACGAGCGAGTTTGTATAATGTTTTTAGGTTGGTGTGCATGTTTGGTTTGGAGCCCCGAGAGCTCGGGTGAGTTTTGGATAGGCCACGGGGTGAATTTTGGACTTGGTGAATTGCAGGTTTTTAGCTGGTGTGATCAAGCCTACAGGCTGACTCGCAAATGCGAAGGCTGAGTCGCAAATGCGAAGCAGCCCAGGCCAACTCTTCCTTCGCAAATGCGATACGCCACTTTTTAGGCCTGTTATCGCAAATGTGATCCCTTGTTCGCATTTCCCATCTCGCAAATGCGATAACCCCCTTCGCAAATGCGAACCTAGCAGAGGTCGGGGTTCGCAATTGCGAACCCTGTTCGCAATTCCTATATCTGCAACCTGCAATTTTTATACTTAGCCGAAAATCAACCATTTTTCATATCTTTTCAAAACATAAACTCCCTAGGGCGATTTTTGAAGAACAACTCTTCTTCCAAATCGATAATAAGTCAATTTTAACTCGTTTCCTTCAATCATTAACATCTTTTAACATGATTTCAACTCAAAATCAATGATTTTCATGGGGGAAATTGGGTGTTTTGAATAGAACCTAGGTTTTTCAAAAATTGGGGATTTGGACCTCGATTTGAGGTCTGATTTCAAAACAAATTATACATTTGAGTTCGTGAGAGAATAGGTAATCGAGTTTTGGTTCGAACCTCGGGTTTTGACCATATGGGCCCGGGGTGATTTTTGACTTTTTGGATAAAATTTTAGAAAACTCATTTCCATGCATTAGAATTAATTCATTTAGCATTTATTGATGTACTTAAGTAACTTATGGCTAGATACGAGCGAATTGGTGGTGGAATCAAGGGGTAAAGCGATACTTGATACGTGAATTGTGTCTGTGGCATCAAGGTAAGTGTTTGGTCTAACCTTAGCTTGAGTGATTAGGAGTCGAGTCCTATTTGTTATGTGGTATTTGTCGAGTACGACGTATAGGCATGGTGACGAGTATCTATACGTTGGTGTCAGGCATGCCCGTGAGTCTTATATTGTGATTATTTTGGCTTCATTGTATTATTCATGCTTTGATGATGATTTCTATTGTTGGGCAAAGTTTGTGGAAGAAATTGTGACATTTGTGAGGAGCTTTGGCTCGAGTTATACAATGAAATGTGAATGTATAAGTGGAAATTGAATCTTTTGGAGCATTGGCTCAAAGTTGTGAAGTGAGTTATGAAGTAAAAGTGGAAAAAAGAAGATACTCATTATATTATCTCCCTTGCCGGGAATTTGTTGCTTTTAATGGTGTTCCCTTGTCGGGACTTGATTGTTGAACTGTTGTTCCCTTGCCGGGATTCTTATTGTGGTTTCATTTATTCCCTTGCCCTATTGTTTGTGATTGTTGTTTCGGTGAGGAAGAGTGTTAAGCACGAAGGGTAATGCCGTGTATGATTTGTGAGGAAAGAGTGTAAAGCACGAAGGGTGATGCGGTGTCGCACGATGTACCATTCCGTGCCTATTATATTGATTTTATGGTGAGGATGATCGTAAAATCACTAAAGGTGATGCCATGCAGTTTATGTTGATTCTTATGGTGAGGATGAGAGTAAAAGCACGAAGGGTGATGTCGTGCACTTGTCCTTGATTTTCCTGATTCTTGCTGATAATTGAGTTATGTTGTCCTTTATGTTTACTTACTGATTTTCTATTGTTACTTGATTTTATTTCGATGTTATAGATTTTCTTACCCTATTTGCCTTGTGATTTGTTGCTTGGGTGAGGAAGAGTGGAAAGCACGAAGGGTGATGTCGTGTATTGTTTTGGTGAGAGAGTGTTAAAGCACGAAGGGTCATGTCGTGCACTTGTCTTTGATTTTCCTGATTTTTATTGATAACTGAGTTATGGTTTCTCTACATTTAATTGATGGTTTCCTGTTGATACTTGTGGTACCCTGCAGCATGATTTCCCTTTCCTATTTTCAATTGAACTGTGGTGATCCTCATACTTATTTGTTGTTCTTCTGTTATTATTCGATGTTTCCCCGCAACATGTTTCCCCCTCCCACACTCGATTGTATATCAGTGTTCTCTTTTTTCGTTCTATATAGTTAAACTGCACAGGTTTATTTGGTAGTTTGGTCCTAGCCTCGTCACTACTTCGTCGAGGTTAGGCTAGGCACTTACCAGCACATGGGGTCGATTGTGCTGATACAATACTCTGCACTCTTTTGTGCAGACCCTAGTGTTGTAGACTTCGGACCGTAGTGAGATTTTTGTTTCTGGTTCATCAAGAGATCTGAGGTAGTCCTGCAGGCGTCCGCAGGCCTTGACGTCTCCTTCTATCTACTATTCCTGTTTCTTTCATGTATTTCCAGAGGTAGTGTTGTATTTATTTCTTTCAAACCTTATTTGTAGTACTCTTAGACCGTCTGTGAAGCTGTGACTCCAGTTCTGGGTAGTCTTATTTAAACAGTTGTATTGGTTATACTTAGTAATTTTATTATTTTTCCTCCGCTTGATATAAATTCCGATGTCTTTAAGTTATTGTTCATAATTTCTAGTAAACGATTAAAATAGGGAAAAGGTAAATTGTTCAAACAGTCGGCTTGCCTAGCTCACACTAGTAGGCGTTATCACGACTCCCGAGGGTGGAAAATCCGGGTCGTGACATCTAAAAGAAAATAAAGAAATGAAAAGGCAGAAATTAAAGATAGATTGAATTCAAGAAAGAGTTTCTTGAATTCAAGAAGTCTATTCTTGAATGTTAATCCTAACAACAACAATTAGCTAACGAAGAACTAATCGTCTTTGGTAGAGGTTAAAAATAAGAGATAGATTGTGAAACTTGACACTTTAGAATAACAAGAACAACAATAAGCCTAAACTTATCACCTTCCTTGAATACCTAGAAGTGATCTAAGATTTCGAAGAATTCATCTTACCACCTTAAGTTGAGTCTTGAAGGTTGAAGAATAAATCCAAGAGTAGCCACACACAAGAGTGCAAGAAAAATCTCACAATTTTTATTGATAATAGTCTGAATAATCTAGGTCTAAAAACAAAGAATTCACCCCTTTATAGGGTCACGAAATTCTACCTAAAAACAAGTAAATAAAGTTTTAAACTACTTTGGACAAGTCCAACTACCTTAGGAAAAGGAAAATACTAGGAAGCAAAAACCAAGTCATTCTTGGAAACTAATTCCAAAAATCTTAGTAAAAGGAAAATATAATCTTAACTAACTAGGAAAGAAATAAATATAGTCTCATAATATATGGAAATAAGTCCTAAACCAATCTTGGATAAAATTTTGAAAATCTTGGAAATGTTTAAGGAAATTTGCAAGCAACTTGGTACCAACTTGCACTGAACATCTAGCATGACTTTTGTACCATTCTTGGACATCAAGTAAGTCCTTTTTATGCTATAGAAACGTGGCTTTGTATAGGACTTCATGGGTTGCAAGTTTAGATACATTTTAGGTGTTAAATGGTCCAACAGGGCTTGATTTTGACCTTCTTCAGAGGATGTTCTTGGGATATAATCCACCTCTTAGTGGACATGAATTTGGTCCATAAAATAATTATAATACCTAGATAACTCATATTCTTTATCCTTAAGCTCTTCCTCCCAACTAACAACTTCTTTGATCGTTCCTGAAGTCGAATGACCTTGTTTTGCAACTTTTTAGTCTGAGATCTTGTTAAAGGCCCTCTTTGAGATTCCAAAGCTTCTTCCTTGTCCTTGAATAGATTTGATCTTCCTAGGATGCTATCATATACCTATCTTCGGGAGGCTACTGGGAATTTAGAAAAAAAATCCCTTTCTTCTTTCCTTATCATGCAACCTTGTTTCAGCTTAATACTACGACTTTGACTCTACTCGATCGCTCATATGTGATGTTGTGAGCTCAGTATTCTCTATGTGCTGATGATCGGTGATGCTGCAGATAGATTACGACGGGCTATGGATGCTTGATTATCATCATGATGTATTGTCTAGCCTCAGAAGCAGATGCAGTGTTAAATATTCTAGTCGTTCATTTGGGGTATAAGGTAGGTTCATATGTCTGGTTGGTAAGAGTAGATTTGGGAAGATTGGCTGGTGGCCTAGCTATTGTGATTAAGGTAAGTTCATGGCAAGGTGTCAATTTGAGTATAACTGGGTGGCCATCTCCCGCATGATGGGTTTGGATCGTGTGTCTCATATGAGGTTTCCATTCGGTGGAGTGCATATGTTATCATTTCATAGCATTCGGGTAAGTTGTTTCTAATGCAATGATAGGTAAGCGCTCGTTAGAATCTTCGGGGTGTTCTATATTCAACATTGCATGAGTTTTGAAGTATTCAGCTAAATAGTCGTGCAATATTGGGCCATGCTGTGAAGATATGGTATTTTGGGTTGCTGATGAGGTGTTCTATAGCTTCTAGCTAAGTGGTGGAGGTTGCTAATGACAATCAGATTATAGGATCATGGGCCGTATTAATTTTCGAACCGAGGGATCGCTAGGTTATTTATTTGAATGGGCATATGCTGGTGAAACACGGGTTGCTCGACGCGTATTAGCTATGTATTAAAGATCAGAGTAAGATGATTGGTTATCGAGAAGGTTCTGGCAAGTTCCAGGTCTTATATAGCCTTTAAGGACTTTTGAATTTGTCTACAGGTGAGCTTGAAAACGGCAACGAATTATAATCGGATATGCAGTATTTCCTTGTCAAGAAAGGTCTACATGTCAATGTTGGAGTGATACAAGAAATGGCTTTGGGTTCCCAGGATGTTCCCTCATGGCGGTTATATCAGATTGAGTTATTTTCGGGTTGGCAGTCTGCGTGACTCGATTGAGTTAGAGGAGATTGGTTCTAATTACTCAATTATGTGTTACTGAGTTTCGGAGAATTTATCATGGTTATGACCACGGTTGGAGTTGATGTTTTCTATAGGTATAGAAGGTATATTACGTGTGGTGGTGTTCTCATGGATTGAGTTAAATGAAAGATTTTCGGGTGATGAGGTATTCAATTTGCTTATGGTTCAGAGTTGACTATGAGACTTTCGTAGTGTTGCGAGTTATCATGTTAGAGGCGAGGCGCCATGTGGGGTTGAAAAGTTGCATGTACAAGGATGCAGATAGTTTTGGAGGGAAGGATATGAGTTATTGATGACACGGTCGATTTCGGGTGTTTAAGGTCTTGCTGGCACAAAGGATAAGGAAGAGTGTAAAGCACAAAGGGTAATGTCGTGCCATTTTATATATATTATCATGTGAGGAAGAGTGTAAAGCATGAAGGGTGATGCCGTGCCATTTTATATATATTATCGTGTGAGGAAGAGTGCAAAGCACGAAGGGTGATATCGTGCCATTTTATATACATTTCCAATTTGAGGAAGAGTGTAAAGAACGAAATGTGATGTCGTGCCACATTATTGAGAGTAAAAGCACGAAGGGTGATATAGTGCCATATCATTTGAGAGTAAAAGCACGAAGAGTGATGATGTGCCATTTTATTTATATTGTTATGCTGGTATGTTATCGTGAGGTCATGGCACGATGGGCGTTTCCGTGCAGGCAAAGATGAGGGATATGCATTATGTTTGATATTTGTCTTCTGTGTATACGTTCACGTCTTTACCTTGAACTGTTATTGTTATAATTATAGATCTGATGTGACCTGTTGCTATTGTTCTGTCATTGATGTCTATCCTAATTGTTGTTGTGTTGCTCATATCTTTTACTCGCTTAACTTGTAAATACCATGTCTATTTCCTGCTTTTATAATTATACTAATGTTGTATCTATTCTGTTGCACTTTAGTATAAGCCTTTCACCATATTAGTCATTCATGCCCTTACGTGTCATCTTGTAAAAAACATGTATTTCCGTCTTATTTATTATATTTGTACTTAGGCCTCCAATATGCTAGTTAATTGAAGTTGATATTCTTTGTTTTCCAATTGTTGTTATTACTCACGTGCTTTTCACTTAGTGTTTTATTGTTGCCCACATGTGTATCCTTGTCTATTCTTGTACTTGCGTATTTCCTACTTTGTAATTTCTGTTATCGATATTTCTATCATCTGGTTGGTTCTGTTACTCGTACATTTGGGAGGATGAGTTGAACACACGAAGGGTGTTGTCGTGCTAATTGATTTGTCATAAATAAATTATATATATATATATATATATATATATATATATATAGTGAGGCAGAGATAGAAGCACGAAGGGTGTTACCGTGTTGTTTGACGTGATATCTTGGATATACTTCTTATACCATGAAAGATTATAAATCTACTACTGTGATTTCTGTTAATAATTGTTGACTGTCTCGCAGAGTTGTATATGGTACTTTTATCTGTTATGCTTTGAACTGTTTTTATTATTAATCTAATGTACAGGTTATAACAATAAGCATCTTTTAACTAAAAGCCTCGTCACTACTTCAACGAGGTTAGATAAAATACTTACCAGTACATGGGGTAGGTTGTACTGATACTACACTTTTGTACGATGTGTACAGATTTTTGAAGTCTAGCTGCTGGTGATATCAGGTGCTGATTCTGAAGATGTTCGCGCATTACGGATATAGCTGTCTCTTGTCCTTGGTAGCTTAGGTTTAATTTGTTATTCTGTTTATGTATCTTTCAAACAGAACGTGTATTTATTCATACGAGTTTTGTAAATTTCAAATCTTAGAAGCTCATGAGTCGTACTACTAGGTCTTGGATAAATTTGTAAATATCTCAGATGAGTGATTTTTATATGTTAGTTGGCTTACCTAGCGGGTTGAGTTAGGTGTCATCGCGACGGGTGATTTTGGGTAGTGACGGAAAGACAATGCACAAAGATGACCTATGATGTAATTTCTTGGAACGAACTATAAGAATGAGTAGCTCCTGATTTGGGTTTGAACAAATCAAGTCAATGGCCTCTTTTTTCGCGCTATAATTAGTATTTTCTTACTTAAATTATGCATCTTTATCTGTCTTGTCTGTCCTAGAGGAAAGTCCACCGTTGGACTTTAGTAGGTTGGTGGGCAGAATGTCAACTGTTAATCCAAATATGGTAATACAACTCATCCATTCAGCTCTAAAATGAGTACCGCAACATCCCCTTTATATACACATACTCAAACACATGCCTTCTTCAATAATTCCAATATTGTGCCAGTTTTGTGATTCACTTGGCCTACATTGTTCTTTACTGATTTTGTTTGAGGCGGTGATACAAGTTCAAAGACGACAGTGATGGTTTACAGAATCTTATGTAATTATTCCTACTTCCAACATTTTTGTGAGCTATGTTTGATTATAAAGTTGATATTGCAGCTTTTGATTCCATGACATGTTGAAACTCTTTATATCTTGGCAATATGCAAATACAGTGACGGCTTTGGGATAATTTTTACTGTTCCTTATAGTTATTTCATCAGTTTGTTTTAGTTTCTTACGAAGAAATGTTACGCTGTTCATACCTTCTGACTAATGAGATGATAACATCTGGTTTTTGAATTTCTTTGTTGTTGTAGCCATTACTTGGGCTAATATTCCCGTGCACTATGCTCTGTGGATGTTGATGGTGTACTTGACAGATGTATGGAAGCTCAATCTCACAGATGCAGCTGCAATTGTCAGCGTCTTCTTTGGTTTGCTGACAATCCTACAGTCAGTCATGCTGTTTTCTACTCATGGTTTATTAGGCAATTATCCAGTGCTAATGGGTTCTATATTCGCCTATTGTGTGGTACATTCTCATTGTTAAATTATTTAATTTCTGCATTCTCTTTCTGTAATTCAGAATATTTACTCATTTGACAATCGTCCTGACCTTTTTGTCCTGTTAGCTTGAGTCAGCTTGCACCATCTTTCCTAACACTGCGTTGCATGACACATCTGAAGGAAACATGGTCAAGCTGCTCGTCTGCAGTGATTGCCGTCCATAGAGCTCGCAACAAATTAACGGAGAAAGATTTGAGTTTGAGTAAAATTAGACCAAAAATTACCTTGAAACACCATACTGAGCTACCACTACTATATTTCATATTTAATCTTCCTTGAAACCTTGTTTCTTGGGCTCAATTCAGATTTGCTTCCAACAGTTATCGTCCAAAACTTAAGCGCGTGAACTTATTTTACTGGAGAAAGCTGTCAGTATGAACTTCTTTAAACTCTTGGCCTAATGGAGTCTAATGGAAGTTCACGTTTTATTAAGTCTAGCTAAGTTTTTTCTTGTGCTAAATTACAATTTGTTTCCCACGGTAAAAACTTAAAACCTTGACGTACGTGTCAATTTACTGAACCCGAGAAATCTGTCAGTGTGATCTGTGAACCTTTTTTAATGCTTAGAACTCTTACCTTAATTGGAGTATAAAATTGAAATTCACTTTATACTAAGTCAAAAGTTTCTTCTACATAGGGCATGGGTTTTTTAACAATGTCAACACCACCAGTCCTTGCTAAGGCTACTGGAACATGCAGTGGTTATCAGCCTGAGTGCATCGGCGAAAGCCAGCGCATACTCTTCTACATAGCATTGGCTCTGTGTGCTCTGGGAACAGCTGGTAAAGCGGTAAGCTTACGCGCTTTCCTACTTGAGCAACTTGGAGAAAATGCTATCAGTCCTTCTATCTGGTCTCTGCAACGTTATGCGTTGATTCTGTTCAAAGCTGCTGCTGTTTTGGGATTTTCATACATATCACCGTGGTCGCTTTGGTTTGGTGTCCCAGCAATATGTTACACAGTTGCAGCCTTTATTTTCTTGAGCGGATCTTGTACCTATAAATATGTTAAACCAGAAGGTAGCCCTATCACTACTTTATTCCGGGTCTTTGCAGCATCTATCTCCAAGTTATTCTATCGACTGCCTACAGATGCGTTACAGCTGTATAACATATCTGACCCTGGTATACAATGCCTGCCTCACACCAATGGCCTGAGGTCCTCTCTCGCTCTCTCATTGTCTGTGTTTTGCTCCATTTGTGTTTGCTTTAATCTTTAGAAGAAACTCAAGTTTCAGCATGTTTCTTTATTTTGGTTTGCCATCTTAGTTGTAAAGATCCTTTCTGCTACCAATGTCTACCCTTTCAATGTGAACTGATAATCTAGAACAGACTCAGCTGTCACAAGGCAATAGGGTCCTCATCGTCTTATATATATATATATATGAGAAAACTATACTGACAAATAATTGTGCAAAACTCAATTCAGGTGTCTTGATAAGGCTGCAATTATCTTGCCCGACCAGACTCTAGAGCAGCAACTGCGGAATACATGGAGGCTTTGCAGCGTTGCTGAGGTTGAAGCTACTAAATTTGTAATTCGCAAGTTCCCACTGTGTATGACCTACATTCTTGGTGGGGTTTTGACTTCTTTGTCATACACCTACTTTCTAGAGCAAGCAAAGACTATGAACAATAAGGTCGGGAACCTAAGAATTCCTCTAGCTGTCTTCCTATGGTTCCAATTTGAAGCAAGAGAACAGTTTCAAAAAATATATCACATATTTGTGAATTGGGGATGGGGTTCAGAAGCAAAACCATCAGCTCCTAGAGTGGGAGTTGCAGTATCCATCATTTTGGGGGTATTATGCACTATTACTGCTGCAAAAGTGGAGTCAAGAAGACTCGCTATGGTAAAGATCTATAGTTTAGCAGGCGAGACCGAGGAAAAAATTCCAATGACTGTATTCTGGCTGCTTCCACAGTATCTCCTTCTTGGGGCAGCAGACGGGATGTTTGGAAAGAGCCTGGAGGATTACTACAATAGGCACTTTGAGCCCGAATCTACCTCGTATATGATCAGTGCCGTCAATTTGATGCACGGGTTAGGATGTATAAGCAACATTTTGATAGTGTATGTAGTGAGTAAGGTTAGTCAGCTGGGAAATAAAGTAAGTTGGTTTCAGGATACGCTGAATAAGAGTCGAGTTGATAAGTATTACTGGACTCTGTCATGGCTATTAGCTATTGCATTTGTTTTGTTTGTTGTCATTAGCCTGTGGTATGCTTACAGGCGATCAAAAGAAGAAGCACAAACAGTGTATGTTGAACGAACTGTTGCCTATGTTCGGGGTGAACTAATTTATGGGACGACAATTACAATGGGAAACAGGCGCAGTAACAACATCATTGCCATGCTTCCTTCTTTTGGGTAATGATATGTTCCTAAGGTGTAACACATTGCTGGCTATTGGGTCTCTTGTGCTGTGAGGATGAATGTGATTACGCGACCTGCTGAAGCGCATTCATATCTTCTGTAAACAAAAAGGTGTTTGCACTTTCCTGTATTTCATTTGTCATAACTTTCTTTATAAGCATGTTCCTCTCTGTAAACTTACACTTTTAGCAATGTCATTTTGAAGTCTATTTGAAAGTCATCGAAACGAATACTGCAAGGATTTGTATCTACCCCTTAATTATGTTACTATCTACCCCTTAATTTTACCCAAACTAAGAATGCAAGTGTCAAAACTAGGATTTCCCACCGTCGGGATCGTGATGGTGCCTACTCTTGAAAGCTAGGCAAGCCAACCGATACATTACTAACGCATTAATTGTTAACCCAAACAGCAATAAAAAAAAATAACCAAAGATAACCAAATATAAAGTACGGAAGTTTCATAACAGTTTAAAATTCTAAAACAAGGCTACGCCAAATGATCTGGTATCACAATTTCACGAACATCTAAGAGTTTCTACAAACACTGGTTTAAAAGAAATACAGTTGTTCTCGAAAAGAAAAGAGACAGGAAATCTAAAACAGAAGGAAGGGGACTCCAGGGTCTGCGAACGCCAGCAGATCTACCTCGGGTCTCCTGTGGATTGAAGGCAGCAACCTCGAACTCCGATCAATATGGTCCAGTACCGGGATCTGCACGGAAAGTGCAGAGTGCAGTATCAGTACAACCGACCCATGTACTGGTAAGTGTCGAGCCTAACCTCGGCGAAGTAGTGACGAGGCTAAGACACGACAAACAACATAAACTTGTGCAGTTAAACAATATACTAACAGAATAACAATAATAGAAGCTATACAGAAATTAACGGGAAGGGGGCAACATGCTATGGGGTACCAGAATAAGGAATCACAGTAGTAAAGGAAAGTAAACAATTAGGGCACTTAAACCGATAACAACAAATAAACACAGCAAACAGAAAATGCACGGCATCACCCTTTGTGCTTTTACTCTCAATCCTCACCATGCAATCAATAATAGAAATGTCCATGGCATCACCCTTCGTGCTTTATCACTCTTTCTCACCATATGAATAATAGAAATGTGCACGGCATCACCCTTCGTGCTTTATCTCTCTTCCTCACCATATGCATAAATATAAATGTAAATGTGCAAGGCATCACCCTTCGTGCTTTATCACTCTTCCTCGCCATTTTCATAAATATGAATGTGCACGGCATCACCCTTTGTGCTTTATCACTCTTCCTTACCATAACAACAACAGAAACAACAACCCCCCAGCAAGGGCATCACAATCAAACAACTTTGTTTCATCATTTAATTTTACAATAGAAATCTCAACTTCAGCCAATACTTACCCAATATCCAAATCAGGAACAACATAGTAAAACTTGTTAACATGAACCATAACTAGCTTAAGCAGGAACAATACGTATAAAGAAACATAACTGTCACAAGTATAGAACTCACTCGCATGCTATGACCCGAAAACGATGTATAGATACTCGTCATCATGCCTATACGTCGTACTAAATAACTAACAAGTATCAAATAGGGCAAACAATACCGAATCCCTCAAGCTAAGGTTAGCCACAACACTTACCTCGATTCCACGGCCACAATCAAACCTCAATTATCGATGTACCTCTCGATTCCACTTCCAATCCGCTTGTATTTAATCATAATTAACTTAATAACATCAATAAATGCTAAAGAACTCAATTCCAATGCTTTATTATAGGTTTCCCAAAATTTTTTCCCAAAAAGTCAAAAATCGACCCCAGGCCCGCTTGGTCAAAACTCGAAGTTCGGAACAAAACACGATTTCCCATTCACTCCCAAGTTCAGATATGCAATTGGTTTTGGAATCCGACCTCAAATTGAGGTCTAAATCCCCAAATTTTAAAATTTCTAAATTCTATCCAAAAACACCCAATTTCCCATGAAAATCCATAAATTTTGAGATTAAATCTTGTAAAAAAATAAAAAAGATTGAAGGAATTGAGATAAGAATCATTTACCTATGGTTTGGGAAAGAACTTGCTCTAGGAAAATCGTCCCTTGGAGTTTAGGTTTTGAAAATTTGAATAATGAATGAAAAATCCCGTCCAACACACTTTTACTCAGCTGCACATGTCGCATTTGCGACCAGAGCTTCGCAAATGCGAAGCTCGCAATTGAGAAAGGGATATTGCAACTGCGAAGCATTCACAATTCCTACTGCCTTCGCAAATGCGAGGAAAGTGTCGCTTTTGCGATCACAGACCTTGCAAATGCGAACAAATGATCGCATTTGCGATCAGTTCCCCTCCCAGACTCCCTCCGCATTTGCGAAGTTTTGTTCACATTTGCGAACTATGCTGGCCTAGCCTTCTAATCGCATTTACGATGAAAGGCTCGCAAATTTGTACCCTGCGGGGCTCGCAATTGCGATGCCTGATCTCGCAATTGCGAGATCAGAGGCCTACAACAGCTGAAGCATATCAGCAGTTCTTTCCTAAGTCCAAAATAATCTGGCCTATCCAAAACTCATCCGAGCCCTCGGGGCTCCAAACCAAACATGCACACAAGTCTAAAAATATCGTACGGACTTACTCGTGTGATCAAATTGCCAAAATAACATCTTAAACAACGAATTTAACACCATAACTCATGAAATCCTTAAGAACATTGCATTTTCTATTTTCACAACCGAATGTCTGAATTACGTCAAATCAGTCTCGTTTCTCACCAAATTTCATAGACACGACTTAAATACTGTATAAAACCTATATGGGGCTCCGGAACAAAAATACGGGCCCGATACCAACGAGATCACACACTATTCTATTTCTAAAATTTCTTATATTTTCCAGCAAACAATTTTCTTCAAAAATTCATTTCTCGGCCTAGGGACCTCAAAATTCGATTCCGGGCATACGCCCAAGTTCCATATTTTACTACGAACCCTATAGGACCGTCAAATCACAGGTCCATGTCCGTTTGCCAAAAATGTTGACCGAAGTCAGCTTTAGTCAATTTTAAAGGCAAAATTCAATATTTTTCTCAAATTTCACATAAAGGCTTTTCGGAAACATGCCTAGACTATGCACGCGAATTGAGGAGAATGAAAATGAGGATTTTTAAGGCCTCGAAACACGGAATCGGATTCTAAAACGAAAGATCACCCTTTGGGTCATCACATTCTTCACCTCTAAAACAACTGTTTGTCCTCTAACGGACATAGAAAAGTACCTGAATCGGTGAAAAGATGGGGATATCAGCTACGCATATCGGACTCGGATTCCCAACTAGCTACCTCAACAGGCTGACCTCTCCACTGCACATGAACTGACGGATAACTCTTCGATCTCAACTGTCGAACCTGCCGGTCTAGAATATCCACCGGCTCCCCTCGTAGGTCCAATCCTTGTCCAACTGGACAGTGCTGAAGTCTAACATGTGGGATGGATCACCGTGATACATTCGAAGCATGAACACATGAAACACTGGATGCACAGCTGATACACCTGGCGGCAATGCAAGTCTGTAAGCCATCTCCCCCACTCGATCAAGGATCTCAAAAGGCCCGATGAACCTAGGGCTTAGCTTGCCCTTATTCCCAAATCTTATCACACCCTTCATGGGCGACACCCGAAGCAACACTCGCTCCCCGACTATGAATGCCACATCACGAACCTTACGGTTGGCATAACTCTTTTATCTGGACTCAGTTGTATGAAGCATATCCTAAATAATCTTAACCTTATCCAAGGCATCATATACTGAATCTGTACCCCACAACTGAGCCTCCCCCGGCTCAAACCACCCAACCAGCGATCGACACCGTCTACCATATAATGCCTCATAGGGGGCCATCTGGATGCTCAACTGATAATTGTTGTTGTAGGCAAACTCCGTTAACGTCAAGAACGGATCCCAAGAACCTCCAAAGTCAATAACACATGCTCAGAGTATATCCTCCAAAATCTAAATAGTACGCTCAGATTGTTCGTTCGTCTGAGGATGAAATGTTGTGATCAACTTGACCTGCGTACCCAACTCATGATGTACTATCCTCTAAAAATGCAAGGTAAATTATGTACCTCGGTCATAAATGATAGCCACAGGCACACCATGGAGACGAACAATCTCATGGATATAAATCTCTGCCAACCACTCTAAAGAATAGGAAACTGCCACAGGAATGAAATGGACTGGCTTAGTCAGCCTATCCACAATAACCCACACTGCATTGAACTTCCTCTGAGTCCTAGGAGTCCAACAACGAAGTCCCTAGTGATACGCTCCCACTTCCACTCAAGAATTTCAATCTTCGGAAGTAAACCACCAGGTCTCTGATGCTCGTACTTTACATGCTGACAATTCAAACATCGAGTTACATACGCAACAACAATATCCTTCTTCATCCTCCTCCACCAATAATGCTGCTGCAAGTCTTGATACATCTTAGCGGCGCCCGTATAAATAGAATACCAGGAACTATGAGCCTCCTCTAGAATCAACTCACGAAGTCCATCCACACTGGGCACACAAACTCGACCCTGCATCCTCAAAACTCCATCATCTCCCACTGTAACCTGCTTGGCACCTCCATGCCGCACTGTGTCCCTAAGGACAAGCAAATGAGGATCATCATACTACCGATCTTTGATACACTCCAACAAGGAAGAATGAGCAATTGTACAAGCTAGAACACGATTAGGCTCAAAGACGTCCAACCTCACGAACTGATTGGCCAAAGCCTGAACATCTAATGCAAGCGGTCTCTCACCGACTAGAATATATGCAAGGCTACCCATACTAGCCGACTTCCTACTCAAAGCATCGGTCACCACATTGGACTTCCTAGGATGATACAAGATGGTGATATCATTGTCTTTCAATAGCTCCAACCACCTCCTCTACTTCAAATTTTGCTCCTTCTGCTTGAACAAGTATTGCAAAATCTTATGATCCATGAACACCTCACACGACACACTATATAAATAATGCCTCCAAATCATCAGCGCATGAACAATGGTTGCTAGCTCCAAATCATGAACTAGATAATTCTTCTCGTGGATCTTCAATTGCCGTGAAACATATGCAATAACCTTGCCATTCTGCATCAACGCCATTTCAAGTCCAATACGAGATGCGTCACAATATATTGTATATGTCCCTAAACCTGTGGGCAATACCAACACTGGCGTCGTAGTCAAAGCTGTCTTGAGCTTCTGAAAGCTCACCTCACACTCGTTCGACCACCTAAACGGAGCACCCTTCTGGGTCAACCTGATCATCAGGGTTGCTATAGATGAAAACTCCTCCACAAACCGATGGTAATAACCCGCTAAACCTAAGAAACTCCAAAACTCTGTAGCTGATGTGGGTCTAGGCCAGTCCTTGACTGCCTCAATATTCTTAGGATCCACCTGAATACTCTTTGTCGATACAACGTGACCTAAGAAAGCAACTGAACACAACCAAAACTCGCATTTCAAAAACTTAGCGTATAACTAGTTGTCTCTCAAAGTCTGAAGGACCACTCGAAGATGCTGCTCATGCTCCTCTCGGCTGTGGGAGTAGATCAAGATATCATCAATGAAAAAAATCATAAAGGAATCCAGATAGAATCCGGTTCATCAAATCGATAAATGTTGTTGGGGCATTTGTAAACTCAAATGACATTACTAAAAACTCATAATGCACGTACTGAGTGCAAAAAGCTGTCTTCGGGACATCGGATGCCTTAATCCTCAATTGATGGTAGTCAGATCTCAAATCAATCTTCGAAAACACTTTGGCACCCTAAAGCTGATCAAATAAATTATCGATCCTCGGCAATGGATAGTTGTTCTTGATGGTAACTTTGTTCAACTACCGATAATCTATGCGCATCCTCATCGATCCATCCTTTTTCTTAACAAACAACACTGTCGCACCCCAGGGCGAGACACTAGGTCTAATAAAGCCATTATCAAGCAGGTTTTGCAATTGTTCCTTCAATTCTTTCAACTCTGGCAGGGCTATGCGGTACGGTAGAATAGAAATGGGCTGAGTGCCCGGAGCCAAATCAATATAAAAGTTAATATCCATATCGGGTGGATTCCCTGGCAGGTCTGTAGAAAATATCTCTGGAAACTCCTGGACAACTGGCACAGAATCCATAGAAGGAACCTTAGCACTAAAATCACAAACATAAGACAAATAAGCCAAACACTGCTTCTTGACCATACGTCGAGCCTTCATATACGAGATAACACTACTGGTAGATTGACCGGGAGTCCCTCTCCACTCCAATCAAGGCAGTCCTGATAAAGATAAGGTCGCAATCTTGGCATGACAGTCCAATATAGCATGATAAGGTGACAACCAATCCATCCCCAAAATAACATCGAAGTCAACCATATCGAGAAATAGGAGGTCTAAACTAGTCTCAAGACCCCCAATAACAACCACACACGAACGATAGACATCATTTACAACAATAGAATCACCCACCGGCGTGGACACATATACGGGAGCACTCAAAGAATTACGAGGCACAACCAAATATGGAGCAAAATAAGAAGACACATAGGAGTATATAGACCCTGGATCAAACAGAACTGAAGCATCTCTACTACAAACCAGAATAGTACCTGTGATAACTGCATCGGAGGACTCAGCCTCAAGCCTGGCTGGGAAAGCATAACATCGGGGTTGGGCCCCACCACTCTTAACTACATCCCTGGAATGGCCTCTCGCTGGATGGTCTCCACCTCTAGCGGTCTAACCTCTACCTTTAATACCTCGACGCCCACCTCTAGCTGTCTGACCCCTACCTCTAGCTGGCTGAGCGGGCGGTGAAATACTCGGTGTCGGAACCATGGCATGAGAACCCTGATATTAAGAACTGCTCAAGGCTCGAGGGCAAAATCTAGAAATATGCCTCATATCACCACAAATATAACAAGACTTCTGTTGCTGATCCTGAAACTGACCCTAACGGCCAGAGTAATCACCCTGAAAACTCTGGAGCGGAGGTGAACTGATAGGAGCCGGTGGTGCACTGTAGGGTAGCTGATCAGAATACTATATATAAGAACCACGACCACCTGAAGCACCATGAGAAGCCTGAAGTGCTGAATGAAATGGCCTGGGATATTGTCCCCTACCAAAAGAATCCCAGCCTCCAGACAAGGTACTACTGAATCTGCCAGAATGACGAGGCCTCTTGTCAGAACCCTGACCACTCCCCTGAGCTAAAACCATCTCCACTTGCCTGGCCACATTGGCTGCATCCTGAAAAAATATCTCACTCTCGGTCTCTTTAGCCATCTGCAATCTAATAGGCTGAGCGAGTCCCTTAATAAACCTCATCACCCTCTCTCTCTCTCTCTCTCTCTCTCTCTCTCTCTCTCTCTCGGTTGGGAGTATAAGAAGAGCATGACAATCTAGATCAATAAACCTCATCTCGTACTGAGTGACATCATAGAACCCTGTTGAAGATGCTCGAACCGCATACGGTACTCTCTTTTTGAGTGACGGGAAGGAACTTCTCAAGAAATAGTTGAGAGAACTGGTCCCAAGTCAAAGTAGGTGACCCAGATGGTCTGGCCAAATAATAATCCCTCCACCATTTCTTGGCATAACCTGACAGACGAAAAGCTGCAAAGTCGACCCTATTGGCCTCCACTATCCCCATGTTCCGTAGAATCTCGTGACAACTGTCCAAATAATCCTGGGGATCCTCTAAAGATGTACCGCCATAGGTAGTAGTGAAACATTTGGTGAACCTATCCAATCTCCACAAAGTATTAGAAGACATAGTTGATCAATCACCGGTCTGAGCTACAATACCCGATGGAACTAACCCAACTGGCTGAGTTGCTGGAGTCTGAAACTGGGGAACCATCTACTCCGGAGTATGAGTAGCGGGAGTCCATGCTCATTCCCCAGCCCGAGAGACGGTTGGTGCTACAGGAAGTATGTCGGCCTGAGTAATACTCTCCATAAGGCCCACCAGACGGACCAAAGCGTCCTGAAGTACCGGAGTAGCGATGAACCCCTCTGCAGCTTGAGCTAGCACTGCTGGAACACTCTGTGTCGGAACCTCATCATCAAACTCTACCTGAGGCTCCACCGCTGGTGCTGCTGCTTTGGGCTGAGGCATACCCCTAACTCGGCCTCTAGCACGGCCTCGGCCTCGTCTTCCGCCCTTCATAAGAGCTTCCACTGGGGGCACGGGCTGCTAATCAGCTGATGAAGCGGTACGTGTTCTCGCCATCTGCGAATGAACATAGTATGAGTTCAATTAGCATTGAAAAATCAAATCGCACAACATAGAAGAATAGATGTGAGGTAATTCCTAAATTATGTAGCCTCTGGGGCTAAGCATAGACGTCTTTATATCGATCCCTTAGACACTACCTAACTTGTTCGTAAATTGTGAGACCTAGGCAATCTAGTGCTCTGATACCAACTTGTCACGACCCAAATTTTCTACCGTCGGGATCGTGAAGGCGCCTACTCTTGAAAGCTAGGCAAGCCAACCGATACATTACTAACGCATTAATTGTTAACCCAAACAACAATAAAAATAACCAAAGCTAAGCAGATATAAAGTGCGAAAGTTTCATAATAGTTCAAAATTCTAAAACAAGGCTACCCCAAATGATCTAGTGTCACAATTTCACGAACATCTAAGAATTTCTACAAACACTAGTTTAAAAGAAATACAATTGTTCTCGAAATGAAAAGAGATAGGAAATCTAAATCTAAGACAGAAGGAATGGGAATCCAGGATTTGCAAACGTCGGCAGATCTACCTCGGGTCTCCTGTGGACTGAAAGTAGCAACCTCGAACTTCGATTAATATGATCCAGTATCGGGATCTGCATGGAAAGTGCAGAGTGTAGTATCAGTACAACCGACCCCATGTATTGGTAAGTGCCGAGCATAACCTTGGCGAAGTAGTGACGAGGCTAGGACACGACAAACAACATAAACTTGTGCAGTTAAACAATATACTAACAGAATAACAATAATAGAAGCTAAGCAGAAACTAACGAGAAGGGGGAAACATGCTACGGGGTACCAGAATAAGGAATCACAATAGTAAAGGAAATTAAACAATTAGGGCACTTAAACTGATAATAGCAAATAAATACAACAAACAGAAAATGCACGGCATCACCCTTCGTGCTTTTACTCTCAATCTTAACCATACAATCAATAATAGAAATGTGCATGACATCACCCTTCGTGCTTTATCACTCTTCCTCACCATATGAATAATAGAAATGTGCACGCATCACCCTTCGTGCTTTATCTCTCTTCCTCACCATATGCATAACTACAAATGTAATTGTGCAGGGCATCACCCATCATGCTTTATCACTCTTCCTCGCCATATACATAAATATAAATGTGCACAGCATCACCCTTCGTGTTTTATCACTCTTTCTCACCATAACAACAACAAAAACAACAACAACCCGGCAAGGGCATTACAATCAAACAACTTGTTTCATCATTTAATTTCACATTAGAAATCTCAACTTAAGCCAATACTCACCCAATATTCAAATCAGGAACAACATAGTAAAACTTGTTAACATGAACCATAACTAGCTTAAGCAGAAATAATACGTATAAAGAAACACAACAGTCACAAGAATAGAACTCACGCGCATGATTTGACTGACAACGACGTATAGATACTCATCACCACACCTATATATCATACTAAACAACTAACAAGTAGCAAATAGGAAAACAAATACTTAATCCCTCAAGCTAAGGTTAGCCACATCACTTACCTCGATTTCATGGCCTCAATCAAACCTCAATTACCGTTTTACATCTCGATTCCACTTTGAATCCGCTTGTATCTAATCATAATTAACTTAATAACATCAATAAATGCCAAAGAACTCAATTCCAATGCTTAATTATAGGTTTCCTAACATTTTTCCCAAAAATTCAAAAACCGACCCCGGGCCTGCTTGGTCAAAACATGAAGTTCGGACCAAAACCCGATTATCCATTCACCCTCGAGCCCGGATATATAATTGATTATGTAATCCGACCTCAATTTGAGGTCTAAATCCCAAATATCGCAATTCCTAAATCTACCCAAACACCCAATTTTCCATGAAAATCCCTAAATTTTGTGATGAAATCTTGTAAAAATATGAAATAGATTGAAAGAATTGAGTTAAGAATCATTTACTTATGATTTGGGGAAGAACTTGCTCTAGGAAAATCGCCTCTTGGAGTTTAGGTTTTGAAAATTTGAAGAATGAATGAAAAATCCCGTCCAAAACCCTTTTACTCAGCTGCAGATGTCGCATTTGCGACCAGAGCTTTGCAATTGCGAAGCCTTCACAAATGTGAGGAAAGTGTCGCATTTGTGATCACAGACCTCGCAATTGCGAACAAATGATCGCATTTGCGATCAGTTTCCCTTCTAGACTCCCTTCGCATTTGCTAAGTTTTATTCACATTTGCAAACTATGCTGGCCCAGCCTTCTAATTGAATTTACAATGAAAGGCTCGCAAATGTGGACCCTACAGGGCTCGCAAATGCGGACCCTGCAGGGCTCGCAATTGCGATGTTTGATCTCGCAATTGCCAGATCAGAGGCCTGCAACAGCTGAAGCATACTAGCAATATTTTCCTAAGTGCAAAACTCACCCGAGCCCTCGGGGCTCCAACCCAAACATGCACACAAGTCTAAAAATATCATACGGACTTGCTCATATGATCAAATTGCCAAAATATCACCTTAAACAAAAACTTTAACACCAAAACTCATGAAATCCTTAAGAACATTGAATTTTCTATTTTCACAACCGAACGTCCGAATCACGTCAAATCAGTCTCGTTTCTTACCAAATTTCACACACACAACTTAAATACTATATAAAACTTGTACGGGGCTCCAAAACCAAAATACGGGCCCGATACCAACGAGATCACACACTATTTTATTTCTAAAATTTCTTATATTTCCAACAAATAATTTTCTTCAAAAATTCTTTTCTCAAGCTAGGGACCTTGGAATTCGATTTCGAATATATGCCCAAGTTTCATATTTACTACGGACCCTATGGGACCGTCAAATCATGAGTCCGGGTCCGTTTGCCAAAAATATTGACCAGGGTCAACTTTAATCAATTTTAAAGGCAAAATTCAATATTTTTCTCAAATTTCACACAAAGGCTTTCCGAAAATGCGTCCGGACTGCACACGTAAATCGAAGAGAATGAAAATGAGGTTTTTTAAGTCCTCGAAATACGAAATCGGATTCTAAAAAGAAAGATGACCCTTTGGGTCATAACATCAAGAGACATTTATTACTCCTTTACGCATCAGTTCGAATTTGTTGTCCAACTATTATGTTTAATTTGGGATCTGAGCTTCAGAATCACTAAGATGGCTTTCTTGACCCTCAAGTTTCTATCATTGCTTAGATTGCTGGAATTTTATGCAATTTAGGAAAAACAATTCTCCAAACTACAACATGTGCAACATAAAGTATAACTTACTCTGGCATGCATAAGATACAACAACAATAACATCAACTTACTCCTGCTTCCGAAGCGGCTTCTATATAGTAGTAATTTTGTTGGTGTATATATCATAATTACACAGTCAATACCTCATAATTCACCTTAGCACAGAAGTTGTTTGTTGAACATCTTATTATGTGTGGTGACAACGATGCTCATTAGAGGACTTGCTAACACATTTACATAGGTGATTCCATGTTTTAGAGTTAGTAGGATTAGATAAGCGTGATCTTAGTACAGGTATGTGTTTGAACAAAAAGATTGAGACTATTTTGACAACCTCAATTATCGATAATAAAGAAGGTAAATCTTAGCCAAGCATAATCAACTTTAGATCTAAAAGTATGTAACGAGAAATAATGAAAGGTAGGAACATCTCAGATTTATTGATGTCATAATCTTATCCCCGATAAGAGGAAAAAATGAGTTTATATTCTAAACAAAATAGAAACTGTAACAAAAGAGTAGAAAGGAAAAAGCCCAGGCCCCCTTTTGTCCAGAAATTCCCCCCTCAATATATAGCTCCTGGAACTTTCATTCAGTGGTATTTGACCAACATGATGCTCTGCGACGGTCCTTTTCATCGTTACTTGAGTACAGCAACATCTTGACATATGTTGTCGATGGTTTGACCCCAAGGTTGGTCGTGGTGCCCTTCACTATTTCACCACCTGAGTGAGATCCCAGCTTGGTCGGCCGCTACGGTCAGATTTTGACCTATATAGTTAGTCCCTCCGTCCGTCAAGGTCGTCCCTTAGCGGGCTCGATGGGCGGATTCTGTCGATTCGAAGGTTAGGAGAAATCTGACTGTATGCCTTGAGCGAGTTTTTTAGACTGAGGCGATGATGCGCTGCTTCAAAATGCCTTGTGCTTATTCGAAATGTCGCTCGTGGTTACTGCCATTATGACACACGTTTTCAGTGGATCGAACCGTTTCTCATTCCCTATCAGTTTTGATTGGCGACTCTTAGGTTTCCCGCTTGAGGCGTTTATGTTCCTATAAATATGGGAAATACCATTTCATTATAGTAATATGCATGCATGTTCCCATAAGCGTGCACAAGGTTTTTATAATTTTTTCCATAATTTTAAGGATTTAAATTGATTTATTTCCTTCCCTTTTATTCATAAAACCCCAACAATTATTTCCCAAATTATTGTTATGGTTATTTAGTCATTTAATTTTTATATTTATTCCAAAATATGGTTAATATATTTTTTATGCATTTTTATAATTGCATTTGATATTTTTCAAGCTAAATTGCATATAATTGCAATATTAGCCCATTTAGTGTATAATTACATTTTATATGTGTAAAATTGGTCTCCTATATTTTTAAAATGTTAAATACCTATTTTAAATCATTTTGGTACATAAAATTAATTTTCAAAAATTATTTATTATTTATTATAAATTATATAGAGGGAAAGTGGCTATTTAAAACATAGCCAGATTGGCTTTCAATTGTAGCCCAAATCGAACCCCAACCCCAGCCCAATTTCAAATTAAAATACCCGACCCAAGTCCTAAATCCGCCTACCTGACCCAAGACCCGCTAAATTCTGGTCGTTGATCTAAAAGATCAACGTCCCTAATAATTCCTTTCCTTTTTTAATTCCAACTACACCCTAACCCTACCTCATTTCCAAATACCGCCGCCTCTGTGTCCTCTCTTTTCTCAACCACCCAACCTAACCCTAGCTCCCTTCAACCGTCGCCTCCTTCTCCGATCTTCTCCGATGACCAACTTTCAAGTCCCAAGCCTCCAATGGCTCCTCTATTGGCATGCTCATCTTCTCTGACGCCTTCAAGGGCCCTGGGCCATGACGACTTATATCTAAGGTTTGCTATCTGGCTGTTCATGGCTACTCCGGTGTGATTTCGAGCAAAATCACATTGTATTTGTTACGATCTTTGGGTTTCTAAACAGGTTCTTCCATCTCTACTTAGGTTTCTTCTAAAACCTAATTTTTGTTTATAACTCCTAGATCTGTACAATTGTTAAACAATTTGAGTCAATTCTTTTGAAGTTTTGCACTGTTCTTGAATCTCTTTTACAAAATTATCGATTTCACGTATTTTTTACCTTCTTCTCAAACTAGGGTTTTCAGAACTTCTTCTACACTTCGTTTAAACCGATTCTTTATTTTAAACTTCTATCCCTTGCATATTTCGACTGACTCTATGATTTTACTCCTTTTTCAACTCACTTATGTTGAAAACCGTAATTTCTTAGTTTTAATCTTAGGTTTCTGAGTTTTGTTTGATAACATGTTCAGTTAATCTGTATATTTCTATGATTCTGTGGTTTTTGCCCTATGTTTGCTTGTTAGGGTTCCTAATTGTGGTTATCCCTACCTATTGTGTGATTTTGCCCCATTTTGTTCACCAATGTTCTCATTCTTCCCTTCTTCTACCTGTATCATGCTTAGCTTAATAATTCGAACTATTCTCTACATGAATCCCTAATTTTATATATATGATTCTTGTCATATTCGACCTCTTAGGGTTCTAGTTTTGCTCACCATGTGTTTGTTCTTATAAAGTGGTGCTAAATCAGTACTATCTTCCATTTTTTAATCCCTAAATCTTTGTGATTGATCCTTCACTGATTCCGCATGATATCTCTACTGATTTTTACCTTGTAGAATGTTTTTTGACCTTATTCTATGGTCAATTATGCTATTAATTAACTTCTTAAGTCTTTTCTTAATTGAAATATGATGAACCTAGCCTCTATTACATGCTGTGTACTTGTACTATGCAGAAAATATTTCCTTATTTGTCATGTTTAGCCTTATATGATTTCTTTCCTTATTTGTCATATATCTATTACCGTTTGAAGTTAACTCCTCAATTAAAGGGAGTACTTACCTTGATTTCCTAACTGACTGATTCTGAGTTCCACAATTACTGATGGACTTTGATTTTTACCTTATTTTGCTCCATGCTTTCAAACTATATATACACACTCTCTTATCAGCACAAACATGAACACTCTTGGTTCAAACTCTCTCTCACACACTTAAAATTTTCTGCTCTCTTTTGTGCTACTTGCTACTACTCTAAGTTAGTCGGCTACAAGCCAAGGCTAACCGTTGTGTTCTCCTGCTTTTTCACTTTGCTTAATGTCCTCTTTACTGGTATGTTCTATTTTCAATTCAAAGTTCCAACAACAATATGATTCTTTTATTGTTTCAGTTTATCCTGTTTCTAGTTCGCTTCTATTTATGGTTTTGTTGTGAAACTTGTAATTGATATTTACATTATTATGTACTCCCCTTCCTTAAGAACAGTATATTACCCCTCTATGTTGTTTCTGAACATGTCTGTACCAATTATCTCTATGTGTTTACCACCATATGCTCCATGTATCCCCAAATACCTATCACCCTTGTATGTGAGTTTGTTCTTTATGTCTGATTCCGTGACTATGTCTGGTCAGTTGTTTCTGAGCATGTCTATACCAATTCCTAGACCTTTGCTTGTGTCCTATGTATCCCCAAATCCCTTGACCCATGCTTTGACTACTGAACTTGCTTTGGTTATGTGACTACTGGTTGTGTATGAACCTGTCTTAAAGTTACTCCACTCTCTTTCAAACTGCCCCGATTGTGTTACTGAATTACTTTCAAACAAACTTCCTTTTTAATACAGTTTTTCACTAAAATCTTTCAACTTGTGTCAAGCACTTTAACTCTACTCCTACGTCAATAATTTCAGCCCCCTCCAGTATGTGTACTGCCTTGTGATTCTCTTGAGAACCCTCTGATCTCTGGCATACTGAGGCTGGCCCTTTCATACTGCACTTATTTAATTTTGGTTACCAAGTCTAGGTGTAAGCACTGCCCGGGATCCTTGAGATTCTTAGGTAACTTTGATGCACCTAGACTATGATTTTGTCTATGGAGTTGATGCATTTGAGGCTATTGGAGGATTTGGAAATCTGGGCCTAATTGAAGGCTCCCTATAGACTAGTTTCTTATTTACTCATTTACTTATGTAATTCATTCATATGGTCTATAATAACTTGTAAACAAATATTGGGTTAACTAGTAAAAGGGATGGGTAGCTACATGTTTATGGAGTAATGCAGTTAGAAATCATGCTCATAGGAATTTACATGTTAATCCGATTGTTTTACCAAGTAGAAATCATGCTTATAAAGCTTTACATCTTGTCATCTCGCCATGCTAGAAACCTTGCCTATAGGTTTCAAATAATTCGGTAATAAAATCATGTCTGCAATGTCTTAAAATCGGTTTAGCAAATAGATGTCATGCCTATAAGATGTAATTTAACCTAGATTCTGTTATAGCAAGTGTTTATGTATGTTTCCATGCCTACAAGCCTTTAAAATCGGCATTAAACTAAGATATCATACCTATAGGGAACAATATCAAATCCTGCCTATGAATCTCGCCTACGTTTAGTTTAAATAACTCAATCCGGTTAACGTTTAATTCGCTTCTAAATTGGTTTAATTAAGTAGTTTATATTTTCTGAAACAAGTTCTTTGAAAAACTGGCTCAATCCATCATTAGACAGCATGCCCATAGGACTTTTAAAAGTCTATTTTAAAATCTGCCCTGTCTTACTATACAATGCAGCCATCAGTATTCTGCGTATAGGCAAGCCTTTAGGGTGTTTTCAAAACTGCATTTCTGAAACTCTTTTTATGACTTAATGCTTTCTGATCCTAACAGGCTTTAAGAAACCAATAGGAAATTGCTAAGGTCATTACTCCCGGGTTTAAAATAATCAATTGCTTGTCTTCTGCATATTCACCTAGATATCATGCCTTAAGATATTGTTTAATAAAAGACCTTAATTGTGCTTGAGTTGTGCTATGTATGTGCCTTGTTTAAGGAGGAAACTTTGAGCCTCTTATTGCTCCATTTTATCTTATGTGCTAAAAGTCCTAATTGTTTTTCCTGTCGCCTTAGAATTTTCGCCTTTAAAACCTTAGGGGACTATCTAGAACTACCTATAGGTAGAGGCCCTAAATCTCTCCAGGACCATTAAGAAGGAACGGGTAACAGCACGCAATAGAGATCGTTGACCAAACACTTGCTTTGCATTACCACTAAGGGGATGGGAAAGGTAGATAGGTATATGATGACTACGCGCTAATGTCACGTGTAGCCCCTCGTCAAGGAGTGTTTATCGGACATTGTGTGGGGTGATACTATAGGCTAACCAACCTAGGACTCCCCCTTTACCAAAATTCATTTTTAAAACCTTTGTTCAAAAACTCTCTATCTTATTACTTGAGTTATCCAGCATGCTTTACTTGCAACCTATTTGATTAAACTATTTATTGGACTAATTTGTGAATATAAGTTCGGCCGGGACCCACAGTTGTAGACCAAGAGGGGTGCCTAACACCTTCCCCTCGAAGTTATTTCGAGCCCTTACCTTAATCTCTGGTAATGTAAACCAATTCAAGAGTTAATTACTCTAGGTGCCCTAATGCACCGTAATCCGTTAGGTGACGACTCTTCAAATACCCAATTCCCAAAAGGAAATGAGTTATTACCCCCATGGAATGTCAAAACCCGGACTTCCCCGTCAAGAAGGGAAAAGGGGGCGTGACAGCATGGCGACTCTGCTGGGGATATTTTTCAGGCTCTTACCATAACGAACTTATCTTTTACAAATTAGTCCAAGCATGCTTTATCCCGTACCCCTCTCCCTTTATTTGAATTTAACTGCCTATTTTAAGCATTTATATTTTTTTATTCATGAAACTGACTCGCCTCTTTGTTTTCTTTTCTTGTAATTGTCTTTCCATTATTTAAATACTGTATTTATCTTTCTACGTGCAAATACTTGACTACATGTTATTAATTGCTGCATAAATCATGTACCGCATTATATTCCATTTGTGCGTCTCAAATCCTATAGCAACGCTTTAATGAGTGGTTGCGCCCTTCCTATTTACTACCCTTAAATTTGGAATGGCTTATTTGCGGTAAAACCAATCGATCAACGGTGCAGTCGACGGTTCCATGCCTTCCCCCTCGAGTCGTCCGCTTGAGGGTACCAGTCTAAAACCCCATAGAAACCTTACTCTGGTTAAAATTATGCATGCATCATGGTCAAATCTAGTTGTATCAGTTATGTTATCTACATAATGATCTTTTAAGATAAGCCTTATCCAAAGTCCATCGGGTTTTCCATAATCCCAACGGACGCAACCACGTTCTATGCATTAATTTAGAGAACTAAATGCCGATATGTTGATCATAAATGTATAAATAGTCGAGTCCGGTGGGGGTAAGGTCTAACCCTTTTGTTTTGCAGAAAATAAGGTACGAGGTCCCCAGATTCGGTATGGTTAGAAACATCCCACCATTGCTGCTAGATTAGTAGGAGGACCTTTCCTCAAGTGACAAGAAGCATGTGAAAAAGTACCTGGGTAACTTGTCTTCCTTGCTAGATATTGAGTCGAACAACAAATTGATCGAGGCTGCCACTTTATTCTGGGATAGTGAACGGGTTGTTTTTCGTTTCGGTGATATAGAAATGACACCACTTCTGGAGGAAATAAGAGGACTTGCAGGATTGACTTGGGACAGTCCTGGGCTATTAGTACCAAAAAACCGTACGAGCGGGGGATTTTTGAAGTTGATTGGGGCTGAAAAAGAATGTCGACCTAGTGTGCTTGAAGGATTCCTACATACATTTTGAATATCTGTATGAGAAATATGGCCATAGAAAGTCTTTTCGTAGCTACCATGACGATATCTCCCTCACTTCTTTGGGTCACATCCACCGCAGAGTGTTTGTATTCATTGTGTGCTTTCCACGCCTGATAGTGTTCCTAATGAAAAAGGGAATAATCCACACTAGGTTGGCTATGGTCGCAAAGCCTCTAGTGGAAGGGATTAATGGACAGACATATACCATAGTCCCCATGATCATAGTCAACATCTACAGGGACCTGGAGCGCTGTCAAAGAAGGGTCAAGCATTTCAAGGGTTGTAACTTATTGCTGCAGTTATGGTTGCCGGAGCATCTCCAAAAGGGTAACTATTGTCAATAATTTCCGCGAAGGGGTTGAAACGACCACATTGCCTTCCATCACCTTAAGCAGATGACTTAAATTCCAAATAGATTTGCTCAACCAGAAAGCGCCAAGGAATGGGTAGAGTTCTTCGACAATCTGACCGAGGAACAGGTACAGTGGATGTTTGAATGGTTCCCAACAGATGAGTTTATTATCAGGTCCAAGGATGCTCCGCACTTGGTGCTGACCGGGTTTAGAGGGATATATTCATATGTCCATATGCGAGTTATGAGGCAAGCAGGCAGAAAATAGGTTGTACCAAGGATTGTCAAAATGAGTCATTTCAGGGTTGACTTCCAAGATGACGACATCCCTTACAAGTGTCAAGCTCAACATATGTGGCACTGCAAAATCATTGTAGAGAAAAGCATTATTGAGCCAGACAGATATCATGCAAGGTGTGAGCCTCTCTACCCAACATGGTTGGAGGATAATCTGAAAGGAATGGTGACACCAGGGACTGGTCGAGGGAACAGAATCATAGACGAGGAAGCTGAAACTCAAGTCAAATACAACAGGCTGCACAAAAGGGTCCACGTCTCTGAGAATGAGCAACGGGAAATATATGAGAGGAATGTGAGGTTGATCGAGGAGTGGAAAGAGATGGCAATCACTTCCAACAGGAAACTTCAATATCTGGAGCAAGGAATAGTGGAGCTGGAGGGAAAAGTCATAAAGAGGATTAAAAATTGCCAGAACGCTGAAGGAGCTGAGGGAGGATATTTGGCCAGAGCCTACTTGCTGCTGGGGCTGCGCGAGCTGGGGGATCTATATGATGGAGTCCGAAAGATCGAATGTGGGGAAGGTCCTTTTGGGACCAAATAGGCTAGATTTACTTGCTTTTCCTAAAATGTAATAAGGCCAAGTGCCAGTAGTGACTTATTTTCGTATCTTAGTGTCATTTAAGGGATTCGTCTATTTATGAAATGAAGCATTTATTGGCATTTGAAGTTCTCCAAATTTATTTGTCGCTAGGCCTACCTCGGGCACAATGAGGCTCCCAAATTAAGATGCGAGTTTACATTTCGTAATATGTGTTTAAATACTGCAAACATTTCATAATCCTCGTTGACTTGTTACCTTTTGTTTTTCTTTATTGATTATTCACATCCCCTTAGGTTGGTTCACTTATACTGGCCTCATCAGCGTACCATACCAGATCCAAAGGCCCTCCACCTCCTCCTCCTCCAAGCAACACAAAGGGCAAAGGAAAACCAAAGATGGACGACCTAAGTGGAATCCGAAAGGAAAATATTGAGAACGCAGAGACTTCAGATGGTCGTAGTACTCCGACCCCAATGATCTGGTTTTGAGACTGGAACAAAAGATACTAGAACTACAAGGAGAACTTGAGTAGGTCTGCAATTTGGCAAACCTGTCACTTACCCTCAATGTCCTTGATATCCACCAACAAAACACAAAGAACCCGACACCTCCTCGGAATGCACAAAACCAACAGCCACAAAATCCTCATGTACCAAATCCACCCCAAAACATCAATCCACTATCAATACCAACTCCACCACAACATCATCATCAACAAATTCCGTACCCACTAACCACTACTTACTATACTCCCCAAAACATACAACACATTCACGATCCCCAAAAATCCACCAATGATCATCACTATACCCATGTCCTTAGCACCCATCAGAGCAACCCTATATACGTGGAAACTATATCCCATTCTACCCAACCAATCTCTTGTGCACCAGAGTCCTCCAAGAAGGACCTGTTCATTAAGAACATGGTCGAAGAACTCAAGAAGCTAACAAGCCGAGTTCAAGGTGTTGAAGGCGATAAGGGAATAGAAGGATTAAACTATGAACACCTATGCATACAGCCAGATGTGGAATTGCCAGAGGGGTACAAACCTCCCAAGTTTGAAATATTCGATGGTACAGGTGATCCAAGGGTTCATCTAAGGACCTACTGTGACAAGCTTGTCGGGGTCGGGAAAGATGAAAAGATCCGGATGAAGCTCTTTATGAGGAGCCTTGCTGGGGACGCTTTGTCTGAGTATATCAGCCAGAATCCCAAGAAATGGGCTAATTAGGTAAGCATGGCGTCAGAATTCATGGACCGATTCAGGTTTAACATAGAAAATGCACCCGATGTCTTTTATATTCAGAATCTCAAGAAGAAACCCACTGAAAATTTCTGCGAGTATGCTACTCGTTGGAGATCGGAAGCAGCCAAGGTCAGGCCCTCTCTAGATGAATAACAGATGAATAAATTCTTCGTTAGGGCACATGATCCACAATATTATTAGAGGTTGATGGTCATCGGAAATCACAAATTCTCTAATATCATAAAATTCAGGAAAAAGATCGAGGAAGGAATCAAGAGTAGGATGGTAACGAACTTCGAGGTACTGCACGCCATAAATAAGGTACTCCAATCAGGCGGCATATCAAAAAAAAGAGATGTTGGGGCAGTAATGGTGGCCCAGGACCCAAAATCTCCACCCACATATTAGACACCTCCACCCATATATCAGATACCTCCACCCACATATCAGACACCTCCACCCACATATCAAACATCTCTGCCTACATACCAAGCATCACCGCCTACATATCAGCCTTGATCTCCCAGATATTCCCAACCAGCCTCTGTCCATCACACATACAACTCCCAACCATCCCACTTTCAATCACCACCAACTCACCTAAATTATCCAAGACCAAGACCCAACATCGATCGCAAGCCACCCAAAAAATACACCGCCATTGCTGAGCCCATCGACCAACTGTATTAAAGGTGAAGGCTGCAGGCTACGTCACTCCTATTCCTGTTGTGGCATTAGAAAATTCATCCCAATGGGTCAATTCGAACAAAACTTGTGCCTACCATTCCGGTATGAAAGGGCACACCAACACTGAGTGCTGAATATTGAAGGATAATATCCAGATACTCATTAACAACAAGGTCATACAAGCAAAGGAAGTCGTACCTAATGTCCGCAACAATCCCCTCCCTGATCACAAAGGTGATGGTGTACATGTTATAGAAACAAATGAGGAATGGGGCCCTGAGGGGTCAATCGGGCTTATTCGAGAAGGCGATGACTTTAAGGTTGCAGTCACACTTACTCCTATTGTGGTTCAAACTCAGGAACCTATTGATGTTGAGGTAAAGGCATCAGTTCCATTCGAAGTAAAAATGGCTCCGCCCACAGCCGCCTCCGCTCCATTCGAAGTAGAGGTGGCCACACCTTTCACTATGACGGTATCTACCACACCCCCCATTTAACTCAAAATCAATACCCTGGGATTATGTTGTCGAGGCTCGACGAAAAGGAAAGACTAAGATAGAGGAATCCAATGTTGCACAAGGGATGACTAGAACTGGAAGAGTCTATACACCTGAACACCTGGGAGGTTCGTGTAAGGAGGCCACTACTACGCAACCTCTCATTGAGACTGGGCCAGATGACCTGTGGAGGAAAGTGCAGGCGAAGGAATACTCTATTGTTGACCATCTGAACAAAGTCCCTGCTCAGATATCTATCCTGTCACTATTACAGAATTCAGAGGCACACAAGAACACCTTGATGAAAGTACTCAGCAAGGCTTATGTACCTAATAATATCACTAGTGGAGAAATGGCCAACATGGTCGGTCAAGTATTGGAGAGCCACAAGATTATCTTCCACGAGGATGAGCTACCGCCCGAGGGTTTGAATCATAATCCGGCATTGCATATCACAGTGAAATTTGAAGATAAGTTCATTGCCAGGGTCTTGGTTGATGGAGGTTTGAGCCTAAATATTAGTCCATCGGATACCCTGAAAAGGTTGGACAAAGGTTTCCATGAAATACGGGCAGGAAGCATGAATGTAAAGGCTTTCGATAGGTCCTAGAGGTCCACGATCGGGGAAATCAACCTTTGCTTGCAGATGGGGACAACTTGGTTCGACGTTGAATTCCAAGTGCTTAACATACCAGCCTCATTCAATCTTCTGTTGGGACGACTATGGGTCCATGTTGCTGGAGTCGTGCCCTCCACACTACATCAAGCTGTGAAATTCAAATGGAACCGTCAGGAGGTGATCATCGACGGAGATGGAAGTAACCCTATCTATACTAGTCAAACCATCCCGGCCATTGGACATAGAAGAAGGCTAGGAGGGGAAACCTATCATCACATTGAACGGGTAACTGCCATCGAGAAAGATAAGTGGTGGAGTAACAAAATAGAAAGCATACTAGTATGGTCCAGATATGAACCCGGCAAAGGGTTGGGAAAGAACCTTCAAGGTATCACCAAGCCAATACAACTGAAAAATCATGGTACCACTTTTGGGCTCAAATACCAGTACACATGGCAAGAGTACAGGGAGTGGTCGCCTCCATGGCGTAGACCATATTACACTCTTGAGCAGCCAGTGCCACGTTTGGAACAAACTTTCCACCAGGTTGATACAATATGCGGAACTGCAGAGGAAGAAGCACTAGCTGGGTTGAAGAATTTGTTTTTGGAAGATAAGGACATGGACTGCGGTGCCATAATTGAGGAGGATGAGGAAGAAGGTCTCACTATTTAGACTGTGGAGAAGGGAGCTTTTCTCCGGAACTGGACCGCCACAACATCCCGAGCCCGTCGAGTCCCTGGGTAGCTTGGAAGGATTTACTTCTATAGCCGTTTAAGCATTTAAAATTTCATGTAGTTTCATTTTAATCTTTACTTATTTCAAAATAAATGCTCGATTCATCGATCCCTGTTTTATCTGAATAATTTCTCAAGTTTTAATCAAATGCATTTGCTCTTTATTATTCACTACTATCTTTACACTTTTTCTTTCCACAATGCTATTATTACTTTTCCTGATGAACCAGTGACTGTGACATATAATGAGGCAATGCAACATGAGAATAGTGACTTAGAGGAAGAAGATGAGATACCCGAGGAAGTTGTCAAGGAAGTTGAAAACTTTGAGAATAAGCCTAAGTCCAATCTGGACGAGACAGAAGCAGTAAATTTGGGAGATGCTGAGACCGTCAAAGAAACCCGCATCAGCATTCACTTGTCGCCAATAGAAAAGGAAGAGTATATTCTTTTCCTAAAAGAATATGAGGACATTTTTGCATGGAAATATGATGACATGACCGACTTGAGCACTTCCATAGTGGCTCACAAGTTTCCTACTAATCTCATGTGTCCGCCAGTCAAATAGAAACTCAGGAAGTTTTAACCAGACATGAGCCTGAAAATCAAGGAGAAAGTTACCAACCAGATCAAAGCCAAAGTTCTTAGGGTGGTCGAGTACCCAACCTGGTTAGCTAACATTGTGCCAGTTCCGAAGAAAGATGGGAAGGTCAGAGTATATGTTGACTATCGGGATTTAAACAGAACAAGTCCCAAGGACGATTTTCCACTGCCAAATATAAACATCCTAATCGATAACTGCGCCAAGCATTAACTCCAATCCTTTATAGATTGCTTCGTGGGTTATCACCAGATTTGGATGGATGAAGAAGATGCAGAAAATACAACTTTTATTACACCATAGGATGTGTACTGTTACAAGATGATGCCATTTGGTCTAAAGAATGTAGGGTCCACTTACATGAGAGCCATGACAACCATATTCCATGGTATGATACACAAAGAAATAGAGGTGTATGTGGACGGCGTCATTATCAAATCCAAGAGGGTCGTAGATCACATAGCGGACTTGAGAAAGTTCTTTGACAGACTAAGGAGGTACAACTTGAAACTAAACCCCACAAAGTGTGCATTCGGGGTTCCCACAGGAAAGTTACTGGGATTCATTGTTGGTCTCCAAGGGATCGAGCTCGATCCATCTAAATTCAAAGCTATTCAGGAGTTACCGCCATCTAGAAGCAAAAAGGACGTGATGAGCTTCCTAGGATGTCGCAATTACATCAATCGCTTCATAGAACAGTCCATAGTCATATGTGAACCCATCTTCAAGATGATAAGAAAGGATGCTTAAACAAGTTGGACCGAGGATTGTCAGAAAGATTTTGACAAGATCAAGGAGTACCTGTCCACACTGCCAGTTTTGGTCCCGCAGGAACCAGGACGACCCTTGCTACTTTATCTCTCTGTATTATATGGAGCCTTCGAATGTATTTTGGGACAACATGATGAGATAGGAAGGAAGGAGCAAGCCATATATTACTTGAGTAAGAAGTTTACGCCTTATGAAGCACGGTATTCTCTGCTTGAATGCACTTGCTGCGCTTTGACCTTGACAGCCCAGAAGTTAAGGCATTACTTTTGTGCTTACACTACCTCCTCATATCTAGGATGGATCCTCTGAAGTACATATTTCAGAAAACCATGCCTACTGGGAAGTTGGATAAATGGCAAATACTATTGAGTGAATTCGATATCATCTATGTAACTTAGAAGGCGGTCAAGGGAAAAGCAGATCACCTTGCTGAAAATCCGGTGGAAGGAGAATACGAACCCTTGAAAATGTATTTTCCTGATAAAGAAGTATCATTCGTGGGAGAAGACATTACTGAAGCATATGACGGTTGGAGGATGTTTTTTGACGGAGCCACAAATTTCAAAGGAGTAGGCATTTGAGCAGTTTTGGTATCAGAAACATGTTAGAATTATCCGGTATCTGCTAAACTCATTTCCCTGCACTAACAACATGGCAGAATATGAAGCCTGCATACTAAGGCTCAACATGGCAGTCAACATGAACATTCAGAAGTTGCTAGTGATCGGTGATTCGGATTTGCTTGTGCACCAAGTACAAGGAGAGTGGGCCACCAAGAATTCCAAGATATTGTCATATCTGTACCACGTGCAGGAATTGAGAAAGATGTTTACAAAGATAGAATTCTAACATGTGCCCAGAATTCAGAATGAGTTTGCCGACGCCGTAGCCACTTTGTCATCCATGATACAACATCTAGATAAGAACTACATTAATCCCATTCCGATGAGGATCCATAATCAGCCGGCATACTGTGCTCATGTCGAGGAAGAAGCAGATGGAAAGTCTTGGTTCTATGACATCAAAGAATACTTATAAAAAGGAGAATACCCGGAGCATGCAAATCACACTCAGAAATGCACGCTTCAGAGATTGTCAAATCACTTCTTCCCTAGCGGAGGGAACTTGTACAGAAGAACTCCTGATTTAGGTTTGCTAAAATGTGTCGATACAAAAGAAGCTTCTAAACTGCTTGAGGATGTATATGCTAGGACTTGTGGCCCGCACATGAATGGTTTCGTCTTGGCTAAGAAGATACTTAGGGCCGGTTACTTTTGGATGACCATCGAAACAAATTGCATCCAGTATGTCCGCAAGTGCTTTCAATGCCAGGTGCACACTGATATGATAAAAGTGCCACCAAACGAGCTCAATGCAACAAGCTCACCTTGGCCATTCGCCGCTTGGGGAATGGATGTTATTGGTCCAATCGAGCCCACTACTTCAACGAGCACAGGTTTATTCTGGTAGCCATCGATTACTTCACAAAATGGGTAGAAACTGCATCTCACAAATTTGTAACCAAGAAAGTCGTTGCAGATTTTGTCAAAGATTGTATTGTTTGCCGATTCGGAGTTCCCGAGACCATTGTTACTGATAATGCTACCAATCTCAACAGTGATTTGATAAAAGCCATGTGTGAAGCTTTCAAAATCAAGCACAAGAATTCCACAGCCTACAGACCTTAGATGAACGGAGCCGTAGAAGCCGACAACAAAAATATCAAGAAGATACTAAGGAAAACGGTAGAGAACCACAAACAATGACATGAGAAGTTACCTTTGGCATTATTGGGATACCGCACTATGGTTCACACATCAACCGGGGCAACCCCCTACATGCTGGTTTATGGTACCGAGGCTGTCATCCCAGCCGAGGTGGAGATCCCTTCTTTGAGAATCATACAAGAAGCTGAACTCAGCGATGCATAGTAGATAAGAAGTCGCTATGAACAATTGGCCCTCATCGATAGAAAGAGGATGAACGCAGTGTGTCACAGCCAACTTTATCAGAACAGAATGTCCATAGCTTTCAACAAAAGAGTCAAACCAAGACAGTTTGCACCAGAGCAGCTGGTATTGAAGAAAATCTCCCCACATCAACATGAAGCCAAAGGGAAATTCTCTCTCAACTAGCAGGGTCCGTACATGGTTCACTGAGTACTAACAGGAGGAGCACTCATACTTGCATAAATGGATGGAGAAATCTGGCCAAAGCCAATCAATTCAGACGCAGTCAAGAGATACTATGCCTAGATTGTTTACATTTTCCTTCTGATATAATTAAACTACGCTTGACCTGATTCCCGTTTAAGAGGGGATACGTAGGCAACCTTATGGGTACGGTCATATTATAATAAAAATTTTAGTTCCCCCCCTCCCCCCCAAGATCATAAACTAGGGTAGAATTTTGAGGACCCTCCTCAAAATTTCGGAGCAAGTCCAGCCAACGCGCGTCAAACGGTCAGTAATCAGTTAAGAAACTGGGGCAGAATTTTGAGTAGGATTCTCAAAATTCCGAAAAAGGTTCAGCAAGGCCTATTATCCGTAAACAGCCGAAGGATCATCTACTAAACTGGGGTAGAATTTTGAGGAGGACCCTCAAAATTCTGACATAAGAGAGCTGCAATGCCTTTGAAACGTGTTACAGTTACTACTTCATCAAAATTACTTGATATATCAATACGTTTCTAAAACAACTCTATTTTTCAAATATTGCATATTTTTGAAAACTCTACTTCCATAATAGTCAGGTGTCACCCAGGGGAACTCGAAAGGCTTTTAGAACAAAGCAGAGCAAGGCCGGTAGACGAAGCAAGAACCAACCTCCCCTCACCAAACTTACAATTTTTCTTTGAACGCAGGTACATTCGACGTAAAGATAGCATTTGCAAGACATGTATACACAAAGATAATTCACTATCAATCAGGCCATCAGACATCGAATACATCTCCAGCTAAGAAATACACTACTCTTACCTACTATTCCATATTTGCATGAGGCTAATCCCTGTCTCCCTGCTTGCATGAGGCTAATCCCTGCCTCCCTATTTGCATGAGGCTAATTCTTGCCTCCACACTTGCATGAGTCCAATCCTTTACTCCATACATGTATGAGGCTAATCCCTGCCTCCACAGTTGCATGAGTCTAATCCTTGACTCCCTATCTGCACGAGGCTAATCCTTGCCTCCATATCTGTATGAGTCTAATCCTTGACTCCTCATTTGCATGAGGCTAATCATTGCCTCCATACTTTCATGAGGCTAATCCCTGCCTCCCCTGTCTGCATGAGTCTAATCCCTAACTCCACACTTGCATGAGTCTAATCCTTGACTCCCTATCTGCATAAGGCTAATCATTGCCTCCATATCTGCATGAGTCTAATCCTTGACTCCCCACTTGCATGAGTCTAATCCTTGACTCTATACCTGCATGAGGCTAATCTCTGCCTCTTTACTTGCATCCTTGACTCCCCACTTGCATGAGTCTAATCCTTGACTTCATACATGCATGAGGCTAATCTCTACCTCCTTACTTGCATGAGTCTAATCCTTGACTCTATACCTGCATGAGGCTAATCCCTGCCTCCACATTTGCATGAGTCTAATCCTTGACTCCCTACCCGCACGAGGCTAATCATTGCCTTTATACCTGCATAAGGCTAATCCTTGCCTCCACATTCGCATGGGACTAAGCGATGTCCCTTTTGCACAAGATATTGTTCTATTTTACTATCTATTTGCTTTCCAATCGGGCTAAGATCTTCCCTCCATTTCACAAGACTAAGCATTGTCTTGATAGCACCATACTATTACACATCATGGGCTGCAATATCGCCAATCTATCCAAAGGCGACATAGTCTAAAAGCATCATCCTCATAGCCGGAAGACACCATGCCATAGCCTGAGGATTTCTCGAGCTTGCATATCATTATTCAAAGGCGTCATGGTTCGGAGGCACCATTTTCATGGCCCGAGAACACCATTGTACGTCCTGCAAATCCCTCACTAAAAAATTCATGGCCCAGGACGTCATGGTCCAAGGACGTCATCTTTAACCGTTCAAAGACAACCTTCAGGTTCCAAAGGGTATCTGCATCATGTTCAAATTTTCGCAAATATGTTTGTAACATCTTTTATCTGCAGGTAACCAGTAAGAAACCGCTATCTTAGGAGAGAAATCTCTCTCTTGTTCCCCCCAACCGTCCCGAGCCTTAACCGCTCACCATAGCCGTTTCTGCATCTCGTGTCCGTTTTTGCAATAATTTCATCGCATTACTCTACAGATGAATCCAGAACTACACATGGCATGATTCCTGTAAAACCAGGGATATGTAGGCAACTCGAAAACCAGAGTCCGGCCTTCGTCATTCAAAACATCCCGTCCGACCAAAACTGGACATCATATCTTTACCCGAAAACTCTTTCATCCTTCCCGGATAAAGAGGGCAACTGTTGATACCCAATTTTTTTCTATATATTTTAAATATGCATAAATACCTTTAAAATAGCATATACATGCATATATAAGTGTGTACAAGGTTTTTATAATTTTTTCCATAATTTTAAGGATTTAAATTGAATTATTTCCTTCTCTTTTATTCATAAAACCCCAACAATTATTCCCCAAATTATTGTTATGGTGATTTAATCCATTAATTTCTATATTTATGCCAAAATGTGATTAATATATTTTTTTGCATTTTTATAATTGCATTTGATATTTTTCAAGCTAAATTGCATATAATTGCAATATTAGCCCATTTAATGTATAATTACATTTTATATATGTAAAATTGGTCTCTTATATTTTTAAAATATTAAATACCTATTTTAAATCATTTTTGTACATAAAATTATTTTCCAAAAATTATTTATTATTTATTATAAATTATATAAGGGGGAAAGTGGCTATTTAAAACATAGCCAGATTTGCTTTCAATTATAGGCCAAATCGAACCCCAACCCCAGGCCAATTTCAAATTAAAATACCCGACCCAAGTCCTAAATCCGCCTACCAGACCCAATACCCGCTAAATCTTGGTCATTGATCTAAAAGATCAGCGGCCATCATAATTTCTTTCCTTTTTTAATTCCAACTACACCCTAACCCTCTCTTCTCTCAACCACCCAACCTAACCCTATCTCCCTTCAACCGCCGCCTCCTTCTCCGGTCTTCTCCAGTGACCAACCTTCAACTCCTAAGCCTCCAATAGCTCCTCTATTGTCATGCTCATCTTCTCTGAGGCCTTCAAGTGCCCTGGTATCTAGGGTTTGCTATCTGGCTATTCATGGCTACTCCGGTGTGATTTCAAGCAAAATCACACTGTATTTATTACGATCTTTCGGTTTATAAACATAGTCTTCCATCTCTACTTGGGTTTCTTCTGAAAACCTAATTTTTGTTTACAACTCTTAGATTTGTACGATTTTTAAACAATTTGAGTTTGTTCTTTTGATGTTTTACACTGTTCTTGAATTTCTTTTACAAAAATTATCGATTTCAAGTATTTTTACCTTCTTCTCAAACTAGGGTTTTTGAAACTTCTTCTACACTTCGTTTAAACCGATTCTTTATGTTTAAACTTCTATCCCTTGCATATTTCGACTAACTCTATAATTTTACTCCTTTTTAAACTCGTTTATATTGAAACCCCTAATTTCTTAGTTCCAATCTTGGGTTTCTGAGTTTTGTTTGATAATGTGTTTAGTTAATCTATATGTTTCTATGATTGTGATTTTTGCCCTATGTTTGCTTGTTAGGGTTCCTAACTGTGGTTATCCGTGCCTATTGTGTGATTTTGCCCTATTTTGTTCACCAATATTCTGATTCTTCATTTCTCCTACTTGTATCATGCTTAGCTTACTAATTCGGACTATGCTCTACATGAATCCCTAATTTTATATATATGATTCTTGTCATATTCGACCTCTTAGGGATCTAGTTTTGCTCACCATGTGTTTGTTCTTATAAAGTGATGCTAAATCAGTACTATCTTCTATTTTTGAGTCCCTAAATCTTTGCGATTGATCCTTCACTAATTCTGCATGATATCTCTACTGATTGTTACGTTGTAGAATGTTTTCTGATCATATTTTATGGTCAATTATGCTATTAATTGATTTCTTAAGTCTTTCCTTGATTGAAATATGTTGAACCTAGCCTCTATTACATGTTATGTACTTGTACTATGCCGGAAATATTTCCTTATTTATCATGTTCAGCCTTATACGATTTCCTTCCTTATTTGTCATATGTCTATTACCGTTTGAATTTAACTCCTCAATTAAAGGGAGTACTTACCTTGATTTCCTGACTGACTGATTCTGAGTTCCACAATTACTGATGGACATTGATTTTTACATTATTTTGCTACATGCTTTCAAACTATATATACACATTCTCTTATCAGCACAAATACGAACACTCTTAGTTCAAACTCTCTCTCTCTCTCTCTCACTTAAAATTTTCTGCGCTCTTATGTGCTACTTGCTACTACTCTAAGTTAGCCGGCTGCAAGTCAAGGCTAACCATTGTGTTCTCCTATTCTTTCACTTTGCTTAATGTCCTCTTTACCGGTATGTTCTAGTTTCAATTCAAAGTTCCAACAACAATATGATTCTTTTATTGTTTCAGTTTATCATGTTTCTAGTTCGCTTCTATTTATGGTTTTGTTGTGAAACTTGTAATTGATATTTACATTATTATGTACTCCCCTTCCTTAAGAACAGTATATTACCCCTCTATGTTGTTTCTGAACATGTCTGCACCAATTATCTTTATGTGTTTACCACCATATGCTCCATGTATCCCCAAATACCTATCACCCATGTATGTGAGTTTGTTCTTTATGTCTGATTCCGTGACTATGTCTGGTCAGCTGTTTCTGAGCATGTCTATACCAATTCCTAGACCTTTGCTTGTGTCCTATATATCCCAAAATCCCTTGACCCCTGTTTTGACTACAGAACTTGCTTTGGTTCTATGACTATTGGTTGCGTGTGAACCAGTCTTAAAGCTACTCCACTCTCTTTCAAACTGCCCCTGTTGTGTTACTGAATTACTTTCAAACGTACTTCCTTTTTAATACAATTTTTTATTAAAACCTTCCAACTTGTGTCAAGCACTTTAACTCTACTCCTACGTCAATAAGTTTAGCCCCCTCCAATATGTGTAATGCCTTGTGATTCTCTTGAGAACCCTCTGAACCCTGGCATACTGAGGCTGGCCCATTCACACTACACTTATTCAATTTTGGTTACCAAGTCTAGGTGTAAGCACTGCTCGGGATCCTTGAGATCCTTAGGGAACTTTGATACACCTAGACTATGATTTTGTCTATAGAGTTGAGGCATTTGAGGCTATTGGAGGATTTGAAAATCTGGGCCTAATTGAAGGCTCCCTATAGACTAGCTTCTTATTTTCTCATTTACTTACTTAATTTATTCATATGGTCAGTAATAACTTGTAAACAAATATTTGGGTAACTAGTGAAAGGGATGGGTAGCTAATTATTTATGGGGTAATACGGATAGAAATCATGTTCATAGGAATTTACATGTGCTTTACCAAGTAGAAATCATGCTTATAGGGCTTTACATCTTTTCATCTCGCCATGCTAGAAACCTTGCCTATAGGTTTCAAATAATTCGGTAATAAAATCATGTCTGCAATGTCTTAAAATTAGTTTAGCAAATAGATTGCATGCCTATAAGATGTAATTTAACCTAGATTCTGTTATAACAAGTGTTTATGTATGTTTCCATGCCTGCAAGCCTTTAAAATCGGTATTAAACTTAGATATCATACCTATAGGGAACAATATCAAATCCTGCCCATGGATCTCGCCTAAGTTTAGTTTAAATAACTCAATCCAGTTAACGTTTAGTTCGCTTCTGAATTGGTTTAATTAAGTAGTTTATATTTTCTGAAACAAGTTCTTTGAAAAACTGCCTCAATCCATCATTAGACAGCATGCCCATAGGATTTTTAAAAGTTTGTTTTAAAATCTGCCCTGTCTTACTATACAATGCAGTCATCAGTATTCCGCGTATAGGCAAGCCTGTAAGGTGTTTTCAAAACTGCATTTCTGAAACTGTTTCTATGACTTAATGCTTTTTGATCCTAACAGGCTTTAAGAAACCAATAGGCAACTGCTAAGGTCATTACTCCCGATTTTAAAATAATCAATTGCTTGTCTTCTGCATATTCACCTAGATATCCTGCCTTAAGATATTGTTTAATAAAAGACCTTAATTGTGCTTGAGTCGTGTTGTGTATGTGCCTTGTTTGAGGAGGAAACTTTGAGCCTCTAATTGCTCCATTTTATCTTATGTGCTAAAAGTCCTAATTGTTTTGCATGTCGCCTTAGAATTTTCACCTTTAAAACCTTAGGGGTTTGTCTAGAACCACCTATAGGTAGAGGTCCTAAATCCCTCCAAGACCATTAAGAAAGGACGGGTAACAGCACGCAATAGAGATCGTTGACCAAACACTCGCTTTGCATGACCACTAAGGGGATGGGAAGGGTAGATATGGGATATGATGATTACGCACTAATGTCACGTGTAGCCCCTCATCGAGGAGTATTTACCGGACATTGTGTGAGGTGATCCTATAGGCTAACCAACCTAGGACTCCCACTTTACCAAAATTCGCTTTTAAAACATTTGTTCAAAAAATCTTTATCTTATTACTTGAGTTATCCAACGAACTTTTCGTGCAACCTATTTGATTCAACTGGTTATTTGGACTAATTTGTGAATATAAGTTCGGCCGGGACCCATAGTTGTGGACCAAGAGGGGTGCCTAACACCTTCCCCTCGAGGTTATTTCGATCCCTTACCCTAATCTCTGGTAATGTAAATCAATCCAAGAGTTAATTACTCTAGGTGCCCTAATGCACCATAATCCATTAGGTGGCGACTCTTCAAATACCCAATTCTCAAAAGGAAACGAGTTATTACCCCCATGGAATGTCGAAACCCGGACTTCCCCATCAAGAATGGAAAAAAGGGGCGCGACAATTGGGATACTTTTTTGATTTATCAAAAGAGTTTTGCGAGTCTTCATCTTCTCTGATACTTCAAATTTTCGATTCACTCTCCTCTTAGTCGGAAATTGACATCATCGTCTTCCCTCTTACTTCCCTGTGTTCATTCGCTCTGTTCAGTCGAGATAAATTGATGGTACTTCCTTGCGCACTGACAATCTTGTTGCAGTTCTGGCACCAAAAAATGATGCTCCTGCTCCCGGAGGAGTGGAAGTGGTGGAGGATGAGGGGGTTCCAACAGCGGCCGAAATATTACCCCATTCGAGGAAGCCATTGACCGATTTCAACAGCCCTACCGGAGAGGAACCAGAGCATGTTTCCTCTATTATGGATGAAGCGGCGATTGCAGAGCTTAAGACCAAGTGGGGGATTCTGCACCATGTTGAGATGTTTCCAGCGGTAGGGGATGATATTATACATTTCGATCGCCCAGGAGGTTGTGCGTTCTACGCATATCCCTTTATTGTCGGGTATACGCTTCCTCTCCCTTCCTTGGTTGTAGATTTTTGCCATTTCTACGAGGAATGTCTGGCTCAACTTTTGCCGTACTTATACAAACTCTTCCTCATGCTGCTCAAGTTTGTTGAGCTTGCCGGTCATGAGATCACTCTGGGGCACATACTCATTATTTTTTTCCCTCAACTTATTCGAGGCACAATGATTCACATGCACCATCGAGGAACGAAGAGTCTGGTGGTGAAGATGGATGATATGGCCAATCGTCGTTTCTATGAAACCTATTTTTATGTACGGACAGAGCACCTTGTGGCGGACTCTGCAGGGTATCCTAAGAGGTGGAACTTCGCACGTAAACTTATCTCTTGTCGGAGTGATGGTCGACCGCTTTTCTTTGGGGAGTACTAAATCATTTTTTCTTTTGCAGCCACGAGACTACCCCTATGCCCGTTGATGATATCTACTAATGGGTGAATGCCATTCTTCCTCATATAGCGGGAGTTCATGAATGGGCATCCTTCTATGAGAAATACGGATGTAAGCCCCTTACTGGTAAGTCGATTTGCCGCAGCTTTTCTATTTTTTGCCTTGCAATCTGACCTCGTTGCTTATATGACCATTACCGTTATCAAGGATAGTGCAAATGGAGAGGGCTCCGCCACTTGCATTATGTCAGTCGACGTCTTCTGCTTGGCCTGCATCGAGGTCTGCTACCCGACCTGCAGTGAGGGCTACTCAGGTTAAACCTACGACTGTAGCCATGTGCATGGAAGTTTTTCCCCAATCTAGGACTACATCTCCTACTTCCCGCTCAATGGATGAGTCCTCCCATGCTGAGGACGGAGAAGGCCCATCGAAGAAACGACGAGTGGAGTTTGAAATGGCTCCCCCCAACCTCGGTGTGTTCAGAGGACGACCTTCCCTTGACGACATCTGAAATGGGTGATGATGATAACCCGACTACAGAGGTGAACCCCCGATCGTAGAGGCTTTGGCTATTGTGATTGATCAATAGACCATCGCGATGGGGAGTCGGGGTGCCGAGGCTGTTGTTGCTACTTTGGGCGGGCCTTCATCTTTCAGACCGAGTCGTGCTTCTTCTTCGGTCGCAGAAAGGGGAAAGGGTGTCATGGTCGACGACTACGAGTCTGACTCAGATCTTGAACCTAATGATATTAGGATGTTCGAGGAAGGCCTTACATGTACGATGGTAATGGCGGGAGGTCTGTCCTGTATACTTGAGATTACGTCAGAGATTAACCTCCTAGGGGACACGGAGGACTTGGTACTGCAATTTGACCTTTTGTGCTCTACCCTAAAGTATGAGGCTCTTTGGGACATCCGTGGCATTGATTTGATGCACGAAGTGGCCGCTATGGGCCTGAGGGTAAGTTTCTCCTCTTTCTTTTTATGTTCCTTTTGTCTTTGGCGGCCTTGACCTTTACCGACCCTTTACATCTTTTTTGGGATTTTAGATGTACATGCTAGAGATTGAAAGTGCTCGCAGGGTCAACACTCAAGCCAAAACTTTTCTGATGATGTTGGAGAAGTATCGGCGCTACCGCAACAAGCGCCGTGAGATGCATGAACGGCTAAGGGCAAACGCCAGTAATCAATCTCTTTGCGAGGAATAGAAAAGAGGGATCAGGAGCTGAAGCAGGCTATTCGCAGGAATAGCGAGCTCGAGGAGCTACTTCGTGTAAAGGACGAATAACTTGAGTTGGGCAAAGGGGTCGCCATAGAGTATGATCATCTTCAGGCGAAGGTGCGGTCATTGCAGTCCGAGTTGGATCATAATGCCATCAGAGTTGAAGATTTGAGTGCGGAGTGGATGGGGAAATTAATCGAGCTGGAGAGAATGGTCTCTGAGTTGGAGAGTGCCTGGGCATCGGCTTCAGTGAGGGCGGCAGCTTTAGAGGACACTATTTATGTCCTTCAATCCGAGCAGGAGTCCGAGAGGGTGACGGCTATGCTCAGGGAGGCAAGACTCGAAGAGCGTATTGGCAACATTGACCGGGAAGCTTCAACCTTGGGAGATCGGGTCGCTGTTCTTGAGGCCAAAAAGGCGCAACTATTGGACCAAGTTGAATCTGCCTCCGCCGCTGTTCCTCGCCATTTGCACAAACTCTGGGTTTATGCCGAAGCCCAACGAGACATATATAAGAGTTTGTGGGAAGTGGGCAATGTTTCTGAGGCTTCTTATAAAGGAGTTCGGGTGAAGGCACGAGATACTTGTGTTAACTGTGGTTACAATCCTGGACACCGAAGGCCGGTAAGGATATTGATGGCGATTAGGAGGACGGCGGTGATGGCGATGAGGAGGACGGCGGTGATGGCGCCGAGTAAAAAAAAGTTGTTATCTTTGTTATTTTTTCTTGTTTGTCGTTGTTTTGTGTTTTTTTTGTATTTTCTGTGTTGGATCGGTTTTAGCCGTGTGTAATATACGACCATTTGTGCAATTGTTTAAATAAAAGGTGTTTTCATCGTTATACGTCCTTTGTATTTCTCCCCCTTTTGCTTTACATATCTTTGGCGTAAACTTCCGGATTTCCGTATGGTGAATTCCTAATTTTTCAGGGAAACCAATTTTAACCGGATTGAGTAGGACTTCATCATGTGAGTCCGAATGGAGTCTCATTTGATTCGCCTATTTGGGCGAGATAGCCTGATGACTTATTGCTTTAAGCAAATTCACCCTTGACTCAAACGAGGTTATATAATGGGTTCGTTATTTTGGACGAAGTTAGTCTTGACTTGAGTTGTTCAAGTGGGATCGAACTGTCGTTGATTCGGGCGAAGTCGCTTTTATATATATATATATTCGAGCGAGGTCAAATTTGGAATTTGTAGTGAAATCAATTTTTTAGTACGTAGAAGAAAAATGTACGACGACGACCGATAGTTGCAAAGGCGTTATTGAGTTTGAGCGAGGTCGAACTTTTCCTTTTGCGATGGACCTTGGCCATAGGGATGTTATTTTGAGCTAGCATCGAAATATTATCCCATTACAATTCAAACAAGGTCGATCTTCCCTTTTCATTTGGCGATGGCCTTTGGCCATAAGGATGTTATTTCGAGCTAGCGCCGAAATATTATCCTGTTATGATTCGAATGAGGTCGATCTTCCCTTTTTATTTGGCGATGGCCTTTGGCCATAAGGATGTTATTTAGAGCTAGCGTCAAAATATTATCTTGTTACGATTCGATCGAGGTCAAATTTTCCTTTTCATTTGGCGATGGCCTTTGGCCATAGGGGTGTTATTTCGAGCTGACACCGAAATGTTAACCCAATGTGATTCGAACGAGATCAAATTCTTATTTTTGGTGATGGCTCTTGGTCGTAGGGGTGTTATTTCGAGCTGACGTCGAAATGTTAACCCAATGTGATTCGAACGAGATCAAATTCTTCTTTTTGGCGATAGCTCTTGGCCGTAGGGGTGTTATTTCGAGCTGACATCGAAATGTTAACCCAATGTGATTTGAACGAGGTCGAATTCTTCCTTTTGGCGATGGCCCTTTGGCGTATGGGTGTTATTTTGAGCTGACATCGAAATGTTAACCCAATGTGATTCGAACGAGGTCGAATTCTTCTTTTTGGCGATGGCTCTTGGTCGTAGGGGTGTTATTTTGAGCTGACGTCGAAATGTTAACCCAATGTGATTTGAACGAGATCGAATTCTTCTTTTTGGCAATGGTTCTTGGCCGTAGGGGTGTTATTTCGAGCTGACATCGAAATGTTAACTAATGTGATTCGAACGAGGTCAAATTCTTCTTTTTGGCGATGGTTCTTGGTCATAGGGGTGTTTATTTCGATCTGACATCAAAATGTTAACCCAATGTGATTCGAACGAGGTCGAATTCTTCCTTTTGGCGATGGCTCTTGGACGTAGGGGTGTTATTTCGAGCTGACGTCGAAATGTTAACCCGTTGTGATTCGAACGAGGTCGAACTCTTCTTTTTGGAGATAGCTCTTGGCCGTATGGGTGTTATTTTGAGCTGACATCGAAATGTTAACCCGTTGTGAGTCCCAATTTTTTGGAGAGTTTCGGGTGTCCTCTGGGGGAGTCCCAGTTTTGCTTAACCTTTGTGTTTCCTGGGTGAGTCCCAGTTTTTAATTCTTGTGTTTCCTGGGTGAGTCCCAGTTTGCTTAATTTTGTTTGTATTGGAGAGTGTAATGTTGGAGAGTATAAAACGTTGTTATTTTGCTAACGTTCATTTCATGCATATACTGGATTTTCCCTGTCTAGTCCCTTCATCGTCAGGCCTGGAGAGCTCGTCGGTAGGCGGGACGATGAATTATCCCTTGAATTTGGTGACGTCCCCCTCATCGCCTCGTTCAAAACCTCCCCGAGAAAACCCAATTAGGATAACACCCGGGTGTGGGAAAAGGAGTACGACTTAAGGGCTATCATTTTCCAGAAGTTGAAGTGTCTGAGATGGGTGATATTCCAGTTATTGTGTAGTAGTTTTCCTTCCATTCTCTAGTTAGAATGCTCCTTTGCTTGCTTGCCCGTGAGGCACTTGTGTTCCTGTTTAAGCAAACAAAAGAAGGTAAACCAAAATGAGATTTTCCTTACCTAGATCCAATGACTCGATGAACGAGGGTAGCCTTATAGCGTTGCTTGCTCTGCCTGGCATCTAAGACGTGGTTGATAGACTTGTGGTTTTTAGATTCGGCGGCCGTATTCAGCTATCCTTTCTTTTTTTGAAAGTGCCCTAGCTCTGCGTGGGTTGGGTTCGCCTTAGCTTGTTCATGGATTATCCGGTGTGGGGGGAATGTCAGAGCAAGGCAGGATGTGCCCATTCTTTTGTAGGATTGTGCAGCAGGTGTCGTCTCCTCTTGTGGGCTTTGCGTGGATATTGGTTATAACTTCTGTTTTTATGTAGCATCATGATCTAGATTAGCATGTGAGGTTTACTTACCACTCTTTCTGGTGGGTGATTATGTTTCACCGGTTTTGGATCTGAAGGAGAGTAGAAACTTTGGCTAAGAAATCCCCACAGACGGCGCCAGAACAAAAAGTTTGAGACTATTTTGCCAACCTCAATTATCGATAATAAAAAAGGTAAACCTTAGCCAAGCATAATCAATTTCAGATCTAAAAGTATGTAACGAGAAATAATGAAAGGTAGGAACATCTCAGATTTATTGATGTTATAATCTTATCCCCGATAAGAGGGAAAAATGAGTTTACATTCTAAACAAAATAGAAACTGCAAGAGAAAGAGTAGAAAGGAAAAGCCCAGGCCCCCCTTTTTCCAGAAATTTCCCCGTGTATGTAGCTCCTGGAACTTTCATTCAGTGGTTTTTGACCAACATGATCCTCTGCGACGGTCCTTTTCGTCATTATTTAAGTACAATAACGCCTTGACATATGCTGTCGATGGTTTGACCCCAAGTTCGGTCGTGGTGCCCTTCACTATTTCACCACCTGGGTGAGATCCCAGCTTGGTTGACCGCCATGGTCAGATTTTGACCTATATAGTATGTATAAATAATTAGAATCTAAAGCAATGGGTACTATTGAACCCACCGAACTTGCACTAGGTTTAGCCTTTGCTCATTCGCCCTGTCTCAGATTTTCTTAAAGCTATTTCTTTCTTATAGCTTCGTCATTGTTCCAAAGGTTTAACAAAGAGTAGATGCATCTCTCTATATACTGTATACAAGTAGTAAAGCCTTTTTAGTGGTTTAGGCTATAGAATGATCATGTATGAATTTGTTTGGCTGGTAACTGCTACTACCTCCTTAATTAAGAAGAAGCGCCAGTGTAGATAAACTAAATACGATGTTGAAGATAGGTACCATTTATAGTTGGATTATCAATCAGAGAGACATAATGTGACGCCTTGATATATGATGCCTGTAGGACCTTAAAACGAGACGTAAACCTGATCTGGAGGTCATCATTAATCGCGTTATTAGTTTATTATAAAGTTGCTTTAGCGAATTTTCACTGTGTAAGTAAAATTATTAACTACTCACCTAAGTACTTTTCTTCTTCCCTTTCTAGTAATAACTGATGACATAATAATCATGAGAGAGTAATAATTTTTTTTGCCATAAAGCATAATTGCAGGCTGCTTTTAGAAACAAATTAATGTGAAAAGGAAAAGTGGGGAGAGAAAACTATAGATTATCTTAGTTTGACTAGGCATAAACTTTAATAAAGAAAAGAAGATTTTTGAAATATGTGGTCTTACATAAGTCATAATATTTGTGTGGCTGCAAAATTTTTAAAATTTATGATATGAAACCTATCATATCATTTGTGAGACTATAAATACTTTTTATTAAGAAAATATTAAAATGTGTAAATTTTTTAAAATGGACTAATAAGAAAATAGTATCAATAACGTAGGGAGTACTATACACAACCTTTAAAGTTGTCTTTCCAGCAGTATTCATATAGAATACAGCTCATGTTCTGAAACTCAATGCGTAGCAGGATTGGTTAAATGTAGACATCAACCGCCACCTGTTATCTTACTATCAAACTATGTGTATATATGAACTTTCTTAAACATAAAATAATGTTATGTTTGCACTTTGCAGTACTCAATTTCACTAGTACAGTACGATTTATATGCAGTAGTATACATATAGTGTACGTTGGTCGCTACTTTCAGAATAATTTGATCCTGCTGGAACCTACATCTTGGGAAGTGCCTCGTGGCAAGGCTGCTGGCTATCATAATCATAATTGTATAAGTAATATATAATGAAGATAGGTTTATATTTCGTACATATATTAGTACTTGGTTGGTTGAAAAAGAGCGGCTTTTTAGTACTCTATATGAGGGGTCGTTTGTTAGGGTGTATAAGAATAATGCGGAATAAGGAGTATTAGTAATGTATGGATTAGTAATACATGTGTTAGTAATGCAAACATTAGTTATGCAGATATTATTTCTTATCTACTGTTTGGTGTGGTGTATTAAAATTATAATGCATTGCATAATTTTTAAGAAAAATAGTTGTTTACAAAAATACTCTTCATATTCTTTAGCTTTAAGGGACTTTAAGGATAATTTTGTCTTTAACCATGCTGATGCATGCATTAATAGCCTTGCTATTACTAATGTCATGGTTTTCTATGCATTACTTATGCATAGGATAATGTCAAGTATGATGTATAACTAATACAAGTATTAGTTATACACATGTTGAAAAAATGTACCAAACAAGGTATTAATAATGCATAGAGTTAATGCTTGCATTATTTTTTCTAATATCTCCTACCAAACGACCCTATATGTATAGGCACTCACTGCATTAGTTCGTTTTTATCACTACTACTTCCTCCGGTCCACAATAAGGGGTCGTTTTGGTATGAGGTATAAGAAGGTATAAGAATGATATAAAAATTTAATACCACCTTAATACATTGTTTGGTTACCAAACCAAGTATAAGTTATCCCAGTGTTATTTTTAACATCGGGATAACTTATACCTTATAGAAGGTGGGGTAATTAGCACCAGTATAACTTATACCTTCTTCTTAGAAATTATGCAATTGTCATTCTTAATACAACGTACCAAACAATGAATAAACAACAATCTCAGCATAACTAATCCCACCATAACTTATCACAATATAACTTATACCGGCATAACTTATATCGGTATAAATCGTATTCTAACCAAACGACCCCTTAGTGTTCAATTTGCTTTGGGTGCACCCATTAAGAAAATATTAAATTCTAGACGAAAATAGTTAGTGTGACTAAACTACCATTCATTAGATGTTGCACCATAGTTATAGTAGTACTTACTTCTCTTCTCAAATGTGAAGAGTAAATGACTTTTTAGAGATACGTACATAAGAATAATTTTGAAAAAATGAATTGAATTTTTTCTTAATTATATAAATGAACACTTATTTTGGAACAAAATAAAAAAATAAATTGATCACCTATTGTGGACCGAGGAGTAGTTCTCTCTCCCACTTTTCCTTTTCACGTTACTTTGTTTCTAAAAGCAGTCTGCAATTATGCTTTATGGCAAAAAATTTATTACTCTCTCATGATTATTATGTCATCGGTTATTAATAAAAAGGGAAGACGAAAAATACTCCATCCGATCCACAATAAGTGTTCAATTTATTCTGGGTACACCCATTAAAAAAATATTAAATTCTAGATAAAAATAATTAGTGTGACTAAACTACCCTTCATTAAGTGTTGCACCATAGTTATAGTATTACTTACTTCTCTTCTCATATATGAGGAGTAAATGACTTTTTAGGGATACGTACATACAAGTAATTTTGGAAAAACAAATTGAATTATTTCTTGATTATATAAATGGATACTTATTTTGGACCAAAATAAAGAAGCAAATTGGTCACTTATTGTGGATCGGAAGGAGTATATTATTATATTAAAAGCACGAAAGCCCTTAGCGAAATGATGCTCGCCTTTTTTACCCTTTAAAAATAAATATTACGTTGGACACAATTAAGTTACAATCCTAATATTTAGGATATTGAAATCAGCTAAAATTTTGATTATAAATTCTTTCCTTTCTGAAATTATATAGTAAATCCTAATATTTAGGACTTTATATAAATCCTATTCTTATTAAAAAAAAATATATATTCCATATTGAAGAAAGAATATAACTAAAATATTAGTCCATTGAAAAACTAGTCTATTTCAACACAAAGTCTCATAAAGAATACTCCTTGGTAATATGGATACCAACGTTCGTTGGAGATTAGTATAAATACTTATACAGAATTATTAAAGTAGAATTATTATCCAACTAAATGATTAAAACTTGAATTGAACACAACAATTACATATTGGATAAAAATATAAAATTAAAAAGTTTACAACTATTCCTTTATCTCTACTGACTATTATAAAATCTATTTTCTAATGTTTGGTTACCAAACATAACTGCTTCTCAAGAAATATTTTCCGCAAATATTTTTGTTATATAAAAAATTCTCTACTACGTAAAAATTATATTTTATGTATATATTTTTCTTTTATCTTTTTTTTTGTGTTGTTGAATTTGATAGAACAAATAACTTAAGATTTGTAATATTTTGAACCAATATACAAATGGAGGATTATGACACAAAATAAGATAAAGAAATTCATGCACAATGTGATGTGTCACACCTCCTTTTTCGCCCGCGCCGCCTGCAAAGGGGCGCGGAAGGAAGTTTTTTCCAATTAAAGGACAATCGAAACGGGATTTATTTATTTATTTCAGAGTCGCCACTTGGGAGATTTATGGTGTCCCAAGTCACCGGTTTTAATCCCGAATCGAGGAAAAGAATGACTCTGTATTACAGTCTGCGCGCCAGAAATCCGGATAAGGAATTCTGTTAACCTGTGAGAAGGTGTTAGGCATTCCCGAGTTCCGTGGTTCTAGCACGATCGCTCAACTGTCATATTCGGCTTGATTATCTGATATAATACATGTTGAACATATGTGTGAATTTTGACTTTTAACCGCTTTTATCATTATTATTATTTTTATCGGGAATTGCAACATCGTGAAAATATATCTCGAACCACGTCACATCAATGTACCTGTGGTTATCGACATATTTCGACTCTGTTGAGATTTGGATTTGGGTCACATAAATGTGCACCCGAGTTTAAGAAAATAAATTGTTGAAGGCGCGCCTAAAGCGACTAGCGTATCATTATTTTTTGGGTAAGGTCGTGAAATTTGCTAAACGACCGATCCCGAAGTCTATACAATTATTAACCTTTTATTGAGGGCCCTGCAACTTATACGTTTTATTGGGCGAGGCTCGTCTCGTTTATTCGAAAAGGATAATCCTAAAGTGCCTACATTTTTTCTATTAAATTTGTCTCTACAAAATGAAAGAGAAAAGGTCTTAATTTATTTACATGCTTGAGTTGTTATAGTTGGGTTTCGAATATGATTCATAAAATCTAAAAATGATGCAAGCAGGGCAGTCCGTTGCCAATGCGGGCCCGGGCCCAACGTGTATGGTACAAAACTGGACCTGGGTCATCTCATTTACATGTTACTACCTAGTTACATTATACTAGGCATGTTCACAGTTTGTCAAATTAAAAAAACTTGGCAATCTAATTTTAATCCTAGACCATTTACATGCTGAAATTAACCAATAGTATTTAACTAAACAATATTCCTACAAATTCTGAAACGGTCTACTCGTTTAATGAACTAACTGTTGAATGTTTAAGAATAGTCTAAATCAGCTAACATGCTTTTTGAGACATGATAATCATCCAACAATAACGAATTAACTAAACAGAGTTACTACACCATTTATTTATTTTTTAGGCAATACATAGATAGTTCGTCCGCTACGCTATCGTCAGATGTTCCACTATATATATTAAACAGCTACATATTCTGATTAGAGTAAGCTAAATAATTTATATATACAAATAAAATTCAGAATATAATTAAGATAAATTCAGAACTTCAACTCTTCATTTCGTATTCATGCTTCATGTTTCAGTTTACATTAACCAGCGTGTCAGTTGTGTACCTGATATTGGAAGCAGAAGAAAAGGAAGATCGGCAGAAATGCAGTAGCATACAACAACAGCAACACCCAGCAACCAGTAACAACCAGCAATGAGAAACCAGTGACAGATTTTAAAATCAAGATAAAAATCCAGCAAACCAGTGAAGTAGTGGCAAACAACCAACCAAACTCAAGGAACAAATCAAACAAAAATCCAGAGACACCAACAACAATCAACGGGCAGAAGTAAAGGGAATCTTTTCAGATTGAAAGACTAGTTAATGTTTAACCCTTAATTTCTGAATCCGTATATCATAATATTTAGATTGTATATCATGTGTATACTACTCTCTCTTTAAATTTCCAGAATGTTTTTATTTTATTTTTTGGAAGTCATAATATTTTCGCAATTCCCTCTCTCTTCAATATCCAGCTCATTCTCCTCTAAATTCTGTCCAAGTCCCCTCTATTTATTACCAACTTTTAGCATTTTAAAATTAAATCTCACTATCTTCTACTCATCCCCCTTTAATTTCCCACTACCTAATGTTTTGTCCCTCATTACTGATTAAACAAATACATTATCCCCTCCATTATATCTTGTCCCCCATGCCTACCTTAAACAATTATATTATTCCCCCACTACATTATGTCTTGTCCCCCACCATGTACTATTTTAATATTATTTAATCTTAATGGACAGAGCACTCAAAATAAAAAATTGTTCAGATTTTCAATTCCAAAAATACCCCTCTGAAATTACTGAAATTACCATTTCACCCCTGAAAATACTACAATTGACCATTCTACCCCCATCAGCTATAACCAATTCACCTAATCAATTCTAACCAAAATATAGCAGCTATAACCAATTCCTAATCAAATTTTATGAACAAACTCAAACTAAATGATGAACAACAAAGAAACAACTGGAATTATTTTGACTGAACAATATCTTTTAACGACAAACCTACTTTCAGATTCAATAACAATAACAAATTGATCATAACAAACAAGTAGATTCAAATCACTAACTCAAAAATTAATTGAACTTCAAATTAAATCTAAAAACATTATAACAAGGATGAAATGATTCAAACTAAAAGGAACACTCGACATTAAATCACTTGACGAACAACTAACAAACTTCAAACAAAAAATGAACACAAATTAAATCTCTATTAAACAACAAAGATGACGGATCCAAGCGATTCAACTAACACTCTTCTGTAAAACTAAACAAGAACATAAAACAAGTTGAATAAATAATTAATTGAACTTCAACTTAAATATAACAACATTATAATTAAACTAACAATTTCTTCATAAACAAGAAAAAAAATAAAACAAACTGAAGAAGAAAAAAATAAAAAAATGATAAACACGATATTAATATCAAGCATATATTGATTTTAGATCCGAAAATATCAAACAATGAAATGAAACTTAAACCAACTAACCGGATTGGAACAACGACGAACTCGAATGGAAACAAATCTGCCCGAAAACAATTATCGCACCAAAATAACTCGACGACGAAGACGACCAACGAAGAAGAAGGAGCAGCAAACGCAGCAATGGCGGAGCAGCAGCAGCGACGGGTAGCAGCAGCCATGGACGACGGGCAGAAGCAGTGAACAGTAGGGTCGTTTGGTCGAAGACGATGAAGAAGCACCAAGGTGACGGGCTGGCTTGGTGGAGCTGGGTCTCGACGAAGGTTTCCCAGTGACGTGACGATGATGAAAAAGAAGAAGGAGCAACAAACGCAGCAGCAGCGATGGTGTTATGGTGGTCCGTTTGGACGTGAGCTGAGGGAGACAACGAAGAAGACGAAGCAGCAGACGCAGCAGCCATGGCGACTGTGTGTAGCTGTGTTGTTTGGCGTAGATGGTGGTGGTTTGGGCTGTTGTGAAGAAGAAGAAGACGCGCAGCCATGGGAGCTTGACGAGCTCGTCAATGGCGGATGTTGTTCGTCGATGAAGACGAAGCTTGGGCAGCAGCTGGTCGAAGAAGAAGAAGACGTGCAGCCATGGGAGCTCGACAAGCTCGTTAATGGCAGACGAGGGAGGAGGCTGTTTGGAGTGATCTGACGAGGAAGGGAGGTCGTGGGGCAGCCATGGGAGGGGGCTTGGGGTTGTATGGAGAAGATGGAGAGAAAAGGGGGCGGATAGTTTAGGCTTTTAGGGTTTTTTTTTAGGGTGAAAAATGAAAAAATGGGAAGAGAGGGGTGGGTCGTTGGGCTATGGGGCAGACCGGGTCGACCCGGGTTGAAATAGACAGGGTCATGGGGAAAGCTCTTTGGGCTTGTAGTTTAAAATTGAAGAAGGCCCAATCCGGTCTTCTTCTATTTTTGTTCTTTTCTTTTTATTCAACTTCCTAAATAATAAAGCTAAAATGCTAAGATTAAATTATAAAACCCAAAATTATCTGGAAATACTAATTAACTCTTAATAACAATTAACACACAATTAAATAGCGATTAACGATAAAATCACACAATTTGGACATTAAATGCTAAAAATGCAACGTACATTATTTTTATGATTTGTTTTTCCATTTTGTAAAACAAACTATACTAAATATCAAATGCAAATGCGACATATTTTTGTATTTTTTTTTATTAATTTAACAAATAAACATGCACAGACAAAAATGCAAACAATACAAGAAAAATAACACAAAATTCACAACAATTGCAAACAATTAAAAAATTATTTTATTTTTTTGGAATTTTTCGGGAGTAATTCTCATATAGGGCAAAAATTACGTGTTTACATGATGTAATGTGACTAATGATAAATTATGATATAACACATGATGGATCAACTTTATTGCTTCTGATCCGAGGACTTCTATGAGTTTAACATTCATCATTTTTAAAAACTTGAATTTTTTTTCTTTGAATTTTATTTTAAAACTCAAATATATTCTAATATAATATCCAGAAATGTTATTTTAAATAGTTTATATTTAATGATATAGGGTACACGCATAACGTGCGTACCTTAAGACTAGTCTTTTTGAAATGGAAGGTGCAATTAATTTCTAGCATCAAGAAATATTGTGGGATATGGTTGAAAACTTTTTATTCTTAATTAGATGTATATAGGTTGGAGCTTTAGAAATGAAAAATTTCTTGATAAGGAATATAACCGTTATGAATCCAAAGGACCTTTGAATTTCGGATATTAGAAGAAGAAAACGAAAGCTAAATTCTTATTGTGACATTGTTTTTCCTTTCCTTTTCTTTAGTCTATTCTGCTCTTTTCGGACAAGCTTCGGTTTTCATGTACTTGGTTGTTGTCAAAGCCAATTTAATGTATTGAACGCTCAATGAACAATGACAGCGGGCACATTTAAGAGACCAATAGGATTCATGACAATAAGCTGTAATTCTTAAATTCAAACTCCAAACTACCCTGGCCTGGCTTTAGTGGTCTGAATTCATCTTACCTTATTTCGTGGCTAGAAAATATTTGCACCATTGAGATTATACCTATCTATAGATCACAGAATAATATTTTGAAAACACGATGGTAAATGTAATATAGTGATTACAGTTTTAAGTAGAAAGAAAAAGAAAAGAGTTATCAAATCATTTTAGCTGTATGCATTCTTCCTAAATTTGTCTTACATAAGCATTTGAAACTTTTTCCTTGAATTCCCTTACCCTAAGTTGAAAAATGTTTACCTAGTGTGTACAGTCACAAAATTAAACTCTAATTTACAACGTTTTTGCAATACTTGTTAAGATCAAAGAATGTGGAAAAGAAAATAAGTTGAATAATCGACTCGATAAGTAATAAAGTACACTTTTAAGTGTCTAGATCGCTGTGTTAATTCTTACTAATTGTTTTAATTTTTGCAGGGTTTCTTTTTTTTTTTTTTAAGGAAGAGTCAAATCCACTTTATCCTCTTAACTTTTCAGGGTTGGGAAACAATACCTTCCCACGTTTTGAATGAGAAAGGGAACCCCCTTGTGCAATAGCTTTCCGATGAAATAAATTTTTTTTAAATAAAAAACTTTTCTTTTTAGAATAGATAATTTTCAGAATAATCAAACTCTTTAATTATCGCCAAAAAGCTCAACATATGACAAACAATTAGGATTTATATAATTTATGTAGTTCCCCATTAGCCTTCTTCCTGCATAGTTTAAGATATTATCTAATGTTAATAAATTTTTAAATATGACTTTATCAACTATAATTTCTGTTCAATTAAGATATTTTAAAAATAAGTAAAGTTTAATATTGCTTCAGTATAATAATCTTAATATACAAAGAAAATACATAAATAAATTAATACTCATAGCAATAATTGTTTCATCTAATATATGTCAAAGAATTGACTATTTTAGTGTATCTTTTTTCCTTCATGAAATACTAAAGCATCCATAGTGAATGTGCATTCAACATATGTGATGACCCAAAAGGTAATCTCTTGTTTTAGAAGTCAAATTTGTATTCCAAGACCTTAATACCTCCTTTTGTCTCACCTCGATTTGTATGTGTAGTCCGGACGCATTTTCGAAAAGCTTTTATGTGAAATTTAAGAGAAATATTGAATTTAGCCTTTAAAATTGATTAAAGTTGACTTCGGCCAATATTTTTGGGAAACGGACCAGGACCCATGATTTGACAGTCCCGTAGAGTCCGTAGTAAAATATGGTACTTGGGCATATGTCCGAAATCGAATTCCGAGGTCCCTAGCCCGAGGAAAGAATTTTTAAAGAAAATTATTTGCTGGAAAATATAAAGACTTTTAAAAATAAAATGGTGTGTGATCTTGATTGTATCAGGCCCGTATTTTGGTTCCGGAGCTCGGTACAGGTTTAAAATAATAATTAAGTCGAATATGTGAAATTTGGTAAGAATCGGAGTTGATTTGATTTAAATCGGACCCTAGGTTGAGAAAATAGAAAATTTGAACTATCTTATGAATTTCATGAATTTGAGGTTAAATTCGTAGTTGTTGATGTTATTGTGATGGTTTAATCGCACGAGCAAGTTCGTATGATATTTTTGGACTTGCGTGCATGTTTGGTTTGGATCCCGAGGGCTCGGGTGAGTTTTGGATAGGCCACGGGGTGATTTGGACTTAGGAAACTCAGTTGTGCATCTGGTATTTTAGCACAGGCCTTTGCGAGATCAGGCTTCGCAATTGCAAAGTGAGCAGGCCTGGAAAATGCGATAATTATATCGCAAGTGCAAACCAGGCCTGGGCAGGCCACCCTCGCAAATGCGAACTCTGCGAAGGAAGCGGTATTTCAAAGGGTTTGCAATTGCGAACCCGTGGTCGCAATTGCGATAACTGCGACCTGTTAAGTGAAATTTCAGACGATATTTTCATTATTTTTCAATTCTCTCAAACCCTAAACATCCCTAGGCGAATTTTCAAAGACCAAAACTTCTCCAAATCATAGGTAAGTGATTTCTAACTCATCTTCTCCAAATCTAATTTATCTTATCACATGATTTTCATCTCAAAATCTAGGGTTTTTCATGAAAAATTGGATATTTTTGGGTAGAAATTAGGATCTTCAAATTTTGGGGATTTGGACCTCAATTTGAGGTCGGATTTCAAAACCAATTGCATATTTGAGTTCGTGAGTGAATGGGTAATCGGGTTTTGGTTCGAACTTCGAGTTTTGACCAAGCGGACCCAGGGTCGATTTTTGACTTTTTGAAAAAAACATTGGGAAACCTATATTCATGCATTAGAATTGGTTTATTTAGCATTTATTAATGTTATTAAGTATATTATGACTATATACAAGCGAATTGGAAGTGGAGCCGCGAGGTAAAGCGGTAATTTGAGGCTTGATTTTGTACGTGAAATTGAGGTAAGTGTTTGGTCTAACCTTAGCTTGAGGGAATAGGAGTTGTGGTCTTATTTACTACGTGTTAGTGTTGAGTACGACGTATAGGTGTGGTGACGAGTATCTATACGTTGGTGTCAAGCATGACCGTGAGTCTTATACCATGATTGTTAAGACTCTAATATGTGTTGTTCATGCATAAATTGATGATTATCACTGTTGAACAAGACTTATGATAATTTGCTTGGTAATTGACCATTGTCTAGTATTGACTCAAGTTGAGATTTATTTTGCAAAGTAACTGTTGAAACGATATTGGTTATAGCTGATTCCTTGCCATGATGTTATTGTTTCTATTGTTGATTCCCTTGCCGTGACGTATTGTTTCTATTGTTTGGGTGAGGAAGAGTGTAAAGCACGAAGGGTGATGGCCTGCATGATATTGTGAGTGAGTGTTAAGGCACGAAGGGTGATGTCGTGCCGATATTGTGAGTGTTAATGCACGAAGGGTGATGTCGTGCCATGATTTGAGAGTTAATGCATGAAGGGTGATGCCGTGGCGATATTTTGAGAGTTAATGCACGTAGGGTGATGTCGTGCCATGATTATGAGAGATAATGCACGAAGGGTGATGTCGTATCGTGTCTGTTATTTCATATGGTGAGAACGAGAGTAAAAGCACGAAGGGTGATGCCGTGCACGTGTTACCGTTTCATTATTCTTGTTGATACAAATATGATGTTTGTATGCTTCTCTATTGGTTTATTGTTAGAATTTGATATTCCCCGCAGCATGTCCCCTTTCCCATCTCTATTTATTATTTCATGTTATTATTGTTCTGTTTGTATATGATCTAACTGCATAGGTTTATATGGTTGTTGTGTCCTACCCTCGTTAATACTTCGCCGAGGTTAGGCTCGACACTTACCAGTACATGGGGTTGATTGTACTGATACTGCACTCTGCACTCTTTTATGCAGATTTCGGTGCCGGACCTGGTGAGTAGCTTGAGGTAGCTGCCTTCAGTCTAGAGAGACCAAGGTAGATCTGCTGGCGTCCACAAAGCCTGAAGTCCCCATTTCCCCGCTTTAACTTTTTGCCGTCTCTTTCATTTCGAGAACAGTTGTACTTTTCTTTCTAAACCAGTGTTTGTAGAAATTCGTAGATGTTCGTGAAATTGTGATACCAGATTCATGGGGTAGACATGTATTGAAGCATTTTGAATTGTTATAACACTTCCGCATTTCTTAATTATTTTGCTTAGCTAATATCTGATTCAGTGTGATTAATAAAAATGGCAGTAACAATTTTAATTGTCGGCTTGCCTACAGGTGCCATCACGACTCCCGAGGGTGGAAAATCCGGGTCGTGACAACATATTTTTTGAATTTCGTATGCAAATTATTTTTCTTTATTGCAAAAATTTTAACAATGGCCTCAATATAATAGAAAAATATCTTAAATTTTACAAGCAAGAAAGACGAAATTCAAGTATTGATTTGGATAAAAGATATTATACTTTACCTTTAAAAAGATAGAGAAAGAGAAAAATCTTTATTTTAAAAAAGAAACTCTCACAAAAAAAAAGTTATTGCATCAAGGCGTCCTTTTCCCATTCAAAATGTGAGGGGATATTATTTTCCAATCATTAAAGGTTAAAGGGGTAAAGTGAATTTTACTCTCTAAGAAAATATAACAGGGATTATATAAGGAACTTAAATAAGTACAAATCTTTATGTTTCATTGTTGAGTAATATTTTTTTCTACGGTACTAGATAAGAATAGATTTACTGTTAAGTATATGTCTCTTATAAAGATGTATTTCAAAAGAGATTAACATCAAAAATAAAATTAAAGAAAGAGAAAAAAAGGAATGTAAATCATCTAGAAAAGAATCTAAAAATGAAGATCTACTTCAAATTGGATGGGGAGTAAGTTATTGGAAGTTAAACAACTCTTTAAATTCCAGTAACTAGGGATCCTACCAAGTTATATATAACGTTATCAGGTAAAAATAAATAAAGAACAAAGAAAGATAAATAAGACAAGGGTATGGCCTAACAGTCAATCAATAAAGTGAGTAAAAAATGGAAGATCAAAATTTAAGTTCAATAAAAAAAAATGCTAAGTACCAACGACCTGTGTCAATGGAAAAATACAAGTATTCGATGAAATAATTAAATCGACAACGCTGTAGAATTAAAGAGAGAGACAGCTACAAGAATTTATGTCCATGGATTTCCATGTGCTCAACCACACAGGAGGGTGAACAAATTGAATGCCCATTATATACCCTCATAGTACTCCAACTCTATATAACCACCCAAAAACCCTGCAAATATATACTCACAGCAAAACTCGACTACTTCAACAAGCAAAACTAATTAACTTAAAGACTTTCTTACAAACACAAAACAATATGGCTTCTTCTTCCAAAATTATCCTCATGGGTCTTCTCATAATAACAGTGTCAATTTCATGCATTGGCCAAGCTACAGCAGCTCGTAATCTTCTGCAGGCATCAGGTTTCCCTGGTTTTCCTTCATTCCCTTTGCCTACTACTCCAACTTTTCCTACAACTCCAACTTTACCTAGTCCATCATCTGGTTTTCCTGGCTTGCCAAATTTTCCTCAATTTCCACCATCCTCATTCCCTGGCACTTCAAATCCCAGTCTTCCTAATTTCCCAATTTTCCCACCTCCTGTACAGACCACTAATCCTTGAAATGCTATAAAGGAGTTGGCCTGTTTATCGTTAAATAATTCATTAATATCTCTTCTGTTGTAAGTTAGTACTTACTATGTTGTATTACTTTGTCCGTGTTGAATGCCCTAATTAACTTCTATTTTATTACTATCTATTTAGGTGTGTTTCTATTATTTAATTTGCTTCGTGAAGCAAATGTTAGTCGATGCTGTGATCTATTTATGTAAGCTTTGTACTTGTTAATCCTTACGATGATGAAGACTAGCTTGATTATGATATATGAATAAATAAATACTTTTTTCAGATTATCCTGTCTTTTCCTTTTTTTAATTTTATGAGTAACGCAATAATCTCGGAGTTCCAATCGATTTGAAGAGGGTCTCTATTGATTTATGGATGCGGTAACATTTTTCTTTCTCGTTAATCCAAATTTTTATTTCAAATACATAGAGTCTACTCGGGGTTTTTCAAATAAAAAAAAAAAGGAAGAAAAAACCAAGTCATTAAATAGCCAGTAAAATGTTTTCGTCGTCCACATCGGTTCTGCAATTTATTCGTTTGACGAGAACACCCCCTCCCCTCCCCCCAAGAAAACCACCACCCACCCCGTGATTCATAAGGCATATGTCTATTTAACGCTCCATTTTAAAGAGCAATTAGAATGTTGTTAAGGAAATGGATCTTGTATTTGATTTAACTCTAAAAGCTAGCTCATGACTAAAAAATAATAATTGAATAAAATGAATGATAAAAATAGACAATATATACGGGCTGAACGTTATATAAACTAACATAAAATTCCAACATTTAATACACCAAGAATAAAAAAATAATTGAATAAAATGAATGATAAAAATAGACAATATATACGGGCTGAACGTTATATAAACTAACATAAAATTCCAACATTTAATACACCAAGAATAAAAAAATAATTGAATAAAATGAATGATAAAAATAGACAATATATACGGGCTGAACGTTATATAAACTAACATAAAATTCCAACATTTAATACACCAAGAATTGGGGACGGGCATTGGCCTGAATCCTATGTCATGTCAAAAAAATAAATCCTAAGCTTATCTCGACTTCAAAAGCTAGTTTAAAAATCTCTAACAGGTTACTCTCTCAACTAAATGGTCTTTTCATATTTTTGAGTGGAACTTTATACATTTAAAACTAGTGAATAAAATCGTGCTACGCTCGGTCACAAAAGATAAGACAAATCAGGTAATAAAAAGAATAAACTTAGCACAAGCAGGTTATTTTATTGAGTACGTGTTTTTTTCTTTTTTTTTTCTTTTTTCAACTGAAGCTTTCTACTCGAAATTTTTTAATAGAAGTTACAATGTTGCTATGTACCTAAACTAATTCTTCTTTGGAAAGATTATTAGAGCCTTTGAAAATCAAGATAGCACATTAAATTTATCATTAGTGAGGTGGGAGGTACATCCAAAAAAATAAAAATGATATCTTAGAGAAAAGTACAAGTGATAACTATCTACAACCCAAATATTATATATATATATATTTACGTACAAGTTCTTTTTTAAAATCATAGTTGTATTGTCGTTACAGATATACAAAACCAGCCGAGTACAACTAATAAAAAGGAATTATAAAATAGACCTGTCAAAAGAAAAGATTTACAATTTGAAGGCTATCTTACAGAACAATTCGCAGTGATCTCCCGAGTTAATTTCCTTTACCGACCTCTTTGTTACGTATGTAACTTCTCTATTAAGTAAAATAAAATAAAATACTGGAAGTGAAATAGCCAGGTTTAATTATACCAAAATACAAAAAAGAAGAAGAAACATAAGAATTATTGAACTACATTCTCAGATATATCCAAAACAATTGGATTACAAAAAGAATCCAAATAATTAGAACTATGAAAAAAAAAATTAGAGAATAAACGGTTAAGAATATGAAAAGAACCAACCCGTGTTATAAAACAACTACCAATAATATATTATATATCAACATAAATTGTACTAATAAATACTAAACAATTATAGGAGAAGGATAAAAGAAAGAAACAATAATTCAGAGGATCATGTAAAGAATATGCGGAGCAAGAATCACATTTTTGGGACTTGATTAAACAATCAAAAGGACTGGCAAATAGAAACTTTAGTCAGATATATGGAAGATCACAAATAAAATAATAAACAAAAACGAAAAAAATACATTTTAACGGATATCAAATTACCCTCTCATCCTCATGGTCAAATTACCCTTTTATAGTCTATAGTAAAGCAAGCTTATTATGTTATAACTCAAATGCACTCTTTCACTCACACGTGTAGCTCATTCATGCATGTGAAGAAGCTACTTACTCTAACAAATCCTTTACTCATAAAATGTGCAAGTAAGAATTTGAATAACGATACAATGAAGTGAATAATTACCAATATAATCTAATACAAAGTGATTTATCAAGCTTCTAAATTATCGGTTGAAAAGCACCTGTAAAGAGCTGAAAAAGGAGGGGGCAAGATTGGTCCCGGAGACTGGCAGATGCATGCGTTGGCTGTTGAAGAAGCCCACAATATTCTTATAGCCTTAATTTTATGATTTTCATTGCATAGGTTGATCACTGAATTAATGATAGACTTACGGGCTTTCTAAACGGAAAAGAGAAAGAAGAGTAATGGAAGAAGGTGTAATTAACAAGTAATTTTTGGATACTTTAACATAGCACATAAATAGAAAAATATCAAAAATTTGAGAATAAAAATAAATGTGATTCTTGGCTAAAAACATCACTTTTTCGGTTGAAAACTTAACACTAAGTGTCCAAGTCTTGGAAATCACAAGAAAACACACACACACATATATGTTGTAGTAGGTTAGCATTGTATACATATTCGAGTTCTCCAAAATACCCTTATTATATGCCACCACTTTTTCATTAATAATGGGGATAATTTTGACATTTCACAAAAGAGGCCCCCAATCCAGCAATCTCTCGTCCTCTTCGTCAAGCTCCAAACTTGCCGTTTCAATTACCTCTTCTTCTTCAATCTCTTTATCTTTGTTCTGACAGATCCTATAATTTATTAATGTTTGGCCTTTTCCATTGAAATCAAGGTCAGATAAGAAGTGTTGGGCGAGAGAAAATTGAAAAAATCATGAAAAAGATGAAATCCAATTGAAAAAGAAAATGAAAAGAGAACACAAAGGTGCGTGCAATTGAGAAATTGAGAAAACACACCCAACTCTATCTTTTCTGGGACATGTCCTCGCTCTGTCGGTTAAGTCGATTTCTCTAAAGGAGTCATTGTTTCAATGCCCAATTATTAATTTGTATCAATGCTGAATGTCCTATTAGATTAATAGAATGAGAGCATATTATAAGGACAAATTGTTCTTCTGAAATGTAGTGGAAATTACATCAAAGAATTGGGTGTGTTGAACGTGAATTGCAAGAAGAAAATGAGATATTTTGGTGAAAGACAAAAATGTCCATACATTTAATGTGATGGCATGAAATAATAAGGATAATTTGAAGAACTCAAATATGTATACAATGCTAACCTAGGTCAGCAAAACCCTATATATTGTTTGCTCGATACTTTTGGAAACCTGAAAGTAGCATCTGAAAGTTTATGTAGCGTCCGATTATGCTCTAGTCACAACACAAAACGATAGTCCCATCAGGTTGAAATAAAAGTAGTTTTATGATTTTAACATCTTATATAAAAGTATTTGACAGATATATGAGAATCATTCCGTCTTAAATATATAAAACAATAATATGGATTATTGAAGTTCTTATCTAGAGATGAAATGATAGAAAGATGTCATGACCCGGATTTCCCACCCTCGGGAGTCGTGATGGCGTCTACTAATGTGAGCTAGGCAAGCCAATTATTGAACCATCTACCTTTTACCAATTTTATTCTCTTTAACAATTACGAAGAAATAACATTTAAACGACGGAATATAACATAAGCGGAAGAAAACAATAAGCCATCTGAACATGAATATCTGTTACAACTGTTTGAGCCTCAATTACCCAGAACTGGTGTCACAGTTTCACAAACGGTCTAAGAATTCTAAAAATAAAGGTCTGAAAGAATTAAATACAACACTGTCTCTGAAAATACATGTAAGAAACAGGAAAGTAGATAGAAGGAGACGTCAAGGCCTACGAACGTCTGCACGGTTACCTCGGGTCGCCTGATGAACAAGATTCAGCAATCTCACTGCGGTCCGAAGTCAGCAACACTGGGGTCTGCACAAAAGAGTGCAGAGTGTTGTATCAGCATATCCGACCCCATGTGTTGGTAAGTACCCAGCCTAACCTCGGCGAAATAGTGACGAGGCTAGGACCAGACTATCAAATAAACCTGTGCAGTTATATAATATACAACGGAAAGTAAAACAAGAATAAGCAAGTAAAAATGGGAGAGAGAAACATGTTGCGGGGGTATACCAGTATTAACAGTAAATCCAGAGTAACAATCTAAGGGCAGCTTAGAATTCACAGCAAGCAAAAGGAACTAATATCTAAAATAAACACACTTGTATCATAATTGTTGCGGCGTGCAACCCGATCTATATCATTTACCATTGTTGCGACGTGCAACCCGATCTATATCATTTATCATTGTTGCGGCGTGCAACCCGATCCACATATATCATTATTGCGGCGTGCAACCCGATCCACATATATCATTGTTGCGACGTGCAACCCGATCCACATATAATATTGTTGCGGCGTGCAACCCGATCCACATATAATATTGTTGCGGCGTGCAACCCGATCCACATATAATATTATTGCAGCGTGGAACCCGATCCATATATAATATTAACAACAATCATTACAAGAGTCCCGACAAGGGATCAATATGGTCTACACTATCCCGGCAAGGGATTCGACAGCATAAGTAATCACGTCCCGGCTAGGGAGAAAACAGCTATAACCAAATTTGTTACAACATCCAACTACCTCAGTTATAACTCGTTACAACCTCTAACTACCTCATCTATAACCAAATTTGTTACAACACCTAACTACCTCAGCTATAATCAAACTTGTTCCGACACCTAACTATCTCAGCTATAACCATAATCCCTACCCAATACAAAGAATCATCAACCTAAGCATCCGTAATATCAATTAAGAACACAATGAAAGGGAACCACAACTCAACAATAGCCCGGCAAGGGGCAACATAATGATCTCTTCTCTTTCTCACTTTTACTTCACAATTCACTTCACAACTCGAGCCAATGCTCTAGGGTTTCAATTATCACTTATACTTTCACAATTCGTTATACAACTGGAGACAACGCTCTTCAATGTTCATAAGTCACAATTCTTTCCACAACTTTACACAACAAATAAAAATTTTCACTAAGGCATGAATAATACAACGAAATCATGAAAATCACAATATAAGACTCCTGGTTATGCTTGACACCAACGTATAGATACTCGTCACCATGCCTATACGTCGTACTCAACAAGAAACAAATAGCAAATAGGACAAAACTCTTAATCTCTCAAGCTAAGGTTAGACCAAACACTTACCTCGAACATCCACGGCCAACTCAAGCCTCCAACACCGCTTTTCCTTTTGAATTTGGCTCCAAATCAATTGTATCTAGACATAATCGACTTCATAACATCAATAAATGCTAAACAATCCAATTCCAATGCTTAATTATAGCTTTCTAATCATTCTTCCCAAAACCCAATCACTCATTCACCCACGAGCCCGAATATATAATTAGTTCCAAAATTTGACCCCAAAACGAGGTCTAAATCACAGATATATAAAAAGCCCTAACTCTACCCAAATTTCTAATTTTCTACCCTTAATCACATGATTTAAGCCTAGAAATCTAATGGGTGTTAATGGAAATTGAAGAAAATGAGTCTAAGATTACATACCTATGAATTGGTGGTGAAATCCCCTTTCAAAAATCGCCTAATTTGGAGTTGAAAAGAAGAAGTTATGAAATTTTGGCTAAATTTCTGTTTTAAAATCACTGGACAGGCCTTTATCGCGTTCGCGATGAAGCCAGCTTAAGTGGCCTTCACGTTCGCGTTCCCAGGTTCGCGTTCGCGGGGCTTTGGCTCTCAAGCCTACGCGTTCGCGGGCCAGTGGCTGCGTTCGCGATGCACAACATGGTGAACCCCTCCCCAGGCCTTTAACCTTACGCGTTCATGAGTGCATGGATGCGTTCGCGAAGGGTATTCCCCCCTCAACCTCATGTTCGCATCTCAAGCTTCGTGTTCGCGAAGAAGAAATCTGACACCTGGGAGATTTGCCTTACGCGTTCGCGAGAGGGACCATGCGAACGCGAAAAGTAAAATCCCTGGGCACTGAACAGCAAAAACCTGCAACTTTTTGAGTTCCAAAAACCTTCCGAAATACATCTGAAACACACCCGAGCCCTTGGGGCTCAAAACCAAACATACGTACTAACTCAATAACATCATACGAACTTTTCCGTGCGATCAAATCGCCAAAATAACATCAATAACAACAAATTAAACCTCAAAATCAATGAAATATTTCAAAACTTCTTAAAGCATCAAACTTTGCATTTACGGTACGAATCACATCAAACGGATTCTGTTTCTTACCAAATTTCACAGAATTATCTTAAATCACATATAAGACCTGTACCGGGCGCCGGAACCAAGATATGGGTCCGATACCAACATGTTCTAATCAAAATTCATTTCAAATTCTTTTAAACAATTTCAGAAAATAATTTTCTTTAAAAAATCATTTCTCGGGCTTGGGGCCTCGGAATTCGATTCCGAGCATACGCCCAAGTCCCATATTTTCCTACGGACCCTCCGGGACCGTTAAATCACGGGTCCGTTTACCCAAAACGTTGACCGAAGTCAAATTAATTTATTTTATAGTCAAAATTTATCATTTTCATAGATTTTCACATTTAGGCTTTCCGGCTACGTGCCTGGACTGCGCACGCAAATCGAAGTGATGCTAAAAGAGGTTTTTAAGGCATCGAAACGTAGAATTTTATTTTAAAACAAGTAAAGGGTCATCACAAAAAAAGAGCGAGAATACAGATTTTCTCAGGTAATCCCACGTGCTCATGATTCATCTAGATAATTGATTTTGAATTCTTCACATTTGACGAATCGTCTTAAATTACCAAGATTATGACAGTCGAAACTAAAGGGCTAAGTGCCAAGTAATACTTTGTGACCATGTTTTTAAAGTAATTGCTCCTCTGCAAAACAAACATAGAATTGTAACTTGATAAATTATTAAATATATTTGTGTGGAGTAACAAATAACAATTGGAAAATCCATTAACAGCCTAAATGTATAAGTACATCTAAAATTTACAGGTCCTTTAGAAAAAGACGTGATTATAACATAAAGGTCATGGTGAGGTTGGAGTTATTACAAGATTCTACATCAATGATAGGCCCACTGTTGACAAGTACTTTACTAAATTCACTTGATACAAGAAACAGAAAGGATGTAGAGGGAGGCTGAGAAACAATAGTTTTTTTTCTTCTTTACATAAAAGGGTGATTTATTTCACACTATGGGTCTGAGTTGATTCTAAAACTGCTAAACTTTAAGAACTTTGTAATTTTCGACTATTTTTCTAAATAAGGGACCTAAAAAGTACTATCTATGTCCCAATTTATATGGCGGTATCCGATATGACACGCGTTTAAGGAAAAAATGGAAGAATTTGGTGTGGGCTCATAACCTATAAAAAGGTATTGGGTTGGGTTCATCTCTTATGGACTAAAAGCCAATACAAGCTCGATGCATTGCACGTAGCAATAGGAACATGAATCGGAAGTTTACAATTTACATAACTACAACTTTATAGATAGTATATTTCATCATTTGCAACTAGCTATTGATTTACATATTATACAACATCATTATCTTTATTTTATATAATTAATATATATATTTAAATTAAAAGAATTTCTCTCTACGGACATTATTCAACCTATACTAAATGAAGATTCCAAAATTGTAGCAAAATTGTATAGAATTCTTAACATTCCCTAAATTTAAGCTTAAGCAAGTTGACTACAATTCAAATACAATCAAATTTTCCTAAAATATCTCTACATCCCTAAAATTAAGCCTAACCAAATCTACCCCAATTCAAATGCAGCCATTCAAAAATAGAAAGAGATGTACTATATAATATAGGAGTCAAATATTAGGGGTGTTCATGGTTCGGTTTGGATCGGTTTTCCCTAAAAAGAAACCAAACCAAGTAAAGTCAGTTTTTCAAATATTAGAACCAAACCAAACCAATTAAGTCGGTTTTTTCTTGATTCGGTTTATGTCGGTTTTTCGATTTTTTCGGTTATTTATCGGGTTTTTCTTAAATATAAGACATACACTATCAAACACATATTTCGGCGACCACATTTTCAACGTAACAATATCAAATCAATTGCCCTTTGAGAAATCTATTATTTACCAAGATATATTGATGATAATTGAATCAAATAGTAATGAATAATTTAAGGACTCAATTAAAAATATATTATTTTTAACATAAAATAGATTCTTACACTTAACAAAAGAAAACTATCAATCAAACTAGAATGTAAAGGAATAGACCTATATTAAAAGTGCAAACGATTAACATTTACTATAAATTTTTTGAAACTTTGTATAAAAGTATACATATATATAGGTGTAATAATAAATTTAAAATAGCTACTCCTATATTTGGTTTGGTTCTGTTTTTTTTTTTATTATTAAAACCAAAATCAAACAAAATTTGATCGATTTTTAAATTTCAAAACCAAAACTAAACCAAACCAAAAAGTATCGATTTTTTTGGTCGGTTTGGTTTGGTTGGGTTTTCGGATTTTTATGAACACCCCTATCAAATATAATAAAAGTATGAAATCTGTTATAGCATATTTATCTTATACTATTATATTATATTTGTATAATCTATACAATATACTATATAATGTATATATGAAATCTCTTATAGTATATTCATTGTATATTTATATGAGTATTTAAATGCATATTTATTATATTATTCGAGGTGTATTTATTTCTTGTATAGATTAATTTAATGTATAGAAGAAACACAGTATATTCTATACAATATATATATATATATGTGTGTGTGTGTGTGTGTGTATTATACTATATCCACCGTATACTAAATATATAATAATTAATATACCATTGATTGCTAATATAATATATGGGTATTGATTTTGAGTATACTAACATATTATATTTATTAAAAATATACGTAACATAGTTCTTTACAATGCTATATAAAATATAATATTAGAAAATTAATGGTCCAAACGGATTAGATGAGAGAGAACTGTGAGATTATTTTGAATTTAAGGGATTATGTGTTAGTTGGCATCCCTATTTTCAAGTTCCATAGTGAGATATTTCAGGCATATTAAAAGTTGTATCTAATTTAATTAAAAAGTTAAAAAGTTGTACTAAATTGTATATAAAGTAACTTTTTAAAAGTGGTTGTATTTCTTATAAATATCTGTTTCTATTGTTGTATTCCAGGTAAATTTCTCAACATGAATCCCAACTAGCAACTACTAATCACTAAACAAAATCCACAAAAAGGAGAGAAAATGAATACATTAAAAATAAACCACACAACAATCTTCGTGCCAACATTGGCCAACAGAAACAAAGTACAATCAAACAACAATGGCTCAAACAAGAAAAGCCAAGCCATTGATGACCACTTGATACATGAAATGAAAAACAATAACAATAGACTGAGAAAAATACAAAGCTAAACCAAGTGTCTCACATTCCTTAGATTCAACTCCACCATTGATGCACAGCAACCCCTTCATCTATCAACTTCCCATACAATGTCAAACATTGCCAATAAGCCTTCCTCTGGCTTCCATTTTCCTCTTCATAATCATCATCATCATCATCTTCCAATTGGTTTCTGCAGTGCAAGAACAACTCATCCACCAAACATATTGTCTTCTTCTTTATCATTTCCTCCACCACTTCTGCTTCTGCTTTCATCACAACATAGTCCTCTTCCTTCACATTTTTGCTTAACCATTCTGCTGCCCCAAGTAAGGGCACCCCGTTCCCCCATTCCTCTGAATCTTGGATTTCAACATCCAAGTTGTAAACCTCAAAATCTTGATTCTTTGCAGGGTAGTTCCTCTGAAACCATTCTGCTACTCCATTTTTCTCATCAGAAATGAAAACTCTTCGCGGGTAATTCTCAAGCGAATCCCCTAACAACTCAGGAAGAAACTTCATCTTCCTTGAAATTGATTTCACAAGTGCCTTTCTTGGTGGCTCAAACAACACATCCTCTAATCCTTTCAATGCAACTTTCTTATCCTCAGGTGTGCTTCCACAAAGAATATTCTTTTTTCGCGAATTCAGCTCATCGTTTACTGTCCCAATTTTCCTCAGACCAATCATAGTTTTGTCGAATCGTCGTATGTACACAATTCTATAGTTAGCTAGAGCTTTGAGCTCAGCTAAAGGATCATTGCTCAATTGAGTTACCACAATGCCACCAATCTTGAGCACACGATCAATGAACTTACTGTTCCATTTAGTCCAAGCAATTGCAAAATCAAACGTCTCATTTGGAATTGAATTTTTGTTATCCATATCTGAATCATTCACCAAATCAACCACATTGTCATTCAACAACTCCAAATCTTCCGCCAAATGATCATTATTCTCAGAGCTCAAAATGAGTCCTTTTTGGCCCTTTTTAACAAGTCCTTCATCTCCCAAATCACGAAAAAGATTATGCAACATGTTAAAGTCCCTCACATCATCAGAATTCACGTCGATTACGTCGACTGAGCCTCTTAGTATGGACCCAATTGAGGGCAATGTAAGAAGAACCACTGCCAAGAACAAAGACCGTGACATAATCCTTAAAGCCCTAGAATCTGGTAGCTTAATTATCAAAAGGGCATCTTGATTCAGCCCAATTTTAACCCCAGGAAATTGATTCCCCTTTACTTTTCCCTTTTTGGGGCAATACCCGCGACCCAAATCCATCGTTCAACAGCAAAACAATCCAAAATTGTACAGTTATGGAATCAAGACTCTGCAACAATTGATTGTATCTTGTGCTCCTATAGTTGTACGTGACAAATTCTTAACAACTATAAGAACAGAGAGAGAGAGAGAGGAAAAGCCAACGGTGGAAGAGAGGAGAATTTAGCGAGTGCAAAACCTGGCAGCGGTGTGGTTGCCACCCACAAGAGCAACACGGTTAGATCTGATTCTACACCAAAGGAGCAACAATTGTCTAATTCTAGCTACTTCCATGATGTTTTCTTCTTAATGTACTCAATACAGGTCAATTTTTTGTCAAGAAAATTCCATGGAAATTGAGTTTCTAGGTACAACCCCCAGAAATGGAATTAGATGATCTGAAACTCAACAAACATGGAAAAATGAAGGGGGGCAAAAATATTTACGTCTGAAGTTGAAAGAAGAGAAAAATGTGGAAGAGTTAGAGTTAGAGATGATGATGAAAAGAGGATCTTGGAAATGGATGGATTTAATAGGGAGAAATGGAGCTGCTTTTGCATGCGTGTGGGGACCTTTGGGCCGTTGGATTTTATTTCTGCTAATTTTTCGTTTTACTTCTTATTTTTAGCTTCTTTTACCGTGTTTAAAACTTCGCACACTGTGAAATTTTCGCGGTGTAGATAACTCTACACGTATAGATGATTTAAATAATTAATTTAACATGTTATGCATAGGTGATGGAGAAAAACTTGACATATTTTACATTACTCGTCCCTTTGTTAGACAAAAATACATTTACTTTTGGATAAGTTTGGATGCAGTAGAGGACAACATTCATAAATGCTTTAAGTTTGTGGCTTTAAGCTTGGATGCAGTAAAACGCATTATAATACGATGTTTTAGCAAAACGTTGTATTATAATGCGTTTTACATTAAAAAAAATAATTTATTAATTAAAATGCAGTATTATATTATATTTTTCTTTAACGGCTAACTTTTCGTTAAATTAAAACGCAGTATAATACTGCATTTTAGTTAGAAATGTAACCTTTTATTTTAATTGTAAAAGGTATTTTGAGTCCAAAATACCATTATTTAGGTTTCGGACACTCTTCATGGGGCGTGAGGAGTTTACCAAAATCCCTTCGCCGAAAATTTATACTGTATATATAAGGCAAAATATATTGTTTACCTTTATATATTGTGTTTTGAATCCTCTTGACATAGTCCAAAAGCATAGCTTAGTGGTTAAGGGGGTCCAAAATTTCTTTGAAAATCATTGGTTCTCAATCTCCACTAGCTACAATCTCTTTTAATTTTTTTTTAAACCATCTTAACGAAAATCCTGTCTTATTAAAATATCCCTATTAAAGACGGCATTCCTTCCAAAATGGTTTTATCAAGCTAAGAAATCTATACTATATTAAAAGCACGAAGACCCTTAGCGAAAAGTCGTTCGCCTTTTTAACCCTTAAAAAATAAGTTTCATATCAGATAAAATTGTAATTTCAGTCATTTTCCTAATATTTAGAACCTTGGAATCACCTAAAAATTTGCCTATAATATCTTTCCTTATTAAACTAGGTACGGAGTCCTACTATTTAAGAGTTCAAAATCTATCAATATTTTACCTTACATAAAGTGTGCTATTTGAAAATAAATCCATATATGTAACATGTAGGATGTTTAACGTGATTAGCAAATAATTTATATGAAGTCATCAGTTCATCACGAAGCACTATAGAGAAGATATAAAATTCATTCAAAACACAGGCAAGTGAAATTATCTCAACAATAAACAATTAATTACGCATTTTAAAGACATTTATTTTTATCATACAAAATAAATAGTTCGTGTAAAATTAAAGTCATATAAAATTGCACAAGCCTAAATGTGTGTATCTACATTATATTAAAAGCACGAAGGTCCTTAGTGAAATGTCGTTCGCCTTTTTTACCGCTTCAAAATAGATTTCGCACTAGGTAAAATAGTAATTTAATTATTTTTCTAATAATTAAGAGTTTGAAATCAACTAAAATATTGACTACTAAATATTTTCTTATTTTAACTTCTACGAGTCCTAATTTGCACATACATTGTATCTTTAATTTATAAAAGCTTTATTATTATTTCCTTATATTAATTAATTAGTACTTCTAAATTTTATGCAAGGAAATTAAGTGATATTTACGGAAGTCAAATCTTCTCCTCCTAATAATTGTCTAAAGAAGTAAAAACAAGTTATGTAAAGAAAATATATTTGTGTGGAACTATATTTGCACGTAAAACAACATGCTACCTCATAACAATGATTACATAATGTTAAAAAGGCACGTAACTATTATCAAATAATATATTTGAATAATAAAATAAAAATTTTAAAAGTAGAAGTCATTGAAAATAATAAATACTATATCTCGACTCTCATAAGTGACGATTGAAAAATTAATAATTATTCAAGTTCTTCGCTTTTATGTTATTTAAGTAGGATTACATTTATGACCAAAAAGTCCTCAGTCGTCTCAGTTTAAAATAATAAAACACATAATATATCCTAATTGTATAGATTAACTTGTATACTCCAATGAAGGCTTGACATTTTCAAATCTATCCATCTATATTTATCTATCTATATCTATACTACTAGTATTAGTACCTGTGCGGATGTGCGTACACTAATCATGTCAAATATTTAAGTTATTTGTATTGTATGTAAATAATCTTAAAATTTACACTTTCTTAGTAAATATAGATAATCATTGGATATTAACTACATGAAAAAAATTAACCATTATTTTTCTTTTTTGATACCATTCTTGCCGGTGTCATTGGATCCTAAAAATAGTTAGGAAGCAAAATAATAACTCATATTTATGGCAAACCAATCAAATGTTGAGACAATGAATGACTATTTGGATAAGACTTAACTCTTTTTCTACTACTTGAGTTCTTATTTGGTGTGTTTGATATCTCTTAAAAAATATTTCTTTCTTAAAATTACAGTTTCTAAAACATTATTTTTCAATAATAATTATTTTTATAATAATGTAACTGAAAATATTATTCTTAATTCAAAACTCATTTTAGTTGGCTATCTAAAAATATAAAAAATTCTTTAGCTAGTGAGTTATTTTTACTCTATTTTGATATTTGACATTAATCATGTTAAATATCGGAAGTATTTGAATTATATGTAAATAACCTAAACATTTAAACCTTCTAAATAATTATGTATAATCGCCAAATACTAATTAAGAAACACTATATGAAAAAGGACTAACATTTTCTCAATTCTCGTAGTGATTTTTTGCAATATTCTCATAGGTGTCATTGGAACCTAAAAATAGACATAAAGTGAAATAATAACTCATATTTATGGCAAAGCACAAAGGTTGACGCGATATAAACGATTCTTTGATTACGACATGACTCTTATACTACGACTTGAAATCTTATTTGGTATGATTTTATCTTTCAAAAAATATTTCTATTTTGAAATTTCAATTTCTAAACTTTATTTATATCTATATTATATTAAAAGCACGAAGGCCTTTAGCGAAATGTCGTTCGCCTTTTTTATCCATTAAAAATAGATTCCACAGTGGATAAATTAGTAATTTAATTATTAGTTTAAAATTAATTAAATTATTAATTATTAATTCTTTCCTTATTTAAACTATGTAGAAAATCTAAATATTTTAGGAATTCAAAATCAACTATGATTTTTTTTACATAAATTCTTTCCTTATTTGAATTATGTAATATAATTTTTATTCCTTCCATATTATTTGACTTGATAGTATAAAAAGACTTGCTAATTTATAGTACTTTGCCAACGATATGTGATTGCTCCTTAGTAGGTGAGTTCTTTATACTTTTTCCGATCGTTCTATAGAATATTGCTGTTATCTTTGAAGTTTTTTCTTGTTTTAGTTTGTTTTTGCTTTTGTTTTAAATGTTTTATATGGGTTTTGGAAGAATATTTTTCATTAATGTCTTTTTCTTTTCTTATTAACCATCCAATTCAATTTTTTTAGGAGTAAAAGAATATGCTCATTTTGGATTAAAAGATGTTACACATTTAAAGCCTAATGTAGTTCAATATGGATTTCTGTGACTAATCTGCAGGTTTTCTTTCTTAGTCAGAAGATTCGAAATTTTTTGAGGCTACCTTCTTTCCTGTTCTTACTTTACATCCAATTTAATTTTCGTTTAGTAATAAAAAATTATGCCTTTTGAGATTTTGGGTTAAAACTTAAAAGAGAATTTCTCACGTTTGACAAAAAAATTCCAAACACCACTGTAATTCCTTCTACGCTACAGTCAAATATTTCATACTTAAGATGGCTAATATTAAGAATTTTGATCAATCTATCCATATATATACTATATTAAAAGCACGAAACCCCTTAGCGAAATATTATTCGCATTTTTTACCCTTTAAAAACTAATTTCATATTAGATAAAATTGTAATTTAGTTGTTTTCCTATATTTAGGACTTCTAAATCAAATAAAATTTTAGTTATTAAATTTTTCCTTTTTTGAACTAGGTAAGAAATTCTAATATTTAGAACTTTAAATGAATAATATTATTTTTTCATATTTAGATTTTGCAGAAGTTGTAAAAGTATGTATAATAACAAATATATTACCAAGCACACTATTATGATGGATAGTGGTACAAAGTTTATGCGTAGAACAGTAGCTAACACTTTAAAAATTTATCCCATTTTCAAAATCAACTAAAAATTTGTTATCCTTTGAATCATGTAAGAAATTTTAAATAAATTAGTATTTTAATTATCTAATATAAATTATTTATTTATTTAGAGAAGATGTAACATAATTGTAATCTATTAATTTTAGACGTAATATAATGGTTAATACTTTAGAGAGTTATCCCTTTTTGAAATTCATTGTAATATTATTTATCAAATCATTCATTAATTAACTATGTAAGAAGTCTTAATATAGGACTTTAAAATCATTTAATATTTTAATTATCTAATATAACTTATTTATTTATTTGGATAATATAACATTACTGTAATTCTTTGCATGTGTGTGTCTATATATATATATATATATATATATATATATATATATATATATCATAATACACTTGCATATCAAATTTGTGCTACTTTTTAACCCAAAAAATATTTTTATATAATATTTAAATATAAAATTCAATAATTAAAATAAATAACAAAATTTAAAAATATAAAAGATATAAAAGAGGTAAGGAAAAAGAGAGTTCATAAAAGTAGTTGACCAGAGTCAACAACATTAATTATTCTACATATAAAGATTCAAAAATAAAATATGATCATATTAGTTTTTTAATCCGTTGGAACATAGAATTCATAGTATATACTTATACTATGAATTATTTTCATTTATATTGAGAATAAATAATTAAGTATCTAAATTATATAACTAACTAGCTAAAGAATCCTATTAAATTCTTTTTCAAATTTATCATAAAATAAAAATACATTTTCAAGTTTACAAACTCTTTATTAGGGTACATAAATTTATTTTTATAGAAAAGAGCACTGACAGTGAAAGAAATAAAAAAATCAATATAATATAGTATGAGGGTCAGATTGATAAAATGCAAATTTGAAGTAATAAATATGAAATAGTAAAAGATAAGTTGTATTCTATTTGAGTTGTCATAAATTAACTTTTTCTTTGTTTGCATTTATTCCAGCAAATGACCGGTCCATTTTTTTTATATATTAATTATTTGTTGTAAATTGTTAACAAAACGTTAGTCAATTTTAGATTTTGTATTGTCATGTATCAAATTAATATTTAAGAGCTATAAGCTAAACTTCTCATTTCCAAAACTCTAAAGATCAAAGATTAAATTTCTTGATATATATTATTCATCAAATCATTAAATAATAGTTTGAAAAATATATTTATATTATTTATTTTCAGTATAATTTTCTTAAAGATTCTCATAAAGTCCTCAAAATCACAATAAGGCATTTGCAAAATTTAATGGGATATGATTACTTCCTTTATTGAGCTATAGCTTGATAGGGTCAACATTCATTATTTTTAGGAACTTATAATTTTTTAAAACTTTTATAACTCAAACACATTATTTGATACTCCCTCCGGTCCAATTTAATTAATTTTTTTACCTTTTTAGTAGTCCATAATATATAATTTTTTCAGGTATCAAGAAGGAATTAATTTTTTTTTTAAAATTGCCTTTGTAGTATTTGTTGTATTTGAACAAATTAAGATTAATATGGTCTTAAGATTAATATGGTCAATTTTATTGTTAATTAATGTTCAAAGATAAAATTTTTAATATCAAACAATAAAAAAATCAATTAAAGTGAACCAACAAGAGTAATATCTATGTGATTTTTTAAACTTATATACTTATCAAAAGCTCGTACCCTAACCTTAGCGAAATGTTGTCCGCTTTTTTTTACCCTTTAAAATAGAGTTTACACTCGACAAAATCATCATTTAAATTTTCTTCTAATATTTAGGAGTTTTAAATCAACTAAAACTTTGAAGTGCTATATAAGAAATCCTAATACGTAGGATATTAAAATTAATTAAATCTTTACCTTATATAAATTAAAATATTCACTTATTCTTTTATTTATGTAGACCAAGCAAGGGAAGTTTAGCATCAAGACAATGTATATAGCAGCAAGGTTTCAATTTTAGAAAGTTACATGGAAGAATCTTGTGCTGGGAGATGTTACTATACCAAGGCATCTATTTATTCTGTGGCTAGCTCTCAACCAAAGGTTAGCAACAGTGGATAGACTGGCAAAATGGAAGATTGATGTGCCAAATGAATGTGTGTTATGCACTAGCCAGAAAGAAGAGACGCTGGATCACCTTTTCTTTGAATGTGCTTATGCTAGATCAATATGGGCTGCATTAGTAGGCTGGTTGAAAGAAAAGCACAATGTTGGAAGCTGGGAACACGAATTAAAATGGCTGATCAAGAGGACAAACAGCAGCAGACCACGAGCTCAAGTTCTCATATTTCTATTTGCAGCAACAATTTATTACACATGGATGGAGAGGAACAAAAGAAGATTTCAGAACCAGTGTATTACATATGCAGAAAGAGTTCGAGAAATAGCCATGCAGCTACATATCAAAGGCCAGAACATGAGCAAATGGAAGTCAATGTTAGAACAGTTAAATAGATATCCTAGCGGAAACAATGTATAAATCACGAAGAGATTAGGAAAAGTACATAACTGTAGTTATGAGAATAGAAAGATCGTAAAGGATCTAACTCTAGAGGCCCATGGGCTAGCGAATGTAAATATTTCAATTGGTTAAATATAAATTTTAATTTGACCAAAAAAAAAAATTACGAACATACATATATGACTTTGATAACCATTTCAAAGTTCCAATTGGATGTACACTTCTTTTCTAATATTTAAATTATTGTATATATGTAAAATTATATAATTATTTTCTCAAAAAAACATACTTTTATCGTTAAATATTTAAAGTGTAATCCATATTTTGATTACCTATAAGTTTAATATTTTTTGACGGTAAAAAATTATATCGTACTATGAATAATTGTAAAAGATAATATTTTAAACAATATGGGAGAAAAAGATAAAAAAAAAATGAAAAACTATATATACAACCTACTGCAGTCTATCATTAAAGAATTAAACATATAACTCTTAACTTTAATATTTTCTGACGGTAAACATATAACTCTTAACTGACCATATTTTGACTATCTGTAACTCTTAACTGACCATAACAATTTATACTACTATGAATAATTCTAAAAGTTTAGTTTTGTGAAAATAATAGAGAAAGGTAATGGAACAAATAAGAAACATAAATATACAACTCACTGGAAACAAGGTAAGATATTCTTAGTTTGGTCATCTATATTTATATGACTAAAATAATGTACAATTTTTTCAATATTCTTCTTAATTCTAACAAAATATAAAGATTTTTTCAACGTTAATTCTAACAAAATATAAAAGATGAATAAATTATTATTATAATCTTATTATTACTTTCTTTATAATAAAATTCCGCTAATTAATCGCACAAGACAGAAGATAATCACTTAACTTGGTGAATTGGAGGTAAAACGTAAATAAGACGTCTGAGGTAGGTGGGCCGAAAGTTATTCTTTTATTAAGCTTGCCAAATCGATTAACTTCAACATTGTAAAAAACTTACCTTTATTTATATATTTATTTATTTTATATCTCAAAATAATATTTAATAATATTTACGTAATCTTTATGGATTGACGTGATACACACGTGCAACACATGTACATTAAAACTAGTTATAATAATGATGCAAATGAAGATATTATCCTTAATTTAAAATTCACTTTAATCGGCTATCTAAAAATTTAAATGATTCTTTGGTCGGATTTATTTCAGTATGACTTCACTTTTAGTTTATTGATATCTTTAGCCCCAGAATTTAAATTTTTAATACCCTATATATACAAAAATTTTGTTCTTTGAATCATTAAATGTTAAATTAGTTGATTATTATTATTATAAAATATTGCATAAATTGTCTTAAAATTGTCAAGTAGTTTATTTTTCGACACCATACTTGACTTAACCTCAATGTAAACTACTCAAATTGCATTCCAATTCAAATTCGAGTATCATATTAGTTTGTTAGTAATAGTGATTTTTTTAAAAATGACACATAATGTAAATTAAAAAAAATATTCTAAGATATCCTTATCTTATAATCTATGGATTTGAGTTGAAAAAACAAATATTTAAAATCGATGAGATTAACTTTCAAATTTTTTATACTCAACAAAGATAAAACATAAGAAGAAACTTGTTGTCATCTTTTATTTCTCGTTTTTAGATCTTTCTAACGTTTTTTTCAATATTTATTTTCTTTTATCTTATTTTTATGTCATTATTTCTTTTGTTACAAAAAATTAATTTATTTCACTATAAAAGAATGAGTTTTAATAAAAATTGTCTACCTATGAACTTTAATTATATTTTTAGTCTTTGGTTGAAATTATTTCATATTTTTCTTTTGGCTTTATCTAATCAGCCTAAATAGGTGCTCACCCGACCACTTAAATTAAAAAATTGAATGATGTATAATTTATATATAATCCATATATAATATGTGTATAATCGTGTGTTGTCGGTATATCATCTATTTATATTAGCTATAAAAAGTAAACAATAAATATGGCCGGATATTATGTAAATATTTCATAAGATTTCGTTTTTTTTAGTTTATCCATGATATACTTCTATTATAATAATTTTAAAACTCTTTACTAATGTTAAAAAATATCTTATCTTTGAATTGAAAAAGTAAAGAGTTTTTTTGAAATAATTTGTTTACATTTTAAAAAAATATTTCACGTCATACCAATTTTTTCTTTATATATACTCTTTGTTACACTTAAAAGTCGCTATAGAAACTATCAATTAGAAACCAGTTTATCTCTTATTGAGTTTGAAAAAAAAAAAGCCTTTCACATAATCTAATGATTCAAAACTAATATTATTCAACAACAAAAAATATTATACCCTTGCAATATTGGCTTGCCTACAGCTAAATGAAGGGGTTTCAGCTTATACCCTTCAATTCCTTGAATGTGCTAAATTGCAATTAATGATAGCAATTGTATAGCCAAAGTTTTGTTATTTGTTTGATGTCCACTTATGCAAATTGACTCTTCAAACAAATAATCTTCAAGAAGAAAAAAGAAACAACTTTTTTTTTTCTAATATTGACTAATTTTGTGATGTTTCTTTCTCCAGCATGTATGTTTAATTTATTAAATATGTAAGTAAACTTTTATTTGGTTTTGTAAACTCTTTTTTGTTATTTAGATAAACATAGACGTGTACCCTATATATTACATTTATTTAAAAGAATTTCGTTTTAATCAAATGTAGCTACGATGTTTCAAAGATCTATACTTATTGAATTTTAAATGTGAAAGAGTTTTATAGTTATATAAAGTGTTTTTTTTTCTAGAGGCGAAGTAATATTTAAATAATTATAAAAAATAACAAAAGTACCTAATATGATTGCATATGATCATTAACTGAATTAAGTATGATAACATGATAAAAAAAATATTTTTAATTTAAATTCGAATTTTAGAACTTTATCTATAAATTCAAAATTATCTTTTAATTCAAATATATATATAATATTTATTCGTATTTAACTAAAATAGTCAAATATAGAATAAAGTTAACATATACTATTGACATTTATTAGCTTGCCACTTGGCTTAATCACAATGTCAATTATATATGGCAACTTTCTTGCTTTAATATATATATATATATATATATATATATATATATATATATATATATATATATATATATAGATAGATAGATATTAAAAACACGAAAACCTTTAGCGAAATATCGTTCATCTTTTTTTACCCTTTAAAATTAGCTTTCACGTTGGACAAAATAGTAATTTAAGTTATTTTCCTAAATTGTAGGAATACTCATTTAATTATTTCGATATATTTAGAAATACTCTCTTAGTCATTTCCCAAATACTTCATATAAACTCTATCTAGGTTTAGGGTATTAAATCCAAGCACTTCACGAGTATTCTTTTTATATGAGGTTTATGAGTATTTTTTTTTGTTACAAAGATTTAGGTTTAGTTATCCTAATTTACTCTTTTGCTCCAGTCTTAGGAGTTCTTTTTAAAAGTTTACGGGTATTTTGTTAAACATGATTATTTAATTATTTCTCTTGTATTTAGAATTTTGATAGCAACTAAATTTTTTGTTATTAAATCATGCTTGGGAGCAAGAACAAATATCTAGCGATCACAAAAGTAGTAATCTCAAAAGTTCATTGATCACGCCCAATTATGCCTTATAAAAGGACAATGCGGACGTTACAAATATAACCTGAGTATTTATGCCTAGAGTCGAATCCACAGAGAATTAACCTATCAATTACTTTTGTTGGACTTACTAAATTCTTTAGAATCAACTTCCCCAAACGTTGTGAATAACAGTTGATGGTATATTTAATAACTAAGATTGAAAATCAATAAACAGTTATAAACTAAATATGCTTAAGTTGTGAACAATAATGAGAAGGTTCTAAGGTAGTGATTTCCCCTATTGATGGAATCCCTTCTGTTTATGTTTCATATAGATTTACCAACACATCTCTATCAACCATAATCACTCTTTTTACCGTGAATCTCTCCCGAGTAATCACGATAATTTACTAGGTGCACTCTCCCGAGATACGCTAGCTGGCTTTGTTTCTTATAGTTCACTTTAGATTGCACCCAAGACTTCGTTATCCCTAATCCCGCCTTTAAACCCGCAGTTATAGATCCCTCTTATACTTTGGGAGTGGTGTTGTTCAACAATCACCTAAATATGCACTCTCTCCCGAGTTATGCATACTAAATAGGCACAACTAATTGAGGATCCTGTCAATTAACTACAACAAGCACGTAGTTGAACAAATAGAGATTAAACTGGCAAACTATATTAACATAATCAAGAAATTCATCCTTCAATAGGTTCCATCAAAACCCTAGACAAAGGATTTAGCTACTCATGACAATGGGTAAATAAACTATGAAAATATTCATGATCAAAATTGCAAGAAAAATAAAGAGAAGAAGAAAATATGATGTTTTGGGTGATCTCTCACACTTGTTTCTCTTGCCAAAGTACTTTCTAAAACATTACATGCCTCCTTTGGACGAGTTCTATTGTTTAATATAGGGTTTGGGCTAAAATTTCCGTGTTTTGCACTTCAGTCCCTCAATTTTCCGCTTCCTATCGCGGTCCTACCGCGGTCATGCCAGGACCGCGGCCAACTAGCCTCTCAGAATCCGCAACAGCCTTCTGCCGCGGTCTGACCGCGGTTACGCCGGGACCACGGCAGTCCATCTCTAGTTCTGGTTTTGCTGCCTTCGCGTGGTGCACTTAGCGGATATTGTAAGATTGGCCTCTTTTTCTTAGTAATTGATCCCAAAATACTCCATAGACTTCTTTTATTGTATATCTGCAAAGCATGAAAAGCACTAATCAGAGCATTTTGTTATCACTTTTTACCATAAAAACTATACAAGAAGGTGGTTCTTTAGGGCCTAATTATAGTCCAATTCACCTATTATCAACACCCCACACTTAAATCTTTGCTCGTCCTCGAGCAAGTTGAACCACACTTCTAGGCCTAATCGTTCGATGCATTACCCAGTTTATGTCACACCCGCCATTATGAAAGAACAACCTAAGCAGTGCAACAACCACACCTCAGATGAAGACTCTAATGCCATGCCACACTCGTGCTTACTCTAGTTACTCTAAACAGAGGTGAAAACTTGCTTTTTCTTCCTGAGTCACATGCCCCTCACATCATATTTCTGAGAGAAGTTCCACACACATAAAATCAAGCAACAAGGAACTATAGATAGAACGAATCCACTCACTCTCAGCAAAGAACATTCACATGCCACACAGATACACCATAAGCTTGCCCTTAGTGTAATACTCTACTAATCAAGTTATTCAGTCCAAGATCAAGAGGTCTTTATTTGGTTATAATGTAGGCTAAGGGACGGGTAAGATATATTTGGATATAGTGACTAACCTCTCTAAGCACTTTTAATACAATCGTTCCCTTTATTCCAATTTCCATGTTCAACCCAATCATTCTTCCACACTTGTTTCATAGGCTACCCCCACTTTTCTTTAGGTGCAACTGGCCTCTCTTTTTTTTAACAGCTATTGTACCATTCAAGTATTTTCCTGAGTTTCTTTTTCCTACTTCATTACTACCCCACACTTTGATTTTTATATGCTCTTTAACGATTCAAGTGCTTCTAGGAGGTACAGGTTCAAACAATCAAACTATTCAAACACAGGGATGTAGGTTGTTGTAAGGTTATCAAAGAACAGGCTTCAGGCTCGAAGGGGTTAACTATGGCAATATGTACAGGTGGATTCATAAGTATACATGCTACACAAGGAAATGCCTCAATCATCTCTAAGACCAAACAACTTCTATTTCGCATTGCAGACATACATGGCAAGTTCTAAGTATCGTATGCAAGCACAGAATACAAGTATTATCTCACACACACTTGGCATGTAACTCATTCCGAATTAGTTTGTCAACACACTCACGTGAGCGTTCAAGAAAGACAAGGTGTGCAGAATTAAGGCATAAAATTACGAGTCTACAAACGAGCCTAGACGTCGCACCCTCAAGTTCGTTTTAGTTATTTGCAGGTGTGTACATTACGGGTTGCATTCTTGCCTTCACCCATCTTGATCCAATAGAGTCCTAAGGGTCCTAAAAATATTAAATAAAAATCTACCTGACCCGGTTCAAGAAAAGCCCTTGGAAAAGAACCGTGGTCAAAAGAAAAACCAAGGAGGAATTACTACACTACCTAAAAAGAAAAAGAAAAAAAATTAAAAAAAATCTAAATGGACTACTTCCCTCAAGAGTACTGTCCAAGTGGTCCGTCCTCAGGAAGAGTCTCCTACATTTATTTATTTTACAACCAATGTATATGTACACTAACAATACACCACTAAAGCAAGTCTCTCACCCTACACAAAAAGAATATGGCATGTCCCCATGTCATAACACAAATATAGTGCAGAAGGGTAAGAAGACTTCCCTGAGCGTCACTCGGAGTCGGAGACGGTGCTGGGATCCACATGACAAGCCTTCCCCAAAGCACGGAACCAAGCCATCATCCGGCTCTCAGACCTAGCATGCCGCTGAGACATGACATCCATACGTACATGCAAGCCATCCACCGAGGAGTGAAGATCTGCCACCTCTTCCTCCAAAGAATGCAACATGGGTCGGCTGGACTGTGATCTAGAGAACCCTTCCCTAGTATGGGGTTGCCTAGAGGATCCGGCTCCATCATAGGATCTCCTGGATGGTGCCATGGGTGCTGGGGCGTCATCCTCATCATCAAGCTCAATGGTTGTGGGTGCATCTCTGCCCACTGTGATCTTTGAAGCTCTGAATACTGCTTTTACGGGCAAAGCTCCATCTGTAGGATTGGTGGGGACACCATCCAGCAGACACAACTTCGTCACAAGTGAGGGGAAGTAAAACCCCTTAGATAGCAGAGGTGACCGAAGGATCATTTCATCTCCAATAATTCTCGCCACATCAAAGTCTTTCTTGGTGACGAAGCACCACACCAATAGCGCCCGTAGGTGGTTCACATCTGTCGTGTTGCCCGTGGGAAATAATCGGCTACAAATAATGGTGAACCAGCACTTAGCCTCATGTGTGAACGACTTGGAGTGAAGGGTAATGTTCTCCTGTATCCAGATTGGTCGACCCCCTGCGCAGATTGTCACAATCATAGTGTCCTAAGTGACCCCTTGGGCGTCGTGGTAATGATCAATGTCACCAATGAACTGGGGCAGCTGCAAGACCTGGCGAATCTTCAGAATTGAGGCATCCACCACCCTGCCCCGCACAATCACAGACCGGCACAAATTTTCTGGGCAGTTCGCGTAGAACTCCCGGACTATCATCGGGTCTGCCGTCTCAGGTTCATCAAACAAGAATTCCATCTCCCTCCGTCTGATTTCCTCATACATGTCTGCTTTTTCCATACTGAGGGTAGCCCTGTCAACAGGAATCTCAGGGATAAAGCTTTTGGTGGCCTTAGCATGAAACGCGTCCTCGGCCTCCTGTGACTGGAACCTGGTGGCATTATATGTTGGCATTTGGGAAGTGCTTGCCGAGCTCTTTCGCCTTTTTCGGGCCATATTACCTGCAGACAATTCAGGGTAACAATCAGATGCATCCTAACATGTGCTAGTTGGATGGGTACTCAGACTTCGCCACCCGATGGCACCAAACAATTTCCTTTTGTCAAACAATGGCAGTATACCCAATTAGTAAGGTGCCCAAAGTTGACAACCTCCACTATTGCCCTCACACCACTATTAATGCTACAATTCCGCCATATAATACCCCACACAATCTCCCACAACTGAATCATGTCAAATGCTACCACCACCATAAACTAAGAAGGGCACAAAGTGCTCCAAAATTTTACAACATACCCCCAATTTTCGGCCATTTAGACCCCTCACCAAGCTTCACCCTAAAAAATTTGTTTAGGCCTCCAAACTTTATAAAAATCACCCCCAAGTTAAGCACAATGAAAACCCAACCATTTAAACATCAATCATGGCCAAAAGAAGCAAATAATGGATAAAAGGAAAGAAAAGAAAGAAAGAAAAAAATAAAAAATAAAAAATTTACACTAAAACACTACACTAAGTTATGTAAAAGAAAGAGAAAAGAATAGAGAAGCTTACCTTGAGAAAGAATGGAAGGGATAGGTTGTGGAGAGAGAGAGATGGAGAAGAAAGGAGGGGCAATTGGGAGATGGTGTGAAAGAGAGAAGAGAAGAGAGAATGGGATGGGGGATGCGGGTGGGTGAAGAGAAAAAGGGTTTGGGTGAATAGTGGGGGGTTAGGTTTATTAAAAGGGGGGAGAAAAAAAAAATCTGCACTTACCTGGCCCGCGTTGGTCTGCCGCGGTCCTACCGCGGTTACGTTGGGACCGCGGTAGACCCTTTTCAGAGAGTGTATTTGACCGTGGTCCTACCGCGGGTACGCTGGGACCGCGGTAGACCTCTTTTAGAGGAGGTCCTTGACCGCGGTCCGACCGCGGTTACGCTGGGACCGCGGTCTGGGTATGTTTCTGCTACTACTTTTTTTTTTTGAAGTTATGCATTACACTTACAACACATTCGTGGGTTTCCTCCCACGCAGCGCCTGATTTAACGTCGCGGCACGACTCAGATGAGCGCATTTAAGGCTCGCTCGACCTCTATGGTTCAGTCAGGTGTAGCTCAGACACTTCCTTTGGTTCGCTTATGCCCACATATAGTTTCAATCTCTGCCCATTGACTCTAAATGTACGAGAGTCTTTCTCTGTGGCAATCTCGACAACACCTGAAGGGAAAACTTCGACCACTCTAAATGGTCTAGACCATCGCGACCTGAGTTTACCCAGAAATAGCCTTAATCATGAGTTATAAAGCAACACCATATCTCCAGGATTGAAATTTCGCTCCATAATGTTCTTGTCGTGCAACCTCTTCATTCTTTCCTTGTACAACCTTGTGCTCTCAAAAGCAAGATGTCTGAACTCGTCGAGCACATGCAATTCTGTGATCCTCGTTGTGCCCGCAGCCTCGATGTCTAGATTCAGCTGTTTCAGTGCCCACCACGCTCTTTGTTCAAGTTCCACTGGCAAATGGCAGGCCTTCCCGAATACCAACTTATATGGTGACATACCAATCGGTATTTTAAAAGTAGTTCTATAGGCCCAGAGTGCATCATCTAACTTTTTCGCCCAATCAGTTCTTGTGGCGTTCACAGTCTTGGTTAGCACACTCTTTATCACTCTGTTGGACACTTCAACCTGCCCACTAGTTTGTGGGTGATAAGGGGTAGCCACCTTGTGGCGTACATCATACTTTGCAAGCAACTTCTCGAAAGCTCTATTACAGAAGTGAGTGCCTCCGTCACTGATAATCGCTCTTGGTGTCCCAAATCTAGTGAATATGTTCTTCTTCAAAAACCCCACCACCACTCTTGCATCATTAGTGGGCAACGCTGCAGTTTCTACCCATTTGGACACGTAATCCACAACAACAAGTATGTACTTATTGCCATAGGAGCTAACGAAGGGACCCATGAAGTCAATCCCCCAGACATCAAACACTTCCACCTCTTGAATTGGGTTCATGGGCATCTCATGGTGATGGGAAATGTTCCCGGTCCGCTGACATTCATTGCAACCCTTCACCCATTGATGCGCATCTTTAAACACTATTGGCCAAAAGAATCTGGCCTCAAGCATTTTCGCAGCTGTCATGACCCCTCCAAAATGTCCTCCATAAGCCGATGCGTGACAAGCCTGCAAAACAGACGATTGTTCTATCTCGGGGACACACCTCCGGATCATATTGTCAACACAAATTCTAAACAGGTAAGGCTCATCCCAATAATACATGCGGCAATCACGATAAAACTTTTTCTTTTGTACAGATGAAAGGTCATAGGGAACTATACCGCAGGCCAGGTAATTTGCAAAATCTGCATACCATGGCGCTTTCTCAAGATTAGTAGCGAGCAGCTGCTCGTCTGGAAAGCTTTCCAGAATATCTTCAGCCTCAACTGCATTTTCAGCTCCCTCAAGTCATGATAGATGATCAGCGACTTGGTTCTATGTGCCTTTACGGTCATGAATTTCAAGGTCGAATTCTTGCAGCAACAACACCCAATGAATCAGGCGCGGCTTAGACTCCTTCTTATCGATCAAGTACCTGAGAGCTGCATGATCAGTCTGTACAATTACCTTAGAACCAATCAAATATGATCTGAACTTGTCGAAGGCAAACACACAACCAACATCTCCTTCTCAGTCATAGTATAGTTCAGCTGAGCTCCACTCAGCATTCTACTAGCATAGTAGATTGGATGTATCAGCTTGTCCTTCTGCTGTCCCAACACTGCCCCCACTGCGTAGTCACTGGCATCACACATGAGTTCGAATGGTTGCTCCCAGTTAGGGGCAACAATGATAGGTGTTGTGACCAGTCTCTTTTTCAGCTCCTCGAATGCTACCCTGCAATTATCAGAAAACAAGAAAGGGTGATCTTTTTCTAACAACTTACAGAGAGGGTTGACAATTTTTGAGAAGTCTTTTATGAATCTCCGGTAGAAACCGGCATGCCCACGGAAGATTCTGATTGCTTTGACTGAAGTTGGAGGAGGTAGCTTTGCTATTACATCCACTTTAGCACGATCCACCTCAATTCTTTTGCTTGACACCCGGTGCCCCAAGACTATGCCTTCTTGTACCATAAAGTGGCACTTCTCCCAATTCAGAACCAGGTTAGTCTCAATACACCGTTTCAGCACATGCGTCAGATTTATCAGGCACTCATCAAATGAATTCCCCACCACTGAGAAGTCATCCATGAACACCTCCATTATGTCCTCTACCATGTCAGTGAATATGGCCATCATGCACCGTTGGAATGTGGCGGGTGCGTTGCATAGGCCAAAGGGCATCCTCCGAAAGGCATAAATGCCATAAGGGCAAGTGAAAGAGGTCTTCTCTCTGTCCTCCGGTGCAATGGAAATCTGGTTGTATCCTGAGTACCCGTCCAGAAAACAGAAGTGTGACCTCCCTGCCAGTCTGTCTAACTTCTGATCAATGAAGGGAAGTGGGAAGTGGTCTTTCCGGTTGGCTAGATTTAGCTTTCTATAATCCATGAAAATTCTCCAGCCCGTGACTGTTTTTGTAGAGATCAATTTATTGTTATCATTCTTAACTACTGTCATACCACCCTTTTTAGGTACACATTGAACTGGGCTAACCCAGCTGCTGTCAGAGACTGGGAAGATAATTCCCGCGTCTAACCACTTTATTACTTCCTTCTTCACCACTTCTTTCATGTTGGGGTTCAGCCTTCTTTGGTGTTCCCTGAAAGGTTTGTGTCCCTCTTCCAGTAGAATTTTGTGCATACAGTAAGCGGGGTTGATCCCCTTTATGTCTGCCATGGTCCACCCAATGGCAGTCTTGCACTCCTTAAGTACCTGCAAGAGTTGTTGTGCCTGCACATCTAACAAACTAGATGAGATAATAGCAGGTAATGTGGAGTTAGGTCCAAGGAATTCATACCTGAGATGGTTGGGCAATGACTTTAACTCCAGTTTTGGCGGTTCTTCGATAGATGGCTTGGCTGGAGAAGTCTCTTGATTTTCCAAGTGCAAGGGCTCAAATTCTAGAGTTCTATCCCAGAACCCTCCACCCTCTAATGCGAACACCCATTTCGCCAGTTCCTCTCCATTCACCTCATCCAAATTCATCAAACATGCAGCAAATGGGTCCTCAATGGTTAGCACCTCATCATCGGTCTCTACGATTACATCCACGACATCAATAAGAGAACAATTGGTGAATTCACTTGGGCGCCTCATAGATTTCTGCACATTGAATGTTATCTCCTCATCGTTCAATATCATCTTGAGCTCCCCGGTTTCACAATCAATGAGAGCTATCCCTGTGGCCAAGAATGGTCTTCCCAAAATTATGGGAATCTCTTCATCCACTCGGCAGTCTAAGATCACAAAATCTGCAGGGAACACAAATTTCCCTACCTGAACTAGCACATCATCCAGTATACCAAAGGGTCGTTTCACTGTCCTGTCAGCCAGCTGCAACAACATAGAGGTGGGTCTAGCTCTTCCAATGCCCAGCCTCTTATAAATTGCCAGGGGCATAAGATTGATGCTGGCCCCTAGATCACACAGCGCTTTAGCAAAAACAAAATTACTAATAGTGCATGGAATTGTAAATCTCCCTAGGTCAGACAGCTTTTCTGCAATTGGTCTAGTCACCACTGCACTACATGTCTGAGTAAGAGTAACTGTGGCCAAGTCTTGGAAATCAAACTTTCGGGACATCAAGTCCTTCATCATTTTTGCATACCCAGGCATCTCCTTCAAAGCTTCAATCAATGGTATGTTTACCTGGATTTGTTTCAGCATTTCGAAGAACTTCTTATATTGTTCCTTCTTTTGGTACTTAGCCAGCCTCTGAGGAAAAGGTGCAGGAGGTCTCTTCTTCCCAATCAACTGGGACTGATCCTTATCAGCTGCTACATCAACTACTGGTTCTTGGACTGTCTCAGCTTCTTTCTCGGTCGCATTCTGGATGCTATTTTCTTCCTGGGCAGGCTGGACTGGCACCTCCGTCTGTTTCATTGACTCATCCAGCTCAATGGGCACTGGCATAAGTGTCTCAGCTTGTCTAGTTTCTCGAGCCCTCTCTTGCTCTACATCCAGATCTTTGCCATTACGTAGACTTACAGCCATCAGCTATTTTGGGCCTTGATCTTTTGGATTTATCTGGGTATCTGCAGGTAGTGTCCCATGAGGACGATTGTTCAGAGACATAGAAATTTGGCCCACATGCACTTCAATATTCTTGATTGCTGCATCATGTGCATCCACTCTCTCATTAATCTTTGCATTAGACCCAATAACCTGCTGCATCATTGCCTTAAGTCTAGCAAACCCATCTTCCTGCTTTCCACCATGCTGCTGCTGAGGAGGGTGATACCCCTGCTGCTGATTCTGATTATTATATCCCTGTGGCCTTGGGTAAGGTGCCATATTGTTAGGGGGTCTCATACCTCCCATGTTTCCATTGTTGAACTGTGGATGAACTGGCTTGTATTGCTGATTTTGCTGGCCCCAATTCTGACCACCCTGTCTCTGGCCTCCATAATTAGACACATAATTCATGTCTTCAGGGTAGTGGTGATGATCATGTTCTGCATTCCATTGGTTACCGATTGGCTGACTAATGCAAGATGCGCACAAGCCCCCATTGGTAGTATCTACGATGTGTACCTGCTGCTTCTGCCCTGACTCTTCCACCTTTTTGGTGAGTATACTCATCTGTGTCAATAAGGTGGCCATATTTTCAGCCATAGAGTTGGATGGATCTAAGGGCACTGAGTGAACCACTGGAGTGATAGGTGCATTCCTGGTTGTCCATCCCGAATTTTGTGCCATCTTGTCAAGCAGACTCTGGCCTTCTCTCCATGTTTTGCTAAAAAATGCTCCACCAGCTGAAGCATCAACAATGTTCTTCACGCTATCTGACAATCTCATGTAAAACCGCTGCCCCAACATCAGATCTGGAATACCATGGTGCGGGCATATAACCAGCATCCCTTTAAAGCGCTCCCATGTTTCATGCAGTGTCTCCATTGGTCTCTGTTTAAAACTCAAAATTTCATCAATTTGTTGAGCAGTCTTATTGGGTGGGTGGAACTTGTTATGGAATTGCCTGACTAACTCATCCCAAGTTGTTATAGAATTTATGGGAAGTGAGTTTAGCCAAGTTTGGGCAGCTCCTGCCACTGAGAATGGAAACAATAACAGCTTGATTGCTTCAGGAGTTACGTTGGGATGCCTTTGGGTTTTGTAGATAGAGAGGAAGTTTTTCAAGTGCTGCTGAGGATCTTCTACTTGCGACCCCGAAAATAGTCCCTTGTTCTGCAACAAGTGCAGCAAGTTATTCGTAATTTGGAATGACTCAGCCTGTATCTGCGGAACTACAATGGTTGTGGACAAATTTTTAGTTGTGGGTTGTGCCCAGTCATAGAGAGCAGCCTCTGGCATTATTGGTACTGCTGGGTTTTCCTCGTGATCCCCCATGACTGTTTCGACTTGTGCAGTTGTTGGTTGTTGTTTGTTTTTCCGATTAGCCCGATTCAAGGCCTTGAAAACTTTCTCGAGATCTGATAATGCTTCAAATACTTCACTAGATCTCGATGAGTTTCTAGGCATGCACTTCTTTCAATTGTAATTGATAACACCGTTAATTCCCCGGCAACGGCGCCAAAATTTAATCATGCCCAACTATGCCTTATAAAAGGACAATGCGGACGTTGCAAATATAACTTGAGTATTTATGCCCAGAGTCGAATCCACATAGAATTAACCTATCAATTACTTTCGTTGTACTTACTAAATTCTTTAGAATCAACTTCCCCAAACGTTGTGAATAACAGTTGATGGTATATTTAATAACTAAGATTGAAAATCAATAAACAGTTATAAACTAAATATGCTTAAGTTGTGAACAATAATGAGAAGGTTCTAAGGTAGTGATTTCCCCTATTGATGGAATCTCTTCTATTTATGTTTCATATAGATTTATCAACACATCTCTATCAACCATGAATACTCTATTTATCGTGAATCTCTCCCGAGTAATCACGATAATTTACTAGGCGCACTCTCCCGAGATACGCTAGCTGGCTTTGTTTCTTATAGTTCACTTTAGATTGCACCCAAGACTTCGTTATCCCTAATCCCGCCTTTAAACCCGCAGTTATAGATCCCTCTTATACTTTGGGAGTGGTGTTGTTCAACAATCACCTAAATATGCACTCTCTCCCGAGTTATGCATACTAAATAGGCACAACTAATTGAGGATCCTGTCAATTAACTACAACAAATACGTAGTTGAACAAATAGAGATTAAACTGGCAAACTATATTAACATAATCAAGAAATTCATCCTTCAATAGGTTCCATCAAAACCCTAGACAAAGGATTTAGCTACTCATGACAATGGGTAAATAAACTATGAAAATATTCATTATCAAAATTGCAAGAAAAATAAAGAGAAGAAGAAAATATGATGTTTTGGGTGATCTCTCACACTTGTTTCTCTTGCCAAAGTACTTTCTAAAACATTACATGCCTCCTTTGGACGAGTTCTATTGTTTAATATAGGGTTTTGGGCTAAAATTTCCGTGTTTTTGCACTTCAGTCCCTCAATTTTCTGCTTCCTATCGCGGTCCTACCGCGGTCATGCCAGGACCGCGGCCAACTAGCCTCTCAGAATCTGCAATAGCCTTCTGTCGCGGTCCGACCGCGGTTACGCCGGGACCGCGGCAGTCCATCTCCAGTTTTGTTTTTGCTGCCTTCGCGTGGTGCACTTAGCGGATATTGTAAGATTGACCTCTTTTTCTCCGTAATTGATCCCAAAAGTACTTCATAGACTTCTTTTATTGTATATAGCCTGCAAAGCATGAAAAACACTAATCAGAGCATTTTGTTATCACTTTTTACCATAAAAACTATACAAGAAGGTGGTTCTTTAGGGCCTAATTATAGTCCAATTCACCTATTATCATTTATCAATTCCATTTTTTTAGAATTCAAGTATCATTCTTAACATAAAATATTTAATTTTAAGAATACAAGAGAAAGAAAAGTGCTCGTAAGATTCAATAACATTAATGGTTATACTAACATACAAATTCAAAAGTGATATGCCAGAGTGTTTTTATTATTCTGAATATGAAATTCTTACCGGAAAAAGATTATAATTACAGTTAGATATTAAAACTTGGGAGAGCTAATATTAAGATTTGAATAAACAAAAATATTAAGAATAAATAATTAAGTCCTTAAATTAATTAACCAAAAAAATCTTTGATTTAACTAATTTCTGAAAAATCCAAGTCATTCTTTTCGAAGTTCTTCATATAAATCTGTTATAATATAGTATTAAGAGTCAAATTGTTAAAATACAAACGACAAACAATAAGCATAATGCTTTAAAAGATAAAATATATTCTAAGTGAGTTGCCATTACGGGCCATCCTTGTACATAGTGGTTGGGGAGTTCTCTCTAACTTACTAGGTCAAGAGTTCAAGGCTGAGTAAAAGTGTCAACAAACAACAACAAATGAGGTATTCTAAAATACCCTTTTTTTGTCATTAGTCTTTTTTTCTTTGGTGTATTCATTTAAACAAATGACAACTTCTTATATTTTTCTGTGTACTAAGTTACTTATTGTAAAATATTAATTTAATGTAGGTATTTTAAACTTAGCATTTGATAACTTGCTTTACATGTTCTTCCTGTACTTTATTGATTAAGGTTAGGCACACGTGCAAAAAAACGTACACTAAAGCTAGTATATATTAAAAACATGAATACCCTTAGCGAAATATCGCGAGCCCTTTTTATCTTTTTAATATAGAGTTCACACTGGACAAAATAGTCATTTAATTATTTTTCTAATATTTATGCTTTTTAAATTAATTTAAATTTTGATTATTAAATTTTTTCTTATTTGAGTTAGGTAAAAACTCCTAATACTTAAAAATCTAATATCGAGTAAGATTTTACTTATATATAAATATAAATTCTTTTCTTGTTTGAATTATCTCTTTTTGTAAGAATTATTACTTAAGTTTTTTAAAACTTCCAAAACAACAATCATTTTTAGGGCTGGGCATATATCGGGTATAACCGATAGCCCGAACCGAAAAAAGCTTATTGGAGTATCGATATCGGGTTATTGGGTTAACGGTTCGGTAGCAGTTTAATATTTTTTCACTATTGGGTTATCGGTTCGGGCCTCGGTTTGCCCAATTTCTTAACGGGTAAACCTATAACCCAATAAGAATTAGTACTATTTCAGTTGTGTTTGGACAACAATTGCATTACTAATACTCTTGTTGCTCTTGCTACAATTAGACTTTGAAGAAAGACATTGATCTCTTGATTATGGTTTGGCAGGAAACCAAAAAATTATTATTTATGTTCCTGTTAACTTCTATTTCCAGCGAATTAGAGATGAAATGCTTGTGGAGATGTAGTATCAATTTTTGAGATTGTACGGGTCTTGAATTTGTCAAAATGAAGCATGCTTCAAATATTAGTTGTGGCCAGAACGCAGAAATGGGTAGTATACTATATGTGAATTCTTCTCTTTTTTACTTTACTCCAGTGAATTGTCTTTTTTTTTTTGCTTAACTCTTGATTGAGTTATCTTATCGGGTAAACCGATAATCGAACCAATAATGGCCAATAACCGATTAACCAATAACCGATAAGCGATATCTTATCGGTTCGGTTATCGGTTTATCATATTTATAAACCGATAAATGATATGCAAAACCGATAATATTCACAATCGAATCGAACCGAACCGACCGATGCCCACCCCTACTCTAGAAATCTTTCGTCACACAATACGAATTGTTATCCAAGTTTTGAAAAATATCTTTTTTGGAGAAGGAAGAATGTGTGTGCTTGTTGTTTGTAACAAATTTATGCAGAGAAAAATAAAATTACAGTCACAAAAAACTATAAAAAAAGGATTTTATTGATAAACATTATAGGTTACAACTCAGTTTATCCTTTGATTCTTTCCTCCGATTTACTCTACGTGATTCGAGGGCCTTAGCGACATATTTCTCGAACACAAGACTTTAAGCAAGACATATTTGACATGTCTTTGATCTCTTAATAAATATTCTAAGAGTTTCATGGAATTTCGGAGATCTCATATTTTGATCTCTTTATGCATATTCCGAGAGTTTATGGAATTGCTGAGACTCTCTTTGAAAGACATATGTAGCCTTATTTATAGGCATGAATTTGGGTTTTAGTGGAGTAACCACCAAGTAACCCTAATAGACTCCTAATATTTCAAGAGTTATCTTGAATTTAGGATTTATCTTGATCCGTTAAAATTTCAGTGTCTAGACATGTCAAAGAAATAAAAAAAGATATATATATATATATACTATAATAATTATTCTATTTACTTAAACAACGTAGTAGGTGGCTTTACACATTTCAAAAATGTTATGAATTTTGAAAACAATAGCAACTCCGTTATTTTGGCTATACCTTTTTAGTTAAGCAAGAAAATAAAGCTCTAGACAATTTTTCTTTATGGATTTGAGCCTAAATTAAAATACACAATTAAAATAAATAATCATTTGCATCTAACAAAAAATAATAAAACTAATACACAATTAGTGTTTTATTATCTTAGGTAAAATTATTTTTATTTATGGTGAAACTCCTGCTAAGTTTTTAAAAATTTAGCCCCAAAAAAATAAAATATACAATTGGATCAAATAGTCACTGTATTTTAAAAAGAAATTAAAATACAAAGTTAGATGAAGTATGCATTGTATATTAAGATGAAGCAAGAAGAAATGCACAATTATATTCTAACAAATAAACAATTATATTAGATTGAAAAATATTACATCTGAAAGTTAATTTTTAAATTTTTCTTCACATGCCTAAAGGAGAGTGTATATATCCATGCACTTTACCACGTCAATGTCCAGGAGTAACAACTATCAAATGGCCAACTTTGGAGGTAACTAAGAATATAATTTGTTTAAGGGTGTAACTAATTTTGTGCAAAGCATAGGATTTTTTTTAATATAAGCTCCATATTTTTCGCTCAAAGATTAATATAGTTCTTTTAGAATCCTTTAACAGTAAGTAATTCCATTATAATTTTACTCTTACTTCCATAAAAGAAAATGCTCGTATGCATATGGTTATGTGCTTGAATGGAGAAAGAAAACTCACTCCAAAATGAAGAAAGAGTAGATTAATCAAAATATAGTGATTGAATAATACCTTTTGCAATTGTATTTAGTCTTTTCTAATATGTTGGAAATAATTCATATGACATTTCTTATTGATCACAGAAATAGAATAGTTGTATTTTTGTCGAGTTTCTTCTTTCATTTAGAGTTAGCTATTGGGATCAATAATGTTTAGAAACTTACATGTTTGTTAATTTTAATTTTATAACTCTAACACAAGTTTTAATAGATTATTTATATAATTTTTTAAAATTTATATTCTTTGAAATAGATTACACGCGCATATCTTAAAACTGGTGATTAATAATTGTGTGAATCTCTCTATCCTTCAGTACTCCCCGGCTAACTATTTATATCATTAGGTTAGGTTACTTACAAGTTACAAACAACAAATCATTGAACTAACCTTAAACCTACTTGTTCACTGTCAAAATCTTTCTTGCTAGACCTCTCCGTGGTTGGCATTATCACTTTTAAGGTTTGTTCTCCAAAATGTATACGAATTGAAGGAACTTTATATTGAAGCTTCAAGAACAAAGTGATAAATTCAATTATAAAAATGAAGTGAGCATGCAATTTCCTAAATTAAAGTAGTAGTTTCCGAAAGAAATACATATATTAACGAAAACAATAATTGCCATCCAAATCAAATCAGTAGTGAACAAGGAGTACGTGTACGTCTTACAGATAAGTAACAGTGTCGGTGGATAAAGTGTAGGTATCACATGATTGAAGGAAGGTACAAACAAATGGAGCGTGATCACATGATTTTCATGGGCCCAGGCCCGAAGATGGAGATGCTTCAGCCCGTTTTATGTACTCCACCTTAGTACAGACCACCAGCCCATTTCCATCTTTCACTGGTCCCCATTTCCCATTTGGCGCTTACTTACATGAACATGAGAAAAATTTAGAACATCACATCTGTTTTTTCTCACTTCAATTATTTCGACTTCGGTTCTAACTAAGGAAGGAGCATTCCTCTATCTCTTTTTTTTTAATAATCGTGGTGTTCTAGACTAATTCCGTAAGGTATATGCTAGCTCCTACCGAGTATCAATATAGGTATCGGATAACTTTGTCCACTAAAACTTAAACAGATAAGAAGAAATCACCTATTAATATTTTTTACCTCTGTTAAGAGTCCTCATGTTTTTCAACGTTTGTGTACAAAGAGCATGCTTGTTTTATATGGCGCCAACCTCATTCAAGATCTTGAATTTTTTGAACAAAGAAATAGACGTTCATTTCATTGAGATGAGTTATATGAGTGAGAGTAGATGCCCGCTCATTGTGTAGAGGGAAAGGGTGACCAATATTGTGAGTCTTTGGACAGTAGTTGAAAATATGTCAAGAGTTCTTGATTATGAATAAGATTTTAAAAGATAATACCTAACGGAGATAACGAAGCACATGGCTCAATTCATTAAAACAAATCAATACTATGCCCTACATGATTAAACTGCTAACTAGACTAGCCAAGACGAATTAATTGATTAAAATATGTTAGAAAAGATAGTGGTAAAATTTATACAGATCATATTTATAAGTTATGTGCCTTTGTGTTTTGATGATTTAACAAACTTCATAGGAGAACCAGATAGGGAATCCGATACAAAGCCTCAAAGTGCTCAGTACGACCAGTCACAAGTCTGGCACAAGTTCCAATGACATGAGTCAAAGGAATAACAGAGGGAACATATGGCTATCAATTCCTTCGGTCACAGTACAAGTTAACTCTTTACAGCTGTTAAAGCTACTGCACTGTTGCATTGCACACGCAACAGTGCAACAGTCACTGTTTGAAGTATGTTGTGTTCTGGATACTTGCTTACATCATCCCAATGACCTCACTTATATATTACCAACATGAGGTAAGGGATTACACACCCTTGCAAACCCTACAACATTAACTCTCTCTCAAGTGTGCAGCCGTCTTCATTTTACTCAAATGCTTGAAGAACAAAGTAGCAACAAAATAAAGGATCAGATCCTAGCACTGAGTTCATCGTGTGTTCTTAGTATTGTTGTATCTTTATTAATGTTATTTACTTGTAATTCCCACTCAACTTAGTTAGAAGCATTTCGTAAGATGTCTTTGTAAACCACAAATCTTGTGTTTGTGTTTGACTAGAGTTAGTCAAAGTGGTGAGCTTTGTAATAGAGTTATTACAAAGAGGCTTGCAATAGAGTTATTGCAAGTAAGTGAGATTAAGAGATTAATTCCTAGGTTATAATAGGTTGTAATCTAAAGTTGCTTGGTTAGTGAAGTTGAAATCCTACGAGTGTAGGTCGTGATTTTAATCCCGTAAGCTGGGAGTTTCCACGTAAAATATTGTTGTGTGATTTACTTACTATTATGTGTGTGTTCTGTGGGAACTGACAGAGAACCAGGTTCTCTATACAGTTTGGTGGACTCTTAGTTTACATCAATTTGTATCAGAGCAGGTTCTTTCTATAAAGCTAACACGTAGGAATGATCCACATAGCTGCTCCACCAAACTTTGAAGAAGGTCAATCAACCTACAGACCACCAAGATTCAATGGACAATACTACGGCTAGTGGAAGACAAGAATGCATGATTTTATCATGGCTAAAAATTCAGAGCTTTGGGATTTCATTTGTATGGACCCTTTGTCCCTATAAAGACTATTAGCGAGACAACATTGACAATCCCAAAGACAAGGAAGGAGTACAATGATGTCGATCGCAAAGCTATCGAGAAAAACTTCCAAGTAAAGAAGATCCTCGTCTATGGTATCGGACCAGACGAGTACAACAGAATCTTAACTTGTCAATCTGCCAAGGAGATCTGGGAGGCTCTCCAAGCCACACATGAAGGAACAACTCAAGTAAAGCAGTCAAAGATCGACATGCTCACCACTGTGTGTGAACTCTTCAAGATAAAAGATGACGAGTCCATTCAGGACATGCATACTCGCGTCACTTCTATTATCCATGAACTCAATTATCTAGGAGAGATCATTCCAAGGAACAAACTGGCGAGAAAAATACTTAGTATGTTACCTGGTTCTTGGGAGAGCAAAGACAATGATATCAGGGAGGCAAAAGATATGCAAAAGTTGATGAATGACAAACTCATTGAAAATCTGAAGACCTATGAAATGAAGAAGAAGAAGGACCATGAAAGAAAAGAACCCAAAAAGAAGAAGAACATGGTTCTCAAAGTAGAAAACAGTGACTCAAGTGGTGATGATGCAGATATGGCCTATTTGAGACAGAGGTTTCAGAAAATGGTACACAAAAATACAGGTATCCCGAAAAAGGACAGCTCTAGCAAAATAAAAGGTTATGATTGATGTTACAAATGCGGGAAGCCAGGATACTTCGTCAAAGATTATCCTATCCACAAGCATGACCATTACAAGCACAACACAGATAAGATGTCCAAGAAGAACCTGGTTCCTGATAGGAAATACAAGTGAAAAGATGTCGCTGACAATGTTGTGAAACAAATTCTTGCTTATAGGGATTTTCCTCTAGTGAATCTGAGGGCGATAATGAACAAGGCGACACATCCATGATGTTCGTTGAAAGCGAAGCAGCTGAATATAATTCTATCTTTGCCCTGATGGAAAAATATGATAATGATGAAGATGATGATGACGATGGGGTAAACTTTCTAGACGTTCAAAGAAATTTGAAGTCTTACTCTCAAAAGAAGCTTCTATCTTTATCTAATGTCCTAATTGATGCTTACCATAGCCTTATCAATGATAAAAAAAATTTAACTAAGGAATTAGGAGAGGTAGAGCATGAGAGAGATGATTTACTAGTCATAGTTATTGATTTAAAAGAAATCATTGGGGATTTAAAGAATGAAAAGGATATTCTAACTGAGAAAATTAAAAATATAGAACATGAGACACATGACTTGTTGGTAGTAGTTGTGGATCTAGAGAAAATAGTAGAGAAATTAAGAAGGGAAAATATTTCTGTGAAAGCCTTAATAGAAAATTGCATGAACTCTTCAAAAGGAAAGGAGGTGGCAAGTGAGGCACGCCTTAAACTTGAAAATGAACTCAAAAAGATAAAATTGAGTATGTATGCTGAACCTGGAGCAAATAGACAACTTCAAGAAGATCTAAGAAGGGTTTAAAATGACCTAGATAAATCTCTGAAGTGGACCTAGTTCTCTGATACAATCACTTTCATGTATAAAAGTAATGGGGGAGCATGCAGAAAATTGGGATCCAAAAGGTTACAACCCACATAGCAAGTATGTTATTGTTCCTGATATCTGGCTTTGCACTCATTGTGGTAACACTGGTCATTTCAAAGATGCATATCAAGCCAGATTTCAATGTTATTATTTCTCATAACTAGCAGGCTCGATAGAAGGGGTTGTCGATGCAGCAGTAACCTGCAGAATAATGACATATTTTACTATATGAAATATGTAATAGTAATGTAGGGGTTGATTGCATAAAAATAATTAAAATGTCTTACCATGGTCGCAACGGGCTCCTGAATATACTCATCTGTCTCAGGCATGTGAGTGTCACACCAAGTGGCCTCCGCGACGGGCGAGGATGATGGCTTCAAAAAAATATGATTTAGATATTTATGACTAATCAATGAGATAAACACAAAAATTAAGTAATAGCTGTCACACCTCCTTTTTTCCGAAGGGATAGAGAGTTTTTTTTTTCCAATTAAAGTGATATTAATCGAAATGGGATTAATTATTTAATTCAGAGTTGCCACTTGGAATAATTTATAGTGTCCCAAGTTACTGATTTATTTTAAAATCCCAAATCTAGGAAATATGACTCTTATTTATGGTCCGCGAACACAGAAGACCGGGTACAGAATTCTGTTAACCCGAAAAAAGGTGTGAGGTACTCCCGAGTTCTGTGATTTTAGCACGGTCACTCAACTATTAATAATTGGTTTAATTATCTGATTTATTACATATTTAAAACCTATTGTACATTTTTAACCTTTTAGCCATTTTTAATTATTTATTTAACCACTTTTAATTTTATGGAAAATTATTTGAATAAATCGCGATGTCGCGCATTCGTTTGTTTTAACACATTGCGAATCGCGTCACGTGAAATGCACCCGCGATTGACAACATGTTTATTATTATTAATTGATTTGAAGTTATGGTCGAGTCACGTAAAATGCGCAGCGAATTGGGGATTATGTATCATAACTATGCTACGGGAACCATATCCATAGTCACGATGATTTATTTATTAATCGCACCTAAAGCAAGTTACGATGTTCATAAGAGATTGTCGTAAGGCCATGATTTATGGAACTGGAACTATCACAGAAGAAGTGATGTGATATTATTAAAGCTATTAGAAAGGGTTTGGAGACAATTGAAGCTATTTAATTAATATCCGCAAATCACAATACGCAATCCAGTACGTGATCACGATAAGTATGCCAAAAATTCTCAATACTGTGAAATAACCTGTGATGAATTGTCTATGAAAGAAAACATGTCAGTCGTAGCCTTATTTGGCGTTTATTGGATTGGCTTGACAAAACAATGCATTTGGCCCATATTCTGGCAGAAAATAACTTAATCCGACTTGATTCCAACTAAAAATTCGTGCAACCCAATTAATAATCAGAATAAAAGTTAGCCAACAATCCATCAATTACTACCAATATTCTTAAATTACAAACTGAATAAGTCTTAAAATGGTCCACTACGAGCACACAAACATATGGATAATTCCACGTTGGTACAATAGGTCACTTTAGGCTACAAGTGTAAAATAAATTTAAATTAAACAATAAGCACACGTAAGGTATCAATAAAAGTGATTAAGGATAATGAAATTCGGACCTTTACTGCTTTGTATTTTTCACCGTGTACAATGAATGAAAATCTCCAAAGCAGCAAACCAAAAAAAAAACGGACTATTGACCAACCCTCGAACCGGCAACTGAACCTCTCTGTCTGTGTTCCTTTGTTTTCCTACGTGTGTGTGTTTCGTTCTTTCTGGGAAAAGAACAAAACCATATACTTTCTACTCCCTCCGTTTTAATTTATGTGAATCCATTTGATTGAGCATAGAGTTTAAAAAAGAAGAAAAGACTTTTGATCTTGTGGTCTAAAATGAGGCACATATATTATGTGCAGCTATAAATCTTTGTGTAAAAGTAAATTATTTCCAAATAAGGAAAGAAGTAATTCTTTTTGGAACGGACCAAAAAAAAAATAGGTTCACATAAATTGAAACGGAAGGAGTATTTTTTATTGAAACGGAAGGAGTATTTTTTATTCAACCTTTTAAATGCACTATCTGTCTTTTCCACACATATATATGTACACATATATGAGTGCGCATGTGAAACAGTTATGCCCATATGATTCTCATGTTTGTTAAAAAAGATTCTTGCAGAAATCATTGAATGTGAAGTTTGTACGCCACCCGATGTGCTTCACAAGGAGAAAAATGTGGTGTACCCTTTTCATGTTTTTGAAAAAGGTAATCATGTAACCTTGATCATTGACAATTCAACATCTACTATGCTCAAATGTTTAATCCATAATCGTGTTGCACCAGGTTCTACATCAGACACTTCAAATGAGTCAAGTGCTACATCCTTTGAGCCAATTTTGGCTGACGGTTAGTATGAACATAACATATCGTTTCTACTTTTTTGCTGTTTCATAATTTTTTCCACTACTTAAGTCTGTTTGGCGTATGGAGGTCATGTAAAGAATAAGAAAAAATTGACTAATGTTGGTTATGGAAAAAAGAGAAATATGCCTAATAATATCCGATTGAGCCGATTTTGGCTGACGGTTAGTATGAACATAACATATCGTTTCTACTTTTTTGCTGTTTCATAATTTTTTCCTCTTCTTAAGTCTGATTGGCGTATGGAGGTCATGTAAAGAATAAGAAAAAATTGACTAATGTTGGTTATGGAAAAAAGAGAAATATGCCTAATAATATTCGATTACGCTCTGACTATGTTCCACTTAAAAAAGTGCCAAATTGTGAATTCTGCTCGGCTAAAAAATTTCAGTATGAATCACCTTCATTTTGTTGTGCTAACGGTACAGTTAAGTTGACTTATCATAAAATGGCACCTGCATTGAGAAATTTATATCTAGGATCTTCTGCAAAATCGAAGCACTTCCAGACGTATATTAGAACGTATAATAATATTTTTGCTTTTAGCTCGCTTGGTGTCAGTTACGATAAAGATCTAGCCAAAAGAAATCGTGGTATATATACATTCAGAGTTCAAGGTCAAATGTATCACTTTATAGATGATTTATATCCTGCAGAGAGAAGGCCTAAAAATTTGCAGTTGTACTTTTATGATAACGACAATGAGATTGCAAATAGAATGGCTTGCTCTAATAAAATAGATGAATTAATAGTGTGGGAATTGATAGACACACTGAAAGATAATCCATATTCTATATTTTTACGAACTTTATCTGAGATTTCGAACTTACAGAACTATCACATCGCACTTAAATGTAACTCTGGATTGGATCAACGAATATTTAACTTGCCCAGTACTACTGAGGTTGCAACTATATGGGTTGATGAGAATGATGTTGGTGCTATTCATGTACCGCACATTCAAATTTATACTCACAGCAATAGAACTCAAAGAGTGAACTACTATTTTGGGTGTTATAATCCTTTACAGTATCCTTTACTATTTCCATATGGCCAAAGTGGGTGGCATTGTGGCATTAAAAAGTTTCATGGGGAAGAAAATATGCCTAAAAATTATGCGTTGTCTGATTTGGAACAATTACCAAATATAAAAAATTTCACCTCTGTTGACGGATATCTTGATATGGAAGATCAAGTTATGCAAAAAGGAAAACGAAAGAGAGATACAGTTTCAGTTCGTGAATACTATAGTTACAGGCTCCAGATGAGAAACGATGATGAAGATGAACTTCTACATACAGGGAGATTACTTCAACAATATTCGGTTGATGAATATATAAAATTGGAGACTCAAAGAATGGATTTTGTTTTCTTCAATCAAGATTTGTTCAGAATGGATATGTTAAATGGACTTCTTGACATTTTAAGACTTGGTGAACGATATGCTTCTAATGTTGGAAAACAAACATTTCTACCACATTCATTTATAGGAGGGCCTAGAGATATGCGTCAACGTTATAGAAGGAGTATTTTTTATTCAACCTTCTAAACCCCTCCATCAATGAGGAACCAGAGGGAGGAAACCAAATAGAAACTTAAGAATTTTTATTAGTGCATCGTCAAACTCACGTAGCCTCCTTGTAGCGTTTTTCCTTTTTTATTTATTTATTTTTTTCAGAATTCCCACCCCTAATTTGATCACTGTTTCGTTCCCCTCTATGTGTATTATTGTGTGTGTTTCTTTTCAATTGAAAAAACAAGAAGATGAAGTCAAAAGGTGGGGACGGGAAACGACAGATCTTTTGTCAAGGAGGGCGTGGGTGCTGTTGATTTCTGGTGAAATTGAAGAATAAAGAATCAACGGATGCCTCCCTTTGTATTTTGGTCTCTTAGGAGATTAAAAGATAGTTTAGAGTTTAGTTATAATTGAGTTTAAATATGAGTGTACGAATTAATATGGGCCATTACATTGGAGGAGAATAGATAACTAACATTAAATTTTGCATTTAAGTGGGAGTGGGCTAATGGGTTGAGAAGAATGGGTCCTTGTCTTGCTGAACCACTAAAATTCAAAAGGGATTTTTACCTATCTATACCATATATCAAACCTTATTACCAAAAATGTTCATAATTTGTTATTTACCCGTGTAGTCCACACTTTTACTACAAATTATATACCAATCCAAAAATAGATAGATTTTGCCATAAAAAACGCGCTAAAATGAAGGCACTAGATCTGCGTGTGATTCTGTCAACATTAAATTCGAATTGCTGCGTAATTCTCTCCTTCCTCAACGGAAAGAGATCTCTCTTCTCTCACTCAACTACAATTCTCAAAAAACGCAAGCTACTGAAGCTCTAGCAATCAAACGGAAAGGAGATTTCTGTTCTTCATCTTCATCTTCATCTGTTCTTCCATATATTTTCCACCATTGATAGCCATTAAAAAGCTTGAAAGCTTTGAATTCAAATTTGGGTTTTCAAAAATCATTATTTGTTTGGATTGGGTGTTGTTGTAAATAATTCGGAATATGTTTAGGAGTTTATATCTCAATTTTGAGGGGTTTTGGTGAAGATTAGACTTGGTTTTGACTGAATTTTAGATTGAAACTCGAAGAAGAAGAAGAAGAAGAAGAAGAAGAAGAAGAAGAAGAAGAAGAAGAAGAAGAAGAAGAAGAAGAAGAAGAAATTGTAGATAAATTGTAGTTAAATTGTAGAATTGTAGATATATTGTAGATAAATTGTAGATGAATTGTAGATTGGGAAGACTAAAACTTCTACAAATCTTCTACAATTATGTCGAAAATGCCAATTATGCTACAATTGAAATGAGAATTTGGATATTAAAATTCAATGTATCTATTTTGTAGATATCTTGTAGATAAATTGTAGATTATTTGTATTCTGATTGTAGATGCATTATTTTCTGTTTTCACAAATCCAAAACGACTAAAGCTTCTACAAAATCTTCTGCAAAAAACAGTCTACAATTTATCTACAATTTTTCTAATTTGACTACAATTTGACTACAAAATATCTACAAATTCTGGAAATATGTCTTCTTCTTCTTCTTCTTCTTCTTCTTCTTCTTCTTCTTCTTCTTCTTCTTCTTCTTCTTCTTCTTCTTCTTCTTCTTCTTCGAGTTTCAACCGACAGTGTTAACCAGTAACATTCAACCACTGCCAAAAAAAAAGAGGTCAAAGAATTTCGAACTCTCTGCCATTATTATTTCCAGTGGGAATTCAAGTGGTTCGATCAAAGAATTTAAAATTTTCTTGTGAATCTGAAAATATGATATTCTTCGACGGTGGAGGGCAATTGGGGATGATCAACGAGAGGAAGCATAGGAGCATCGTGAGTTTTGTGTGTGTTGTGAACAGTTGAGATGAAAGAAAAGAGAAAGTGAGAAGATACAGTCCTATAATTATGCCTAATAAAAATGAACCCTTAATTATATCCCTAATTTGAATTATGGTATATAAATGGTAATTTGGTATTTTTAAATGTAATAAACACAAACCTTAAACATTGAGGGTAATAAGTTTTGATATATGGTATAGATAGGTAAAAAGCCCAATCCGAAAATGAGTTCCCAATTGGCCCAAATTCAATTCTTTCTCATTGAACAAAAATAAAAATAAAAATACTACTAAAATATACTAGTTAATCTTAGTTAATAAGAATAAACTATTAAAGTGAACTATATATATATTAAAATAAAAATATTTTGGTATTTTTAAAATGTTATAAATATTATAAAATACTAATAAGCTATATATTACTACTATTATAGAAACAACTAGCGAGAGGAGCTTGGGGTCGTAGGGTTAGTTTGGGAATTTCAACTATTTTAGCTTTCTACACACATGTTACCTTCCGTTTCTCAATCTCTGCCACGTCCATATATGGAGCTCAACTCAGAAGAAGGTTTATACTGCTCTTTCTTCGGATTTTCATACCTTTCTCAGTTCCTCTTCAATTTTTCTTTGTCTCTTATGGTCTTCCCTCTTGTAGCTCTGAAACTTTTATCAGGTTAGTTATGTTTTGCTGGATTTTCTCCTCCTTCACTTCAGCTTCTGTGTATTTCCTTGAGAATAAGGGCAAAATTTTACAATGAATCAGATTTACTACTTGATTTTTATTATTGTCTTCAGATTTAATTTCTTGGTTCGCTTGGGTGAAAAATAATTTCGTAATTTTGATTTTGGGTAATTTTGATGGCATTTTATTTCCGTCTCTCTGTAATCTGTTCTGCTTCTTCAAGTTTGCCAGTTCACTTAGAAAGATAACTGACAAACTTGGTACTTACGTGTTGGCCATTGCATAAATCAGAATTTAGTACAATATTTAGTACTTACGTGTTGGCCATTGCATTTTAATAGCTGGAGACTAAGTTTCTTGTCACGACCCATTTCCATAACAGATCGTGATGGCGCCCAACATCGTTGTCAGACAAGCCAACGCGGAAGTATTAATAAATTCTTATTTTGCTTACCCAAAACAGTTACAACATTTTCTTAATTTACGATTAAAAACAGGTGATAATATGCAACGTTCGATAATAATTATACAACCTAAAAGAAACGTCTACTAATGTGTGTGCCAATACCTGGTGTCACAAGTTATGGGCAACTAGTAGAATATACAAAAGAATAAATTCATCCTACTGTCCGAAATAGAATAGATAACCCAAAAATAAATAAAGAGAGACTCCATCAAACTGCTTAATGGCACAGGAAGGGGCAGCTCACCGTGGAAGTCTCAGACTATGAATCAGGGGCGCGCACCAGACTGATAGCCAGATGTACCTGCCTCAGATCCTGTACAATTAAGTACAGAAGTATAGTATGACTACATAACAATATGTACCTCGTAAGTATCCCGTCTAATCTCGAAGAAGTAGAGACGAGAGGTCGACTTGATACTTACTAAGGTCAAATAATATAATGAAGCATTATGTTAAGCATGAGAGTCACAAATAATCAACAGTTCGTAGCAAGAGGTAATAAGTCTTGTTCTTAACAATTTTACAGTTAGCCATTTACATTTCAAATATTTAGCAGATCAAGTCATGGATAAGATTTCACATAGATATGATGCTCACATTATGCCGAGGTCGACGGCCCGATCCAACAGAAAATAAATTGTGCACTGCCAGAGGGTCGAATAGTGCGAACCATAGATGCATCTATCTCTACCGAGGCGACCGGCCCGATCCACAAATATCAATTAATATCAAGAAAACACATAAATGCGCATTTATTTCCAAGTATATGCCCGGATTAAGTTGTTCTCTATAACCTAAGGATCAATAATAAATGACTTCTAATTTATTTCATAACAAATTTCGTGGTTAAATCTATCTTTTGTCAAAACCCTAGGTTTTGCTCTAACCTCTTGATTTTACCTAAATTCTAGTGTTTAATCTACCTAATACACAAGTATTAAACTAAGAATAGGTGGGATAAACTTACCTTAAGATGCTAAGTAGAAGTCTTCACTCAAAAGCTCACAAAATCGCCAATGGAAGAGTGAAAAGTGGCAAAAAGGGACTTAGAACCCGTATTAAATGAAGCTCACTGCTTCAGCGATTTCCGTATCTGCGGCCAGGGGACCGCATCTGCGAGAAATCAGACGCACCTGCGGAACCGGCCAAGCGGGCTGCGACCGCTTCTGCGGTCTCGAAGCCGCTTCTGTGGTTTTGGCCTGGCCTACCCTGGGCCACATCTACGATAGATGGACTGCTTCTGCGGTCGACCGACCGCAGGTGCGGTTATGACAGAAGCAGATGCTTCAACACTTCTCAAAAATTCCAACTTTACTCGAGCCTCGTCCGATTGACGCTCGGGGCTCCCGGGCCCCGCCCGAACATACCGACAAGTCTGAAATCATGAAACGGACCTACTCGAACCTTCAGAACGCCCGAAACAACGCTAAATCTAAGAATCACCCCCTAAAACTAATTGAATCAAACTTATGAATCTTCAAGTTCTTAACTTTCCTCTAACAAGCCGAAACGCCCTTAAACTACTCGGATTGACACCAAATTTTGTGGGCAAGTCTTAAATGTTATTTCGGACCTGTACCGGGCTCCAGAACGAACATACGGGCCCCATACCGATGTGATCAATCATTAGTTAGTTTCTTTAAATCCTTAGAATTTCAGTTTAACAATTTCTAATAAAAATTCATTACTCGGGCTAGGGACCTCGAAATTCGATTCCGGGCATATTCCCAGGTCCCATAGTTTCCATGGCAACTGGCTCCTCCTCATAACCCAAACTCTCATCCAGCTAAATAGTACTGAAGTCCAACACATGGGACAAGTCGACATGATACTTCCAAATCATCGATACATGAAAAACCGGATGAACTCCCGATAAGTTGGGTGGCAAAGCAAGCTCGTAAGCGACCTCCCCAACTCGTCTCAACACCTCAAAGGGGCCAATAAACCTAGGGCTCAACTTGCCCTTCTTCCCGAACCTCATAATGCCTTTCATTAGCAAGACTTTCAAGAGAACCTTCTCGCAACCATGAATGATACATCACACACCTTCTGATCCGCGTAGCTCTTCTCTCTGGACTGAGCTGTGCGAAGCCTTTCCTGAATCAACTTTACCTTGTCCAAGGCATCCTGTACCAAATCTGTATCGTATAACTTAGCCTCACCAGGCTCAAACCACCCAATAGGAGAACGGCAACGTCGACCATATAAAGCCTCGTATGGAGCCATCTCTATGCTGAACTGATAGCTGTTGTTATAGGCAAACTCCGCCAAGGGCAAGAACTGATCCCACTGCCCTCCAAAGTCAATCACATATGCTCTGAGCATGTCTTCCAAAATCTGAACTGTCCGCTCCGACTGCCCGTCGGTCTGTGGATGAAATGCTGTGCTAAGCTCCACGCGGGTCCCCAACTCACCCTGAACAGCTCTCCAGAAATGCGAAGTGAACTGAGGGCCTCTATCTGATATGATGGAAATAGGCACACCGTGCAACTGGACTATCTCCCAAATGTAAATCTGAGCCAGTCTCTCCGAAGTATAAGTAGTCACAACCATTATAAAGTGTGCCGACTTGATCAACCTATCCGCGATGACCCACACTGCATCAAACTTCCACAAGGTCCGGGGCAAGGCAACTACAAAATCCATAGTGATGCGCTCCCACTTCCACTCTGGTATAGGCATTTGCTGAAGTAGGCCACCCGGCCTCTGGTGCTCGTACTTGACCTGCTGGCAATTCAAACACCTAGCCACATACTCCACTATATCTTTCTTCATCCTCTGCCACCAATAATGCTGCCTCAAGTCACGATACATCTTCGTAGCACCCGGATGAATGGAATACCGCAAGCTGTGTGCCTCCTCTAGTATCCCCTTCCTCAGACCATCAACATTAGGAACACAGAGGCGACCCTGGAGTCAAAAAACACCATCCTCGCCAATAGAAATCTCCTTGGCACTACCCTGAAACACTGTCTCTCTGAGAACTACCAAATGTGGATCATTGAACTGCCGGGCCTTGATCTGCCCCAATAATGAATACTGAGCAACAACGCACACAAGAACTCGACTGGGCTTTGAAATATCCAACCTCACAAGTCTGTTGGCCAGGGACTGGATGTCCAAAGCTAGTGGCCTCTCCTTTGCTGGTATGAACGCCAAGCTACCCATACTCTCTGCTTTCCTGCTCAAGGCATCTGCGACCACATTTGCCTTGCCCGGGTGATAAAGAATGGTGATGTCATAATCTTTGAGCAACTCAAGCCATCTACGCTGCCTCAAATTGAAATCCCTCTGCTTGAACAAGTACTGTAAGCTGCGATGATCAATTTAAACCTCACATGATGCCCCGTACAGATAAAACCTCCATATCTTAAAAGCATGAACAATCGCGGCCAACTCCAAATCGTGCATAGGATAATTCTTCTCATGGATCTTCAGCTGACGCGAAGCATATGCAATAACTTGCCCCTCCTGCATCAATACACACCCCAATCCAACGCGCGAAGCGTCGCAATATACCGTATACTTCCCCGAACCGGAAGGCAATACAAGGACTGGTGCTGTAGTCAAGGCTGTTTTGAGCTTCTGAAAGCTCGCCTTATAATCATCGGACCAACGGAAGGGATCACCCTTCTGGGTCAATCTAGAGAGGTGATGCAATAGATGAAAAGCCCTACACGAATCGTCTGTAATAACTTGCTAGCCCCAGGAAACTCCTAATCTCGGTCACCGAAGTAGGACGTGGCCAACTCTAAACTGCCTCAATCTTCTTGGGGTCCACCTTAATACCTTCTCCTGACACAATATGCCCCAAGAATGCCAATGACTCTAGCCAGAACTCACACTTGGAGAACTTAGCATATAGCTTTTGCTCTCGCAAGGTCTGAAGCACTACCCTCAAATGTTGCTCGTGCTCCTCCAGGCTACGGGAGTATATCAAGATGTCGTCAATGAAGACGACGACAAATGAATCAATGTAAGGCCTGAATCCCATGTTCATCAAGTCCATGAATGCTGCTGGGGCATTAGTCAAGCCAAAGGACATCACCAGGAACTCATAATGGCCATATCTAGTCCGGAATGCAGTCTTCGGAACATCCGAGTCCCGAATCTTTAGCTGATGATACCCTGACCTCAAGTCAATCTTGGAGAACACCCTAGCACCCTGCAACTGGTCAAACAAGTCATCGATACGAGGCAACAAATACTTGTTCTTGATGGTGACTTTGTTCAACTGGCGGTAATTAATGCACATCCGCATAGTCCCATCCTTCTTCTTCACAAGTAACATTGGTGCACCCCAAGGCGATACACTAGGTCTAACAAACCCCTTTGCTAACAACTCCTCAAGCTGCTCCTTCAACTCCTTCGGAGCTATACGGTACGGTGGGATTGATACAGGCTGGGTGCCCAAATCAATACAAAAATTAATATCACGATCCGGTGGCATGCCAGGAAGATCAGAAGGAAATACATCGGCGAACTCTCGAACTACTAGAACTGAATCAATCGTCGGAGACTCTGTGGTGGTGTCTCGAACATAAGCCAAATAAGCCAAACACCCCTTCTCGACCATTTGCCGAGCCTTCAGGAAAGAGATAACCCGACCAGATGTATCAACTGTGGAGCCCTTCCACTCCAACCTCGGCAACCCGGGCATTGCTAATGAAACAGTCTTGGCATGAAAATCTAGGACGACGTGGTATGGAGATAACCAATCCATGCTTAGGATGACCTCAAAATCGATCATATCAAGCAATATGAGATCCGCTCTAGTCTCGAAACCACAGAATGTGACCACACAGGACCGGTATATCCGATCCACAACCACAGAATCGCCCACAGGAGTGGACACATGAACATGAGTGCCCAAAGGCTCAGGAGAAATAACCAGGAAACGAGCAAACAGAGATGATACATATGAATAAGTAGACCCTGGATCAAATAATACCGAAGCACCTCTACCGCCGACGAAAATAGTACCTGTGATAACGGCATCTGCCAGAAGGGCGTAGAATCTGGCTGGAGCGTCGGCTGGCTGGCCTCCACCCGACTGAGCAGTAGCTGGCTGACCTCTCCCTGCCTGGCCTCCACCTCTAGGACGACCCCTACCAGTCTGCCCTCCACCTCTAGGTGGCGGGTCAGCCGGTGCTGAAATCATAGGCTGTTGACCCTGCTGCACCACCTTGCCCCGAAACCCGGGGCAGTATCTCATCATATGACCAAGGTATCCGCACTCGAAACAACCCCGTGGTGCGGTGATCTGCTGCCTTGATGGCTGACCCTGATGTCTTGTGGACCCACTGGAAGAAGCTTGAATAGCCGGTGGACGGTACAAACTCTCAGGCATAGCACTGAAATAAGAATCAGAAGAATCGTGTGGACCTGAATAACCGCCAAAGGAACCCTGAATAGCTGGTGGGCGGTAAGAACTCTCCGGTATCGCACTGAAATATGGTCTCACGGGAGCACCTCGGGGAGGTGGTGGTGGTGCTGAATACGGGGATCTGCTGGGCTGACCCCTCCCGAAGTGACCTCTACCCCTAGCTGGGGCACCTCTGAACTCTCCCGAAAACCGGGCCCTCTTGTCTTGCTGAATCTGCTCTCTACCCCTCTGGCGATATCCCTCAATCCTGCGAGCAATCTCTACCACTAGCTGATACTCAGTACCCATCTCCACCTCTCGGGCCATGCTAGCTCGAATACTGGGGTGCAACCCCGCAACAAATCTCCGCACTCTCTCTGCGTCAGTGGGAAGTACCATGAGTGCATGACGAGATAACTCAGAAAACCTTGCCTTATAATCGGTCACGGATATCTGACCCTGCTCCAGATGCTCAATTTGATACCGCAACTCTTCCCTCTCAGAGGGTGGAATGTACCTATCCAAGAATAACTGTGCGAACTGACCCCAAGTGAGGGGAGGGGAACCTGCCGGCCTGCCAAGAACATAAGACTGGCACCATCTACGGGCCATGCCCTCTAGCTGAAAAGTAGTGAAGTCAACCCCATGCGACTCCAAAATCCTCATGTTGTGCAGTCTGTTCCTGCACCTGTCTATGAAGTCTTGGGCATCCTCATGACGCTCACCCCCGAAGACAGGAGGGTGAAGTCTGGTCCATCTATCCAATAACTTCTACGGGTCGCCATCCACAGCTGGTCTGGGCAGGGGCGCCACTGCAGCCACTGGCTGGGCCCCATCTGCGGGTAGTGCACCCGGAGTCTGATACACTGCAGCTGCATGTCCAGGGGCCTGAGCAGTAGGGGTCTGTGTTCCCCCTTCTGCTTGTGATGTAGCTGGATCGGCTGGAAATAAACCAGTCTGAGTCATGGAATCCATGAATCGCAGCATACGGCCCATGATCTCCTGAAAACCCGGTGTTGTTATGACGTCCGCCAGGGTAGGCCAAGCTGCGGGCACCTCGCCCTGCTCCTCGATGATAGGATCTCCCGCAGGATCTGCTGATGGGGCTACTAGAACAGCTCTGGGACGCCCTCGTCCCCTACCTCCGACCGGTGCCTTCCCCCGGCCTCTGCCTCGGCCTCTAGCAACGGGGGGAGAAGCTCCTCCCGAATCTGGAACATCAGCCGTGCGTGTCCTCACCATCTGTGCGAGAATAGAAGAGGGAAATTTAGTATACCAACCACTGCACGACAGGAAATGAATAAAGAGTAGTTTTCCTAACACCCTATAGCCTCTCGAAGATAAATATAGACGTCTCCGTACCAATTCGCAAGACTCTATTAGGTTTGCCCATGACTTGTGAGACCTACGTGAACCTAGTGCTCTGATACCATGTTGTCATGACCCATTTCCATAACAGATCGTGATGGCGCCTAACACCATTGTCAGGCAAGCCAACGCGGAAGTATTAGTAAATTCTTATTTTACTTACCCAAAATAGTTACAACATTTTCTTAATTTGCGATTAAAAACGGGTGATAATATGCAACATTCAATAATAATTATACAACCCAAAAAACGTCCACTAATGTGTGCCAAGACCTGGTGTCACAAGTTATGGACAACTAGTAAAATATACAAAAGAATAAATCCAGCATACTATCCGAAATAGAATAGACAACCCAAAAATAAATAAAGAGAGACTCCATCAAGCTGCTGAACGGCACAAGAAGGGGCAGCTCACCGTGGAAGTCTCGGACTATGAATCAGGGGCGCGCACCAGACTGATAGCCAGATGTACCTACCTAGATCCTGTACAATTAAGTACAGAAGTGTAGTATGAGTACATAACAATATGTACCCCGTAAGTATCCCGTCTAATCTCGAAGAAGTAGAGACGAGAGGTCGACTTGATACTTACTAAGGTCAAATAATATAATGAAGTGTTATGTTAAGCATGGGAGTCACAAATAATCAACAGTTCGTAGCAAGAGGTAATAAGTCGTGTTCTTAACAATTTTACAGTTAGCCATTTACATTTCAAATATTTAGCAGATCAAGTCATGGATAAGATTTCACATAGATATCATGCGCACATTATGCCGAGGTCGACTACCCGATCCAACAGAAAATAAATTGTGCGCAGCCAGAAGGTCGAATGGCGCGAACCATAGATGCATCTATATTTACCGAGGCGATCAGCCTAATCCACAAATATCAATTAATATCAAGAAAACACATGAATGCGCATTTATTTCCAAGTAAATTTATACAAATGTCCAAAAAGTGTATACATTCGCTTATATTCCTTTCCAAGTCTCTAGCATATCCTAAGTGATCACATTAGCAAGAAACTATAGAGACATTCACAAATATAGCATGATACGGGTCCTAGACTACCCGGATAATTAACATAATAGTAGCTACGCATGGACTCCCGTCACCTGCTGCCTACGTAGCCCCCGCATTTAGTAGCAAATTACTCAATTATTACACCTATGAGGACAATTCCCTCTTACAAGGTTAGAAAGGAGACTCACCTCGCTCCAAAGTGCACTTCCAATACCAAGAACGAGCCCGAACTCTCAATTTGGAGGCGAACGATCCAAAACTAGTCAAATGAGGTAGGAACTAGTCAAATGAAGCTCACAAGATCATATTCTAGCTATTTAGGCAATTTTCCAACCCTTAACACAAGTTTCCTAAAATCCGACCCCGGGCCCACGTGCCCAGATTCTGAAATTTTTCGAAGGAAGTTGTTCTCTATAACCTAAGGATCAATAATATATGACTTCTAATTCATTTCATAACAAATTTCATGGTTAAATCTATCTTTTTTCAAAATCCTAGGTTTTGCTCTAACCCCTTGATTTTACCTAAATTCTAGTGTTTAATCTACCTAATACACAAGTATTAAACTAAGAATAGGTGTGATAAACTTACCTCAAGATGCTAAGCGGAAGTCTTCTCTCAAAAGCTCCCAAAAATGCCAATGGAAGAGTGAAAAGTGGCAAAAAGGGACTTAGAACCCGTATTAAATGAAGCTCACTGCTTCAGCGATTTCCGCATCTGCGAGAAATCGGACGCACCTGCGGAACCAACCAAGCGGGCTGCGACCGCTTCTGCGGTCTCGAAGCCGCTTCTGCGGTTTTGGCCTGGCCTACCCTGGGCCGCATCTGCGATAGATGGACCGCTTCTGCGGTCGCGCACCTGCGGTCGACCAACCGCAGGTGCGGTTATGACAGAAGCATATGCTTCAGCACTTCTCAAAAATTCCAACTTCACTCGAGCCACATCCGATTGACGCTCGGGACTCCCGGGCCCCGCCCGAACATACCGACAAGTCTGAAATCATGAAACAAACCTACTTGAACCTTCGGAACACCTGAAACAACGCTAAATCTAAGAATCACCCCCTAAAACCAATTGAATCAAAATTATGAATCTTCAAGTTCTTAACTTTCCTTTAACGAGCCGAAACGCCCTTAAACTACTTGGATTGGTACCAAATTTTGCGGGCAAGTCTTAAATGTTATTTCGGACCTGTTCCGGGCTATGGAACCAACATACGAGCCCGATACCCATGTGATCAATCATTAGTTAGTTTCTTTAAATCCTTAGAATTTCAGTTTAACAATTTCTAATAAAAATTCATTACTTGGTCTAGGGACCTCGGAATTTGATTCCGGGCATACTCCCAAGTCCCATATTTTCCTACGGACCCTCCGGAACCATCAAATCACAAATCCGGGTCCGTTTGCTCGAAATGTTGACCAAAATCAAACTTAGCATTTTAAGAAAATCCTTAGGAATTAAATGAGCATATGTCACTCCAAACTCTTCCAAATCCCGTACCTCCATCCCCGCAAGTAGTAAATTAGTTAAAGCAAGCGCGAATTTTTGTATTTAAGGGATGGGGTTCTTAAAGGCAAAATGACCGGTCGGGTCGTTACATTTCTGGTGAACAACCAAGGTTTGTAAGTCATGTAGTTATAGGACCAACATTTTCACTTATCAAATAGAAATAATATATGAATATAGGTTCCCAAAACAAAGAGGAATAAAGCTCACATGGTGGAGGACTGTCATCCTGTAGTAGTTGTTGGTGTGAAATTGTTGTATGATATATCGCATACAAAAGATGATAACTGTCATGAACTCAAGGGATACCAAATTCTTGTAAATGCATTCTTGCACCAAACAAAAAGTTTAGGAAGGAAAAAGTTAACTTTGAAGTGTGGCATGCTACAATACATTATTCCTGGCTAGCTACGATGTTAACCAAACTTTACTACTAAAAAGCACAAAAAGAAACAAACTTGAGCAAATACCAACATGTTCTTTTTACTATCCAATATCCAGCTAGGAATTGCTGCTTAATGTGTCGTGAGAAAGAAATCTACATCGCAGATAAAACTGTTGCTTGTTATAAATGAACAAAAACTTTGAGAGAGAGAAGCATGTACAAGATTTAAGCTTCAACTTGCAAGGGTACCTACGCGTTATTAAATCCAACTCCCCGAATGTGATTGTACCGTTCGGCATGTTGTTGCAGTGAGATGTGTATCGGGAAAAAACTGAATTTATATATTGAAGATGACGTGTCATGACACGTGGACTGGTCAAATGGTCAAAACACGGTAATCAACCAAGAAGGCACGTGCGACAACAGATACAGAGAGAAGAAAGTTAAATAGGCACGAGTCGTTATTCAAGAGGCACGAGTTTCGTACCTATATAAGTCATTTAAAACCCCGAAGATCGGAAAGGATTGAAGATATGAATCCGATGACGCAAAAGAGTCCAAATTCAGCATTAAATATCAAATACGTTAGAGAATTTGTATTTAATAGGAATGATTGAGTAACGTTTCTTTTAAAGTCATTTATTGCTCATAATTGCCTCATTAAGACAAAGGCATTACACCTTCTCCTAGAATCAACTATAAAATGAGAAGGACTCGACATCTGTAGAGGGGAAGATTATTGAGACTTTACTGAAATACAAAGCTATTTACTGCTTTATCATCGTTCTCAAAAATCTTTTATTATTTTCGTCTCCTGATTATCAGTAACCCGAATTTCTCTTCGTTTCTAGCTTTGACCAAAGACTCAGATTTTTGGTTAAACAAATTGTTTCTTTACCGGGAAACTGATAATCTTTTCTTTTAAGCTACGCTCTATCCGTTGTTATCATCATGTCAAACAACAACAACCACAGTGAAAACACCTTGGGAAACCATGAAAATCAAACCCATCAAAATCAAGGAGACCTACCGAACATTGACGTGGTTCCCTCCCCTTTAGATTCACCACGTCAATCTCGTGAAGGCACTCCTGCCCCTGAATCCCGTGCTGATCAACAATAACAATCTGAACATTTTGAAGGAGGTGCAAATGAAGCTTTACAAAAGCTAATTGATGCACAGGCTGGCAAAGCTCTTCAGGCTCTAGTTAGTCGATTGCCTGCTGCACCACCCACACCAACTCCTAATAATAATACATTGGAGAATTCTCGTTCTGGTCTTGTTAATTCTGGAAATGGAGGAACCACCAGTGAACCACAGGAAGGGGGACCAGGTAATTCAAATAATTCCTATTTGCAAAATTTAGTACTAACCTTGCAGAAACAGATTAAGGAACAAAATGAGCGTATTGAGCAAATCCCTGGAGTTCCGCCTGTAATAAAAGGAGTAGACATGGACAAATACTCACAACAACCTTGGAAGCCAAGTGCTGCTCCCCTTCCAATTCCGAAAAAGTTCAAAATGCCTGACATCCCGAAATATGATGGTACTACAGACCCACGTGACCACGTGACTGCATTTACAACAGGCGTGAAAGGCAACGACTTGACCAAACAAGAAATTGAATCAGTACTGGTCAAGAAATTTGGAGAAACACTCACCAAGGGTGCATTAACCTGGTATTCTCTTTTATCTGAAAATTCTATAAATTCTTTTGCTGAGCTTGCAGATTCTTTTATTAAAGCACATTCGGGAGCTCAAAAGGTTGAGAAAAGAATGGAAGATATTTTCAAAATCAAATAAGGGGATTCAGAGTTGCTCAGAGACTTTGTTGATAGATTCAAGCGTGAAAGAATGACTCTACCCCGTGTACCTGACAACTGGGCTGCAATAGCTTTTGCAAGTAATTTAAATGACAAAAGTTCTGAAGCCACGAGAAGACTCAAAGAAAGCCTTCGAGAATTCCCTGCAACCACGTGGAATGATGTTTACAACAGGTACAGTACGAAGCTGCGAATTGAAGAAGATATCGTACCTAAGTTTCATCATGAAGAAAGGGGCGGTTCCAGAAGATCAGAAACCGAAAAAAGATCAGGTAAAAATAGGTACGATCCATATATGGGACCTGCAGGAAAAGACTCACGGTCAAAACAAGATAGCCAGCAATATGATCAAAAATCGAGGAACAGGGAATCTGGTTCATCAAGATTCAGAAATGATCGGAACAGACAAGAGTCACGAGATGATGACAGAAGTTTAAAGGCAAGGTTCGGCGGATATAACTTTAATGTCACTACCTCCGAGCTCGTGGTTGTTTTGAGAAGCATGGGAGATAAGGTACGATGGCCAAAAGAGATGCGGTTAAATCCAAATAGACGCAATCCAGATCATTGGTGCGAATTCCACAATGATCACGAACACAAAACTTCAGAATGCAGATTCTTGCAGAGTGAAGTGGATCATCTATTGAAGCAAGGGTACCTCACTGAGTTATTTAGTGAAAAAGGTAAACAAGCCTATATGAAAAATAGGTAAGAGCCACCAAAGCCTCATTCACCCAAGAGAACAGTGAATGTGATAAGTGGGGGAGAAGATATTCACGGCATAACCTACACAACTTCCAACAAGGTTTCTAAAGTAACAATTATACACGGGAAACGGGTACGGCAGGTTTTAGAAAATAAAAGTATTTCATTCGATGATGCAGATACCGAAGGAGTGATAACCCCACATAATGACGCACTGGTAATATCTTTACTTGTACATGATACTAATGTAAAACGAGTTTTGATTGATCCAGGGAGTTCCGTAAATATTATACTACTAAGGGTATTACGTGAAATGCAAGCTGAAGACAAAATGATACCCAAGGCGCATACCTTGTCAGGCTTTGACAATTCAAGTGTGGTAACAAAAGGAGAGGTAATTCTAACAACTTTTGCTGCAGGTGTTGTTAAAGAAACTAAATTTCAGGTAGTTGATATGGAAATGGCCCACAATATGATCATGGGGAGGCCTTGGATCTATGATATGGATGCTGTTCCATCAACTCTACATCAAGTTATTAAATTTCCATCACCGTGGGAGATTTGTCAAATTCGAGGGGATCAACAAACAGCGAGGAGTATCAACGCTGTAACAGATACGAGCACCGTAAACAAACAAAAATAGAAATTACAGGAAACAGTTGAAGGTGTCAGCAATCAAACCTCAACTGAGCGAGAGAAAACAGATTTAGACTCGAAACCTGATACAATTCAAGAACCTGAGGAGAATGAAAATATCAAAACAACCATCGAAGAACTCGAGGCTATGATATTATTTGAGTAATTGCCTGAACGGAAAGTTTATGTTGGATCTAATTTAAACTCAAACATGCGAGGTATGTTAATTGAATTTCTAAAATCTAACGTGGACTGTTTTGCTTGGTCCCATGCTGACATGACAGGGATACCATCAGATGTGATGACTCACAAATTAAACAAAGACCCATCCTTTACACCAATAAAGCAAAAGAAAATAAAGCAAGGGGCTTTCAAAAACCAGGTGATTCAAGATGAAGGCCAAAAGCTATTAAAAATTGGGTCAATCCGCGAGGTAAAGTACCCTAATTGGTTAGCCAACACAGTTGTTGTACCTAAGAAAAATGGTAAGTGGCGATTTTGTGTAGATTATACAGATCTTAATAAAGCTTGTCCAAAAGATTCTTTTCCTTTACCACATATAGATCAATTAATTGATGCAACTGCAGGACATGAACTTTTAAGTTTTTAGATGCATATTCAGGGTACAACCAAATTAAAATGGACCCTAGTGATGAAGAAAAAACTTCTTTCATCACAGACAGGGGGACTTACTGTTATAAAGTAATGCCCTTTGGTCTCAAAAATACTGGCGCAACCTATCAAAGGTTGGTGACCAAAATGTTCCAAGAATATTTAGGAAAGACAATGGAGGTATATATAGACGATATGCTCGTCAAAACCCAGCAATCTCATGATCATATTTCTCATCTATCTGTTACATTTGAAATTTTGCGAAAATTTAATATGAAACTCAACCCAGATAAATGTGCATTTGGAGTTGCATCAGGTAAGTTTTTGGGTTTTCTTGTTTCTAACCGTGGTATTGAGGTAAATCCTTCTCAGATCAAAGCAATAGAAGAAATCCCTGATATCCTTACTAATAAAAAGGAAGTTCAAAGATTAACGGGAAGAATTGCAGCTTTGGGGAGATTTATTTCCAAATCTTCAGAAAAGTGTTTTATGTTTTTCTCTGCACTCAAAAAGCAAGATCATTTTGAATGGAATGAAGATTGTCAACAAGCCCTTAGAAATTTGAAAGCTTATTTGTCAAAACCACTGTTATTGGCAAAACCAAAGGTGGGAGAAAAGCTTCTCATCTATCTGGCTGTGTTTGAAGTTGCGGTAAGTGCTGTTTTAGTCCGTGAGGACCAAGGTAAACAATATCCTATTTATTATGTAAGTAAGTCCTTACTAGATGCTGAAACACGATACCCACAGCTAGAAAAATTAGCATTAGCTTTGATCATGGCATCTAGAAAATTAAGACCTTATTTTCAATGTCATCCCATTGTTGTAGTTACTGCTTTTCCATTACGAAACATTTTGCATAAACATGAATTGTCAGGGAGGTTAGCAAAATGGGCTATAGAATTAAGTGAATACGAAATCATTTATCAACCTAGGACTGCTATAAAATCTCAAGTATTAGCCGATTTCGTAGCTGATTTTAGCCAGGGGATGCATTTAGAAGCAGAAAAAGAATTACAAGTTTTTAATGGTGCAAACCCGGGGACTTGGATTTTATTCACTGATGGTTTATCTAATATAAAATGAGCAGGTCTGGGTATAGTTCTAATGCCACCTACGGGTGAAACTATTAGGCAAGCTATAAAATGTCATTTTATAACTAACAATGAAGCAGAGTATGAGGCTGTAATTGCAGGTTTAGAATTGGCAAGAGAACTCGGCATAACACAAATTATAATTAAGAGTGATTCTCAACTCGTGGTCAATCAAATGCTGGGGACTTATACAGCCAGGGAAACTCGAATGCAAGAATATCTCGAAAAGGTATGGGAACTAATAAAGCAATTCCAAACTTAGGAAGGTAATGCAGATCCCAAGAGATGAGAATGTGGAGGCAGATGCTTTAGCTAATCTCGCATCTGCAGCCGATGTAGCAAATGACGCAAATGCTTCAGTCATACATTTATTTCATTCCGTTCTTGAACCTGATAAGAATGAGGTAAATTTTAATCATATAACATGGGATTGGAGAAACAAAATTATTGCTTTTTTACAGCACGGAACCGTGCCTAATGACAAAGGGAAGGCTCACGCGCTTCGCAAAAAAGCCGCTCGATATTGTTTATATCAAGGAAATCTTTATCGAAAGATGTTCGGTGGACCACTAGCAAGGTGTCTCAGACCCTCTAAATAGAATATGTGATGAGGGAAGTGCACGAAGGACATTGTGGAGATCACGCAGGGGGAAGGTCACTGGTAAGAACATTGATTCGAGCAGGATATTATTGGCCTAAGATGGAAGAAGACGCAAACAGTTTCGTGTCCAAATGTGATAAAAGTCAAAGATACGGCAATAATATGCATAGACCAGCTGAGTTACTACACCCTGTTATAGCCCCGAGGCCCTTTATGAAATGGAGAATGGATATCGTAGGTCCACTACCACAAGCAAAGGGTCAGGTACGAGAGAAGGAAGTAAAGACTTCATATGGAGAAATATAATATGCCGCTTTGGAGCACCAAAGGAGATCGTGTGTGACAATGGACCACAATTCATAGGAGCTCAAATCACAGAATTTCTTCAAAGTTGGCAGATTAAAAGGATAACATCTACGCCATACCATCCAGTGGGTAATGGACAAGCGGAATCCACAAACAAAGTCATTATCAACAACTTGAAGAAGATGTTACAGGATTCAAAAGGTAATTGGCCTGAGATATTACCTGGAGTACTATGGGCTTATCGTACAACGACAAAAACAAGCACTGGAGAAATACCATTTTCAATGGTTTATGGTGTGGAAGCCTTAACTCCAGTTGAAATAGGTGAACCTAGCACACGGTACGTTCAGGCAACGGAGGAATCTAATGATGAAGAGATGCGGGTCAACCTTGATTTTCTTGAAGGAAGAAGAGAAGCTGCATTGATAAGAATGGCAGCACAAAAGCAAGTAATTGAACGATATTACAATAGGAAAACACGCCTCAGGTTTTTCAAAATTGGGGACTTCGTGCTTAAAAAGGTGTTCCAATCTGCAAAGGCTGCTAATTCAGGAAAGCTAAGTCCAAAGTGGGAAGGACCATACAGAGTTCGTGACATTGCGGGAAAAGGAGCATACGAGTTGGAGACAATTGACGACAAAGTTTTGCCCTCACATTGGAATGCCGTCCATTTAAAGAGATATTACTTCTGAGAAAGTACCCACGGTCAGGTATCGCCATGTTAAAATTTTTCTTTTGAATTATTAAAGTTTTACTAACGATTTTAGATGCTAGGCAAAAATCCTAACTCGTGCCAAATGATGAGTCACGACCTGCAAGGCAAAATGGAGTATTCTAAAAGTCCCAGCCCAGGGTTACAATTAATCTGATGGAAATACACACGAGTTAGGCAGTCTTCATCTATAATCACACCTCCGAGTCCCGTATATTTTTCTGTTTCAGGAAAAGGACCAAATTGAAAGAAATAAACAAGTGCTCGAGGCTTCATACTTCACCGCTCAAACACTTGGGGGACTACATATTATACACAGATATGTGTAGAAAAACAGATACGAATATCGAACAAAAGTCGACCACAAAGAGACAAGTGTTGAGAAAAAGTTACGAAGTCTTCAGCATTCATTATCGTGTTCAACAAACACACGACATTCATCATAATGTTTTTCCCATGAGAACAACAGAGTCATCTCTCAAACTCATAAACGAAGTCACCTCTCAAACCCTTCCTAATATATAAAGATAGGGTCATGACTATGTACTGAAACAGGTTATGAAGAAAAACCTTGTTTATTTTATATTATGTAAAAATCTGTTACAAGAAAAACAGTTACGAGAAAGTTATAGATGTATTTTAATACATGTAATAGTCAAAAAACTTGTTAAAGTTCATGAATAAAAACTTGTCAAAGTTGTTTCATACAAAACATGTGTATTCCTATTTCTTTCATCGTATTATAACACCATTATGAAGTTGAGACGTCCTCTTCATTAAGTGTCGATAAAATAAAAGGGCCCTTTTTATAAGCCTCATGTTGATAATCCATGAGAAGAATCATAAAGCATTTTCAAAGGATAAAAATGCTAAGCTATTCTATAAGTCCTAGATAAAAAGGCAAGAATAGAATATACAGAAGTACCGATAAAACTTCTTAATATAAAAGACTAAGTACAAACTTAGTCAACAAAATATTTGTTTTTTACAAATGCCCCATTATGATAACTGGGGACTTCATCAAAAGATCCCTTAAAGTTTCCAAGGGATAACAACACCAATTAATAAAAAAACAGTAAAGTTTGAAATACATTCAACTACTCACTGAAGGGGTTGGAACATCAGAAGTTGCAATCTCATTTTCAGGGGCAGTCACAGGCACGGTAACAACTTCTGAGGGAGCAGCAATAGGAGCGGTTTCAACTGGGCCTGGAGTGTTAAAATCACCGAGGGAAGCAAGAGTCATGGGAGCTTCAGCTTCCATGGACTGTGTCATAGAAGTTTCACCCTCGAGAGCCGGAATTGCAACTCCAATTGCCGCAGTAGCCACTTCTTCATTTAAAAGCTCTTCTGCCCCAAGAGTTCCAAGTGCAGGAGAAGGAGTATCAACTGGTTGTTGGCTTTTTTCAATAGTGTCTAAGACTTTAGCTAATTCAGATTGCAATTCAAAGTTTTCTTGAGTAGCTTCCATCAAAGCATCACAACGAGATTTTAGAAAAGCCCAACTTACCTCTATGTTGAAGTTCTCCTCAAGAAGTCTATACTCTCTTTCCCACATAGCAAGATCGTTCTTCAATATCTGGTGTTCAGCTAAGTGGGAGTCAAGGGAAGCTTCAAGGGAGACATGAGAACTCTTCAAAGCACGTATCTCGTCAGAGGAGATCCTTAAGTTAGCCTGAGATTGAGTCAAGCTTTGCACTAACTCCCCTGCATATTCTTCTTTCTTCTCCACTAGTGCCTTAAGCTCTCTGATTTCTTCACTGGCCTTTGATAATTGTTCTGAAAATGAGCACTCCAAAAGCTCCTTATCTTTTTCAAATTGGCTTGAAGAAGCCTTGGCAATTGCTAGCTCAGAAGTCAAACCACGCTTTTGCTGCTCCAGGTGGTTTCTACTTTCTTGCAACTCCTCTATGGTCCCTTGAGCATTCTCAAACTGCTCCTTCCAGTTTGCTGCCTCAAGCTGGGGTTCCTTGGCTATTCTCCTAGCCTCAGAGATAGCCTTCGCAGACTCTCGATCCTTCTTCTCTAGAGTGGAGATTCTTCCCATTAACTCAGTACCAATAAGATTAGCCTACAAGGGAAAGACATCAATTGTGAGAATATAGAGAGATATAAAAAAAACTTGTAAGTTAAAAAAGAAGTACCTTCAAGGTAGAATGAACTATGTCATTCATCAAAGTCAAGCAACTGTGGCTCTCCATCTTCTTCTTCTCAATATCTCCGATTAGAGGCTCGAGCCAAACATCAGCTCCACCAGTCTTTCTCAAAAGGCTATGATTGGCAGGAACTTCAAGAGTAACACTTCTCATAGCCATGCCTCTGCTGCTAGAACCCGCCTCTGTATGCTGAACAGAGGGAGGGGGAACAATGAAAGGAGGAGTAGTAGAAGAGGTAAAAATAATGGGAGCTGTGGGAGTCAAAGCAGGGACAGTAGGAGCAGATATGGGAACCAAAACAGGTAAGGAAACATGAGTCGATAAAATAGGCAAAGAAATACTCGTGGTTGTCAAAGGAATAGAAGGAATAGAAGAAATGGAATAGAAGAAGAGAGGGGAGTTTCATCAAGAACTGGTCCAAACTCTCCACTCTCAAAACCACTAACAAAGAGACGTCGAATTGATTCATTAGAGCCTCTTGGAGTGGTATCCTCATCAGAAAGGATTTGAACAGGCTCGGAGATAGAGGCTCGAGCAGGAGTATCTTCAACTTCATCCCCATCAATGACGCGTCTCCTGGATCTTGGCCTAGCTATCAAAGAGGTATTCTCTTCTTCCTCATTCTCAGAACTTTCTTCTACAACTTTTCTTTTTGGTAGCGTGGCCCGAGTCTTTTCCAAATCAAGTGAAGCGGTTGAAGACGCTCGAATGGCAACGGCTACCTCAGCTGTCATACCCCTGATACCAATTCCTGATAAAAAGAGGGATAAAGAATTAAAATAAGAAAGAATTCAATATACGACAAAGCATAAGGAAATACATACCATGGGTCTTCACTTTCCAACCATTCAAAAGAGAAATTGATTTTTAAGTTCTCGCCTCCATAGGCGCAATCTTCAAAATTTAATCTACCCAACCACGAAAGTTAGGAATGTGTTCCACATCTCCCATGGTTGCTACAAAAAGCCAAAAAGAGACGAGATTAGAAAGGAAATCAAAATTCTTAAAAAATAGATACGGTAAGAAAAAGAAAAACTTACGTGCAAAATTCCACTTCTCAGGGAAGCGAATGATTGTTTCACCCAACAAATCCACCGTACGTACAACAACGTAACGACAATACCACCCTCGATCCTTGTCATCTTCGGGGTTTACCAAAACCTTCTTGCTTCTTGCAGTCAAGGTAAAAACTCCATGGCGGAATAATTTGGGGTGGTATAGGTGAACAAGATGGGAAAAGGTAAAATTAACATTGGCTTTGGTAGACAAATACCTTAAGCAAGCCACAGCTCTCCAAACAAGAGGACCTACTTGTGCTAGGCAAATTTTGAAAAAGCGGCAAAATTCAAGTATAACTAGGTTTGGGGCAGGAATCATCATACGAAGATTATCTCTCCAGTTACAATCTTTCCTAACAGTAGGAATCACAAGTTTAGTTATTAAAGAAGGATGAACTAAAGGGGAGAAAAAGCAAAAGTGAATAACAAATTGCTTGTTGAAGGTCTATGAAGAAGAAGACAAAAGAAAGAGGGTCAAATATGTTTATAATGACAACCGTCAAACTTAGAAGTGTAATGACAGAAAGCCTATAATAAAGGCAACTATCGCTTCGTGAATATAAGGTATGAATAAGCCTTGAAAAAAAGGCTGCAAAATTACGGAGTCAATCAGAAGGTGACGCGTGTGCAGGACATTAAATAGAAAAGACAATTGAAGCGTCAGTACTGTCATAGCATTGATTATGGTAAAAATTCCCTTTTTGTGAAGATCCACTTCTCAAATATTTAATTGATAAATAAATGGAAAGTGGGGGAACTATCTGTATTGGGAAAAAACTGAATTTATATATTGAAGGTGACGTGTCATGACACGTGGACTGGTCAAATGGTCAAAACACGGTAATCAACCAAGAAGGCACGGGCGACAACAAATACGAAGAGAAGAAAGTTAAATAGGCACGAGTCGTTATTCAAGAGGCACGAGTTTCGTACCTATATAAGTCATTTATAACCCCGAAGATCGGAAAGGATTGAAGATATGAATCTGATGACGCAAAAGAGTCCAAATTCAGCATTACATATCAAATACGTTAGAGAATTTGTATTTAATAGGAATGATTGAGTAACGTTTCTTTTAAAGTCATTTATTGCTCATAATTGCCTCATTAAGACAAAGGCATTACACCTTCTCCTAGAATCAACTATAAAATGAGAAGGACTCGACATCTGTAGAGGGGAAGATTATTGAGACTTTACTGAAATACAAAGCTATTTACTGCTTTATCATCGTTCTCAAAAATCTTTTATTATTTTCGTCTCCTGATTATCAGTAACCCGAATTTCTCTTCGTTTCTAGCTTTGACCAAAGACTCAGATTTTTGGTTAAACAAGATGCCTACATATTGTTATCATATTGTACAATCAGTTATATTTAGTGTGCAATCTGATAAGTTGATGAATGTTGTTGAATGGGATAACATAGGCAACTTATACAGTGGGTGAAAATTCATTGTGTGGTGATAGGTTACAAATATTTGTGCTTCATATCACTTTGTCTAAACACAAACAAATACTCTTTTTCGTGCCTACAGCCTTTTGGATTACAATGTTCAATTCGACATGGTTCAATTTAATCTCTATGTTTGTTCGTCTTATCATTAAAATAATCGAGTTGCTTAATGAGAAAGCCTAAGACTTAAAATTGATATATGGCAAGTTACTATTCCTTTTAATCTTTATTTTTCTGATGTAGGTTTGTACTGTGATTAGAATACTGATATTTGTATAACTCAAGTTCTCTTAACAATGGATCCTCATCAAACAAAAAAACGTCCTTGCATAATGACAGAAGCCTATGATAAGAATGCCAAATGACGCGAAGTGTACAACAATATGACCATGGCTGAAAAGAATGCGCTTCTGTAGCAACGACGTCTAAAAAAAAGAGAGACAACAACTAATCGTCTTCTCACAAGTAAAACTTATGTCAATCTTGTTGAACCAACATCTGTAATGCCAGGTAATTTTGCTGCTGCAGCCTCTTCTTCTATGCCAAAAACAAGTTAGAATATTAAATGCACTATCTGTCTTTTCCACACATATATATGTACACATATATGAGTGCGCATGTGAAACAGTTATGCCCATATGATTCTCATGTTTGTTAAAAAAGATTCTTGCAGAAATCATTGAATGTGAAGTTTGTACGCCACCCGATGTGCTTCACAAGGAGAAAAATGTGGTGTACCCTTTTCATGTTTTTGAAAAAGGTAATCATGTAACCTTGATCATTGACAATTCAACATCTACTATGCTCAAATGTTTAATCCATAATCGTGTTGCACCAGGTTCTACATCAGACACTTCAAATGAGTCAAGTGCTACATCCTTTGAGCCAATTTTGGCTGACGGTTAGTATGAACATAACATATCGTTTCTACTTTTTTGCTGTTTCATAATTTTTTCCACTCCTTAAGTCTGTTTGGCGTATGGAGGTCATGTAAAGAATAAGAAAAAATTGACTAATGTTGGTTATGGAAAAAAGAGAAATATGCCTAATAATATCCGATTGAGCCGATTTTGGCTGACGGTTAGTATGAACATAACATATCATTTCTACTTTTTTGCTGTTTCATAATTTTTTCCTCTTCTTAAGTCTGATTGGCGTATGGAGGTCATGTAAAGAATAAGAAAAAATTGACTAATGTTGGTTATGGAAAAAAGAGAAATATGCCTAATAATATCCGATTACGCTCTGACTATGTTCCACTTAAAAAAGTGCCAAATTGTGAATTCTGCTCGGCTAAAAAATTTCAGTATGAATCACCTTCATTTTGTTGTGCTAACGGTACAGTTAAGTTGACTTATCATAAAATGGCACCTGCATTGAGAAATTTATATCTAGGATCTTCTGCAAAATCGAAGCACTTCCAGACATATATTAGAACGTATAATAATATGTTTGCTTTTAGCTCGCTTGGTGTCAGTTACGATAAAGATCTAGCCAAAAGAAATCGTGGTATATATACATTCAGAGTTCAAGGTCAAATGTATCACTTTATAGATGATTTATATCCTGCAGAGAGAAGGCCTAAAAATTTGCAGTTGTACTTTTATGATAACGACAATGAGATTGCAAATAGAATGGCTTGCTCTAATAAAATAGATGAATTAATAGTGTGGGAATTGATAGACACACTGAAAGATAATCCATATTCTATATTTTTACGAACTTTATCTGAGATTTCGAACTTACAGAACTATCACATCGCACTTAAATGTAACTCTGGATTGGATCAACGAATATTTAACTTGCCCAGTACTACTGAGGTTGCAGCTATATGGGTTGATGGGAATGATGTTGGTGCTATTCATGTACCGCACATTCAAATTTATACTCACAGCAATAGAACTCAAAGAGTGAACTACTATTTTGGGTGTTATAATCCTTTACAGTATCCTTTACTATTTCCATATGGCCAAAGCGGGTGGCATTGTGGCATTAAAAAGTTTCATGGGGAAGAAAATATGCCTAAAAATTATGCGTTGTCTGATTTGGAACAATTACCAAATATAAAAAACTTCACCTCTGTTGACGGATATCTTGATATGGAAGATCAAGTTATGCAAAAAGGAAAACAAAAGAGAGATACAGTTTCAGTTCGTGAATACTATAGTTACAGGCTCCAGATGAGAAACGATGATGAAGATGAACTTCTACATACAGGGAGATTACTTCAACAATATTCGGTTGATGAATATATAAAATTGGAGACTCAAAGAATGGATTTTGTTTTCTTCAATCAAGATTTGTTCAGAATGGATACGTTAAATGGACTTCTTGACATTTTAAGACTTGGTGAACGATATGCTTCTAATGTTGGAAAACAAACATTTCTACCAAATTCATTTATAGGAGGGCCTAGAGATATGCGTCAACGTTATAGAAGGAGTATTTTTTATTCAACCTTCTAAACCCCTCCATCAATGAGGAACCAGAGGGAGGAAACCAAATAGAAACTTAAGAATTTTTATTAGTGCATCGTCAAACTCACGTAGCCTCCTTGTAGCGTTTTTCCTTTTTTATTTATTTATTTTTTTCAGAATTCCCACCCCTAATTTGATCACTGTTTCGTTCCCATCTATGTGTATTATTGTGTGTGTTTCTTTTCAATTGAAAAAACAAGAAGATGAAGTCAAAAGGTGGGGACGGGAAACGACAGATCTTTTGTCAAGGAGGGCGTGGGTGCTGTTGATTTCTGGTGAAATTGAAGAATAAAGAATCAACGGATGCCTCCCTTTGTATTTTGGTCTCTTAGGAGATTAAAAGATAGTTTAGAGTTTAGTTATAATTGGGTTTAAATATGAGTGTACGAATTAATATGGGCCATTACATTGGAGGAGAATAGATAACTAACATTAAATTTTGCATTTAAGTGGGAGTGGGCTAATGGGTTGAGAAGAATGGGTCCTTGTCTTGCTGAACCACTAAAATTCAAAAGGGATTTTTACCTATCTATACCATATATCAAACCTTATTATCAAAAATATTCATAATTTGTTATTTACCCGTGTAGTCCACACTTTTACTACAAATTATATACCAATCCAAAAATAGATAGATTTTGCCATAAAAAACGCGCTAAAATGAAGGCACTAGATCTGCGTGTGATTCTGTCAACATTAAATTCGAATTGCTGCGTAATTCTCTCCTTCCTCAACGGAAAGAGATCTCTCTTCTCTCACTCAACTACAATTCTCAAAAAACGCAAGCTACTGAAGCTCTAGCAATCAAACGGAAAGGAGATTTCTGTTCTTCATCTTCATCTTCATCTGTTCTTCCATATATTTTCCACCATTGATAGCCATTAAAAAGCTTGAAAGCTTTGAATTCAAATTTGGGTTTTCAAAAATCATTATTTGTTTGGATTGGGTGTTGTTGTAAATAATTCGGAATATGTTTAGGAGTTTATATCTCAATTTTGAGGGGTTTTGGTGAAGATTAGACTTGGTTTTGACTGAATTTTAGATTGAAACTCGAAGAAGAAGAAGAAGAAGAAGAAGAAGAAGAAGAAGAAGAAGAAGAAGAAGAAGACGTATTTCCAGAAATTGTAGATAAATTGTAGTTAAATTGTAGAATTGTAGATATATTGTAGATAAATTGTAGATGAATTGTAGATTGGGAAGACTAAAACTTCTACAAATCTTCTACAATTATGTCGAAAATGCCAATTATGCTACAATTGAAATGAGAATTTGGATATTAAAATTCAATGTATCTATTTTGTAGATATCTTGTAGATAAATTGTAGATTATTTGTATTCTGATTGTAGATGCATTATTTTCTGTTTTCACAAATCCAAAACGACTAAAGCTTCTACAAAATCTTCTGCAAAAAACAGTCTACAATTTATCTACAATTTTTCTAATTTGACTACAATTTGACTACAAAATATCTACAAATTCTGGAAATATGTCTTCTTCTTCTTCTTCTTCTTCTTCTTCTTCTTCTTCTTCTTCTTCTTCTTCTTCTTCTTCTTCTTCTTCTTCTTCTTCTTCTTCTTCTTCTTCTTCGAGTTTCAATCTGAAATTCAGCCAAAACCAACCACTGCCAAAAAAAAGAGGTCAAAGAATTTCGAACTCTCTGCCATTATTATTTCCAGTGGGAATTCAAGTGGTTCGATCAAAGAATTTAAAATTTTCTTGTGAATCTGAAAATATGATATTCTTCGACGGTGGTGGGCAATTGGGGATGATCAACGAGAGGAAGCATAGGAGCATCGTGAGTTTTGTGTGTGTTGTGAACAGTTGAGATGAAAGGAAAGAGAAAGTGAGAAGATACAGTCCTATAATTATGCCTAATAAAAATGAACCCTTAATTATATCCCTAATTTGAATTATGGTATAGAAATGGTAATTTGGTATTTTTAAATGTAATAAACACAAACCTTAAACATTGAGGGTAATAAGTTTTGATATATGGTATAAATAGGTAAAAAGCCCAATCCGAAAATGAGTTCCCAATTGGCCCAAATTCAATTCTTTCTCATTGAACAAAAATAAAAATAAAAATACTACCAAAATATACTAGTTAATCTTAGTTAATAAGAATAAACTATTAAAGTGAAATATATATATATTAAAATAAAAATATTTTGGTAATTTTAAAATGTTATAAATATTATAAAATACTAATAAGCTATACATTACTACTATTATAGAAACAACTAGCGAGAGGAGCTTGGGGTCGTAGGGTTAGTTTGGGAATTTCAACTATTTTAGCTTTCTACACACATGTTACCTTCCGTTTCTCAATCTCTGCCACGTCCATATATGGAGCTCAACTCAGAAGAAGGTTTATACTGCTCTTTCTTCGGATTTTCATACCTTTCTCAGTTCCTCTTCAATTTTTCTTTGTCTCTTATGGTCTTCTCTCTTGTAGCTCTGAAACTTTTATCAGGTTAGTTATGTTTTGCTGGATTTTCTCCTCCTTCACTTCAGCTTCTGTGTATTTCCTTGAGAATAAGGGCAAAATTTTACAATGAATCAGATTTACTACTTGATTTTTATTATTGTCTTCAGATTTAATTTCTTGGTTCGCTTGGGTGAAGAATAATTTCGTAATTTTGATTTTGGGTAATTTTGATGGCATTTTATTTCCGTCTCTCTGTAATCTGTTCTGCTTCTTCAAGTTTGTCAGTTCACTTAGAAAGATAACTGACAAACTTGGTACTTACGTGTTGGTCATTGCATAAATCAGAATTTAGTACAATATTTAGTACTTACGTGTTGGCCATTGCATTTTAATAGCTGGAGACTAAGTTTCTTGTCACGACCCATTTCCATAACAGATCGTGATGGCGCCCAACATCATTGTCAGACAAGCCAATGCGGAAGTATTAATAAATTCTTATTTTGCTTACCCAAAACAGTTACAACATTTTCTTAATTTGCGATTAAAAACAGGTGATAATATGCAACGTTCGATAATAATTATACAACCTAAAAGAAACGTCTACTAATGTGTGTGCCAATACCTGGTGTCACAAGTTATGGGCAACTAGTAGAATATACAAAAGAATAAATTCATCCTACTGTCCGAAATAGAATAGATAACCCAAAAATAAATAAAGAGAGACTCCATCAAGCTGCTTAATGGCACAGGAAGGGGCAGCTCACCGTGGAAGTCTCAGACTATGAATCAGGGGCGCGCACCAGACTGATAGCCAGATGTACCTGCCTCAGATCCTGTACAATTAAGTACAGAAGTATAGTATGACTACATAACAATATGTACCTCGTAAGTATCCCGTCTAATCTCGAAGAAGTAGAGACGTACAATTTATTTTTGTTGCCTTGCTTCCTTGTATGCTTGCATTTCTTTCGGTGCTTTACTTCTTTTGACACATGTACTTGAGTTTGTACTGTGACCTCTTGTTGCAACCTTCTGTTTCCCGGTGCCGGGGAATTTTATTGTTTCCTGCTGGGGATTCCTATTGTAACCCTCTGTTTTATTGTCCTCTGACTTGATTTTGAAATGTATGCCTCTGTTATCTGGGCGGGCTCCCAATTTTAATACTTGAAAATTAAAGACTTGAAATGTATGCCTCTGTTATCTGGGCGGGCTCCCAAGTTCAATGCTTGAAAATTAAAGACTGAAATGTATGCCTCTGTTCTATGGGCGGGCTCCCAACTTCAACAACAACTTTAAAAATGAATGTCATTCCTCTCTTCAACCAATACATCGCCATTCTGTTCTTCAGAGGGGGCTCCTGATTTCAACAACTTTAAAAAATAAAATCCTATTCGAGGGCGGATGAACCCGAAATATCCTATTCGAGGGCGGATGAACCCAAAATATCCTATTCGAGGGCGGATGAACCCAAATATCCTATTCGAGGGCGGATGAACCCAAAATATCCTATTCGAGGGCGGATGAACCCAAAATATCCTATTCGAGGGCGGATGAACCCAAAATATCCTATTCGAGGGTGGATGAACCCAAAATATCCTATTCGAGGGTGGATGAACCCATATATCCTATTCGAGGGCGGATGAACCCAAATATCCTATTCGAGGGCGGATGAACCCAAATATCCTGTTCGAGGGCGGATGAACCCAAAATATCTTGTTCGAGGGCGGATGAACCCAAAATATCCTGTTCGAGGGCGGATGAACCCAAAATATCCTATTCGAGGGCGGATGAACCCAAATATCCTATTCGAGGGCGGATGAACCCAAATATCCTATTCGAGGGCGGATGAACCCAAAATATCCTATTCGAGGGCGGATGAACCCAAAATATCCTATTCGAGGGCGGATGAACCCAAAATATCCTATTCGAGGGCGGATGAACCCAGAATATCCTATTCGAGGGTGGATGAACCCAAAATATCCTATTCGAGGGCGGATGAACCCAAAATATCCTATTCGAGGGCGGATGAACCCAAAATATCCTATTCGAGGGCGGATGAACCCAAAATATCCTATTCGAGGGCGGATGAACCCAAAATATCCTATTCGAGGGTGGATGAACCCAAAATATCCTATTCGAGGGTGGATGAACTCATATATCCTCTTCGAGGGCGGATGAACCCAAATATCCTGTTCGAGGGCGGATGAACCCAAATATCCTGTTCGAGGGCGGATGAACCCAAAATATCCTGTTCGAGGGCGGATGAACCCAAAATATCCTGTTCGAGGGCGGATGAACCCAAATATCCTATTCGAGGGCGGATGAACCCAAATATCCTATTCGAGGGCGGATGAACCCAAATATCCTATTCGAGGGCGGATGAACCCAAAATATCCTATTCGAGGGCGGATGAACCCAAAATATCCTATTCGAGGGCGGATGAACCCAAAATATCCTATTCGAGGGCGGATGAACCCAAATATCCTATTCGAGGGCGGATGAACCCAAATATCCTATTCGAGGGCGGATGAACCCAAATATCCTATTCGAGGGCGGATGAACCCAAAATATCCTATTCGAGGGCGGATGAACCCAAAATATCCTATTCGAGGGCGGATGAACCCAAAATATCCTATTCGAGGGCGGATGAACCCAAATATCCTATTCGAGGGCGGATGAACCCAAAATATCCTATTCGAGGGCGGATGAACCCAAAATATCCTATTCGAGGGCGGATGAACCCAAAATATCCTATTCGAGGGCGGATGAACCCAAAATATCCTATTCGAGGGCGGATGAACCCAAATATCCTATTCGAGGGCGGATGAACCCAAATATCCTATTCGAGGGCGGATGAACCCAAATATCCTATTCGATGGCGGATGAACCCAAAATATCCTATTCGAGGGCGGATGAACCCAAAATATCCTATTCGAGGGCGGATGAACCCAAAATATCCTATTCGAGGGCGGATGAACCCAAATATCCTATTCGAGGGCGGATGAACCCAAAATATCCTATTCGAGGGCGGATGAACCCAAATATCCTATTCGAGGGCGGATGAACCCAAAATATCCTATTCGAGGGCGGATGAACCCAAAATATCCTATTCGAGGGCGGATGAACCCAAAATATCCTATTCGAGGGCGGATGAACCCAAAATATCCTATTTGAGGGCGGATGAACCCAAAATATCCTATTCGAGGGCGGATGAACCCAAAATATCCTATTCGAGGGCGGATGAACCCAGAATATCCTATTCGAGGGCGGATGAACCCAAAATATCCTATTCGAGGGCGGATGAACCCAAAATATCCTATTCGAGGGCGGATGAACCCAAAATATCCTATTCGAGGGCAGATGAACCCAAATATCCTATTCGAGGGCGGATGAACCCAAAATATCCTATTCGAGGGCGGATGAACCCAAAATATCCTATTCGAGGGCGGATGAACCCAGAATATCCTACTCGAGGGCGGATGAACCCAGAATATCCTATTCGAGGGCGGATGAACCCAGAATATCCTATTCGAGGGCGGATGAACCCAAATATCCTATTCGAGGGCGGATGATCCCATTTTCAACATCTTGGAATTGTCTTACCTTCGACTGTTTTTCTCCAAATCTTGTTGTCTTGCTATCTCTTAAAACTTGAATTGATTTCCTTGTTCTTCTGAGAAAATTTTCGACCATGGCAGAAAATCTTCTGCCCCAGTTTTGATGCTTTTCCTTGTTCTCCAGGTGGACGCCTGACTTCTGATATTTCAACTGTGTTCTTCCTTGTTCTCCACGTGGACGCCTGACTGTTAATTCAATTCTTCATCCTTGTTCTCCAGATGATTGCTATTTCTTTTCTTCATCCTTGTTCTCCAGGTGGACGCCTGATTGTTGTTTCTTTCATTGCTCTTCCTTGTTCTCCAGGTGGATGCCTGATTTCTGATATTTCATTGCTCTTCCTTGTTCTCCAGGTGGATGCCTGATTACTAATACTTCAACTACTCATCCTTGTTCTCCAGGTGGATGCCTGATTGTTGTTTCTTTCATTGCTCTTCCTTGTTCTCCAGGTGGACGCCTGATTTCTGATATTTCATTGCTCTTCCTTGTTCTCCAGGTGGATGCCTGATTACTAATACTTCAACTACTCATCCTTGTTCTCCAGGTGGATGCCTGATTGCTGGGGATAATACCACTGGGGGAGTCTCCTTTCTTTCCTTCCTTCAAATTCAATTTTTTTTCTTTCTTAACACTGCTGGGGATAAAAGTGTTATCTTCTTGGGATAACGTTGTTGAGGATAACGCTGCTGGGGAATTTTATCCCTTCAAATCGATGCTTCATTCTTCTGGAAGCTGCTGGGGAGGATAATGGCTCTTTGCTTTTCTGAGCACAAATGTCATCTCTTTGTTTTGTCTGCTGGGGATCAACTTCCTCCATTGGAAGCTTATTATGTTGGGGGAAACCCTGGTTCAAAGACCACTTCCTTGGTGCTATCTTTATTCTTCCCCAAATGGGTACCTGATTTCCAGAAAATTTTCTAACTGAAAAGAAAATTTTCTGCCCCAGTTTGCATTTTCCCTTATGGTCTTCACTGCCATTCCATTTACCTGTTTCAAACCAAACAAAATTTGTTAGTTTAAAAACCCGGTGGTTGGTTATGATACTCCTACTGGGATGGTTTTTTCCCTTTCTCCCTTCCCCACTCTATGTTGTCCGACCCTCTTGGAACTTGGTCGAAAATCTGTTGGGGATGCTCCTACATCTCGATGATCTGTCGGGGGCCCTCTTGGAATTAGGTCCACAATTTTCTCAACTGTTGTTTTCCTGTTTTTCTCCAACTTCCCCTGGAAATTTGGTCCTATTGGGATCTAGGCCCCTTTCATCATTTGGTCTTGCGACCAACTTCTTTTCTCTTTATCGCCTTATCTTTGGCGTGTCCTATTCGCATTTTGCTTTGCATCATTTTGGCAACTGGTAGTAAGCTCTGAAAATCCTTTTCAAAAACAAACTGCTGGGAAGGTAAGTCTTTTAAACCAAGAAATGAAAAAGTGATGATTTCAAAAAATAGAAAAAAGAAGAAGTCTTTCTGAACAAATGCTAGGGAAAAGGAAAGAAAAGAACTTATCTGAATGATATAACCGATTCCAACGTTCATGTCGCGCATTCCGGATTAATCAACCCAGTCTATTTGTATCAATCAACCTTCCAGACGGCCTCATGTTGCTGGGGATAAACAGGCACTCAACTCTTTGCGGATCCTTCCCGCCAATCTTGTTTTGTCGCCTCATAGTGCCCTTCGAGGGGTTTTCACTAATAAGACTCTCTCATTTCTCTCAACTCCTGTCGCCTTATGGTGCCTGTGAAGGTTTTCACCGATAAGACTCTCTCATTTTATTTTATTTTTCAGCTGGGAATTGGAGTGTTGCCGATATGACTCTCTCTGTTGGGGATTCTTTCGGCTATCAATTCAGTTCCAGCTTATGATCTTCTTCTTTGCTGGGGATCAGAGTGTTATTCCCGACTTCCATTTGCATTGACTTAGCACTTCTCAGATACTGATCGGGAGGTCTTTTTTGGACATCAATAGGGATTTTTGTGTATGGCTGAAAGGAGAAGGGGGTATCAAAAGTTCAAAAATAATTTTTAGGGGTAAAATAGTACAACTCTTGGAATCAAACTTTCTTGCCAAAATTACAAGCGCCAACTTCTGCCCCAGTTTTTCTTGCTTGGGGATTTTTATTTTGTCACAATATGTTACCTTATGCACACTATGTTACACTATGACCGAGCCGTGAGGCGCCTACGTATCCTTCTTTGAGGAATCAGGTCAAACGTAGTTCCCATTCCTTTTTTTTCTTGACTTTTCTTTTGTTCTTATTATCATTACTTTTTTCGTTTTTATTACAGATTCCAAAAGAGGGGTATGAAAGAGTAAATAAGGCTCAAAAGGGGAAGCAAAGGTCAAAGTGTTTGGATAGAAGAAAGAATTGCCTCCGTCATTTCATTCTCTGATAAATGCTAAGTACAAACAAACAACAATTACAATTACCAGAAATCATAATATCTCTTAACTGCGTCAGAATTGATAGCCATGTCGACGCATTTCCCTTCGATATCTGTGGATCATAAAGCGTCGGGCTTGCTCTGTTTAGATTGCGATGATCAACACAAACCTCGGATTTTCCTTTTTTTTTTTTTTTTGCACCACATTAGCCCACCAATCAGGATATCGAGCGGCCCGAATAACCTTAGTATTCAGCTGTTTGGTCACTTCTTCCTTAATCTTCCCACTCACGTTGGTTTTGATCTTCCTGAATTTTGCTGGACGGGGGGTAATGCCGGGTCAGTGGGCAATTTTTGAACCACTAGATTGGTGCTTAAGCCCGGCATGTCGTCGTATGACCATGCAAAATATTTTGAATTCAGTAAGTGCTTTGATTAGTTCTTCCCTGACGTTTGGTTCCATGTGGATGCTTATCTTAGCTTCCCTGATGTCATCCGCATCCCCTAGATTGACGGCTTCCGTGTCATTTGAGTTGGGCTCTTTTTTTTTTTCAACTTGGCTCAACTCTCTGTTAATTTTTCTGAAGGCTTAGTCCTCATCGTATTCCGACTTATCATCACAATCTTGTACTATAAGTTCGAAATCAGATTGATTGATTTCTTATTTTAGACTAGGTTGAAGATCCGTCGTGCATGCCATGTCATTAGAATCAGTAGAAAGAGAACTGTTCAGAAGACAAAAATAAGAAGAAAAATTAAAACAAAATAAGGAATGAGGGAAAAAAAACTTTCACTTTATTAAAATACGGGATAGCAAGGTTTCACACTTTGGCGAGCACAAGAAAGATTTGGATTACAACCCTGGAATAATCCAGACAACAAAAAAGAAAATCAGAGCCCACTACCAAGACTCCCTTCGTATAGGAAGAGGAGTAGCCATTCAATTGTTGATTTTTGCTTTCAACCCCACAAACTGTACATCTGCCTCATTGGACCCTTTTCCCAACACCATAACTGGCTTGTTATCCACCTTTTCCAACTATACCACCGTTTTCCCACTGGTTAACATTTATTTTGAACCGACACGGATCATCATCACTGTTTGTGAGGGTTTCTTTAGCTTCCCTCCTTCGTGCATTAGCTCAATCATGTGGGTTTCAAGTTGTGCCGGCAACGGGTTCTGATTGATGTTGGGTGCCTCTGGTGTCTGAACCTCAATCTTGTTGGTGTCAATAAGATTTTGTACTGCATGTTTCAACTTCCAACATTTCTCGGTATCATGACCGAGAGCCCCCGAACAATACTCACAGCTTACCGAGTGGTCCATATTTTTGGGAAAGGGATTTGGCAATCTGGGCTCAACAGGACTCAACAAGCCTAACTGCCTTAATTTGTGGAACACGGCAGTATAGGTTTCCCCTAACTCAGTGAATGTTCTTTGTATTTTTTCATTTCTGAAAGCCTGATTTCCCCGGAAACCTACCCCTGGAGGGTTCTTGTAGGCTCTTGGTGGTGAATAGGTGTTTTGCAGTGGTGTATGTGTGTTCTGGGGAGCCGGTGCGCGCCATTGCGAGCGAACCGGAGGCTGAGTATATGTTTGGGCTTGGTTAATGGAAGAATGGGGCTCTGTAAGGTGATAGTAGTGTTGGGATGAATTGTGGTGGTAAGTTGATTGGCGAGGTCGTTGTTGATTATAGTAAGGCGGTGAACCTCTGGGTCCCGACCAAATTCCTGAACCAACTACCGCTGCTTCCTCTCTCTTCTTTCTTCCGATTTCTCCTACCCTGCCTTGAATAGCTTGAGTAGCTGCCTTAATTGCTGAATAGCTCATAATTTTATTTGTCTTGAGGCCTTCTTCCACCATACCTCCCATCTTCACTACCTCGTTGAATGATTTCCCTACCGCTGAAACCAAATGGGCATAGTAAGTTGGTTCCAAGGCTTGGAGGAAGTAGTCTACCATTTCACTCTCCTTCATAGGAGGATCCACTCTTGCTGCCTGTTCTCTCCACCGAAAACCATACTCTCTGAAACTTTCATTATGTTTCTTCTCAAATTTTGTCAAAGATAATCTATCTGGGATGATTTCCAGATTGTATTGGAAATGGTATGTGAATGCCTGTGCCAGGTCATCCCAGGTGTACCATCTCCCATGGTCCTGGCGTGTATACCACTCCAAAGCTGATCCGCTTAGACTTTGACTGAAGTAAGCCATCAATAATTCATCCTTTCCCCCAGCTCCTCGCATCTTGCTACAGAAACCCCTTAAGTGGGCTACTGGGTCGCCGTGCCCATCGTATAGGTCAAATTTAGGCATCTTGAAACCAACTGGTAATTGTACATTTGGGAACAAGCACAAATCCTTGTAAGCTACACTGACTTGCCCACCTAATCCCTGCATGTCTCGGAATGATTGTTCTAGACTTTTGACCTTCCTGAACATTTCTTCTTGTTCAGCATTTTTGGCTGGCTTGTCAATTTCGGTTGGGAGATCAAAACGAGGAGCAGTTGAATGGATTTCGGAGGCTTTGAGGGTGGGCTCCGGGGGTAATATTGGTTGTCCTGGGCCTGGAATGTAGGCTCACTAGGAGATTTGTGGAATGTAGCCGGGGGAGGTGCTACGAAAACAGGAGTCACAGGTGGAGGAAAGTATGAAACTGGTTTTGGAGGTGGAGACTGCGGTGTTTGAGAGGTGGTTCCTCGGTAGTGTTGGTAAATGGGGAAATTTGGGGATAATTCAGTGGTAATATTATCCTGAGTTTGGGTCATTGATGGAGCAGGGTTAGTTGGGTAAGATAGGGGTAACTGCCCTGTAGACCAAGCCTGGTACATTTCAGCCATTTGCTGTTTGAGTTTAAACATCTCTTCTTTCATTTTCCCGACATCCATCTCCTCTAGCTCAATACCTGTGTCAACATCTGGGATAGACATACTTTCGGGTATTCGTCCTTTTGATCTCGTGTGATAATGATAATATGCCAGTATACTCTTTAGAGAAACTAACTGCTTGAATTCTGGAAATGAACAAACTTGTTAGTTTTGAGAATTTAACACATATATAATTACACGTTGAGATGCAATGCTCCTAGACAAATATCCCCTTTCTATTATGCATTTGCTCGACTGCTTGTGTCGTCCCAGTTTTCTTGAAAATTTTATTCACTTATATTTTATTTTATTTTATTATATATATTTTATTGTGGTGGTCGAATCTTATAGAGATTGCCTACGTATCATGCCCCTGCATGAATCAGACCTTGCGTAGTTCGGACCAATAAAAGATAAGCAATACTAATCATTTTTTTTTCAATTTTCATATTGGGTTTCAAAGGTTTAAAAATGACCTACAAACTAGAAAATCAAACGACCCACATATTATAATCAAAAGTTTTACAAACTCCAAAACAAACGGCCAGCTTCCTTTCTCCGTTTGACAAATGCAACCAAACGGTTATTTTTGCAAATGTGGCCCCGTCCAAATTTTGAGGCCGGAGAGGATTATTTTATGACACTTTACACACTTGTCCGTTCTTTTACGAAAATAGCCTTTCGACAACTGAAAGATACTCTGAGGCTATTTCGGCAAGAACGGTTTAAGACGCGGCCGAAGCTGGCTCGGCTTATTATGACAAAATTCAAACGGTATTCACCTGACCGCCGACTATTTATTTTTATTTTTTTTTAAATTACAATAAAAACCTGGTGTTGCAAACACGGCCCTTCAGCGCCTCGGGGACGAAGATTTTTAAGGCTGTGTGGGTCAACTAGACCAAAATCCTAAACATGACCCAAAAGGTGGTTGTTTATGCAAAGTCGGCCTTCTGGCGTCCCATTCGGGAACATTCGGCTATGTCTTGATAAAACAACGTCACCCGACTTCTTTATGACTCTTAAAATTTGACATATTTTTTTTTTTTTGGCTATTTTGTTTTAGCAAAAAGTGGAGGCTGGACACTGCCCGACTTATTTATGAAAAAAAATTAAAATTTTGACATGTTTTTTATTTATTTATTGGTTTTTGGCTATTTTAGCAAAAATGGGGGTTGGACCCGATGAGGGTTGCCTACGTATCTCACATCCGGTGAGAATCAAACCCGCGTAGTTCGGGCCGGTCATGAATAAAGTAAATAAACTGATTTTAAATTATGATTTTTTTTTGTAAAAGAACTGCTTTAAAAGAAGAAAGGAAGTATTTTTATATTTTTTTTTGGATTTTTGATTGATTTTCTTTTTGAAAGAAAGATTTCTAAGAATTCCTTTTCTTTTGATTTGAACTTTGAGAATTTCAAAAGTAAAAGGAAGATATTTTTTTTCTTATTCTAAGAAGAAAGAAAATATTTTTTTTTTGGAATTTTACCTTTAATAAAAGAAACGCTTTCTAAAAAAAATATTTTTTGAATTTTGAATTTTCTTTTCAATTTTTAAAGAAGAAGGAAAATATTTTCGAATTTATTTTATTTTATTATATATATATATATATATATATATATTTTAATAATTAAAAAGACTTTCTAAAGAAGTCAATAACGGAAAAAAAAAATTTGGATTTTTTTTTTGTTTTGAAAATTGAGAGTCTAAAAAAAACTTTTCTAGACTTTTGGCACGACAAATATTTTTGCAACAAATAAAGATATATATACATTTTTTGGAAATAAAGAACAACTTTTTTGGATTTTTATATATATACATATTTGCAACAAATAATAAAACCACTTTCGACGCGACTCTTTTTATTTTATTAGTTATTTTTATTTTGGTATCTAAACAAATAAATAAATAAAAACTCATTTTAAAACAAGACTTTTTTTCATTTTCATTTTTTTTATGGCAAGACAAACTATTTTTTTTTCTAATTTGTTTTTTAAAAACAAGACAGAACAACGACTCTTTTTTTTCTTTCTATTTTTCCTTTGCTTTTAATAAAACAAACTAATAAAATATTTTTTTTTCATTTTCTCAAAATTTCGGCAGAGTTTTGACAGTTATTTGGGCATTGTTTTTTTTTTCCAAAAATAAACAATCAATTCCCTAACCGCTATTTTTTTCAATTTCAAAATATTATTCCTGATATTCAAAAGTCAGTCAACACAAAAGTCCGAATCAAATAAATGCGCAAATAGCAGCAAGTAAGATGCATCAGGATGGTCATTTTCATTTTTTGGTACACCTGTCCTAGACAGACCCAACCCCTGTGTTGAGCCTCCAAAGTCAAATGCACGTGATGCAAACAAACGTTCCTACTAGGGATCCGGCATGAAGCTGAGTTATTCTAAGTGAAAAAAAACCTGAGGCATATTGTTCTAGCCCTGGCTTACCCAAGTGGACAGCTTGAGCCGAAATGGGGGCAACGTACCGGGAGCACGAAAGTCTGCCCGGCCTAGTTACTTGTCCCAACTTCGTCTTATTTGGTATGACTTCTAACAGAAAGGTGGGTCACGCGCACGTGTACACCATAAATTTAGAAGACTCAGAAAGAAGAAGAGTTTCGTAGCAGTTTTATACACAATTCAGATAATATTAAAGCGGTAAAAGCATCATTTAGCATATTAAGCATAAACATGTAAAAATCAGATAATAAATAAAGCCAACTATAACAGTTATTTTAAGCTCGAATTTCTAACCCTGAACCAGTGGTTCTGGGCCAAGTCCCCAGCGGAGTCGCCAGAGCTGTCACACCTCCTTTTTCCGCACCCGCGAGGGTGCAAGGGAGTTTTTCCAATTAAAGGACAATCGAGACGGGATTGGTTTATTTATTTCAGAGTCGCCACTTGGGAGATTTAGGGTGTCCCAAGTCACCAATTTTAATCCCGAATCGAGGAAAAGAATGACTCCATATTACAGTCTGCGTACCAGAAATCCGGATAAGGAATTCTGTTAACCCGGGAGAAGGTGTTAGGCATTCCCGAGTTCCGTGGTTCTAGCACGGTCGCTCAACTGTTATATTCGGCTTGATTGTCTGATTTTATACAAATATGAACTTATGTGCAAATTTTATCTTTTAACCGCTTTATTATTATTGTTTTTAAAAGAAATATGAACATCGCTTAAAACACGTCTTTGGACTGCGTTACATGAAATGCACCCACAATCCGGAACACGTTTTATTTGATGTTTTGGGATTTGGATTCGGGTCACATGAAATGCACACCCAGGCTTAAGAAAGTAAAATATTAAACACGCGCCTAAAGAGACTATCGCGTTATTATTTTGGGGAAGACCGTGAAATTCGCTAAACGGTCCTTCCGAATTCTAATTAAACCATACATTTTGTGAGGGCCCCGCAATCTATACGTTTTATTTGGCGAGGCTCGTCTCATTTTTATTTTTACAGGATAAACCTACAATGACTATATTTTCTATTAAGTTCGTCTCTAAACTAAAAGAAAATCTCTTAATTATTTACATGCTGAAAAACGTAACTTATTAGTTATTAGTTTACGGCTAATGCGAATGGAAAATTGCGATCGAGTTTGTACAAAGAAAAACTGCTTTCATTTTATATTCTGTTATTCAATAATACTAGAACATGAGATTGACCATAATATCAAAACAGATTAATTATTCTCCGTAATTTAAACTAACATTATTAGATGAAGAAAGTATACATATGCAACCTCATTATTCATTAATCATTCAACTACATCTTTATACGAAGAAAGAAAAATTATATTCAACCACAAATCTAAACAGGAGGAATTCAACAGGAACAAAGCCTGATTAATATTTCATTTTTTGCTTCAAGCCGAGATTGTACAAATGTGTACCTGGAAACAGCAGTACAAGAACAAAAGAAGGAGAAGTCAGCAGCAGTAATAACACAGCAACAGCAGATTCAGCAACATCGCAAACCAGTACAGTAGGAATAGCAGAAAACCCAGGAGACTATAAACGACTCCAAGTATAGTGAAGAAGTAAAAGGCAGGAAGGTTCTGACTATTTCAGATCTTAAGCGAGGCAATGAAGCAGTAACTATTTTTTTTCAACTTCAAAACTCTCCAAAATGAATTCTGCCCCTGTATATTCAGTGTATACAGAATGTATATCGGGTGTATACTTCTCACTCCGCCCCCTCTTTTTTTCTTCTCTCTATCTAGTTTTTCCTCTCTTTTTTTCTTTTATTTTTCTAAAACTAAATTATAAAAATACTTAAACTATTATTAAGAACTAAATTAAGTTATAAAGGCGCAAATTAACTCCCAATAACAATTAACGCACAATTAAGTATTAATTAAGCATAAAATTGTATATTTGGACATTAAATGCTAAAAATGCAAACGATGCCTATTTTTGTAATTTTTAATTTTTGTAAAACAATTTTAATTACTAACAATTGTAGAATTAAATCCTACATGCAAAATGCGACATATTTTTGTATTTTTTATTAATTTAGCGAATAAACACGCACAGACAAATACAAATAATTCTTCAAAATATCACAAAATTGTACACCAAAGAAAAATCATTTTATTTTTGAATTTTTTGGGAGTAATTCTCATATAGGGCAAAAATCACGTGCTTACACCTGTGATGACGGCATCTGCCAGAAGGGCGTAGAATCTGGCTGGAGCGCCGGCTGGCTGGCCTCCACCCGACTGAGCAGTAGCTGGCTGACCTCTCCCTGCCTGGCCTCCACCTCTAGGATGACCCCTACCAGTCTGCCCTCCATCTCTAGGTGGCGGGGCAGCCGGTGCTGAAATCATAGGCTGTTGACCCTGCTGCACCGCCTTGCCCCGAAACCCGGGGTAGTATCTCATCATATGACCAAGGTATCCGCACTAGAAACAACCCCGTGGTGCGGTGATCTACTGCCTTGATGGCTGACCCTGATGGCTTGTGGACATACTGGAAGAAGCTTGAATAGCCGGTGGACGGTACAAACTCTCCGGCATAGCACTGAAATAAGAATCAGAAGAACCGTGTGGACCTGAATAACCGCCAAAGGAACCCTGAATAGCTGGTGGGCGGTAAGAACTCTCCGGCATCGCACTGAAATATGGTCTCACGGGAGCACCTCGGGGAGGTGGTGGTGGTGCTGAATACGGGGATCTGCTGGGCTGACCCCTCCCGAAGTGACCTCTACCCCTAGCTGGGGCACCTCTGAACTCTCCCGAAAACCGGGCCCTCTTGTCTTGCTGAATCTGCTCTCTACCCCTCTGGCGATATCCCTCAATCCTGCGAGCAATCTCTACCACTAGCTGATACTCAGTACCCATCTCCACATCTCGGGCCATGCTAGCTCGAATACTGGGGTGCAACCCCCAACAAATCTCCGCACTCTCTCTGCGTCAGTGGGAAGTACCATGAGTGCATGACGAGATAACTCAGAAAACCTTGCCTTATAATCGGTCACGGACATCTGACCCTGCTCCAGATGCTCAATTTGATACCGCAACTCTTCCCTCTCAGAGGGTGGAATGTACCTATCCAAGAATAACTGTGCGAACTGACCCCAAGTGAGGGGAGGGGAACCTGCCGGCCTACCAAGAACATAAGACTGGCACCATCTACGGGCCATGCCCTCTAGCTGAAAAGTAGTGAAGTCAACCCCATGCGACTCCAAAATCCTCATGTTGTGCAGTCTGTTCCTACACCTGTCTATGAAGTCTTGGGCATCTTCATGACGCTCACCCCCGAAGACAGGAGGGTCAAGTCTGGTCCATCTATCCAACAACTTCTACGGGTCGCCATCCACAGCTGGTCTGGGCAGGGGCGCCACTGCAGCCACTGGCTGGGCCCCATCTACGGGTAGTGCACCCGGAGTCTGATACACTGCAGCTGCATGTCCAGGGGCCTGAGCAGTAGGGGTCTGTGTTCCCCCTTCTGCTTGTGATGTAGCTGGATCGGCTGGAAATAAACCAGTCTGAGTCATGGAATCCATGAATCGCAGCATACGACCCAAGATCTCCTGAAAACCCGGTGTTGTTATGACGTCCGCCAGGGTAGGCCAAGCTGCGGGCACCTCGCCCTGCTCCTTGATGATAGGATCTCCCGCAGGATCTGCTGATGGGGCTACTGGAACAGCTCTGGGACGCCCTCGTCCCCTACCTCCGACCGGTGCCCTCCCCCGGCCTCTTCCTCGGCCTCTAGCAACGGGGGGAGCAGCTCATCCCGAATCTGGAACATCAGCCGTGCGTGTCCTCACCATCTGTGAGAGAATAGAAGAGGGAAATTTAGTATACCAACCACTGCACGACAGGAAATGAATAAAGAGTAGTTTTCCTAACACCCTATAGCCTCTCGAAGATAAATATAGACGTCTCCGTACCAATTCGCAAGACTCTATTAGGTTTGCCCATGACTTGTGAGACCTACGTGAACCTAGTGCTCTGATACCATGTTGTCATGACCCATTTCCATAACAGATCGTGATGGCGCCTAACACCATTGTCAGGCAAGCCAACGCGGAAGTATTAGTAAATTTTTATTTTACTTACCCAAAATAGTTACAACATTTTCTTAATTTGCGATTAAAAACGGGTGATAATATGCAACATTCGATAATAATTATACAACCCAAAAAACGTCTACTAATGTGTGCCAAGACCTGGTATCACAAGTTATGGGCAACTAGTAGAATATACAAAAGAATAAATCCAGCATACTATCCGAAATAGAATAGACAACCCAAAAATAAATAAAGAGAGACTCCATCAAGCTGCTGAACGGCACAAGAAAGGGCAGCTCACCGTGGAAGTCTCGGACTATGAATCAGGGGCGCGCACCAGACTGATAGCCAGATGTACCTGCCTAGATCCTGTACAATTAAGTACAGAAGTGTAGTAAGAGTACATAACAACATGTACCCCGTAAGTATCCCGTCTAATCTCGAAGAAGTAGAGACGAGAGGTCGACTTGATACTTACTAAGGTCAAATAATATAATGAAGTGTTATGTTAAGCATGGGAGTCACAAATAATCAACAGTTCGTAGCAAGAGGTAATAAGTCGTGTTCTTAACAATTTTACAGTTAGCCATTTACATTTCAAATATTTAGCAGATCAAGGCATGGATAAGATTTCACATAGATATCATGCGCACATTATGCCGAGGTCGACTACCCGATCCAACAGAAAATAAATTGTGCGCTGCCAGAAGGTCGAATGGCGCGAACCATAGATGCATCTATATTTACCGAGGCGATCAGCCTAATCCACAAATATCAATTAATATCAAGAAAACACATGAATGCGCATTTATTTCCAAGTAAATTTATACAAATGTCCAAAAAGTGTATACATTCGCTTATATTCCTTTCCAAGTCTCTAGCATATCCTAAGTGATCACATTAGCAAGAAACTATAGAGACATTCACAAATATAGCATGATACGGGTCCTAGACTACCCGGATAATTAACATAATAGTAGCTACGCATGGACTCTCGTCACCTGCTGCCTACGTAGCCCCCGCATTTAGTAGCAAATTACTCAATTATTACACCTATGAGGACAATTCCCTCTTACAAGGTTAGAAAGGAGACTCACCTCGCTCCAAAGTGCACTTCCAATACCAAGAACGAGCCCGAACTCTCAATTTGGAGGCGAACGATCCAAAACTAGTCAAATGAGGTAGGAACTAGTCAAATGAAGCTCACAAGATCATATTCTAGCTATTTAGGCAATTTTCCAACCCTTAACACAAGTTTCCTAAAATCCGACCCCGGGCCCACGTGCCCGGATTCTGAAATTTTTCGAAGGAAGTTGTTCTCTATAACCTAAGGATCAATAATATATGACTTCTAATTCATTTCATAACAAATTTCATGGTTAAATCTATCTTTTGTCAAAATCCTAGGTTTTGCTCTAACCCCTTGATTTTACCTAAATTCTAGAGTTTAATCTACCTAATACACAAGTATTAAACTAAGAATAGGTGTGATAAACTTACCTCAAGATGCTAAGCGGAAGTCTTCTCTCAAAAGCTCCCAAAAACGCCAATGGAAGAGTGAAAAGTGGCAAAAAGGGACTTAGAACCCGTATTAAATGAAGCTCACTGCTTCAGCGATTTCCGCATCTGCGAGAAATCGGACGCACCTGCGGAACCAGCCAAGCGGGCTGCGACCGCTTCTGCGGTCTCGAAGCCGCTTCTGCGGTTTTGGCCTGGCCTACCCTGGGCCGCATCTGCGATAGATGGACCGCTTCTGGGGTCACGCACCTGCGGTCGACCAACCGCAGGTGCGGTTATGACAGAAGCATATGCTTCAGCACTTCTCAAAAATTCCAACTTCACTCGAGCCACATCCGATTGATGCTCGGGACTCCCGGGCCCCGCCCGAACATACCGACAAGTCTGAAATCATGAAACAGACCTACTTGAACCTTCGGAACACCTGAAACAACGCTAAATCTAAGAATCACCCCCTAAAACCAATTGAATCAAAATTATGAATCTTCAAGTTCTTAACTTTTCTTTAACGAGCCGAAACGCCCTTAAACTACTTGGATTGGTACCAAATTTTGCGGGCAAGTCTTAAATGTTATTTCGGACCTGTTCCGGTCTCTGGAACCAACATACGAGCCCGATACCCATGTGATCAATCATTAGTTAGTTTCTTTAAATCCTTAGAATTTCAGTTTAACAATTTCTAACAAAAATTTATTACTTGGTCTAGGGACCTCGGAATTTGATTCCAGGCATACTCCCAGGTCCCATATTTTCCTACGGACCCTCCGGAACCGTCAAATCACAAATCCGGGTCCGTTTGCTCGAAATGTTGACCAAAATCAAACTTAGCATTTTAAGAAAAACCTTAGGAATTAAATGAGCATATGTCACTCCAAACTCTTCCAAATCTCGTACCTCCATCCCCGCAAGTAGTAAATTAGTTATAGCAAGCGCGAAATTTTTTATTTAAGGGATGGGGTTCTAAAAGGCAAAATGACCGGTCGGGTCGTTACATTTCTGGTGAACAACCAAGGTTTGTAAGTCATGTAGTTATAGGACCAACATTTTCACTTATCAAATAGAAATAATATATGAATATAGGTTCCCAAAACAAAGAGGAATAAAGCTCACATGGTGGAGGACTGGCATCCTGTAGTAGTTGTTGGTGTGAAATTGTTGTATGATATATCGCATACAAAAGATGATAACTGTCATGAACTCAAGGGATACCAAATTCTTGTAAATGCATTCTTGCACCAAACAAAAAGTTTAGGAAGGAAAAAGTTAACTTTGAAGTGTGGCATGCTACAATACATTATTCCTGGCTAGCTACGATGTTAACCAAACTTTACTACTAAAAAGCACAAAAAAGAAACAAACTTGAGCAAATACCAACATATTCTTTTTACTATCCAATATCCAGCTAGGAATTGCTGCTTAATGTGTCGTGAGAAAGAAATCTACATCGCAGATAAAACTGTTGCTTGTTATAAATGAACAAAAACTTTGAGAGAGAAAAGCATGTACAAGATTTAAGCTTCAACTTACAAGGGTACCTACGCGTTATTAAAATCCAACTCCCCGAATGTGATTGTACCGTTCGGCATGTTGTTGCAGTGAGATGTGTATCGGGAAAAAACTGAATTTATATATTGAAGATGACGTGTCATGACACGTGGACTGGTCAAATGGTCAAAACACGGTAATCAACCAAGAAGGCACGTGCGACAACAGATACAGAGAGAAGAAAGTTAAATAGGCACGAGTCGTTATTCAAGAGGCACGAGTTTCGTACCTATATAAGTCATTTAAAACCCCGAAGATCGGAAAAGATTGAAGATATGAATCTGATGACGCAAAAGAGTCCAAATTCAGCATTAAATATCAAATACGTTAGAGAATTTGTATTTAATAGGAATGATTGAGTAACGTTTCTTTTAAAGTCATTTATTGCTCATAATTGCCTCATTAAGACAAATGCATTACACCTTCTCCTAGAATCAACTATAAAATGAGAAGGACTCGACATCTGTAGAGGGGAAGATTATTGAGACTTTACTGAAATACAAAGTTATTTACTGCTTTATCATCGTTCTCAAAAATCTTTTATTATTTTCGTCTCCTGATTATCAGTAACCTGAATTTCTCTTCGTTTCTAGCTTTGACCAAAGACTCAGATTTTTGGTTAAACAAATTGGTTTCTTTACCGGGAAACTGATAATCTTTTCTTTTAAGCTACGCTCTATCCGTTGTTATCATCATGTCAAACAACAACAACCACAGTGAAAACACCTTGGGAAACCATGAAAATCAAACCCATCAAAATCAAGGAGACCTACCGAACATTGACGTGGTTCCCTCCCCTTTAGATTCACCACGTCAATCTCGTGAAGGCACTCTTGCCCCTGAATCCCGTGTTGATCAACAAGAACAATCTGAACATTTTGAAGGAGGTGCAAATGAAGCTTTACAAAAGCTAATTGATGCACAGGCCGGCAAAGCTCTTCAGGCTCTAGTTAGTCGATTGCCTGCTGCACCACCCACACCAACTCCTAATAATAATACATTGGAGAATCCTCGTTCTGGTCTTGTTAATTCTGGAAATGGAGGAACCACCAGTGAACCACAGGAAGGGGGACCAGGTAATTCAAATAATTCCTATTTGCAAAATTTAGTACTAACCTTGCAGAAACAGATTAAGGAACAAAATGAGCGTATTGAGCAAATCCCTGGAGTTCCGCCTGTAATAAAAGGAGTAGACATGGACAAATACTCACAACAACCTTGGAAGCCAAGTGCTGCTCCCCTTCCAATTCCGAAAAAGTTCAAAATGCCTGACATCCCGAAATATGATGGTACTACAGACCCACGTGACCACGTGACTGCATTTACAACAGGCGTGAAAGGCAACGACTTGACCAAACAAGAAATTGAATCAGTACTGGTCAAGAAATTTGGAGAAACACTCACCAAGGGTGCATTAACCTGGTATTCTCTTTTATCTGAAAAATTCTATAAATTCTTTTGCTGAGCTTGCAGATTCTTTTATTAAAGCACACTCGGGAGCTCAAAAGGTTGAGAAAAGAATGGAAGATATTTTCAAAATCAAACAAGGGGATTCAGAGTTGCTCAGAGACTTTGTTGATAGATTCCAGCGTGAAAGAATGACTCTACCCCGTGTACCTGACAACTGGGCTGCAATAGCTTTTGCAAGTAATTTAAATGACAAAAGTTCTGAAGCCACGAGAAGACTCAAAGAAAGCCTTCGAGAATTCCCTGCAACCACGTGGAATGATGTTTACAACAGGTACAGTACGAAGCTGCGAATTGAAGAAGATATCGTACCTAAGTTTCATCATGAAGAAAGGGGCGGTTCCAGAAGATCAGAAACCGAAAAAAGATCAGGTAAAAACAGGTACGATCCATATATGGGACCTGCAGGAAAAGACTCACGGTCAAAACAAGATAGCCAGCAATATGATCAAAAATCGAGGAACAGGGAATCTGGTTCATCAAGATTCAGAAATGATCGGAACAGACAAGAGTCACGAGATGATGACAGAAGTTTAAAGGCAAGGTTCGGCGGATATAACTTTAATGTCACTACCTCCGAGCTCGTGGTTGTTTTGAGAAGCATGGGAGATAAGGTACGATGGACAAAAGAGATGCGGTCAAATCCAAATAGACGCAATCCAGATCATTGGTGCGAATTCCACAATGATCACGAACACAAAACTTCAGAATGCGGATTCTTGCAGAGTGAAGTGGATCATCTATTGAAGCAAGGGTACCTCACTGAGTTATTTAGTGAAAAAGGTAAACAAGCCTATATGAAAAATAGGTAAGAGCCACCAAAGCCTCCTTCACCCAAGAGAACAGTGAATGTGATAAGTGGGGGAGAAGATATTCACGGCATAACCTACACAGCTTCCAAGAAGGTTTCTAAAGTAACAATTATACACGGGAAATGGGTACGGCAGGTTTTAGAAAATGAAAGTATTTCATTCGATGATGCAGATACCGAAGGAGTGATAACCCCACATAATGACGCACTGGTAATATCTTTACTTGTACATGATACTAATGTAAAACGAGTTTTGATTGATCCAGGGAGTTCCGTAAATATTATACTACTAAGGGTATTACGTGAAATGCAAGCTGAAGACAAAATGATACCCAAGGCGCATACCTTGTCAGGTTTCGACAATTCAAGTGTGGTAACAAAAGGAGAGGTAATTCTAACAACTTTTGCTGCAGGTGTTGTTAAAGAAACTAAATTTCAGGTAGTTGATATGGAAATGGCCCACAATATGATCATGGGGAGGCCTTGGATCCATGATATGGATGTTGTTCCATCAAATCTACATCAAGTTATTAAATTTCCATCACCGTGGGGGATTTGTCAAATTCGAGGGGATCAACAAACAGCGAGGAGTATCAACGCTGTAACAGATACAAGCACCGTAAACAAACAAAAATAGCAATTACAGGAAACAGTTGAAGGTGTCAGCAATCAAACCTCAACTGAGCGAGAGAAAACAGATTTAGACTCGAAACCTGATACAATTCAAGAACCTGAGGAGAATGAAAATATCAAAACAACCATCGAAGAACTCGAGGCTATGATATTATTTGAGTAATTGCCTGAACGGAAAGTTTATGTTGGAGCTAATTTAAACTCAAACATGCGAGGTATGTTAATTGAATTTCTAAAATCTAACGTGGACTGTTTTGCTTGGTCCCATGCTGACATGACAGGGATACCACCGGATGTGATGACTCACAAATTAAACGAAGACCCATCCTTTACACCAATAAAGCAAAAGAAAAGAAAGCAAGGGGCTTTCAAAAACCAGGTGATTCAAGATGAGGTCCAAAAGCTATTAAAAATTGGGTCAATCCGCGAGGTAAAGTACCCTAATTGGTTAGCCAACACAGTTGTTGTACCTAAGAAAAATGGTAAGTGGCGAGTCTGTGTAGATTATACAGATCTTAATAAAGCTTGTCCAAAAGATTCTTTTCCTTTACCACATATAGATCAATTAATTGATGCAACTGCAGGACATGAACTTTTAAGTTTTTAGATGCATATTCAGGGTATAACCAAATTAAAATGGACCCTAGTGATGAAGAAAAAACTTCTTTCATCACAGACAGGGGGACTTACTGTTATAAAGTAATGCCCTTTGGTCTCAAAAATACTGGCGCAACCTATCAAAGGTTGGTGACCAAGGTAAACAATCTCCTATTTATTATGTAAGTAAGTCCTTACTAGATGCTGAAACACGATACCCACAGCTAGAAAAGTTAGCATTAGCTTTGATCATGACATCTAGAAAATTAAGACTTTATTTTCAATGCCATCCCATTGTTTTAGTTACTGTTTTTCCGCTTCGAAACATTTTGCATAAACATGAATTGTCAGGGAGGTTAGCAAAATGGACTATAGAATTAAGTGAATACGAAATCATTTATCAACCTAGGACTGCTATAAAATCTCAAGTATTAGCCGATTTCGTAGCTGATTTTAGCCAGAGGATGCATTTAGAAGCAGAAAAAGAATTACAAGTTTTTAATGGTGCAAACCCGGGGACTTGGATTTTATTCACTGATGGTTTATCTAATATAAAAGGAGCAGGTCTGGGTATAGTTCTAATGCCACCTACGGGTGAAACTATTAGGCAAGCTATAAAATGTCATTTTATAACTAACAATGAAGCAGAGTATGAGGCTGTAATTGCAGGTTTAGAATTGGCAAGAGAACTCGGCATAACACAAATTATAATTAAGAGTGATTCTCAACTCGTGGTCAATCAAATGCTGGGGACTTATACAGCCAGGGAAACTCGAATGCAAGAATATCTCGAAAAGGTATGGGAACTAATAAAGCAATTCCAAACTTAGGAAGGTAATGCAGATCCCAAGAGATGAGAATGTGGAGGCAGATGCTTTAGCTAATCTCGCATCTGCAGCCGACGTAGCAAATGACGCAAATGCTTCAGTCATACATTTATTTCATTCCGTTCTTGAACCTGATAAGAATGAGGTAAATTTTAATCATTTAACATGGGATTGGAGAAACAAAATTATTGCTTTTTTACAGCACGGAACCGTGCCTAATGACAAAGGGAAGGCTCACTCACTTCGCAAAAAAGCCGCTCGATATTGTTTATATCAAGGAAATCTTTATCGAAAGATGTTCGGTGGACCACTAGCAAGGTGTCTCAGACCCTCTCAAACAGAATATGTGATGAGGGAAGTGCACGAAGGACATTGTGGAGATCACGCAGGGGGAAGGTCACTGGTAAGAACATTGATTCGAGCAGGATATTATTGGCCTAAGATGGAAGAAGACGCAAACGGTTTCGTGTCCAAATGTGATAAAAGTCAAAGATATGGCAATAATATGCATAGACCAGCTGAGTTACTACACCCTGTTATAGCCCCGAGGCCCTTTATGAAATGGGGAATGGATATCGTAGGTCCACTACCACAAGCAAAAGGGTCAGGTACGAGAGAAGGAAGTAAAGACTTCATATGGAGAAATATAATATGCCGCTTTGGAGCACCAAAGGAGATCGTGTGTGACAATGGACCACAATTCATAGGAGCTCAAATCACAGAATTTCTTCAAAGTTGGCAGATTAAAAGGATAACATCTACGCCATACCATCCAGTGGGTAATGGACAAACGGAATCCACAAACAAAGTCATTATCAACAACTTGAAGAAGATGTTACAGGATTCAAAAGGTAATTGGCCTGAGATATTACCTGGAGTACTATGGGCTTATCGTACAACGACAAAAACAAGCACTGGAGAAATACCATTTTCAATGGTTTATGGTGTGGAAGCCTTAACTCCAGTTGAAATAGGTGAACCTAGCACACGGTACGTTCAGGCAACGGAGGAATCTAATGATGAAGAGATGCGGGTCAACCTTGATTTGCTTGAAGGAAGAAGAGAAGCTGCATTGATAAGAATGGCAGCACAAAAGCAAGTAATTGAACGATATTACAATAGGAAAGCACGCCTCAGATTTTTCAAAATTGGGGACTTCATGCTTAAAAAGGTGTTCCAATCTGCAAAGGCTGCTAATTCAGGAAAGCTAAGTCCAACGTGGGAAGGACCATACAGAGTTCGTGACATTGCGGGAAAAGGAGCATACGAGTTGGAGACAATGGACGACAAAGTTTTGCCCTCACATTGGAATGCCGTCCATTTAAAGAGATATTACTTCTGAGAAAGTACCCACGGTCAGGTATCGCCATGTTAAAAATTTTCTTTTGAATTATTAAAGTTTTACTAACGATTTTAGATGCTAGGCAAAAATCCTAACTCGTGCCAAATGATGAGTCACGACCTGCAAGGCAAAATGGAGTATTCTAAAAGTCCCAGCCCAGGGTTACAATTAATCTGATGGAAATACACACGAGTTAGGCAGTCTTCATCTATAATCGCACCTCCGAGTCCCGTATATTTTTCTGTTTCAGGAAAAGGACCAAATTGAAAGAAATAAACAAGTGCTCGAGGCTTCATACTTCACCGCTCAAACACTTGGGGGACTACATATTATACACAGATATGTGTAGAAAAACAGATACGAATATCGAACAAAAGTCGACCACAAAGAGACAAGTGTTGAGAAAAAGTTACGAAGTCTTCAGCATTCATTATCGTGTTCAACAAACACATGACATTCATCATAATGTTTTTCCCATGAGAACAACAGAGTCATCTCTCAAACTCATAAACGAAGTCACCTCTCAAACCCTTCCTAATATATAAAGATAGGGTCATGACTATGTACTGAAACAGGTTATGAAGAAAAACCTTGTTTATTTTATATTATGTAAAAATCTGTTACAAGAAAAACAGTTACGAGAAAGTTATAGATGTATTTTAATACATGTAATAGTCAAAAAACTTGTTAAAGTTCATGAATAAAAACTTGTCAAAGTTGTTTCATACAAAACATGTGTATTCCTATTTCTTTCATCGTATTATAACACCATTATGAAGTTGAGACGTCTTCTTCATTAAGTGTCGATAAAATAAAAGGGCCCTTTTTATAAGCCTCATGTTGATAATCCATGAGAAGAATCATAAAGCATTTTCAAAGGATAAAAATGCTAAGCTATTCTATAAGTCCTAGATAAATAGGCAAGAATAGAATATACAGAAGTACCGATAAAACTTCTTAATATAAAAGACTAAGTACAAACTTAGTCAACAAAATATTTGTTTTTTACAAATGCCCCATTATGATAACTGGGGACTTCATCAAAAGATCCCTTAAAGTTTCCAAGGGATAACAACACCAATTAATAAAAAAACAGTAAAGTTTGAAATACATTCAACTACTCACTGAAGGGGTTGGAACATCAGAAGTTGCAATCTCATTTTCAGGGGCAGTCACAGGCACGGTAACAACTTCTGAGGGAGCAGCAATAGGAGTGGTTTCAACTGGGCATGGAGTGTTAAAATCACCGAGGGAAGCAAGAGTCACGGGAGCTTCAGCTTCCATGGACTGTGTCATAGAAGTTTCACCCTCGAGAGCCGGAATTGCAACTCCAATTGCCGCAGTAGCCACTTCTTCATTTAAAAGCTCTTCTGCCCCAGGAGTTCCAAGTGCATGAGAAGGAGTATCAACTGGTTGTTGGCTTTTTTCAATAGTGTCTAAGACTTTAGCTAATTCAGATTGCAATTCAAAGTTTTCTTGAGTAGCTTCCATCAAAGCATCACAGCGAGATTTTAGAAAAGCCCAACTTACCTCTATGTTGAAGTTCTCCTCAAGAAGTCTATACTCTCTTTCCCACATAGCAAGATCGTTCTTCAATATCTGGTGTTCAGCTAAGTGGGAGTCAAGGGAAGCTTAAAGGGAGACATGAGAACTCTTCAAAGCACGTATCTCGTCAGAGGAGATCCTTAAGTCAGCCTGAGATTGAGTCAAGCTTTGCACTAACTCCCCTGCATATTCTTCTTTCTTCTCCACAAGTGCCTTAAGCTCTCTGATTTCTTCACTGGCCTTTGATAATTGTTCTGAAAATGAGCACTCCAAAAGCTCCTTATCTTTTTCAAATTGGCTTGAAGAAGCCTTGGCAATTGCTAGCTCAGAAGTCAAACCACGCTTTTGCTGCTCCAGGTGGTTTCTACTTTCTTGCAACTCTTCTATGGTCCCCTGAGCATTCTCAAACTGCTCCTTCCAGTTTGCTGCCTCAAGCTGGGGTTCCTTGGCTATTCTCCTAGCCTCAGAGATAGCCTTCGCAGACTCTCGATCCTTCTTCTCTAGAGTGGAGATTCTTCCCATTAACTCAGTACCAATAAGATTAGCCTACAAGGGAAAGACATCAAATGTGAGAATATAGAGAGATATAAAAAAAACTTGTAAGTTAAAAAAGAAGTACCTTCAAGGTAGAATGAACTATGTCATTCATCAAAGTCAAGCAACTGTGGCTCTCCATCTTCTTCTTCTCAATATCTCCGATTAGAGGCTCGAGCCAAACATCAGCTCCACCAGTCTTTCTCAAAAGGCTATGATTGGCAGGAACTTCAAGAGTAACACTTCTCATAGCCATGCCTCTGCTGCTAGAACCCGCCTCTGTATGCTGAACAGAGGGAGGGGGAACAATGGAAGGAGGAGTAGTAGAAGAGGTAAAAATAATGGGAGCTGTGGGAGTCAAAGCAGGGACAGTAGGAGCAGATATGGGAACCAAAACAGGTAAGGAAACATGAGTCGATAAAATAGGCAAAGAAATACTCGTGGTTGTCAAATGAATAGAAGGAATAGAAGAAATGGAATAGAAGAAGAGAGGGGAGTTTCATCAAGAACTGGTCCAAACTCTCCACTCTCAAAACCACTAACAAAGAGACGTCGAATTGATTCATTAGAGCCTCTTGGAGTGGTATCCTCATCAGAAAGGATTTGAACAGGCTCGGAGATAGAGGCTCGAGCAGGAGTATCTTCAACTTCATCCTCATCAATGACGCGTCTCCTAGATCTTGGCCTAGCTATCAAAGAGGTATTCTCTTCTTCCTCATTCTCAGAACTTTCTTCTACAACTTTTCTTTTTGGTAGCGTGGCCCGAGTCTTTTCCAAATCAAGTGAAGCGGTTGAAGACGCTCGAATGGCAACGACTACCTCAGCTGTCATACCCGTGATACCAATTCCTGATAAAAAGAGGGATAAAGAATTAAAATAAGAAAGAATTCAATATACGACAAAGCATAAGGAAATACATACCATGGGTCTTCACTTTCCAACCATTCAAAAGAGAAATTGATTTTTAAGTTCTCGCCTCCATAGGCGCAATCTTCAAAATTTAATCTACCCAACCACGAAAGTTAGGAATGTGTTCCACATCTCCCATGGTTGCTACAAAAAGCCAAAAAGAGACGAGATTAGAAAGGAAATCAAAATTCTTAAAAAATAGATACGGTAAGAAAAAGAAAAACTTACGTGCAAAATTCCACTTCTCAGGGAAGCGAATATTTGTTTCACCCAACAAATCTACCGTACGTACAACAACGTAACGACAATACCACCCTCGATCCTTGTCATCTTCGGGGTTTACCAAAACCTTCTTGCTTCTTGCAGTCAAGGTAAAAACTCCATGGCGGAATAATTTGGGGTGGTATAGGTGAACAAGATGGGAAAAGGTAAAATTAACATTGGCTTTGGTAGACAAATACCCTAAGCAAGCCACAGCTCTCCAAACAAGAGGACCTACTTGTGCTAGGCAAATTTTGAAAAAGCGGCAAAATTCAAGTATAACTAGGTCAATGGCAGGATTAAATCCCAAAGTAAAGGGATAAGTATAAACGAAAGAGAATCTAATTCTGAAAGAAGAAATTCTCTGGTTTGGGGCAGGAATCATCATACGAAGATTATCTCTCCAGTTACAATCTTTCCTAACAGTAGGAATCACAAGTTTAGTTATTAAAGAAGGATGAACTAAAGGGGAGAAAAAGCAAAAGTGAATAACAAATTGCTTGTTGAAGGTCTATGAAGAAGAAGACAAAAGAAAGAGGGTCAAATATGTTTATAATGACAACCGTCAAACTTAGAAGTGTAATGACGGAAAGCCTATAATAAAGGCAACTATCGCTTCGTGAATATAAGGTATGAATAAGCCTTGAAAAAAAGGCTGCAAAATTACGGAGCCAATCAGAAGGTGACGCGTGTGCAGGACATTAAATAGAAAAGACAATTGAAGCATCAGTACTGTCATAGCATTGATTATGGTAAAAATTCCCTTTTTGTGAAGATCCACTTCTCAAATATTTAATTGATAAATAAATGGAAAGTGGGGGAACTATCTGTATTGGGAAAAAACTGAATTTATATATTGAAGTTGACGTGTCATGACACGTGGACTGGTCAAATGGTCAAAACACGGTAATCAACCAAGAAGGCACGGGCGACAACAAATACGAAGAGAAGAAAGTTAAATAGGCACGAGTCGTTATTCAAGAGGCACGAGTTTCATACCTATATAAGTCATTTATAACCCCGAAGATCGGAAAGGATTGAAGATATGAATCTGATGACGCAAAAGAGTCCAAATTCAGCATTACATACCAAATACGTTAGAGAATTTGTATTTAATAGGAATGATTGAGTAACGTTTCTTTTAAAGTCATTTATTGCTCATAATTGCCTCATTAAGACAAAGGCATTACACCTTCTCCTAGAATCAACTATAAAATGAGAAGGACTCGACATCTGTAGAGGGGAAGATTATTGAGACTTTACTGAAATACAAAGCTATTTACTGCTTTATCATCGTTCTCAAAAATCTTTTATTATTTTCGTCTCCTGATTATCAGTAACCCGAATTCCTCTTCGTTTCTAGCTTTGACCAAAAACTCAGATTTTTGGTTAAACAAGATGCCTACATATTGTTATCATATTGTACAATCAGTTATATTTAGGGTGCAATCTGATAAGTTGATGAACGTTGTTGAATGGGATAACATAGGCAACTTATACAGTGGGTGAAAATTCAATGTGTGGTGATAGGTTACAAATATTTGTGCTTCATATCACTTTGTCTAAACACAAACAAATACTCTTTTTCGTGCCTACAGCCTTTTGGATTACAATGTTCAATTCGACATGGTTCAATTTAATCTCTATGTTTGTTCGTCTTATCATTAAAATAATCGAGTTGCTTAATGAGAAAGCCTAAGACTTAAAATTGATATATGGCAAATTACTATTCCTTTTAATCTTTATTTTTCTGATGTAGGTTTGTACTGTGATTAGAATACTGATATTTGTATAACTCAAGTTCTCTTAACAATGGATCCTCATCAAACAAAAAAACGTCCTTGCATAATGACAGAAGCCTATGATAAGAATGCCAAATGACGCGAAGTGTACAACAATATGACCATGGCTTAAAAGAATGCGCTTCTATAGCAACGACGTCTAAAAAAAAGAGAGACAACAACTAATCGTCTTCTCACAAGTAAAACTTATGTCAATCTTGTTGAACCAACATCTGTAATGCCAGGTAATTTTGCTGCTGCTGCCTCTTCTTCTATGCAAAAAACAAGTTAGAATATTAAATGCACTATCTGTCTTTTCCACACATATATATGTACACATATATGAGTGCGCATGTGAAACAGTTATGCCCATATGATTCTCATGTTTGTTAAAAAAAATTCTTGCAGAAATCATTGAATGTGAAGTTTGTACGCCACCCGATGTGCTTCACAAGGAGAAAAATGTGGTGTACCCTTTTCATGTTTTTGAAAAAGGTAATCATGTAACCTTGATCATTGACAATTCAACATCTACTATGCTCAAATGTTTAATCCATAATCGTGTTGCACCAGGTTCTACATCAGACACTTCAAATGAGTCAAGTGCTACATCCTTTGAGCCAATTTTGGCTGACGGTTAGTATGAACATAACATATCGTTTCTACTTTTTTGCTGTTTCATAATTTTTTCCACTCCTTAAGTTTGTTTGGCGTATGGAGGTCATGTAAAGAATAAGAAAAAATTGACTAATGTTGGTTATGGAAAAAAGAGAAATATGCCTAATAATATCCGATTGAGCCGATTTTGGCTGACGGTTAGTATGAACATAACATATCGTTTCTACTTTTTTGCTGTTTCATAATTTTTTCCTCTTCTTAAGTCTGATTGGCGTATGGAGGTCATGTAAAGAATAAGAAAAAATTGACTAATGTTGGTTATGGAAAAAAGAGAAATATGCCTAATAATATCCGATTACGCTCTGACTATGTTCCACTTAAAAAAGTGCCAAATTGTGAATTCTGCTCGGCTAAAAAATTTCAGTATGAATCACCTTCATTTTGTTGTGCTAACGGTACAGTTAAGTTGACTTATCATAAAATGGCACCTGCATTGAGAAATTTATATCTAGGATCTTCTGCAAAATCGAAGCACTTCCAGACGTATATTAGAACGTATAATAATATGTTTGCTTTTAGCTCGCTTGGTGTCAGTTACGATAAAGATCTAGCCAAAAGAAATCGTGGTATATATACATTCAGAGTTCAAGGTCAAATGTATCACTTTATAGATGATTTATATCCTGCAGAGAGAAGGCCTAAAAATTTGCAGTTGTACTTTTATGATAACGACAATGAGATTGCAAATAGAATGGCTTGCTCTAATAAAATAGATGAATTAATAGTGTGGGAATTGATAGACACACTGAAAGATAATCCATATTCTATATTTTTACGAACTTTATCTGAGATTTCGAACTTACAGAACTATCACATCGCACTTAAATGTAACTCTGGATTGGATCAACGAATATTTAACTTGCCCAGTACTACTGAGGTTGCAGCTATATGGGTTGATGAGAATGATGTTGGTGCTATTCATGTACCGCACATTCAAATTTATACTCACAGCAATAGAACTCAAAGAGTGAACTACTATTTTGGGTGTTATAATCCTTTACAGTATCCTTTACTATTTCCATATGGCCAAAGTGGGTGGCATTGTGGCATTAAAAAGTTTCATGGGGAAGAAAATATGCCTAAAAATTATGCGTTGTCTGATTTGGAACAATTACCAAATATAAAAAATTTCACCTCTGTTGACGGATATCTTGATATGGAAGATCAAGTTATGCAAAAAGGAAAACGAAAGAGAGATACAGTTTCAGTTCGTGAATACTATAGTTACAGGCTCCAGATGAGAAACGATGATGAAGATGAACTTCTACATACAGGGAGATTACTTCAACAATATTCGGTTGATGAATATATAAAATTGGAGACTCAAAGAATGGATTTTGTTTTCTTCAATCAAGATTTGTTCAGAATGGATATGTTAAATGGACTTCTTGACATTTTAAGACTTGGTGAACGATATGCTTCTAATGTTGGAAAACAAACATTTCTACCAAATTCATTTATAGGAGGGCCTAGAGATATGCGTCAACGTTATATGGACGATATTGCATTAGTGCAGTATTTTGGAAAGCCTGATTTATTTATAACAATGACATGTAACCCAACTTGGCCAGAAATTGAGGAACATTTAGCACCTAGCGATGAGGCACAAAATAGACCTGATTTGATCAGTCGCGTATTTAAGGCCAAAATAGAAGAGCTGAAGACGGATATTCAAAAACGAAATATCTTTGGAAAAGTTGTTGCTTTTATGTACACCGTTGAGTTTCAAAAATGAGGTTTACCTCATGCTCATTTTCTTATTATATTACAAAATGACTATAAATTGTTGACAACTGAAGCATACGATGAAATAATTAGAGCAGAATTACCAGACGCTAATGCAGACTCAGATTTGCGTAAGCTTGTTCTTAAGCATATGATGCACGGTCCTTGTGGTAGTTTAGACCCAACAAATTCCTGTATGAGGAAAAAAACGGGTTCTTGCAAGTTCAAATATCCAAAAATATCTGCTTATCAAACATTAAAAGGAAATGATTCTCTTCCAATTTATAGAAGACGAAATACAGGTGAAGTTGTGAAGTAAGAGGTCATGACTTAGATAACTCTTGGGTTGTCCCATACAATCCATATTTACTCGGTAAATACAATTGTCACATAAATGTTGAAGTTTGCATCAAAGTTGTGAAGTACCTTTATAAGTACATCTGTAAAGGACATGACAAAATTGCATTTTCTGTACAAAATGATGCGAATATAGAAATAGATGAGGTAAATGAATATCGATCTACTAGATGGGTATCACCTCCGGAAGCTGTATGGCGTCTCTTTCGTTTTCCTATTAGCGAAATGTCTCCGAATGTTTATCATCTTCAACTGCATCTTGATGGACAACAACTTGTTTTCTTCAAGAAAAATATGGATATAAATACGATTGTAAATAATCCCATGATTAAAAAAACTATGTTGACCGAATTCTTCTATATGAACAAAACAGGTAAGAATGCCATGAAACTGAACTTATTGTACAGAGAATTTCCTGAATACTTTGTGTGGTCCTCCAGCGACAAATTTTGGGCACTTCGACAGCGTCGTTGTACTGTTGGCCGCGTTTCATCCAACAGAAGGAGAACGATATTATCTTAGATTATTATTGATGCATGTGCGTGGGCCGACATCGTAAGAGGATCTTCTTATGGTAAATGGAGAACTTTGTAGTACATTTAGAGAATTTGTGGAAAAAAGAGGATTATTACAGTGTGATAACAGTTTAACGGAATGCATGTCTGAAGCAGCAAGTTATCATATACCATATAGTTTAAGGCGTTTGTTTGCTACATTATTGGTACACTGCAACCCTACCAATCCAAGAGAACTATGGGAGCAATTTGAAGAGTGTATGTCTGAAGATTATAAAGTGTTACGGACTATTGAAACAAAATCGGATATCAAGTTCCGAACCATATCAATGATATTTTGCATTCTATGGGTCACAATGTAAATGAATATGAACTCATTCCACAAACTATTAGACCTTCCGCAGAAGCGAAAGAAGCAAAAGAGATTCATTTTGAAAGAACTACTACCGTAAGTGAAGATGAGGTACAATTGCATAAGAGACTAAACAAAAATCAACTGACAGCATATGATGTAATTATCAACAGAGTATTTTCCAACAAAGCGGGCGCATTTTTCATTGACAGTCCAGGAGGAACTGAAAAAACTTTCTTATACCGTGCTTTACTAGCAACTGTACGGTCTATGGGATATATCGCTTTGGCAACTGCGACTTCTGGTGTCGCTGCTTCTATTCTCTCTGGTGGGCGTACTGCACATTCACGCTTTAAAATTCCTATTGATATTGATGAGAATGTTAGTTGTATTAGTAAACAAAGCGCACTTGCGAGTTTAATTCGCGATGCAAAATTGATTGTATGGGATGAGGCATCTATGGCAAATAAAAGAATGCTAGAAGTTTTTGATTTGCTACTAAAAGATCTCATGGATACAAATGTATTATTCGGTGGAAAAGTAGTTGTTTTTGGGGCTGATTTTAGACAAGCTCTTCCCGTTGTGAGAAATGGAAAAAAGGAAGATTTCATTAATCAAAGTTTGTTATATTCCAGCATTTGGGCCAAGCTAGAAAAAATACAATTATCTGAGAATATGAGGGCAAAAACAGATCATGCGTTCTGTGATTTTTTGCTAAGAATTGGGAATGGACAAGAACGTCTTAACGCAACAAACAACATTGAAGTACCAAATTCTTTAATTGTGCCTTTCACAGCTGAAAGAGAATCTTTAGATAAACTATTCACAGTGACATATCCATATTTGAATTCATCTGGTTATGAAGCTTCTTGTACAGACTCCCGTGTAATTTTGACAACAAAAAATAATTGTGCCGATGAAATCAACGATATGCTTATTGATCAATTTCCAGGAAAAGCAAGAATATTTGTTGGTATTGATGAGACAATTGAATCTGACAATCAATCACAATTTGAAGATCTATTGCATACTTTATACCCTGCAGGTTTGCCTCCGTACATATTATCTTTGAAAAAGAATTGTCCAATTATGTTATTACGAAACTTAAATCCATATGAAGGTTTATGCAATGTCACACGATTAAACTGTTGTGAATTTAAAACTCATGTTCTAAGTGCTAAGATTGCACCAGGTGATTTCAAGAATACACATGTATTTATTCCAAGAATACCATTATTATCTTCAAATGATGAAAAATTGCCTGTTCAATTCAAGAGAACACAATTTCCAGTAAGAATGTGCTTTGTTATGACTATAAATAAAGCGCAGGGTCAAGCATTAAATTTTGTGGGAATTTATTTGCGTGAACCTGTATTTTCCTACGGCCAACTTTATGTTGCCTTATCTAGAGCAAAGAGTTCGAACTATGTGAAATTGTTGATTCGACCTCCCACCCCGACTAGTGATGATGATCATTATACCTTAACATAGTTTACGATGAAATCATTCAAAAGGCAATCATGTGATGTTTCTTACTACAAGATGATTGTCTAAGTCTTTTGTTCTGCAGTGGATGATTCCTCAACGGATTATACTTCGTTTGTATCTCTAAATGTTAATCCAACAGGTATTTTTCATCTTCCATTTGTTTTCATCTTGATCTCTATCTAATATGATTGCTTTTTTGTAAAGAGTGATTGCATTATTCATTTATGTAATTTCTTATTTCTCTATTTGCTTCGCTAATCCTCTGCTTTTTCTTCTGAGATTCATGTTGCCTGAGATCCCCATTTAGGTTTGTTTTCCGTGCTTCCTGCCTTTTTAAGCTTCTACGCTCTCCATTGGCACCTTTTTAAGTGAGCTTTGCGGTTAATTACTACAAATTGAATTATCTATAAAAACTTTGAAGTTTCAAAGTTGCAGTTACAAAATTGCATCATCTATCTATAGAAGATTTTAATGGAAATACCAGTATATCTAATATCTTACTTTCATGGTGTTTTACATCTATACCTGTAGTGGCTTCTGTTTTTCTTTTACTTTTTTCTTCCAGTTATATAACCTTATTCATTTGATGAATGGTTGTACGTTGAATTATTAACCTTGCTAGGACATTCCGCAGTCATTGAAAATCGTAACTGGTGACAATTAATTAATCATTCTACGAGTGTTCTTGGTGCAAGATGGAGGGCTAATATATTTTTACTGGAATGTTGCATATAGGTAAAGCATATTACAGTACTGTAGCATGATGTTTGTAGGTGGTGTTCTAAATTTTTTTGCTTTCTTCAGAGAAATATAATATGTAGGTGATGATAAATCTAATACTTGGAAAAGCCAAAAAGAAAAAGAGAGCAAAACAAATGCATTCCGAAAGCAAAGACAAGCCTGATATGTCTACAAATCCGTATGTTTTATTTCTTTCGCTACTTGCTACTTCTAAATTTCATCAACATCTGTTTTGACTCTTTAAGTCTTCTCTTTGATGGATCTATGAAAAATTAGCACTAAACTTCTCCTTGATTTTTCCTTGCAGTTGGTGAGCCACTCAAGAAAAACTTTCCAGGTTTGCTTCTCTGACATTTCAACAAATTTTGTCATTCTTTGATTAAAATATTTTAAGATTTATTATAATTGACTTGACACACTTTCTAATTATCCTAAAGTGTAATCATTGGAACTCTTCTGTCACATGGAAAAGGTATGAAATTGCATTTGCAGGTAGTATAAAATTAACCTATATTTTTTTAGCAAATGAGCTATTACATTGTTTGATAAATGCTCTTGACGTTATCTTTGAATGGGTCATCAAGCAATATTGAGTTATCGATCCGATTTTCTTTTTTGTTGCAAATGTGAGGAAATAAGAAGATGATATGTTACTATTAGAATGTGAATATGATAAGGCAAATTTTGAAAGAATCTTCATTTTACATGATTGAATGGATATTCATATTTTCTTCCTTTAATTTGTTGGACTTTGTGTTTTTTATTTTGCCTGGTGTAATGATTAAGCTCTATTCTCCTATTGTTTGATAACTCAACTGCTTTTAGGATTTGGACAGAAATTACACAAAATTTTGGTACTTTTACTTCATTTACTTTATTTGTGTTAAAAAAAGGCCAAACCTGAATAATGTGTTGTTGGCCGCTCAAAAATATCACATTCTGTTAAGTTGAAAAATTTCAGCTATAGTTGTTGGGGCAGAATGTAAATCTATATTCCACCCAAAAGGGAAAGAACTTTACATCAATTAACTTTGCCCATCGAGAAGTTTGTGACTAATGTGCATACTAGATGCGGGAAAATAGACATGAATATGGTAGGTATTTGAGAAAACAAAAACACCTGGACAAACAAAGTAACATTAATGATATAGTAAGATATATATACCTATAGAGTACTTTATTTACTATTTTGCAAAGGAAAATAAGTAGTGGAGTATATATATTTTTGTTAAATTAATCGTTTTTATGTAGATGAGCAAATAAAGTTGTATTATTCATGTGATCATTAGGGGAATAAGTAAGTTGATGGTTCTTTTATAATGAAACATGGCAAAAGATTTTTTTTAATGTTTCTTGTTTACTCTATGCATGTTTGGAGTACTCAGGTTTTACTTAACTGAGAATATACTTCTGACAAATATACTTCTGACTCTAATATTATTACTGTAGTGTAGAAACACTTGATGATCACATAACTGTTGTACGAAGGGATAACGAACACAGATCTCAAACTGAAAAAGGAGAATAAGAAATGATGCAGCTCGAGAAAAAACCAAGAGAAAACCAATAACTCTTCAAGAAGAAAAAGCTCGGCAAGAAATGGTCAGAGCAAAGACAAGGTAAGTGTTTTTTCGCTATCTAGAGAGATTTACAATGTGATATGCTCATTGGAAATTGGCACATATGCTTACACTTTTTATTTACTTTATTTCACTAGCTTTTCTTTCTACTGATGTGTAGAAGATATGTGTAAAAGATATGCATGTATCTTTGATAGAATCCAACACTAAAACATAGTTGTTTCATTACAAGGTCCACAATTGAATACAAGTAACTGCCCTCTAATTGCATTATGTGCTAAATACATGCAGGATAAAGTACTTGAAATGTCATTATTCAAAATTTGTATATTTAATCTGGCCAAATGATTCCATCTTACTACTCAGAGATCTATTTTGTTTTGTGTTATTATTACATAGGCCTAATAAGTGTATCTTTTTCCTCTGCCAGCAGCTCAAGTCTATCAGGAGTTTATCTTCGCCAAAACTATTTGACAAACTTTTGCACACATGAAATATTGAAGAGGGATTTCTATGTCTTTGTCATACTTTTTCATCTTTTTCCCAAGCCATCTAACTTCAAAGTTCAGACTACACAATTTTGTGCAGTGATTGGAAATGGATTTGTAAGCATCTCTATTTAAGGAAATTCCCTGAATATCAAGTGTTGGAAATATGATTAAAGTAAAAAACACAATTGTACAAGTGGTATCTCAGCCTGAAAAATCTACGTCTGGAGTGAGATCGCAGATTTATACATTTATGGCAAAAGAACTTTCCAACTGTATGAGAAAAGATTGCTTAACAGATGCAATCTTTACATCAGGCACTGACAAGTATCCTCTGACAACTATCCTGAAGAAAGCATTCTGAATACATTAGAACTAAGTGACCGGGTTGGCTGCGGGGCTACATACTGGTCAAGTAGCGGAGAAACTGATCCTATAGTTCCTGAGCCACTATCATATAAATTAATCTCAAACCTGTTTGGTTTTAGAAATTCATGTACAGCCATTTCAAGGTTGCACCTCAAGTTCTTCTTCTATGATGTTATGGATTTGTTCATTCGGCTTATTTGTTTTTTTTCTTCAAATTAACCAGAAATCAAATGGATACTTTACACTGACGTCTTTTCTTGGATAATAAGTAACAACTACTTCCCAAGTAATAATAATGGTTTCCACTAACTAAGCCTATTCTTGGTCTTACTTGTGTCAGAACATGTACTTGGCGGAAGTATATCCCTCATTTTACCACAGCTATTAGGTGCTCAGTCATGAGCTAATCTTCTCTTTTGTTGACAAAAGCAAACAGCTTAAAATCTACTTCAACTGTAGCTCAGTTTTAGTTAAGATTTCTTCTTTTATGTATCTCGACTTTGGAACAGCTAAGTTTGCTTCTCATGGGTACAGGAGAACAACTTGTAGAAGTTTAGGCTGCCACAACCTGTTCTTTCCATTGGTGGAATCCTACAAGTGGAGCTCTTACGCAGAGTTCAAAGACGAGAAATGGATGGTCTATATTATATATGGTTAACTCCCTCTTTTGGTTTATTGGCCTCGAAAAATGACTTCTATTTGCTGCTATTAATGCAGTCATAGTCTACCATATGGTAGTCGTATACATAAATGAGGATGTGAGTTCAAAAGGGCATTAATATATTATTTTTGTGTTTCTAAGATAATCTTACAGATGAATATTATCTCACAAGTTTATCCACAGCTCTTTAAGTTGCACGTAGTTTTTATGGGTGTTGGATATCATTGAGTTTATTTGAGCAGATTATACACTCTTATGTGAATCATTAACACGCTTAATTCATCTTCATAGCAGAGTAGAAGACACTCAGCTGACTGACAAACTGCTAGAGGTCACTTTAGTGCCTGCAACAGTTGGATAATACGAAACAAAAGTAAGCTAAAATTTAAGTATTGTAAGTGGGTTATGGTAATCTCATCAGGGGGTAGCACTTAGCAGTATGCTCGATCTTCTAAACATGCTTTTTCTCTCTTTCTCCTTCTGCTGAGAAATCATTTTTGGTGCACTGGGAGAAGCGTATGCTCATGAAGTTGGAGGAGAAATCCAAGAAAGGAAAAAAGAGTGCTGATAGATAGGTGAAGACAGTGAGCATATTGCTAAATAATGTTAAAATCACATTTTTTGTATGTAGTTATGACTGTTAAATACAATCTCCCTTTAGCCTGTAGTACTTTGCTTTATATAGCATCCCAACAAAACCTTTAAGTAAACAAAAACATATTCCATAACATGTTTCTTTTCTATGCCCCAGGATAGATTTAAGTCCCTATATAGTTCTATTAACAGAAATGCTAAATAGTCGTTGGGCCCGGGCATACTCTAACTGATATATATATATAATAAGAAAAGAAACATTATAAAACTATTTTTATATTTTTAAACTTATGTTTTAAAATTGGAACTAAAAGTTGACTGAAATCCTATTAGAATGAAAATAAGTAAATATTTTTAAAATACTACTTTAAATGTTGCGCTGGTCAAAAATTGCATGCTTACAGTTGCCCCTCTTTGCTTGGAAACACGAAGAATTTTTGGAGCAAAGAACAATAAGCAACGTAATTAATTTATGCGATGCTTATTCAAAACGAAACAAAGATGGACAAAAGATTGTGACAGATACATGGAATCTGAGTTGCCTACATATCCTTGGCTATAAAGAAATCAGGTCACGTGTAGTTCAGAAGTGAATAAAGTAACGGAGTGTGTGGAGAGGATGAGAGAGTCGAGTGAGATACCGTTCTGTCGTGATTCTGATCCGCGGGTCCTGTTATTACATCAAAATTAAAATCAAAATCTTGAAGAACTAAACAAACATATCAGCTAAGAGTTACAAGATTCTTATCTATAAGTTTTCTGAAGCTTGATCTTGAGTCTTGGATGGTTCTTCATGCAGACTTTTGATTTGAACCTTGATGCTTGCTAGCTACAGGTGCTGATTCATTATTCCGCGGCTTCTTCGGATCAAGACCAGACATGTAGTGCTCGTGACTTCAGCCATTTCTTAAGCAATTCACATCTTTCATCTGCTTTTGCATTTTGGATTCACTTCTTTTTTTTCTTTTCTTTTATTCTGGATCGAGACTTCTTCTTTTGGTCATCTTGGACTGTCGACTCGCATTCTTGAGGTGAGCTTCTGCTGCTTCTAACTTGAATTAACTTCTGAAATAACTTTCCTCATTCTCCAGGCGGGCACTTGCTGCTGCTGCAGTCGCTTATTACACTCTATTTTACTGCACTTTAATTGAGTTTGAGCTTTAATCGCTAGTGTCTTGCACTAATTGTGTGTTTTATGCCTTGTAGGAGAGATTCCGAGCTATGTAGATGTTATGGAATAAATTCAAGTGATTTGGAGCTTTGAAGTCTGAGTAAAAGCTCAAGGAATTAAGTCGGGATCGTGTTCGGGGATCAACGGATGATAGTTAGAACAAACGAAGAATCGAGTAGGCATATTACGCATTGTCTCATAGAACGCACATAATATTTTGCTCATAACTCTATTTGGGATACACAATATATGGTTGGAAAGCTACCTCAAAGGGCTACAACTTTCATGTTTTACGTTTTTCCAAATTCCAAACGGAAGAGGGTGAAATGTGCGCATCAAGAGCGCGGCCGCGCTCAGGCCGCGCTCGTCAGGCAGAATCAAAGTGGATATGCGCGGTCTGAGCGCGGTCCAAGCGCGGACGCGCACGTCCTGTCCGGAAAATGTGTCCTTTTTTGCGTAGGAGAAGGTGTAATTGTTTGGGCTCAACCCTACTTGGTATATATACATGGAAAAACGGTATTTTGAAGACCTTGGACATACTTTTGACATAATTTAGACCTAAGGATGCTAAGGAGACCGAGATTCGACCTAAGGAGGAAGAGACACAATAGGAGCAAGGCGGGGAATTCTTCTACGAGTTTTTCCTTCCTCTTCCTATTTTTCGTTGTTGGTTATGACTTTTAGTATTGTAGTTTTACATACTAGTATGAATAACTAATTTGTTATCTAGGGTTTTGATGGAACCTTTGGTAGGATAATTCTTGTTATGTTTTTATATAATTGAGCCGTAGTATTTTCTCTATTTGTTCAACTATATTATTCTTGTGGTTGATTGAAGGGCCCTCAATTAGTTGTGCCTATTTAGTATGTATTACTCGGGAGAGAGTGCATATTTAGGTAGTTGTTGAACAACATCACTCTCGACGTATGTGAGGAATCAATAACCAAGGGTTTAAAGGTGGGATTAGGGATAACGAAACCTTAGGTGCGATAACTCGGGAGAGTATGTCTAGTAAATTGTCGTAATTACTCGGGAGAGAATTACAACATGTAGAGAGCTCATGATCGGTAGAGAATACTTAGGCAAAATTATAGAAGACATAGCGGGAAAGATTCCGATAATTGGGGGAAATCATAACTCTAGACCTCCTTAATCGTTTCTCCAACCTGTAGTATCTTCAGTGTTAATTTATTATTTTAATTTGTTAGTTAGTTAGTTAAACACAAGAATCTTAATATCTATAAGTTAGGAATTGTTCAAGCTTGTACTCTTGGTGATAGTGAACAACTGTAGCTAAGCCTTAGTTCTCTGTGGGATTCGACTCCGGACTTGTAAACCGGATGATATTTGCAACGGCTGCTTTGTCCTTTTTATAAGGCATAGTTGGGCGTGATCATCATATTTGATTCACGATCCTTGTTCAACTTGTAGTGCCCTAAGGGTTTCACCATCAAGCCTCTCTCATTTTTCTTACTCTCAACTTGTCGTCGCCTTATGGTGCTTGTGAAGGTTTTCACTGATAAGACTCTCTCATCTTGTTCTTTTCTACTTATTTTCTCTGATTCTGCAGATGATAAGGCGTTGACCATAGTAAAAAATATCATATGCTCCTGGAATATCTAGCTCGCACTCTCAAAGACTATCTGGGAGGTCTTTTTTGGATTGTAATGCGGCTTTTGGACAAGGTTATAAAGAAAGAAAGGGCATGAAGGCTCAAATTAAAACTAATACAAAAGGGTTAATTTATGGGAAAATTTCATATTAAAACAACTTGGCTGCCTACTTTTCAACTTTATAGACCATATTTCAATTTACAATTGAGTAGCCCAAAAATAACATGCCCATATCCGAAAAAGGGGGCATTATTTTCGTTTTTTGGGACTCAGAAGCGGGATTTTGTATCTTTCAGCGGGATTTTTTCTCATTCTTTCCACTCTTCTTCCCCAAATCTACAAAAATTCAATCTTACAATTAATGCAACTCTAATATCCCTAGAAATTCTTCTTCATCTCGAATTAATAGCAAATCAAACAGGAAAAGTGGATTTTTTTTGCTGCAATCAGCGCAATTTTCATTTTTGTTGCAATTTTGATTTCAAATTTTTGTTCGATGGAGCTTTTTCCAGTTTATGTTCTTCATAGTGGTGAATGGGAAGAAAACAAGTTTATCAATTTCGTCAGCGATTGTGTAATAATCGAGTCGACATTCAGCTAAAACAATTTAGTTGCAGCTATTTCGGAACAGATTAGGATCGATTTTGAATTAAACACATTAGAGATTAACTTTCTCCCAAAGGATGGTTTACCACCGATCCTGATTTACAACGGTACGGGTGTTAAAGTGTATATCGAATTAAAGAAGAAAAACTTGAATTTCACTGAATGCCCATTGTTTGTGACTGTGAAAGAGATTAATGATAGTTGTTTGGTTGCTACAAGTTCTAGTTGTTTGGTTGCTACAAGTTCCAATTGTATAGATGTATCCACAATTGATAGCACTGAGATTATGCCTGATATCGAATTCATTGAAAATATAAAATTTAGTGAAAACACGGGTATAATAGATAATATGTTGAATGAATTTGTTGAGGAGGATCAAGTTTATAAAGATAAAGAGACAGTTATCAATGTGATGAAGAACTTGGATACCCACGCGCCGCCGGCACCACTTCAAACCAGCTTCAAAATCACACTCACGAACCATCTCACTCTCCCCTTTTCAAATCCCAACATGGTTCTCCTTGAGTCCATCCCAATTTCCTCAAATCTTGAATCAAAATCCGGGACCCTAATTCCTTCTTCACCTCTGTCTCGTCCGTTAAGGTTTGGTTTGATTGTTCTCCGAGCATGAAGAATTTTTGGACTAGAAACAAGTGTTAGGTGGGTTGTTCTCACAAGAACAACCCGAATAACACTCATTTCGGGTCCAAGTTGAAATGGCCGGTTAGTCCATGCAAATTCATCGTTTGTTTTTCCCACTCAGGTATTTCGGGTCCTTATTGCTTGTTCTGCAATTTCCTTTCAAGCTTCGTCTGTTTCTTCCCTCTCTCGGATTTTTCCATTCTTACATAAATAGGCCCGTTATTTTTTTTTATTAGTCCAGTTTTCTTCTTCTATTAGTTAGAGTTTGGTTTAGTAAATCCTTTATTGGCTGTTTAGTTGAATTTTTAGTTTTGGACGCCCTTACAATCCTGGTTTGTCAAATTTTATTTGTTGAGGGCTGAGTTTGTTGATTGGGTTCTGAAAGTTCAGAAGGCCCAAAGAAGAAGGGTTCGCCCAATTGGCAGGCCAGGGTTTGGGTCCTGGGTCAACTTGACCCGAGTTGGTTTTAAGAGTAAATAACCTAGATTAGAGGGGTAAATGGGGAATATAGGTAGGGGAATCTTGCCACAACTGACTAGGAAGCTTCCAGGAAAGGGGAAATGGGGGTATTTCAGCAATTAGGGTTTAAACCTAGGGTGTGAACTGAACAAAAAGAAAATTGGGGAAGGGATAATTGGCAAACTAGGAACTCACTTCTGCAGCCCTAGGGTCCTCTATATAAGGCTGTCTTAATAAAAATGATGGGGAGAGGTCAGACCTAGAAAAATCAGAGGCAGCCGAAGGAGAATTTAAACATTGAAAAGGGTCTGAAGAATCAGAAAAAAATACAAAAACAACACCATAAAACACTGTTTGATTGGAGTATTATAGGTCACTTTATGGGTTTTCAAAAATGTTTGAATTGGTTTTTTGAACTTTCCTGGGATTGAAATGGTTTAACAAGCTGGATTTTGCTGATTCGATCTGCTGAAGTTCATCTTCTGCTGTTGTTGATCTTCTCACTCTTTTTTTTTTGCTTTAACTTTATCAGGTACATACTCTTGATACTCAATGGCTTGTGAAGTTGATTTGCAGAATGAAATAAAAGCAGATTTCGAAGCATAGCATTAGCTTATGTCGCTGTTTCAGTCATGATACATGGATGTGTTTTTATTTATTTATCTGATTGATGTGCTACATCATATAATTGAATTTCAGCTTGAATAATTAGGTTTTCTATGTTCTTTTGTATTGCTTTACTTATTCAGAATTGTTATAACTTGGAGGATGATTGGACTAGTTTGACTGTCATGAAAGCCTGAATATGTAGGCCGCATTGGAATATTTATGCTATGTATTTTTACTCAAAGTGTGGCCACAGATTGGTAGTGTCTGGATGTTACATTTGTTCACAAGATTGGACAGTTAGTTCATTTTTAACTAATATGCACGATAGCTTCTTTATTCATTGTTGTTGATAAAAGTATGCTTGAATTCAAGTTGTCAAGTAGTTAGTTAGTGCAAAATCCATATTAAAAGAAAGGGGAAAAATGGTTAAGAATGCTTTCGAGAAGTCCCATGTAATTGGTTGTACGTGAGCATGCTAAAACAGAGTTGAAATTTGAATGTTAATGTGAAGTTGAATTGTTCAGATTTAGAAGTTCAAAATGATGAGTCAATCGCATGGCTCATTATTCTATTTTTTTTAAAAAATTGTTTGGAAATTGAATGTCTTCCTGGTAGTTTAAGAACATTTAGTAACATATGTATGAATTATTATTTTGCTCTTTAAGTGATTTCAAGTTTATTCATCTTTATTCTACTTGTGTTGTTGGTTTCTTAAGTTAGGCTACCATGTTGGTTCATATTATCTAAGAATGGATTTTGTTAAAGTAGATAAATATAATAGCAAAAGATCTGTGTGCAAAGGGAATAACTATCGTCCCCAGATTAGTTTCCATCGAGGTCGCGCATGGTTGTGCCAAATATGGAAGTCTGCCAACTCGCAAGATTAAAATTAGTAAGGTTAGCCCATGTTGGAATGAGTTATACGTAAAGCTGGAATATTACTGTAAATTGGATGTCACATAGCTGTAGGTCATGGTTAATATTGTAACAGAACATGGTCACAAGACCAAGGAAAATCACTGACTTTGCGATCTAATGCAGAATTGGTATCAATTTTACTTTCTTGTAGTTTAGTTAGCTAAATATGATTATTCGTAGTTCACTTAGTTGAATGCTTTTCCTTTAATGAATTGGAGGTGCGCCGTGCTAAAAAAAATGACAAATGCATGGCCCTCATGTAATTAATCTTGTTTATCCTTAGAATCGAGGTGCGCCATTTAGCGAATTTTTCATGGCCCTCGCAAAGTTGCAAACGCGTAGTTGCTTTAGGCGCGTTGTTTTAATAATTTACCTCCCTAAACTCGGGTGCACATTTATGTGACCCAAATCCAAATCTCAACGTTAGATAAAATATGTTGCGGATTGCGGGTGCATTTATGTGACGTGGTTTGAAACATATTTTAAATGAAGTTGCAATATTCCTTTAACTAATTAAATAAAAGTGGTTATAAAATTAAAATTGAACCATAGGTTAAAACATGTATTAAAATCAGACAATAGGCCAATTATGATAGTTTAAGCGACCGTTCTAGAACCACGGAATCCGGGGTGCTTAACACCTTCCCTCGGGTTAACAAAATTCCTTACCCGAATTTTTGTGTTCACGAACTGTAAAACAGAGTCAATCTTTTCCTCGATTCGGGATTTGAACTGGTAACTTGGGACACCATAAAATTATCCCAAGTGGTGACTCTGAATTTAATAAATAAATAATCACGTTTCGATTGTCACTTTAAGTTGGAAAAAACTCCCTTATATATACCCTTCTGGGGGTATAAGTAAAAAGAAGGTGTGACAACTCTGGCGACTCTGCTAGGGATCCAACCCAGAATCTCTAGTTTTGCGGTTCAAGAATTCGAGCTTAGAATAATTGTTATATTTGACTTTATTTACTATCTAATTTTATTACATAATTGGGCCTAATGTGCTAAATGTTGCCTTTACCGCTTTGATATTATCTGAACTGTACATAAACTGCTACAAAACCCCTCTCTTCTCTATCCCGAGGAGTGCACGCTGGTCGTGACTTCTTTCTGTTAGTGTCATATCCCAAATAAAACGAGGTTCGGACAAGTTGCAAAGCCAGATGATCTTTTGGTTATCGGTACACATCCCCCCTCGGCTCGAGTTGTCCGTTCGGGTAAGCCAGGTCTAGAACAATGTACCTAGGTTTTAAACCTAGAATAACTCAGCCTCATACCGGATCCTTAGTAGGAACGCTTATCTGCATCATGTGCATTTGACTTTGGAGACTCAACACAGGGGTTGGCTTTGTCTAGGACAGGTGTACCCGAAATGAAAAAGACCATCCTGATGCATCCTACTTGCTAATTGTGCATTCATTTGCTTTGGATTTGCATGTTAACCGGCTTATAGGGGAAATGTTGAGAGAAGGAAAGCCAATGTGAGGGCTAAGAGAGATAATTGCTTGTTTTTGGAAAAACCAATGTCCAAATGGTACTGAAACTCTGCCGAAATTTTGAAATTTTTTTTTGTTTTATTTTGAAAAAAAGAGAGAGAAAAAAAAAGTTGTTTTTGTTTTAAATTGCCCGAACTATGCCAGTTTGATTCTCACCGGATGTGGTATACGTAGGCAACCCCCATCGGGTCCAACTTCCTTTTGCAAAAATAGCCCAAAAGGCATCAAAATTTTCTTACTTTGTTGGAAATAAGTAAGGTGAAGCCATTCTTGTCGAAAATCGCCGAATGTCCCCAAAAGGGTGTCAGAATGCTGTTTTTGCAAGAACAATCACCTTTGGTCTTTTTTTTGACATTTTGGCCGGTTAGCAAGCACAACCTTAAAATCTTCCCCCCGAAAGTGCTAAAAGACCGTATTTGCAAAACCGGGTTTTATTTTTGAAATGAAAATTTGAAAAGAAAAGAGAGAAAAACAGTATTAACTTTGTTTTTGAGTCAAATGAGTCTTGATTTTGCTTAATCACCCTAATAAATGTGCAGAATGAGCACGAGTCAAAGTTTGCCAATAATAGTCATGAACAAGATCCCTTTGGAGTTGCATATGTGGTGGGAGGATCTGGGTAAATCAGAGCAATATAAGGCCAATCTACATCTGGGAGGCCTCACCGGGTTGTTGAAGATAAGGCCTAGAGGAGACATCATAAAGGCGTTGGTTACGTTTTGGGACCCAGCTCAACGTCTTGCATTTCTCGGATTTTGAACTCACCCACCTTGGAAGAGATAGCAGGTTATATGGGAAGTACTGAAGGTCTGAGGCAAAAATATCTGATTGCTCCAAGAGCCGTTAACTCTCACAAATTCATGGATTTGTTAAAAATAAGCAAGGGAGTCCCGTACTCTGAGTTGGAGGATGGTTTTTCCACTCTACGTTTTATATACTAGAGGTACGGGCATGTAGGAGGATTCAACAACCCAAAAAGTGGGGTTTGTAGCAAAGGGAACCGAGCAAAATGGGATGAGCATAGGCGTTTCGCTTTCATGGTAGCTTTCTTAGGCCTCGTGGTGTTTCCCCGGAAAGATGGGAATATCGATCTGCGGGTGGCTGGAATCGTCAAAGTATTGATTACCAACGCCAAGAGCACCCTTGCCCCTATGATAGTATCTGAGATATACCGAGCTCTCACAGCTTGTAAGGCTGGGGAAGATTTCTTCGAAGGATGCAATTTGCTATTACAGATTTGGATGATCAAACACCTGTGTCACCGCCCCCAGTATATGAGTTATGGGTCCGCAGAGAAAAGTTGCATTGAAGAGTTCGACACAAGGATTTTAGGGTTCAAGTTACCAGAAGGGTTTGGAGATTGGGTATCCCGCTTGCGCTCCATCACTGCAGGGCAAATAGAATGGACACTGGGTTGGCTTCCTGTTGAAGAAATTATGTATATGCCCGCCACTGGTCCTTACTTCCTCCTAATGGGTCTTCGAGGCATTCAGCCTTACGCTCCATACTGGGTGATGAGACAGTTGGGAAGGTATCAGGTGATGCACCCAGATGAAGATCTTAGTGTTTATGCGGTCGAGGTTAGCTCCGACGTCCAATTTCATGAAGAAACAGTTCGTACTATTTGGAACGAATGTCAATATTTGACAGCAAACACTCGAGTGCGTTACTTATCTAGAGGCGAGGTCTCACCCGCCTATCTTGCCTGGTATAGAAAGAAGAACGCCACAAGGGCTGAACCTGAAAGACCAGCCAAAAAGCCTCACATTCAGGAATTTATTAAGGCGTCGCAAGAACAGTGGGCTTGGTTGGCCAAGGAGAATAAGTACAGGGCCATAATAGGAAAACTGGAGAAGCAAGTCAGGGATCTCCAATTCGAGAATGGTTTGCAAGCCGCGGCGGATGAAGATGAAAAGAAAAAGCTAGCCAAAGAAAATGAGGCCCTTCGAGCCCAGATTCGAGAAATGAAAACAACAACTAAAAATCCCGCCAGAAGTGCAAAGGATGAAAAGCTTATAAAGAACCTTAGGCAGAAGGTGGATGAATATGGTTTTGATTTGAACAAAGCAGAGGGTAAATTAGCCAGGGCTCGAACAAAATTGACTAAGAATGCGGAAGAACGAGCGCGCTTGGTTAGACAGTTAAAAGAGAAATATGACAATGAGATTGTGGGGTTGAAGAAAAGGGTTACCATCTTTGAGAACAAAATGATCAAATAGGCAAAAGACTTTAAGGCAGAAAGGGAACACTGTTACGCAGCGATGGCACAGTTAGAAAGATATTTGCAACAACTTCAAGAACAGAATCATGTAACCGAACAAACTTTGGAAGCCAGGGCCCAGCAGATTGGGCGTTTGTTGCAAGAAAAGGGTGTCATAAGAGAGAGAGTCAGAAGGATCGCCGACTACATCGCGATGAAATGTAGTAGTTGTGAGGATATGACTAGATCCATGTTCTTTGCCACCGCGATGACCTTTGTTCGCCAGATAATGGAAAATCTCTACCACCTCCAAGGGGATTTAGTGCATAGGCCCACGGTGAGACCGAATGATGTCCCGCGGGCCCCAGGAACAGTTGAGGCGTTGATGTATTCGTGATTTTCATTGAAGTCTGTTAGTCTATTTTCGAGTCTGTATTTTCATTTTTCTGTTTGAGTCTGTATTTTCATATTTTCATCAAAGTCTGTTAGTGTCTTTTTGAGTCTGTTAGTTTTTGAGTCGTTGTAATCAAAGCATTTACTTTTTATGAAATTTTGAAAATCCCAAAATATTTTATTTTTACACTTATCCCAAAAACTATGCTTGGTCTGATTCATGCAGGGTCATGATACGTAGACAATCTCTATAGGATTCGACCATAACCAAAAGAAAGAAAAAGAGTGATAAAAAAAGGGAAGAATAAGAGAGAAAAGGAAAAGAAAAGAGAGAGAAAATAAGAAATAGTGAGAAGGAAATAATGGCAAAGCAATAAAGAGTCATGAGAGAATAAAAACAAAGAGAGACCAAGCAAGGAAAGGCAAGAATGAAAAAGAAAAAAAGAAAGAAAAAAGAAGTTGCAAATGGAAATAAGGAAAGCCGGGATGATGCAAGCAGCCGATCAAATGCATAATAGAAACGGTTAAATGCTTAGGTGCATTCACTCCTCAAATGTGCGATTGCTTATCTGTTAAAGCCTTAATCGCTAACAAGTTTGTTAATGATAAAATTATAGTTCAGGCAGGTGGTTAGTTTGATTGGCATTCTGGCAACTCACTCCTACAACACCCGGTCCAAAAACAAATTGATCATGGCCAATCAGGAACTTGAGACAAGCATTGTCGATCCGTCAAAAGAGGTGGAAGAATCGAAGGTTAATCTGAGAGATGAGTTGTATAAGCTGAAGCACAGATGGCTGAAATGTACCAAGCATGGGCAAAAGGGCACCCACCGCCAGTTTACCTTGCCAACCCTGCTTTTATCCCGCCATTGGCTCAGCCCCAGGAACCTCCCACGGTGAACTCATCTCCAGCCTTTCCCCTCTACCAACAATGCCACAGCACCACTTCCCATACATCATAAACTCCACCGCTCAAACAAGTCACGTACCCTCCTCCACCAGTCACTCATGGTTTTGTGGTACCCCCACCTGCTGCATTACACCAATCCTCCAGTGAGCCTCTGTTCCAGACTCACGACAACCAGTATTACCCCCGGAGCCCACTTTCAAGGTTCCCGAACCCTATTCCTACACTCCTCATTTTGACCTCCCCGCGGAAACTGAAAAACCATCTAAAAATCCCAAACAGGAGGAAATGTTCAGGAAAGTTAAAATCCTGGAACAATCATTCAGGGACATGCGGGGGTTGGGAGGTCAAGTAAGTGTGGCTTACAAAGATCTATGTCTATTTCCAGATGTGTAATTGCTGGCAGGGTTTAAGATGCCCAAGTTTGATTTGTATGATGGGCACGGTGATCCAGTGGCGCATTCGAGAGGTTTTTGTAGCAAAATGATGGGAGCTGGCGGGAAAGATGAGTTTCTAATGGCATATTTCAGTCAAAGTCTGAGTGTTTTGGCGCTGGAGTAGTACACTGGTATGATCACGGAAGATGGTACACATGGGATGATCTAGCCCAAGCATTTGCTTGTCACTTCTAGTACAATCTCGAGATTATTCCGGATCATCTGTCTTTGACGAAACTTGAGAAAAAGCGCAATGAGAGTTTCAGGGAGTATGGTTTTAGGTGGAGAGAACAGGCAGCAAGGGTTGACCCTCCAATGAAAGAAAGTGAAATGGTGGATTATTTTCTACAGGCCTTAGAACCTACTTATTACGGTTATCTAGTATTAGCTCTAGGCAAGTCCTTCAATGAAGTGGTAAATATGGGCGGTATGGTAGAAGAAGGGCTCAAGACAAACAAAATCATGAGCTATTCGGCTATTAAGTCAACCACCCAGGCCATTCAAAGCGAAACTGCGGGGGGGGGGGGTATATAAAAAAGAAGAAGAAAGAGGATGTAGCAACAATCGATTCAGGAGCTTGGTTCGGACCCAGGGGTTCACCTCACCACTATCATCAGCCTCGTTCCTACCACCAAACCTATAATCCACCCAACACTACTACCCATCACTAGACCCCTATTTTTCTGTCTACCATGCCTAAACATACAACCAACCTCCAGCCCATGCACAATGGCATGCACCAGTCCCACAAAATATGTACCCAGCTCCACAAAATGCCTATCCACCCCCAAGAGCCTACCAAAACCCTCCTGGATCAGATTTCCGGCTCAACCAAGCATTTAAGAACGAGAGGTTTCAAAAGAAGAAAACCTTCACTCCATTGGGAGAATCCTATACCAGTTTGTTCCACAGGTTGCGACAATTGGGTATGCTGAGTCCCATCGAGCCAAAACTGCCAAATCTTCCCCCGAGGAACCTTGATCACTCTATGAGTTGCGAATATTGTTCTGGTGCTCCGGGACATGACACAGAGAAGTGATGGCAATTGAAAACAGCTATTCAAGAGCTCATTGATACTAATCGGATTGAGGTCCAAGCTCTGGAGGCACCCAATATCAACCAGAATCCGTTGTCCGCCCATCTTGAGACAAATATGATCGAGACAATGCATGTGGAAGGGGAGCCCAAGAAGCCTTCACATATCGTCATGATGATTCGGTCTAGAGAAGTTAGGCCGGTTGAAAAGCCAACAAGTGAGAAATCAGTGATCAGGTTGAGCGGGGCAAACAGTGAACCATATGCGGTAGTCAAGAAAGGGTCTTCAAGTGGCGTTGCAGTGAAACAAAAAAAAAGCAAAAGTGGTGGTGCCAGGGGTGGCGAACAAGCCTATCAAAATTGTGGAGGGTTCTCTTACAGATCCTGTAATTATCAAACCTATAACTCAATTACCGATAGTCAACAGCAAGGCGGTCCCGTGGAATTATGAACTAGTGACATTGACTTACAATGGGAAAGAGGTTAAAGAAGAAGTTTGTGAGACCCATGGTTTGACCCGATCGGGGAGATGCTTTGCCCCCGAAGAGTTGAGAAAAGCTAAGATTTTCAAAGATAACCCAGTATTGGTGAAGAAAGCTGTGACCGAGGAAGAAGCAGAGGAATTTTTGAGAAAGATGAAAGTGTAGGACTATTCCATTGTGGAGTAGTTGAGGAAGACACCGGCTCAGATTTCACTATTGTCATTATTGATCCATTCAGACGAGCACCGTTGGGCCTTGATGAAGATCCTGAATGAGGCCCACGTTCCTGACAAAATCTCGGTAAACCACTTGGAAAAGATAGCTAACAAGATATTTGAGGTAAACAGAGTCACTTTTTCTGATAATGAGTTGCCCGTGGAGGGTATTGAGCACAATAAAGCCCTCTATCTTACGGTGACATGTGAAGATTCCGTGGTTACTCGGGTACTGGTTGACAATGGTTCTAGTGCGAACATTTATCCTCTCTCCACTCTGAACAAGTTAAAGGTGGATAATGAAAGAATTCACAAGAACAATATCTGCATTCGGGGATTCGACGGTAGAGGGAAAGATTCAGTCGGGGACATAGTGCTTGAGCTTACAATAGGGCCAGTTGAATTTACCATGGAGTTCCAAGTGCTCGATGTGGCTGTTTCTTACAATTTGCTGTTAGGTTGACCCTGGATTCATGCTGCAAAAGCGGTCCCGTCTACTCTGCATCAAATGGTCAAGTTTGAATGGGATAGACAGGAAATTGTTGTGCACGGCGAGGATAATTTGTGTGCCCATAGTGATGACATTGTTCCGTTCATAGAGTTTGAAGACGACAAGGGGCCATGGGTTTATCAGGTTTTTGACACGGTGTTGGTAGAGAAAATTCCAGAAGGGAAATGCGTTCCAACGCCGAGGGTAGCTGCTGCATCAGTCATGGTAGCCGTTGAAATGTTGAAAAATGGTTTTGTACCGGGCAAGGGTTTGGGTGCATCTCTGCAAGGCATCGTACAACCGGTGTCACTCCCCAAATACTTGGATACATTTGGTTTGGTGTTCAAGCCCACAGTTGCAGACATAAAAAGAGCCAGAAAGTTGAAACAGAGGGCATGGGTCCTCCCAAAGCCTATCCCACGTCTCTCCAGATTATTTGTCAAGCCCGACACCAAGAAACGCCTAGCAACAACAGTTCCCAGTTCTGTGGTTGGTCCTGATAAGGAGTTTCTTGAAAGGTTTCAGAAATTATTCGACTAGGTGAACATGGTGGAAGTTGGAGAGGGTTCTAGCAAGGCGGATGTGCAACTTGTTGGGCCCAGTGCAAAGATTAACAATTGGGAAGATACTCCTCTCCCCACCAGGAAGGACTTTTGGTAGTTTGCTTTGATTTTCTTTCAGTTTATCTGGATTATTCCAGGGTTGTAATTCAGATTCTATGTTTCGTCCGTTTGGATGTATAAACCTTGTTATCTTTCAATTTCAATGAAATGCAATTTCCCTTTTTCATCATTTCTGATAGTTTTATTTTTGCTTTTCCTTTTTCTTCCTTGTACAGTTCTTTTTATGTTGGTTTCAATGGCGTGACATGCATGAGGAATCTCCGGCCCAGTCTTAAAAGCCAATCTAATTCTAAAATAGTAATTCAAGAAATAAAGTGTGATGATGAATCAAAATATGATGAGGATGAGGCCTTTGAAGAGATTAGTAAAGAACTAAGTCATTTTGAAGAAAAACCCAAGCTTAACCTAAGTGATACAGAAGCAATCAATTTAAGGGACCCAGATAATATCAGAGAAACTAAGATAAGTGTCCATCTTGAACCTCAACTCAGGGAAGAGATAATTAAAGCTTTACTTGAGTACAAAGACGTCTTTGCATGGTCATATAATGACATGCCAGGTTTAAGCACTGACTTGGTGGTTCACAAATTGCCCACTGACCCGGCATTCCCTCCTGTCAAGCAGAAGCTGAGGAAATTTAAAATTGATATGAGTGTGAAGATCAAAGAAGAGGTCACCAATCAATTCGATGCAAAAGTCATTCGGGTCACTCGGTATCCCACTTGGTTAGCCAATGTAGTAACGGTGCCAAAGAAGGATGGCAAGACCAGGGTGTGTATTGATTACCGTGATCTCAACAAGGTGAGCCCCAAGGACAACTTTCCACTTCCAAATATCCACATTCTGATTGACAATTGCGCCAAACATGAGATCGGGTCCTTTATGGATGAGGAATATGTAGAGAAGACGACATTCATCACGCCATGGGGAACATACTGCTACAGGGTCATACCTTTCGGTTTGAAAAATGCTGGGGCAACTTACATGAGGGCAATGACAACCATATTCCATGACATGATACATAAGGAGATCGAGGTTTATGTGGATGATGTAATCATAAAGTCTAGAAAGCAGTCTGATCATGTTAGAGATTTGAGAAAATTCTTCCAAAGGCTTCGCATGTACAATTTTAAGCTCAATCCTACAAAATGCGCATTTGGTGTGCCATCTAGAAAATTGTTGGGATTCATAGTCAGTCGTCGAGGTATTGAATTGGACCCGTCAAAGATTAAAGCTATCCAAGAATTGCCACCTCCAAGGAACAAGACTGAAGTGATGAGTCTATTAGGGAGGTTGAATTACATCAGCAGGTTTATTGCTCAGCTTACGACAACTCGTGAGCCTATCTTCAAATTGTTGAAGAAAGATGCTGCGGTCAACTGGACAGATGAGTGTCAAGAAGCATTTGATAAGATAAATGGGTATTTGTCAAATCCACCTGTGTTGGCGCCACTTGAAACGGGGAGACCTTTGATTCTGTATTTGACGGTTTTGGATAATTCGTTTGGTTGTGTGTTGGGTCAGTATGTCATCACCGGCATGAAGGAGTAGTCCATCTATTATCTCAGCAAGAAGTTCACATCTTACGAGGTTAAGTACACTCACCTATAAAGGACATGTTGCGCCCTAACTTGGGTGGCGCAAAAGTTGAAACATTATTTGTCATCTTACACTACTTACCTCACCTCTCGTTTGGATCCGTTAAGGTATATTTTTCAGAAGCCTATGCCTACAGGGAGGCTTGCAAAGTGTCAGATCTTGCTCACAGAATTTGACATCGTCTATGTGACTAGGACCGCGATGAAAGTCCAGGCATTGGCCGATCATTTGGCTTAGAACCTAGTAGATGAAGAATATGAGCCTTTGAAGACTTACTTCCCTGATGAAGAGGTAATGCATATTGATGAGTTGGAACCAGTTGGAGAGCCAAGTTGGAAACTTTTCTTTGATGGAGCTGCTAACATGAAAGGCATCGAGATATGGGTTGTACTTATTTCTGAAACATGACATCACTACCCTGTTACGGCTCAGCTTCGTTTCTACTATACTAGCAACATGGTTGAGTACGAGGCATGCATTTTGGGTTTGAGGTTAGCTGCAGACATAGGTGTCCAAGAAGTTTTGGTCTTGGGGGACTCGGACCTTCTGGTACACCAGATTCAAGGGGAATGGGAAACACGAGATTTGAAACTCATACCATACCGGCAATGTTTGCATGATCTTTGTCAATGATTTCGATCAGTAGAGTTCAGGCATATTCCAAGGATCTATAACGAAGTTGCTGATGCTTTGGCTACCTTGGCGTTAATGTTACATCATCCGGATAAGGCTTATGTTGACCCGTTGCATATTCAGGTCCATGATCAACATGCTTACTGTAACGTGGTAGAAAAAGAACTTGATGGAGAGCTTTGGTTTTATGATATCAAGGAATATATCAGGATGGGGGTGAACCCGGTACAAGCGATAGGCGATCAAAAGAGAACAATTCGGCGGTTGGCGAGCGAATTTTTCTTCAGCGGAGGGGTTTTATACAAAAGGACTTCGAATCTTGGATTGTTGAGATGCGTAGATGCTAGTCAGGCCACACCTATCATGACCGAAGTACATTCTGGAGTCTTTGGACCACACATGAATGGGTACGTGTTGGAAAAGAAGATTTTCTAACTAGGTTATTATTGGCTCACCATGGAGCGAGATTGTATCAGTTTCGTGCGCAAATGTCATCAGTGCCAAGTGCATGGAGATTTGATTCATTCTCCACCATCTGAATTGTACACAATGTCTGCACCATGGCCTTTTTTTGCATGGGGCATGGATGTCATTGGACCAATCGAGCCAGCAACGTCCAATGGGCACAGGTTTATTCTGGTGGTCATTGATTATTTTACCAAGTGGGTTGAAGCTAAAACTTTCAAGTCCGTGACCAAGAAAGCAGTGGTCGATTTTGTGCACTCAAATATCATTTGCCGGTTCGGGATCCCGAAGGTAATCATCATAGATAATGGTGCTAATCTCAACAGTCATTTGATGAAAGAGGTATGTCAACAGTTAAAGATCACGCATCGAAATTCCACCCCATATCACCCCAAGGCGAATGGAGCAGTCGAGGCAACCAACAAGAATATAAAGAAGATACTTTGAAAAATGGTGGAGGGTTCTAGACAGTGGCATGAAAAGCTGCCTTTTGCATTGCTGGGTTATTGCACTACTGTTCGTACTTCAGTAGGGGCAACTCCTTATTTGTTGGTATATGGCACTGAGGTGGTGATACCTGCGGAAGTTGAAATCCTGTCCCTTCGGATTGTCGCTGAGTCCGAAATTGATGACGATGAGTAGGTCAAAACTCGCTTGGAATAGTTGAGTTTAATTGATGAGAAAAGATTGGAAGTAGTTTGTCATGGTCAGTTGTATCAACAGAGAATGGCAAGAGCATATAACAAGAAGGTGCGTCCACAGATGTTTGAAGTGGGTCAATTAGTATTGAAACGTATCCTTCCTCATCAGGTTGAAGCGAAAGGCAAGTTCGCCCCAAATTGGCATGGGTCGTTCAACGTAGCTAGAGTGTTGTCCAATGGTGCTTTGTATTTAACAAATATAGAAGGTAAGTGTGTAGAAATGGCCATCAATTTCGATGCGGTCAAGAGATATTATGTATGATTTCTTTGTTTAAATTGTATTTATTTGTACTTGGCATATTTTGAAGATTGAAATGACAAAGACATTTTGTTCTGCTATCTAAACACTTTATCCTTTGTTCCCCCTTTGAGCCTTGTTTATTTCTTTTCATACCCCTCTTTTGGAATCAATAGCAAAGATCAGAAACGCATGCGTGAAAGACAGATAAAGGAAAAGAGAGAAAGGAAAAGAATGAAAAGAGAAAGAAAAAGAAGAAAAGAAAAAGAGAAAAACAAGAAGAAAAGAAGATAAGAAAACAACAAAGAAGAGAAAAAGAAAGTAAAAAGAGAAAGAAAAGAAAGAGAAAATCACAACAGCAAAGCAGTTTCTATGACATGAACTACGTTCGACCTGATTCCTTTTAAGGATACGTAGGCAGCCTCACGGTTCGGTCCCATCAAAATAAAATCCCAAAAGTCCCCAAGCAAAGAAATTTGGGCAGAAGTTGTGATTGTTACAAGAAATCTGATTCCAAAAGTTGTAATTTTGAACCCATTTGAATTATTTTGAGCCTTTGATACCCATTCTTTCTAATCCTATCCAAAAGCCCACGTTATGGTCCAAAGAAAGACCTTCTGATTAGTCTTCGAGAGATGCCAAGTCGAGCAAGTAGAAGTGATTCATATTAGGGGCAACACTCTGGTCCAAGAAGGAAAATAAAAAATGAGAGAGTCTTATTGGTGAATACCCTCACGGGCACCGTAAGGTGATGAGAGCTGAGAGAAATCAAAAATAAGAGAGTCTTATTGGGAAAAACCTTCACGGGCACCTTGAGGCGAAAGTGAGTTGAGAGATGAACAAATGAGAGATGTCTGTCGGTAAAAACCGTTTAGGGCACCGCAGGTCAAACAAGGTCAAGGTTCTGACAAAGAAATTAGGTTTTGAAGATCCCAGAACAAAGTATGGCAACTGAAAGTTGATTGGTGGGACAGATTGGGCCGATTAATCCGAAATGCATGTCATGATCATTGGTGCTAGCTGCTTCACTCAGATAAGTCTCTTTTCTTTTTCCCCTTTAGATAGTCTTCCAGTTTTGAATTTTTCTTATCCTTAACTCTGAAAGTCATTGCATTTCATTTCTTTTGAGTTTATTTCTCTAAGATGTTCCCAATGTCAGTTCTGTTTAAGCAAATAAGAAGGAATTTCAAAGCTTACTTCCAACTTCCAAAGTTGCACAAGGCACAGGGCGGCCAAGGCATTGCTAAAGATAGTATGATGTTAAATGGGGTATAAAAGGTCAGAGGAAGTTCCATAGTTGACATGGTTTGGTAATTTCGTGGGAAATGCAGAGATTCAAACAGATGGGGCAGAGATGTAATACAACGGTTTGGGTATAGAACACTCGGGTAATCCAATGACATGGGGATTGAAAGTCAGCCGGGAAGTCAAGCGATTTTTGGCCAGTTCAGGAGAAGTCAGTCAAAACAAAGCACGACAGCGGGGAGGTCATTTTCAGCAAGAATGCCACAAACTAACCACCACATTTTAAACTGACAAGATTTTTCTTTGATTGAAACATGGGAAGGAAATTTCGATTGTTTCGGAGAAACCTACCGTAAGGAAAGGCAAGCATCAGACAGGTTTGACTATAAATTTTTAGGACCCTCCTGGAAAATGGGACCTAGTTTAAAATTCAAAACAATCATAAGTAGCAAAATCTAGCATAAATGCACCCCAAGGAATATAAGATGGTTTTAAAGTTCGCATGTGGGAGATAGGATTCAATTAGGAGTTGTCAGGACCCTCCTGAATAATGGGACCTAGCTTTAAAATTTTCATTGAATAACAAAATTCAGCATAAGTTCTGGTGTAGGGTAATATAATTTAGCCGTAAAATAGTCACTCTTAAGATAAAACTTGACTTTTGATTTTCAGGACCCTCTTGGATAATGAGATGTAGCTTTAATACTTTCTTAGATGACAAGATATAGCGGAAGTAATACCTTTAGAAGATATAACTTAGATTTAAAATTGTCTTTTAATTAAGAGTTGTCAGGACCTTCCTCGATAATGGGGTGTAGTTTTAAGATCGGCTTAGATAACAGGATATAGCGAAAGTAATACCTTTAGGAAATATAATTTAGATTTAAAAACTGTCGTTTAGTTAAGAAGTGTCCGGACTCCCCTGGATAATGGGACCTAGCTTTCAAATTCTTAGTAATATTTGGTAACATGATTCAGTTTAACACTCACATATGTGCCCAGCTACCAAACTGGGGCAGAAAATTTTCTTTGTTTTGTCTATTTTTGTTGAAATCAGGTACCCACTTGGAGAACAATGAGAATATAATTCAAGTTTAGCAGTCAGGCGCCCACCTGGAGAACATGGGAATATAATTCAAGTCCAGCAGTCAGGCGCCCACCAGGAGAGCACGAGAATACATTTCAAGTTCAGCAATCAGGCGCCCACCTGGAGAGCACGGGAATATAATTCAAGTTCAACAGTCAGGCATCCACCTAGAGAAAGGGAGTACATCTCAGATTACAATTCAAATCGGCAACAAAGGGATTCACCGGGAGAATACAAGTCAACAAGGCAACAAGAACCACAAGAGCAAGTTTGAAGATATAGATAGGATTTTGTAATGCATAGATCATAGTCTAGTCTAGCTTCTTTTTATTTTGACATGGTGTAATAAGGGGTTCAGTAAGCAGTAGCAGCAACAACAACAATAGTGAAATCACAGATTCATGGTAGTCTCAGCTACCAAAACTTCCCGAACTACACTGACTTGATTCCTTTTTAGCCAAGGATATGTAGGCAACCTCAGAAGCAGGGTGCGGTCAAATCTTTCAAAAATGCTTCCCACGGAGTATTCGAATGGGCAAAAATCGCTCGTATCCGCTCACTTTATCTTTACACGAAAACTCTCCATGTTTCCGAGCAAAGTGGGGCAGCTGTGAGCACGTAATTTTTGCCCTATATGAATTACTCCCATAAATTCAAAATAAAATAATTTTTTCCATTGTTTGCAATTTCGTGGATTTTTGTAGCATTTTTTGATTAATTGCTTGCATTTGTCTGTACATGTTTATTTTATTTAATTAATGAAAAATAAAAAATATGTTGCATTTGCATTTAGGATTTAACTTTGCATTTTTTAATTAAGTAGTAAAATATTTATTTTATAAGAATTGGAAAAATCACAATAATAGTTTACTTTTGCTTTTTAATTTTAGTCTTGAATTTTGTTAATTCTCCTTTAATTCGGTTTTAATTGATAGTAGTAAGTATTGTTTGTAGTAGTTAATTTGATTAGATAATTTGTATTAGGAATTAATTTAGGTTTGTTTTTAATTTTAATTTATAAAGAAAAAGAAAATAAAAAGAAAAAAAAGAGAAAGAATTGGGAAAAGAATTTGATTTTGGGCCAAATCAGCTGATTTTCCCCAGGCCCAAACCAAAGTCCCCTTTAATTTACATGGCCGAGAGTCACACTTATCCGGCCCAAGCGTCCAGTTGTGTAGACAATCCAAACGACGTAGTAGGGGGCGATACTACGCCGTTTGGAGTTGTTTGGTTTCAACTTAATCTTGGCCGCCCTTTTTACTTCATTCAATGGCCCAAAGACTTCCCCCCATATCAAATAAAATTGTCTGAAAGCCTCTCAGTTAATCTAAGACCAAACAACTCATCTCTCTCTCATCTTCATCTCAGGCACCACCTTGAAACCCTAACGCCGCCATACCCACGCGCCGGCGCCGCCGCTTCAAGCCAGCTTCAAAATCACACTCACGAACCATCTCACTCTCCCCTTTTCAAATCCCAACATGGTTCCCCTCGAATCCATCCCAATTTCCTCAAATCTTGAATCAAAATCCGGGACCCTAATTCCCTCTTCACCTCTGTCTCATCCGTTAAGGTTTGGTTTGATTGTTCTCCGAGCATGAAGAATTTTTGGACTAGAAACAAGTGTTAGGTGGGTTGTTCTCACAAGAACAACCTGAATAACACTCATTTCAGGTCCAAGTTGAAATGGCTGGTTAGTCCATGCAAATTCATCGTTTGTTTTTCCCACTCAGGTATTTCGGGTCCTTATTGCTTGTTCTGCAATTTCCTTTCAAGCTTCGTCTGTTTCTTCCCTCTCTCAGATTTTTCCATTCTTACATAAATAAGCCCGTTATTTTTTTTTAGTCCAGTTTTCTTCTTCTATTAGTTAGAGTTTGGTTTAGTGAATCCTTTATTGGCTGTTTAGTTGAATTTTTAGTTTTGGACGCCCTTACAATCCTGGTTTGTCAATTTTTATTTGTTGAGGTCTGGGTTTGTTGACTGGGTTCTGAAAGTTCAGAAGGCCCAAAGAAGAAGGGTTCACCCAATTGGCAGGCCAGGGTTTGGGTCATGGGTCAACTTGACCCGAGTTGGTTTTAAGAGGGGGGTATTTCAGCAATTAGGGTTTAAACCTAGGGTGTGAACTGAACAAAAAGAAAATTGGGGAAGGGATAATTGGCAAACTAGGAACTCACTTCAGCAGCCCTAGGGTCCTCTATATAAGGCTGTCTTAGTAAAAATGATGGGGAGAGATCAGACCTAGAAAAATCAGAGGTAGCTGAAGGAGAATTTAAACATTGAAAAGGGTCTGAAAAATCAGAGAAAAATACAAAAACAACACCATAAAACACTGTTTGATTGGAGTATTATAGGTCACTCTATGGGTTTTCAAAAATGTTTGAATTGGTTTTTTGAACTTTCCTGGGATTGAAATGGTTTAACAAGCTGGATTTTGCTGATTCGATCTGCTGAAATTCATCTTCTGCTGCTGTTGATCTTCTCACTCTTTTTTTTTTTTGCTTTAACTTTATCAGGTACATACTCGTGATACTCAATGGCTTGTGTAGTTGATTTGCAGAATGAAATAAAAGCAGATTTCGAAGCATAGCATTAGCTTATGTCACTGTTTCAGTCATGATACATGGATGTTTTTTTTTATTTATCTGATTGATGTGCTACATCATATAATTGAATTCCAGCTTGAATAATTAGGTTTTCTCTGTTCTTTTGTATTGCTTTACTTATTCAGAATTGTTATCTAAACTTGGAGGATGATTGGACTAGTTGGACTGTCATGAAGGCCTGAATCTGTAGGCCGCATTAGAATATTTATGCTATGTATTTTTACTCAAAGTGTGGCCACAGATTCGTAGTGTCTGGATGTTGCATTTGTTCACAAGATTGCACAGTTAGTTCATTTTTAACTAATATGCACGATAGCTTCTTTATTCATTGTTGTTGAGAAAAGCATGCTTGAATTCAAGTTGTCAAGTAGTTAGTTAGTGCAAAATCCATGGGGGAAAATGGTTAAGAATGCTTTCGAGAAGTCCTATGTAATTGGTTGTACGTGAGCATGCTAAAACAGAGTTGAAGTTTGAATGTTAATGTGAAGTTGTTAAGATTTAGAAGTTCAAAATGATGAGTCAATTGCATGGCTCATTATTCTATTTTTTTTTAAAAAAAATTTGGAAATTGAATGTCTTCCTGGTAGTTTAAGAACATTTAGTAACATAGGTATGAATTCTTATTTTGCTCTTTAAGTGATTTCAAGTTTATTCATCTTTATTCTACTTGTGTTGTTGGTTTCTTAAGTTAGGCTACCATGTTGGTTCATATGATCTAAGAATGGATTTTGTTAAAGTAGATAAATATAATAGCAAAAGATCTGTGTGCAAAGGGAATAACTATCGTCCCCAGATTAGTCTCCGTCGAGGTCGCGCACGGTTGTGCCAAATATGGAAGTCTGCCAACTCGCAAGATTAAAATCAGTAAGGTTAGCCCATATTGGAATGAGTTATACGTAAAGCTGGAATTGGAATTACTGTAAATTGGATGTCACATAGTTGTAGGTCGTGATTAATATTGTAACAGGACATGGTCACAAGACCAAGGAAAATTACTGACTTTGCGGTCTAATGCAGAATTGGTATCAATTTTACTTTCTTGTAGTTTAGTTAGCTAAATATGATTATTCGTAGTTCACTTAGTTGAATGTTTTTCCTTTAATGAATTGGAGGTGCGCTGTGCTAAACAAAATGACAAATGCATGGCCCTCGTCTAATTAATCTTGTTTATCCTTAGAATCGAGGTGGGCCATTTAGCGAATTTTTCATGGCCCTCACAAAGTTGCAAACGCGTAGTTGCTTTAGGCGCGTTGTTTTACTAATTTATCTTCCTAAACTCGGGTGCACATTTATGTGACCCAAATTCAAATCTCAACGTTAGATAAAATGTGTTGCGAACTGCGGGTGCATTTATGTGACGTGGTTTGAAACATATTTTAAATGATGTTGCAATCTTCCTTTAATTAATTAAATAAAAGCGGTTATAAAGTTAAAATTGAATTATAGGGTAAAACATGTATTAAAATCAGACAATGGGCTAATTATGATAGTTTAAGCAATTGTGCTAGAACCACGGAATCCGGGGGTGCCTAACACCTTCCCTCGAGTTAACAGAATTCCTTACCCAGATTTCTGTGTTTGCGGACTATAAAACAGAGTCAATCTTTTCCTCGATTGGGGATTTAAACTGGTGACTTGGGACACCACAAAATTATCCCAAGTGGCGACTCTGAATTTAATAAATAAATAATCCCGTTTCGATTGTCACCTTAAGTTAGAAAAAACTTCCTTATATATACCCTTCCGGGGTGTAGGTAAAAAGGAGGTGTGACATACACTATATGTTGCAATTATATTAAATATATTTCATTATACATGTTTTGATTATCCAATAATAGTGTGCTACTGTTTTTAATGGTGCTAAATATATTGATAGATTGTACAAATGCAAATCAGAACTGCAAACAATCAATGTTATTATATGTATACAGATGTATAAATGAGAGTATAAGTTTGTATAAAATTGTATAACTATATACTCCCTCTGTTTCAATTTATGTGAACCTATTTGACTGGGCATAAAGTTTAAGAAAAGAGAGAAGACTTTTGATCTTGTGGTGTAAAATGAGGCACATATATTTTGTGTGGCTATAAATCATTGTGTAAAGGTAAATTGTTTCTAAATAAGTAAAGAGGTCATTATTTTTGGCACGGACTAAAAAAAATAGATTCACATAAATTGAAACGGAGGGAGTATATTATTGTATACATATGTATAAACCCTGCAACATTAACAAAACTGCAACAATAACGAAAATACATACTTTGTTAAAGGAAAAAACAATTAAAATATTCGTTAAAATGTAATTCATTCACAACCACAATGTGTAATGATTACCACAAATTATACAAAAATAAAAAACATCTATAATATCCTTTAAGGTTATCTCACAAGTAGAAGAATAGTACTTAGACAAAACTAGGAAACAACTCTTGATACATAGCAAAACTACATTAAAATGGGAAAAACAGAACTACTTTCTCGGTCGTCCCCTCTTCTTCTTCCTGAAAAGTCTCCCTGTGATTTCATCACCACTAATTGCATCGAACTGTTGTTTTTTCCTTCCATAATCCCACAACAGAGATCCCCACCCGGTGCGAAGTATCTCAATGTCAAAATTATCTTTTCAAATTTTCTTACCCAGGATGAAATACTTAGCAAAGCTAGCAACAAAAGCACCACAATCACTGTAATTAAAAAAAATTAGATTATCTGTGTGTTACTGTAAATAGGTACATTAATAGTAAAATAATAAAACAAATGAGATTAACCTACCATTTAATCTGTTGTGGCAAATTATTAACCAGATTAATCTACAAAGCATCAGAATGGGATTTATCGGTATATGCACCATTATTCCAATCAATGACCTTCTTCTCGATAGAAAAATCAGAACTCTTCAAGAAGTAAGGTAGCAAAATTGCATAAGGTAATGCAACATCCAAAGCAAGTCTATCATTAATAGATCCACGGTTAGAGTCATAGATGTGGATGCACCTATCTATGAACGTAAACAACCCCAAAACCTAGTGGCCCAATTTTGCTCTTCCGCGCTTAACATAGATAGTGAATAAGACGTGGTCAACAGTGTGCCACGCTACATTTGCATCACAATAATACCCTCTAATGTACTCTTCTATCTCATGCCCTTTAGGAATCACTGAAGGATCTTGATTCACTTTGAAATCTTTATACAGGGAGTTGATTTTATTACCAAAGGCAAAGTGGGTTATAGTAAACCGCATGGCAACATTCGACCCACATTTCCCCCTCTTTCTCAAATAGTAAAAGAGGACATCCAAGTGTTGAGGCAAGAAATAAAATAAAAATAACCACCACTACTAGATTTTTTAAATATATAAATTTATACACTATTATACAAAGTTATATTTATTTATACAAAGTTATACAATCTTATACCGTGATTATACAAAGTTATGTATACACTATGGGGTCTCAAACAATAAAGATACGCAACAAATAAAAAAAGGCATTAGGACAGAAAGTTATTAAATACCGTGTCAATCAAAGGTCGACCACAATACGTAAGTGAATGTAACCAATCCTTCGTGGTCACATGACACGAGCCAAAAGTAAAAGCTTCTGCAAGTTTCTTTACTTCATCGGTATAAATATTTTTGGCACTTCAAATCACAAAAAATAAAAAGTAATCAGAAATACCTTTATTGACAAGTATAAAATCAGAACATGAAAGCTTAAAGAAAGTTAAGATACATTCGCCTCGTATCCATCTCATTATCAACAAACGCGCAAAACTCTTTGGCCAATGGAGACAAGGGATCAAAATAATCAATTTCGATCGTGAAAGGATGCTTGATATCAAAAATGAGCTTGTGCGCCGATCCTGATGCCCTCGAATCAAAAACTGGCAAATACTGAGATTTGGCATATTTTCTTGGTATTTTCTGTCAAACCGATTGTTCAGGAGAAATGTAATCCTCTTCTACGTCTATGATGGGTGGTCTGTGAAGCACAATTTGGAACATCTGTAGCGAAGCTAAATCTTCATCGCCAATGTCATCCCAAAATGTATCACCCTTGACATCACCTATTGCCCCTCAGACAGAGAAAACCAATAATAAAAAACTTTCAAAATGAAGAAAAGAAAAATCAGACAAAAAAAAGATAAAATGCAGAACGAATACCATGATCAACACCATCAGTAACTCCCTCGTTTGCATTGACACCTAAATCTGTTTGGTCAGCTAGCGTGTTATCTTGATTCACTTGATCGACAAAGTTAGGAATAATATCATATTGATAGCCATCATATTCGCTGAGACCAGATGTATTGTCATCAGACACGCATTGACGAATCTAATAAAAAATAATAGAAAGAGAAGGCATAACTGTTGAGTGATTTGGTTTTATCAGTAAAATATTACCTTAGAATTAGGAACCTCCTCCCTCGTTTACTTAGTTTCCTTCATATTCAGAAAACTGAACACTTTTTCAAAGGAAGAAACTACATAACTGTTAAGTATCGTAACTGTATCAGTCAACTACAACAAAAAATAACAAAAGTAAATCAACAACCATATTTATAACCAAAAAATCATATATATACAAAAAGTACCGATAAACTACAGAAAAGCTAAAGCTCCAGTACCTTTCCAACAGCACTCCTCAACTTCTCAACTTCAGCATTCAATAGATCAATGCGCGTCGAAGGATCATAACTCGGGTTAGGCTGTCACTCTGTATTCTGAGGATTAGGTCGTTTAGACTGTTGCTCCGTATTCTAAGGATAAGGTCGTTTAGACTGTTGCTTCATATTCTAAGGACAAGGTGGAGATGCTGAGATAGAATTATCAGTATGAAAGGATATGCAACATCGTTGGCATTAACTTAAAAAAGTGTGTCGATGTTCAGAGTTGACATCTCTTCACGAGTAGGGAAAATGTTCCTATAGTTCAACTGCAATAAGAAAACTGGATTACAATAGTAGAAAAAGGAAATTGTGACATATTCATCAGTATACATACTTACAGAAAAACCGAAATCATATATGAAGAAGTATTATGGTACAAAATGTTTACCTTGTCGATACTAGACATGATCACCCCGCTAGCCAAATTCGCATATGTTGGAGTTTCAGTGACTTTCCAATGTGCCAACGCGAACAGCTAGATGCTTGTCAACCATAGAGGAACACTCAAAAAACCATATTTGTAACGCAAGTGGAAAACCTCCGAGCCTATACATTGTCAAATAGCCACATTGTCTGTCCCTCATTGTCTTTAAAATATCTTCAAATGACTTTTTTCCCCAAGCATACGTATGATATTGACCACTTTCAATGATATCAAAATTATCTTTATTGATACCATGATTATTGGCATCTGAGAATATGAAATGATGGACAAACACTATCAAGGCCATCTTGAACGCATCTTCGCTCCACTTCCAGTCCTTTTTCTTGAAGCGATCAAGAAACTGCCCCCTCGTTATATCCATTTTCCCATCTCCTGGAAAATACCCTTTTAGCAACCTATTGACATCTGGTTTGTCATAGAAAGTGGTGTCTTCTTCTACACACTTCAAACTAGTGATAACAACAAACTCTCCAATGCCAAAACGCAGCAAACAACCATTAATTTTAACCCACAATTCCCTTTCCCACCCTGGGACGACTTCCCTTAATAGTATACAATGAATAAGTTGATTTTGAATTTTAAATTGAGGCAGGTCCAAGAAGTACCCAAAACAACTAACACGAAATATTTTAAGTTACGTGTCAGTCAAACAATGCTTCAAAATGCTGAAAATATCAGTCTCGATATAGGAACTAATCCTGTTGTGGAAATAATCAATTGATTGTATATAGAAGTCTCCAACCTTGCCTATGGAAAAATAACAAGAAAGAAATCAGAAACAAAAACTATACTAAAATATTGTATAAACATGTATAAATCAGTGTAGCAGTACTTGCATAAAGATGTATAAACAGTTGTATAACTTCGTATGAAATTATATAAGGATGTATAAAATTAATAGCAACATAGGGAATACCTTCAGCTTAGCTTTTCTCTCCTTCAATTTGCGGCGAGTAGCAATCCTTTGTTCTTTGGATATGAAATCAAGACCACTCTCACCATCGTCCTTGATCTTGCTCTTTTTATGCTTAATGTCCTCGATCTTTCTCTTTTTCGGTTTAACACTAGGGCCTACATCATCTTCATTAATCAAATCAAATTTCAGCTTTTCTTTGGATTGTCACACCTCTTTTTTCCCACACAACCCTATTACGTGGCTGAGTTGGAAGAGTTTTTTCAATTAAAGTGACGTTTTGAAAAGAGATTATTTATTATTTAGAGTCCCCACTTGGAATTGAGTTTTGGTGTTCCAAGTCACCTTTATTTGAATCCCTTTTCAAAAGGAAAGTTTGACTCTTAATTATGGTCCACGAAACAGAAGATTGAGTAAAGAATTCTGTTGACCGAGGGGAAGGTGTAAGGCACCCCTCGAGTCCCGTGGTTCTAGCACGGTCACTTTATTGACTAATGTAAGGCTTAAATAAATTTTTAGCTATTCTTGTATTTTATTGATTATGGCTTATTTATTACCGCTTAATTAATTATTATATTTTATTAATTGTGTTCACCAAGATGCAGTATGCACACAAGATATTCTTCTTTGAAGTTGGATATGTTAAACCAAGGTATGATAATGTACACATGGTTAAAACATAATTATTGTAAATTTAAAGGTATCAAGACGCGGAATGTGCACATGATCCTTTTATCACTTCATCATATCAGTCCAAGGTTCGGGTATGAACACATGGGCTAATAGCGTATTTAGAATATTTAATTATTTTGTCTCTTTTATACTCGAGATATTTAATTGTATATCTTATATTATTATTATTATTTACTTATCACAACTAATCTTGAATCAGTTCCTAACTCATCTCACTTCCTCACATTTTTTTATCATTCTTTTTATTTCTTGCAACGGTTTTGAATTAATTCATAGCCACATCTCTTCCTCACTTATTAAAATTATTAATTTTCATAAATAGAACCTGCATTACTTAGATCAAAACTACAGTGAAACAGAGGTATTGGAATATCATGGGATATGTAGAATGAAAAATCTAACATGAATACCCTTACCATTAACGTCAAATACTTCAAACAAACTTGCATATGAAATGTCCATATAAAAAAAAAATCTAGCACAAATATTAAAGGGACAAAAAAGAAACAAATTATTAGATACATAAAACGAGACAGAAAATAAACATGTCCTTGGAAGATTAACATCTGGCTTTGTTACAAGCATATAAAATCATCATAATTAACATCTGGTTTTATCATCATAGATGAGAAAATAAATTAAGGAAAGTGAAGAGATATATTAACCTTTTGCAAGTAAAGCTTTCCAATATATGTTGAAAAGAAAAGAAAATCCAGCAAATACAATGCTATCCAATATAAAATTTGAGCAATAATAAAAAACTGCGAACGAAATCTCGAACCCCGTCTTCAAACTAAACTAGCATAAACTCCACAATTTTCCAAATGAACCTTGACTATATAAGAACAATGCTCTTTTTTTTTTCTTAGTTGATGAAACTTTTGTAGTCAGATTTTTCTCAGCTCTCTTTCCTTTTCACCTTCTTTTTCAAGATGTCCCCTTCCCCTATATTTATAAACAGGAATAAAGTAGTTATTTACTCTTATGCAAAGAGTTATAAGTGGGGATGTGGGATTGTGAGTGGAGGGAAATGGGGAAATGGAGAATACAACGTGAGGGGTATGGGGAAAATGGGGTTTTTTTTATTAATTTTATTTTTATATATATTTTTTTTATATTTTTTAAAGTCAAAACAGTTTTTTAAATAAAGTTTGATAACAAACTTCACCCCTTTAACGTGATTTAGTTTCTTTTGAATTTTTTTTTGTTTTAAAAGATAATTAAATTATGAAGATAAGAAGAATAACCAATATTTTTTACAATGTAGGAAAACTAAATATTTACATGTACTTTAAATGATACTAAGAAAGATTCTATAGCTTACTTATTAAAAGAAACCATATATATATATATATATATATATATATATATATATATATATATATATATATATATATATATATATATATTTGTTTTTTTTCAAAATATAACCTATTAAGAGTAAGATAAAAGTTTAAAATATTAAGATTAGACCTAAAAGAAATATTTATACTAAAACAGTATAGAATTTGGGTGTGGTCAAAAATTAAGTGTTCACATGGATTTTTCATGTCTCCCATATTTCTTACTCCTTATTCTAACAATGTTAACCAGAGTAGGAGTATTCTTCGTTTGCAAATGAGTCATTCGACTGCTCTCTTGTTGCGACTTTTTTGTAGGAGCAGGAGACTCAAAATCATCATCATCGGGGCCTGGACATGCGCATTCGCTTCAGCATCAGGGGTTGAGGGCAAGTCCCTCAATGATTTAACTGTAGTAGGAGTAGTCTTCGTTTGCGAACGAGTCATTCGACTGCTCTCTTGTTGCGACTATTTTTGTCACGACCCTAAACCCAGATCCGGTCGTGATGACACTTCTCGTGAAGACAAGGCCAGCCAACTAGTCCCAATTCAATTTTTAAATAGTTAAACATTAATAAATAGTCTAGGCATGAGTAAATAAACCAAAGACTAAGCAAAAGATTTTATAATGTGCCGATACCGGGGTGTCACAAGTCACGAGCATCTACTAGGGTCTAAATACAACCGAAAAGTCTGAAATGTATAAAATACAGACTAATGAAATGAAGAGAGAGAAAAGCAGTGTTGCGAACGCCGGCACTTACCTTGCTAAACTCCGATAACTCTGTCTCCGATCAGCCAATACCCGCTACCGGGTTCAAAAATACCTGAATCTGCACACGAGGTACAGAGAGTAAAGTGAGTACTCCAACTCAGTGAGTAATAATCATAACTAAAGTCTGAATGGTAAGAAATCACGAAAAGTGCATCAACATGCTGTATAGAAGCAGTTCAAAAACCAGTGAGAAAGTAATGAAGCTGTAAAATCTCTTAGCTCAGTTTAAACTTCTTTGAAAATGACTTTTTCAACAGTTGCGCAAATGAATGCAAAACAATTAGTGCAGATAAGCACAGAAATCCGCCCCTCGGGCATAAATACACAATTAAACAGGTACATAACAAGCAAATAAGAAAGATAAGCACATAAGGTTCGCCCCTCGGGCACAATGTCAACAAATCCTCCCCTCGGGCAATCACATAGAACAATACCAGCCCTTCGGGCTATATCTCACATCACAATGGGTACCCCGCGCTCACTGGGGGTGTGTAGACTCCTGGAGGGGCCCCTTACGGCCCAAGTGCAATATCAAGTCATCTCGTGGTATCATAAACAGGCTCCCGGCCTCATATCAATATCAACAAGCCACCTCGTGGCGTACATATCTCAGGTTCGCAGCCTCATAATCAAATCAGTGTATCACCGTTGCGGCATACAGACCGACCCAAAAGTATCCTCACAACACAGACCATCGGCCTTACTCAGTCAAAAATCACATAAGCCACTTGGGCAACAGTAAAACATGATGCTCAGCCCGAAATATGATTCAAAATATCATTTCAAGTGTTAAAGCAGAGTAAACATGGCTGAATTTTGAAGACAGTAGAATATAACATGACTGAGTACAAGTTTAAAGTCAAAACAGTGAGGAAATATCAATAAAAATCCCCGAAGGGTTCAAATAGTTGGCACGAAGCCCAAATATGGCATTCAACCCAAATAATGATGATAGCAAATAGATTTCAGTCAAATATACGGTAAAATCATCAATCAGGACAGACCAAGTCACAATCCACAATAGTGCACGACCCCACGCTCGTCATCCAGCATGTGCCTCACCTCAATATAGCACTATGATGTGTAATCCGGGGTTTCAAACCCTCTGAATATTATTTACAATCATTACTCACCTCGAACCGGCTAAATCTCTAGCTCGTGACACCTTTGCCCTTCAGATCGGCCTCCACTCGCGTCGAATCTATCCAAAATCAGAACGAGGACGTCAAAATATGCTAAGGGAACAAAGCCCAAGCGAAAATAATCAATAAAGGGCACAAATCTTGAAATTACCAAAACCCGACCCCCCGAGACCACGTCTCGAAATTCAGAAATTTTTACATCAATAGATTCCTTATCTTCCCACGAGTTCATACATATCAAAAGTACTCAAATCCGACCCCAAATGGTCCTCCAAATCCCCAATCAAAAGTCCAAATTTTCAAGCCCTAGTTCTCCAATTTAGCTTAATTTCCTTGATTTTCTAGGTGGAATTCGCATAATAATCGAGTTTTAAGTCTGAGAATCTTACCTTCCAACGATTCCACTTGAATCCCTCTTCAATATCCTTCAAAAATATCCCAAAATGGCCAACTATGGAGGAAATAAGCCCCAAAATCACGGACAAGACGAGCTTAAAAACATTCTGCCCAGGCATATTTTCCTTCTTCGCGAACGCGGTCAAAGCCTCGCTTTCGCGAAGCACAAAAAAATAACTTTGACCAAAATCCTCTTACGCGGACGCGACAAGACCCTTGCGAACGCGATGCTTTACCCAGACGAACCTTCGCGAACGTGTTCCATCCATCGCCAACGCGATGGGTTAATTCTATTGAAGCTCAGCCTCTCAATTCCTTCTATGCGAACACGACTACACGCCCGCGAACGCGATGCACAATCTTGTAGCCCTTCGCGAATGCGAAAGCTAAATTTCCACCTCCCTCAGTTGACTCTTCGCGAATTCGAAGCTCCCGGAACATCAACCAAAGGCACAAACACATCCTAACACCTTATTCAAACTTGTTCCAATCATCAAAACACCTCAATATAACATCAAATCACCCAAAACACATCGGATTTAAGCCAAATTTTCTAAAATCTTCCGAATTTCATTTTTGATCAAAAACCCAACCAAACCACGTCCGAATGACCTGAAATTTTACACACACATCCCAAATGACATAACAGAACTATTGCAACTTCCGGAATTCCATTCTGATTTCTATATCAAAATCTTACCTATCAACCGGAAAACGCTAAAATCTCAATTTCGCCAATTCATGCCTAAACCTTCCACGGACCTCCAAAATGCATTCCGATCACGCTCCTAAGTCCCAAATCACCTTACAGAGCTAACCAAATAATAAAAACACTGATCTAGGATCATATACTAATAAGTCAAATCTTGGTCAAACCTTTCAAATTTCAAGCTTCAACTGAGAATTGTTTTTCCAAATTCATTCTGATTACCCTGAAAACCAAAACCAATGATTTACATAAGTCATAATACATCACACGGGGCAGGTCACGCCCGAGAACTGACGAGCAAAGTGCAAAAGCTCAAAACAGTCGGTCGGGTCATTACAATTTTGTAGGACCAGAAGACTCAAAATCATCATCATCGGGGGCCTAGACGTGCCCATTCGCTTCAGAATCAGGGCTTGAGGGCAAGTCCCTCAATGTTTTCGCAAAATCAAGCTCAACACCATTTTCAGCAAGCTTCATACGACTTTTAGAAGTAGACATTTTTGAATGCATTTTCTACAATAAAACAAACAAAGCTTTAACAAAAGTGAAGACAAGTGAAGGAAAACATAAAAATTAAATCAAAAACAAAGGCCATGAACACAAAGCAGAGGCTAATTTTCCCAAATTTTAACAGAACTCAAAAAAGAAATTCTACCTTAAAAGTCGAAATAACAAAGCATGCAAACTGAATGTGACGACCCGGCCAGTCGTCTCATGAGTTACCGCTTCGTTTTCCCTATTTATGCTTCGTTTATCCGTTTTATGCGATATCGGGTTGGTCGGATCGAATCCGAAATGATTTTGGTAAGGTTTGAGACACTTAGTCTCTTTTAAGGAAGTTTAACTTGGAAAAGTCAATCAGATGTTGACTTATGTGTTAGAGGGCTCAAACGTGAGTTCCGATGGTTCGGTTAGCTTCAGGAGGTAATTTATAACTTAGGAGTGCGATCGAAATGAGTTTTGGAGGTTCGGAGTTGATTTAGGCTTGAATTGGCGAAGTTGAGATTTTGGCGATTTTCGATTGATAGGCGAGATTTTGATATAGGGGTCAGAATGGAATTCCAAGAGTTGTAGTAGCTTCGTTGCGTCATTTGGGATGTGTTTGCAAATTTTCAGGTCATTCGGACGTGGTTTGGTTGGGATTTTGATCAAAAGCGGAATTTGGAAGATTTTAGAAAGTTTGGCTTGAATCCGATGTGTTTTGGGTGATTTGATGTTATTTGAGGTGTTTTCATGATTGGAACAAGTTTGAATAAGGTATTAGGATGTGTTCATGCCTTTGGTTGAGGTCCTGGGGGCCTCGGGTGAGTTTCGAGGGGTTGAATGGATCATTTTGGAGTTAAGAAAATTGCAGAAGTTGCAGGTTCAGCTGCTGCAGGTTTTTACTCTTTGCATTTGTGAGTGGACTCTCGCATTTGCGAAGAGTCAGTGGAAGTCAGTGGAATGTTGGCCTTCGCGTTCATGAGAAAGTCTTCGCATTCGCGGAGGGCTGGGAAGTGAAGCATCGCGTTCGCGAGAAGGTCTTCGTGTTCGCGTAGAGGAATTGGGTCAGTCGGGTTAGTATGCATCGCGTTCGCGAGAGGCATTGTCACGTTCGCGTAGGTTTGAGAGGCTGAAGCATCGCTTTCGCGATGGTAGGGTCACGTTTGCAAAGGAGATTTTTGGTTAGCGGAATTTTTGTGCTCCGCGAACGCGAGGCTTTGACCGCGTTCGCAAAGATGGAAATTGGGCCTGGGCAGAAGGTTTTTAAACTCGTCTTGTCCGCGATTTTGGGGCTTATTTCCTCCATAGTTGGTCATTTTGGGAGATTTTTGAAGAAGATTAAAGAGGGATTCAAGGGGAATCATTGGGAGGTAAGATTCTCGTACCTAAAACTTGATTAATATGTGAATTCCACCTAGAAAATCATGAAATCTAAGCCTAAAATTTAAGAGCTAGGGCTTGAAATTGGAGACGAAACATTTGGGATTTGTAGGGTCATTTGTGGGTGGATTTTGATGTTCTTGGTATGTATGAACTCGTGGGGAGATAAGGAATCTATTGGTGTGAAAATTTCTAAATTTTGAGACGTGGGCCCGGGGGTCGGGTTTTGGTAATTTTGGGATTGTGCCATTTATTGATTGTTTTTGCTTGGGCTTCGTTCCCTTAGCATATTTTGACATTCTCGTTCTGATTTTGGATAGATTCGACGTGAGTGGAGGCCGATTCAAGGGGAAAAGGCGTCGCGAGCTAGAGATTTAGCCAGTTCGAGGTAAGTAATGATTGTAAATGATATTCTGAGGGTTTGAAACCCCAGATTGCACATCGTAGTGCTATATTGAGGTGAGACACACGCTTGATGACAGGCGTGGGGTCGTGCACTATTGGGGATTGTGACTTGGTCTGTCCCGGTTGACGATTTTACTCCGTATTTGACTGAAATTGTTTTCTATCATCATGATTTGGGCTGAATGCCATATTTGGGCTTCGTGCCAACTATTTGAATCTTTCGGGAATTCTATTACTATTTCCTCACTGTGTTGACTTATTACTTGAACTCAGTCATGTTAATTTCCATTGTTTCACTCTCAGCCATGTTTACTCAGTTTTAAGACTTAAATGATATTTTAAATGATGTTTGGGCTGAGAAACTCTGTTTTACTATTGACCGAAAGGCTTGTGATGATTTTTGACTGAGTAAGGTCGGGGGCCTACTTTGTCAGGAAACACTGATATTGATTTGAGGCCGAGGGCCTGAGATATGTACGCCACAAGGTGACTTGATTGATATGAGGCCAAGGGCCTAGTTTTGATGCCACGAGATGGCTTGTTATTGCACTTGGGCCGTAAGGGGCCCCTCCAGGAGTCTGCACACCCCTAGTGAGCGCGGGTACCCATTGTGATGTGAGATTGAGCCCGAGGGGCTGGTATTGTTCTGAGATGTTGCCCGAGGGGCGGATTTCTTGATACTGTGCCCGAGGGGCGAACTTTTATTTGGTTACCTTACCTTAACTACCTGTCAATTGCTTGTTTACTTGTTGAAAGAAGATTTTACTTGACTTTTACTGGTTTATTGCTTTTAAATGATTTTACTGCTTCATTATAGAATGCCTTGTGCCTTACGTGTTTTCTTACTTTCAGTCGTTATATACATTTGTTACTCACTGAGTTGGAGTACTCACTTTACTCCTTGCACCCTGTGTGCAGATTCAGGCGTAGCTGGTTCCACTCCCGAGTGCTGATTCATTCCAGCTTCAAGCGGATCTTCGAGGAGTCTTTAGGTAGATGTTGGCGTTCGCAGCTTGGAGCTCCTCCCTATCCCTTTCCTTTATGTCCTTAGTTCGGTATTTAAACTCTGTAGTTACATTTGAGGACTTAGTGTTATTAGATGCTCGTGACTTGTGACACCCCGGTTAGGGTTGTGTATGGGTGTTCTTCCGCGTACTTATATTATTATTGCCATTTCGGAGTTATTTTATCATGTTTAGACTGTTCTTAAATGCTTAACTGTTAATAATTGGAAAATAGGAAGTGCCGACTGACCTTGTCTTCATGAGAGGCGCCATCACGATCGGGTCCGGGTTTTGGGTCGTGACACTGAAACATCAAGTTTAAGCCTAAAAGAAGATAGAAGGAACACAAAATCGAACGAAAAACATAACAACATTGTAAAAAAATATTCAAAATCAGAAAAGCAAAAAAATTAAAAAATAAAACAAAATTTAAAACCAAAACTGTGGTAAAAGCATAAAATGAAACAAAAATTACCTGAAAATAAGAATGAAAGCTAGAAAAATTACTTGAGACCCAACAATGGAGGACAGTTGCCTTCGTACTTCTCTGAGAAAAGCGTGAGAAGAAGAGAGAGAGAAAAATTTAAAAGTGAAAACCGTTAATAATATTTGTGGGCTACCGGGTGAAAAGAAAATTTCAAAACATATACAACCTGGCTTAAATCAGGTAAGGGCTTCAAATGTGGGCTATTTTCGAATGCGCTGTATGGACCAAGTGATATATGATGTAATTTCTTCTTAATTATTTACAACTTTTGGAATCCATTAAAAACTTCGCCACAGTTTCTAGAACAAGAGAACTTGATTCTTTTCATTTTTTTTCTTTTTTTTAGATGGAATTACTAAGAAAAACTGTCCCACTCTTGACTTCGTGGGATTATGAAATATTTTATTTGGTGTGACCGAACCTTAAGGCTGCCTATGTATCTTGTGGTGACAAGAATCTGGTCGAACGTACTTCAAAAAAATACTTTTTGTTGCTATTTTTTTCTTTTTTCTTCTTTCTTTTTCTTTTCGACTTCTTTTCTTTCTTTATATCGTTTCCTTTTCTTCAATTTTTCTATTTTTCATTTGGGGTGAACTTGCTATCACAAACCTTATGGGGACGTTTTTTTTTTTGTTTTTTTATAACTCTAATTGGATTCCAAAAGAGGGGAGGTCAAAGAAATCAGCACAAGCTCAAAAGGGTACCAAAGGTGTAAAGTGTTTGGGTAGCTGAAAGAGGCCCTCCCAATCTCTGAAAATGCCAAGTACAACACATGCAACTTGAGGATGAAAAATGAAGATCATGCATAGCATTTATTTTGCAGCATCGGTATTGATATAATAGATATGCCTTCCATCTTTTTTAGTGCCTTATCAAGTACAAAACTCTCGTTAGGTGATTTCTTCTTCGCAATGGACACCCTCCATTAGTTTGGGACAAACTCCCTTAGCCTTATCTTGTAACTTGAGGTGCATTTGAACTCAAACGTTGCTTGATTCAACTATCTGGGACACACTCTCTTGTAACAAATTCTTTCCATCCTATTAACTTCCCAAACTTTCTGCCCCAGTTTCACACAATTCGGGCTTTAAATGATCTGAAAATGTCCAAATCTTTACTTATTTCCCTCAAATGTCCCTATCATCTTCAAAAATGTTTCGTTACTTCATGATTAGACTAACTTTTAAGCCTAGGCTGAGAATTACGCGTGCATGTCATGTCACCAGAGTCAGCATGAAAAGAACTATAAAAGGAAAAGAGAACTAAATAAAAACTGACTAGAAATAATAGAAAACAGGAAATTGCATTAGACGGACGGTGAAAGGGTAACAAAACAAGCAAAATAAATTGGGGTTACAACCCTGGAACAGACCTAGATAACACGAAACGAGTTACTACAATTAAACGAACTAGACAAAATAAGAGGAAGAAGGGTTTGAGTCTCAAGATAATATCCAGATTACAACCCTGAAATAACCAGGACATCAGAAATGACCACAAAATAAACCATCAAAACTCCTCCCTAGCTAGCCAAGAAAGGAGTGTCTTTTCAATTACCAAACTCAACATCTTTAACCACTGAGTACCACATCAATATTACCAAGACCATAACCAATTTCAATCACATTGACCTCAGCAAATAGCCTTTGGGTCCCTTTTGCCGACTCGTTCTTAAGATTAACTTCTGGAGCCGAGACTGATAGCGCTTAAAATTTTGCGACAAGTGGCCCTCCAAGGATCTAAGACAAGTTCTCATATTCCTTTTCCACACAAATTATGCCCACCATTTGCGTCTCATTATGAAAAGGCAACTGACTTTGGCTAGTATCCGTTGCATCTGGATTTTGCATGGTAAGGTCACTTGCATCAATAAGCTTCTGGACTTCTCTTTTCAGATGCCAACACTTTTCTATGTTGTGCCCCAGGGCATTAGAGAAATATACGCACCTTTGAGAATAATCAAATTTCCTTGGAAGGGGGTTCAAAATTTTTATCTGAATTAGCTTCAACATGTGCAATTGCCTCAGCCTTTGGAACATACTAGCATATGATTCTCCAATAGGAGTGAAAGACTTTTCTCTTTATTGCTGCCTTTTCATTTTATACTCTGGCCTCGGTTAGAACCTCTTGCGGGTAGGTGGTTAATACGCTTGTAGAGGTGGGTATGACATTTGTGGAAGCGGTGCAAGATGTTGCGGGGTGTTGTGGATATAGAGCATATGGCGATGCATTGTGGATAGAGTAATGGGAAGGTGAGGTATGACTTTGGAGATTTTGTGGAGAGAAATAACATTAAGGAGGATTATCTAGAGTACGGAGACATTCATATGGTCGATGTTGAGGCTGAAATTGTTGAGCAGGAACGCCCACGGGATCTTGTCGTTGACGGGGCTCAACAAAATCAGGAGGGCTATTTTTTGGAAAGGTAGTTGGAGAACGAATGATGAAGCTACTAGGGAGGTTAGGAAAGCTATGATAGGCAGGAAAATCTGGAGAATATGGTGGATCATTTGACACTATAACCGGAGCTTGGGTAAGGGTAGCATCTAGGAAGCTAGGTGGTGGCGGGTGTCACACCTCTTTTTTCATCTACACCCCGTGAAGGGACGTAAAGGGAGTTTTTTCAATTAAAGGACAATCGAAACGGGATTTATTATTTAATTCAGAGTCGCCACTTGGGAGATTTATGGTGTCCCAAGTCACCGGTTGAATCCCGAATCGAGGAAAAGATTAACTCTGTATCACAGTCCGCGAACCAGAAATCTAGATAACGAATTCTGTTAACCCGAGAGAAGGTGTTAGTCATTCCCGAGTTTCGTGGTTCTAGCACGGTCGCTCAACTGTCATATTCGGCTTATTTATCTGATTTTAATTCATATTAAACCTATGTGCAAATTTAAACTTTTTACCGCTTTTATTATTGTTATTTTCCAACGATAATTGCAACGTCGTAAAAACACATCTCGATCCACATCACATCAATGCACCCGTGGCTGTTGACACATCTCGACTCCGTTGAGATTTGGATTTGGGTCACATAAATGTACACCCGAGTTTAAGAAAGTAAATTATTAAAGGCGCGCCTAAAGCGACTAGCGTATCATTATTTTGGGCGAGGCTGTGAAAATTTGCTAAACGGCCCATCCCGAAATCTAAGTAATTTTACCAACACGTATAGAGGGCCCCGCAGCTTGTGTATTTTTTGTTTGTCGAGGCTCGTCTCATTTATTTTAAAAGGACAATCCTAAAGTGACTATATTTTCTATTAAGTTCGTCTCTAAAATAAAAGAGACGAGGTCCTAATTAGTTACATGTTTATAAGCTCGTGCCTCTTATTATTTATTAGATTAAGACAAATGCAAACGGAAAATTGCAACAGAGCTTACTCAAGGGAGATTGTATCGTTCCTCATTCTATTAGTTAATAACACTAAAGTTGAGATTATGAATAGAACACGAGATTGACACCCAGTAATATCAAAACAAATTAACTATTCTTTGATTAATTTAAACTAACATTATTAGATGAAGTGAACTATTCGAATTAACTATGTGTAATACAAAGCCATTTTTTTAACTCTTTTTACGACTTGTCGAAGAAATGCGTCAATGCTTAAAAACTGACATCAGGCTAACATCAATCACTAACATTTAAGAATATTAGTTACTAACATTATTCACATTACTATTTAAAATGATGTTACTTACTCAAGTGAACCGGCAATTTCAGAACTAACCCTATTAAACCAACATGCTGATTTCCATGAACTATTTGAACCTGTTTTGTGGCATAACCTATTTGAAACGATTACACGACTACTAAAAAAGAATTAACTACACTATATTTCATAACTAGTAATCACAAACTAAGATTAATTACAATTGATATTCACATGTTTGTAGAAATAGATTCAACAGTCCAGTTTATGCATTCCAAAGTCATTCTAATACATGCTATGCGATATCAAGTGAACTGCTGCTTATACATTAAATTAAACACAAAGAAACAGGAGAAATTCAGAAATCCATTCCAACAACTCTTTACTTCCTTTCCATTAAATTTGAGAGCTTTAGAACATGTACCTGGATAATGGAAATACAAGAAGATGAAGGAGCAGTCAGCAACAGTAGTAACACAACAAAACAACAGCAACCCAACAGCAGTAATTCAAACCAAATTCGAGGCTCAGAAAAATTTGAAGAAAACCCAACAAGCTCGATAGAACAACCCCAAAAGTTTGTAAAAGACTAAACAGCAACAACCAACATCACCACAAACAGGCTCAATCACGCGTGTATTAAACCTGAAACTGAACTCGTAGACTATTTAACCAATTAAGCGTTCAAAAAGGAATTAGGTTCAATGTCCCGAATTCGAGTTACTCCTACAGATGCAATAAAAAACCCTATCTTTCTTTTTATTTTCCTCTTTTTAAACTCTCCAGCACTCTTTTAAGATTTTCAGAATCCTCTTTTCCCCTTAAGTCTCTCTTTATTTATATCCAAACTTTTTTTTAACCCTCTAGCTCCTAGGAGCATTAACTGATTAAGAAAGTATATCCCTCCATGATATTCCCTGCAACCCATTATCAAGTGTCTTCTTGTTTGAAGTTATTTTGTTCCTCACACTTGCATGCCTTGTTCCCCACTACTATATGTCTTGTGCTCTTTTTTAATTCACTTGTTCCCCACTATTGTTATCTTTTCTTTATTTAATTCCATTATTCCCCACTACTATATATTTTGTCCTCCACTATATTAAATAATGTATTATTTTAACATTATTAGTGCTTAGTGGACGAAGCACTCAAATCATTTTTTAAGACTTTAAATCCCAAAATACCCCTGAAACTACTGAAATTACCATCCTACCCCGATTCCTTTCAATCTGTACTACAAACCATATCAGCTATAACCAAATCAAGCCTAACAATTGATTAATTGAACACATGAAACTAACTTCCAATCAACAACATTAGGACAATTCAACAAAGCCAGATTCATATCCAAACAAACTTAGCAGAACAAACAAGTAGATCCAAATCACTAAACACAATCATCAATTGAACTCAAACTAGATCAAACAACATCATAACAAAGATGAATGATTCAGAACAAAACTATGTTGAACTACTACGGTCAGATTTCAGACTACGATTGATACACAGATACATGGGCTGAAATAACACAATTCTAAGTTAAACCTGTACAAAAATGTAGGAATATTGAAAGTATATCGACGATGAACCCTGAAGCTAAAATCTAAGGACCAACACATAAAACACTCGACATTAAATCACTTGATGAGAACTAACAAACTTCAAACAAAATGAACATGAATTATCTATAATACAAACAAAGACCTGGGTTCAAATTCAAACTAACCCATCGGAACACAAACACAATCAGAGAAAGAAGAAAAGGAGGGGAAGACAAATTTGCTGAATGAACTAAAAAAAAAGAGAACGGAAACCTACTAGTTTAAAGACCGGGTTCGAACGGCGACCTTGACACGCCTGAACAAACCTCGCTGTTTTCAGCCCCTTTTCATTTTTTTGATGAAGTGACGAAGGAGTTCACTAGTTTGTGGTCATTCGCGAATGAAGCTGGACGTCAGGTTATGGTGGTCGTGCGGGTTGGTTTAGGTGTGTTTTGGGACAGACTGGGGGAGACGACGAAGGGGTCGTTGGCATGACAGTGGAGCTGGAGCAACAATGGCTTGGAGATGTTGATGCTTGCTGTTGCTCGACGGAAAAGGCTTGTTGATGGTCAGCTGGCAACGGGCTGGCTGTGCTGGTCGTGAGGCGGAGCTGGGGTGGTGATGACGTGGTCGTGGTGGACGTGATGAGGCTGTTTCAGGTGGTCGACGGGCTGTGTGTATGCGTGTTGAGCAGTGACAGACGAAGAAGAAAAAGCAGCGGCCATGGCAGACTGGCTGGAGCTCGCGACTGGAGGGTCGTTGGGCTGTAGGTTGGCAACAGCAGGCTGGTTGGTTGCGTCGCTGGTTTGGTAGGTGAAGGCGACGAAGAAGATGAAGCAGCAGGGGTGGGGCGGGTGTCCCTTTTTTAGGGTTTTTTGTTGTTGTTAGGGAAAAAATGAAAAATAGAAAGGGGGGTTGGGGTTCATTTGGGTTATGGGGCGGACCAAGTCGGGTCAACCCGGTGGGGGTTTGGTTCTTTGGGCCTGTGGTTTAAAATTGAAGAAAACGCCCAATCCGATTTTCTTCTTCTTTTATTTCCATTGCTACTTTTTCTTTTATTCTTAAAATAAAAATAAAATTCTAAAAATTCTAAATTAACCTATAGAACTAAATTAATTTATAAAAGTACTAATTAACTCTTAATAATTAAGATACAGTTACATAGCAATTAACGATAAAATCACACAATTTGGACATTAAATGCTAAAACTACTACGTACATTATTTTTATGATTTTTGTTCTTGTAAACAAACTTAATTGCTCCTAATTGTAGAATTAAATCCTAAATGCAAATGCAACATATTTTGTATTTTTTATTAATCTAATAAATAAACATGCACAGACAAATACAAATAATTATCCAAAAATGCCACGAAAATTCTCAAAATTGCACACAAAGGAAAATTGTTTTATTTTGAATTTTTGGGAGTAATTCTCACATAGGGCAAAAATCACGTGCTCACAGCTGCCCCTCTTTGTTCGAAAACACGAAGAGTTTTCGTGCAAAGATAAAGTGAGCAGATACGAGCGATTTTTGCCCGTTGGGATACTTCGTGTGAAGCATTTTTTTTTGACAAGATTTAACCGAACCTTTGCTTCAAAGGTTTCCTACATATCCCTGGCTAGAAGGGAATCAGGTTAATGTAGTTCGGAAAAGTTTGGTAGCTGGGACTACCATGGGACTGCCTTTTGCTGTTACTGCTGCTGCATGTTGTTGCTACTGCTTTTCGACCTCCTTATTACACAATTGCTAGAAAGAAAACAAAAGTTAGACTAAACTAATGATTACAGAATCTTATCTATTTTCGATTTGCTCTTGTAGTCTTCTTTCTGATTTCTGAAGTGGGATTCGTGCTGGGGGTATTTTTGTCGTGACCCTCTGCATTACTGACTTCTGACTTGCTCTTGGAATGTATTTCTCTGTTCTGCAGGCGGGCTCCTGACTTCATCAATCTTCAAATATAACAACCTCCGTTCTACAGGCGGGCTCCTGACTCCAACAACAACTTGAAAATAATTCATCCTCCATTCTCCAAGCGGGCTCCTGACTTCATCAGCGACTTTGAAAATAAATCAACCTCCATTCTCCAGGTGGGCTCCTGACTTCATCAACAACTAAAAAATAATTCAGCCTCCATTCTCCAGATGGGCTCCTGACTTCGACAACTTCTTAAAATAATTCAGCCTCCATTCTCCAGGCGGACTCCTGACTTCAACAACTTCTTAAAATGTAACACCTCCATTCTCCAGGCGGGCTCCTGACTTCAACTAATTTCTTAAAAATATAACACCTCCATTCTCTAGGCGGGCTCCTGACTTCAACTAATTTCTTAAAAATATAACACCTCCATTCTCCAGGCGGGCTCCTGACTTCAACTAATTTCTTAAAACATAACACCTCCATTCTCCAGGCGGTCTCCTGACTTCAACAAATTTCTTAAAAATATAACACCTCCATTCTCCAGGCGGGCTCCTGACTTCAACTAATTTCTTAAAATATAACACCTCCATTCTCCAGGCGGGCTCCTGACTTCAACTAATTTCTTTAAAAATATAACACCTCTATTCTCCAGGCGGGCTCCTGACTTCAACAAATTTCTTAAAACATAACACCTCCATTCTCCAGGTGGGCTCCTGACTTCAACTATTTCTTAAAACATAACACCTCCATTCTCCAGGCGGGCTCCTGACTTCAACAAATTTCTTAAAACATAACACCTCCATTCTCCAAGCGGGCTCCTGACTTCAACAACTTCTTAAAAATACAACACCTCCATTCTCCAGGCGGGCTCCTGACTTCAATTAATTTCTTAAAACATAACACCTCCATTCTCCAGGCGGGTTCCTGACTCCAACAACTTCTTAAAATGTATTTTATTGACGTTGTTCCTTCCTGCCTCCTGAACCATTTTCCTTCTATCTTGAATCATCTTCTTTCAGAACTGCTTCCCCCAAAACTGGTGTCTTATTCCTCCGAAAACTGCTGGGGATAACACCGGTGTTTTATTCAAAATATGTCATTTTCCTATTTTAAAGACTACTTCCTTTAAAGCTGGCGCTTTCCTTACACTGGAATTACCTCCCTCCGACTGGTGTTTTCCCTTCTTTGAAACCTGTCGGGAATAACAATGCTGGGGAATTATCTTCCTTCTTTAAGACTAGTTACTTTCCTTCCTTTAACAATGGTGGGGATGATACCGATTCAAATACCACTACCCTTAAAACTTGGGTTATCTTTCTTCTTCCAAGATTGCTTTCTTTAAAACTTGTATCGCCTTCTCTCGTATACTGCTAGGGATTCCACTTCCTTCAAAACTTGTGTTATCTTCCATCTTCCCCAAGTGGGTATCTGATTTCAAGAAAATTTTCGCAATGAGAGAAAATTTTCTGCCCCAGTTTGATAATCTTCTTTGTGGCCATGTCTTCTCGCTGTTAATAACATTTCCTTTCCCTGCTTCAAATCAAAGAAAAAGTCGTTAGTTTAAAACGTGGTAAGTGGTCGTGCCACTTCTGCTGGGGATGGTTTTTTCCCTTTTCCCTTTCCCTGCTTTGTGTTTTATTACAAAACTTGTTGGGGATGATATTATTTGCTGAGGATGATACTCCTGCTGGGGATGGTTTTCTTTTCTCCTCCTTCCCCGCTCTGTGTTATCCGACCATTGCGGAACTTGGTTGAGAATCTGTCGGAGTTGTTCCTGTATCTCGCAAATCTGCTGAGGATCCTCATAACCTTTTAACTGTTGCTTTTCTGTTTTTCTCCAACTTCCCCTGGAAATTTGGTCCTCTTGGGATCTAGACCCATTCATCATTTGGTCTTTCGACCAACTTCTTTTCGCTTGGTCGCTTTATTTTTTGCCGCATTTTTGCTTTGCACCATTTTGGCAACTGGTAGTAAGCTCTGAAAATCCTTTTCAAAAACAAACTGCTGGGGAGGTAAAGTCTTTAAACCAAGAAATGAAAAAGTGATGATTTCAAAAAATAGAAAAAGAAGAAATCTTTCTGAACAAATGCTGGGGAGAAAGAAAGAAAAGAACTTATCTGAATGATACAACCGATCCCAACGATCATGTCGTGCATTCCAGATTAATCAACCCAGTCTATTCGTATCAATCAATCTTTCGGACGGCCTCATCTTGCCGGGGATAAACAAACACTCAACTTTTTGCCAAATGTAGACCCTTTCTGCCAATCTTGCCTTGTCGCATCATAGTGCGCTTCGAGGTGTTTTCACTAATAAGACTCTCTAATTTCTCTCAACTCCCGTCGTCTTATGGTGCCTATGAAGGTTTTCACCGATAAGACTCTCTCGTTTTATTTCTCTCATTTTTCGTCGCCTTATGGTACCTGTGAAGGTTTTCACAGATAAGACTCTCTCATTTTATTTTATTTTTTAGTTGGGGATTGGAGTGCTGCCGATATGACTCTCTCTATTGGGGATTCTTCTCGGATATCAATTCATTTCCAGTTCATGATCCTCTTCTCTATTGGGGATCGGGGTGCTATCCCCGACTTCTGTTTGCATGACTTGGCACTTCTCGGATACTGATCAGGAGGTCTTTTTTGGACATCAATATGGGTTTTCGTGTATGGCTAAGGAAAAGGGGTATCAAGAGTTCAAAATAATTTTGATGGGTAAAACAGTACAACTCTTGGAATCACACTTTCTTTCCAAAATTGCAAACACAAACTTCTGCCCCATTTTTTCTTGCTTGGGGATTTTTATTTTTTGTTACACTATGTTACATTACGCGCACTATGTTACACTATGACCGAGCCGTAAGGCGCCTACGTATCCTTCTTTGAGGAATCAGGTTAAACGTAGTTCCCAATTCCTTTGTTTTTCTTGTGAATTTTCTTTTGTCTTTATTATCATTATTTTTCTCTTCTCTTTTTCTTTCATTTTCATTACTGATTCCAAAAGAGGGGTATGAAAGAATAAATAAGGCTCAAAAGGGGAAGCAAAAGTTAAAGTATTTGGATAGAAGAAAGAATTGCTTCCGTTATTTCATTCTCCGATAAATGCCAAGTACAAACAAACAACAATTACAATCAAAAGAAATCATACATAATATCTCTTAACTACGTCAGAATTGATAGCCATGTCGACACATTTTCCTTCGATATCTGTTAAACATAAAGCGCCCTAGGACAACACTCTGGTTACAATGAATGGCCCTTGCCAATTCGGGGCGAACTTGCCCATTTCCTCAGCCTGATGTGGGAGGATGCGTTTCAGTACTTGCTGGTCCACTTCAAACTTCCGGGGATGCACCTTTTTGTTGTATGCTCTTGCCATTCTCTTTTGATACAACTGGCCATGACACACGGCTGCCAATCTCTTTTTATCAATCAAGTTCAACTGCTCCAAACGGGTTTTGACCCACTCGTCATCATCAATCTCAGCTTCAGCGACAATCCGAAGGGATGGAATTTCAAATTCCGCCGATATTACTGCTTCAGTTCCATATACCAACAAATAAGGAGTCGCCCCTACCAAAGTTCAGACAGTAGTGCAATAGCCCAACAAAGCAAATGGTAATTTTTCATGTCATTGCCTCGAACCTTCTACCATTTTCCGAAGTATCTTCTTTATGTTTTTGTTGGCCGCTTCAACTACTCCATTCGCCTTGGGACGATATGGGGTGGAATTGCGGTGTGTAATCTTGAACTGCTGACATACTTCTTTTATCAAACCGCTGTTAAGATTAGCACCATTGTCCGTGATGATCACTTTTGGGATCCCAAATCTACAGATGATATGGGAATGAACAAAATCTACCACTGCCTTCTTGGTTACCGACTTGAAAGTTTTAGCTTCAACCCACTTAGTGAAATAATCGATGGTCACCAGAATGAACCTATGACCGTTGGTAGCTGCCGACTCAATAGGTCCAATGACATCCATGCCCCAGGCAACAAATGGCCATGGTACTAACATTGTATGCAATTCTATTGGCGGAGAATGAATCAAATCTCCGTGTATCTGACACTGATGGCATTTTCGCACGAAATTGATACAATCACGCTCCATAGTGAGCCAATAGTACCCTGCTCGAAGAATCTTCTTCGCCAACACATATCCGCTCATATGTGGCCCACAAACTCCAGCATGTACCTCTGTCATAACTGTCGTGGCTTGACTAGTATCTATACATCTCAATAATCCTAAATCTGGGGTTCTTTTGTACAACACTCCTCCACTGAGGAAAAATCCATTTGTCAATCGCCGAATGGCTCTCTTTTGATCTCCGGTGGCCTGGTCCGGGTATATCCCCATCCTGAGGTATTCCTTGACATCATAAAACCATGGCTCGCCATCCATTTCTTCCTCTATCCTGTTGCAATAAGCATGCTGATCACGAACCTGGATATGCAATGGGTCAATATGAATTTTGTACGGGTGGTGCAACATCGATGCTAAAGTGGCCAAAGCATCGGCAACCTCATTATGAACTCTTGGGATGTGTCTGAACTCCACTGATCAAAATCGCTTGCTCAGATCGTGCAAACATTGTCGATATGGTATGAGCTTCAAATCCCTTGTTTCCCATTCACCCTGAATCTGATGCACCAGGAGGTCCTAGTCTCCCAAGACCAAGACGTCCTAGACATTCATGTCCGCAACTAACCTTAAACCCAAAATGCATGCCTCATATTCAGCCATATTATTGGTACAATAGAAACGTAGTTGTGCCCTAACAGGATAATGATGTCCTGTTTTAGAAATAAGTACCGCTCCTTTTCCAACTCCTTTCGCATTTGCGGCTCCATCAAAGAAGAGCTTCCAACATGGTTCCTCAGATAATTCCAACTCATCTGCATGCATTACTTCTTCATCAGGAAAATACGTCCTCAAGGGCTCGTATTCTTCATCAACAGGATTCTCGGCCAAGTGATCAGCCAATGCTTGGGCTTTCATGGCCGTCCTCGTCACATAGACGATGTCGAACTCCGTGAGCAATATTTGCCATTTCGCTAACCTCCCTGTGGGCATAGGCTTCTGGAAAATATACTTCAGTGGATCCAAGCGTGAAATGAGATAAGTAGTATATGATGACAGATAATGCTTCAATTTCTGGGCCACCCAAGTTAGGGCGTCGCATGTCTTCTCGAGTTGAGTGTACTTAACCACATAGCCTGTAAACTTCTTGCTGAGATAATAGATGGATTGCTCCTTCCTTCTTGTAATGTCGTGTTGCCCCAGTATGCATCCAAACGAATTCTCCAGGACTGTTAGATAAAGAATTAACGGTCTTCCCGGCTCAGGTGGAACCAACACAGGTGGATTTAATAAGTATCCCTTGATTTTGTCAAATGCTTCCTGACATTTTGCCGTTTATTCTACCGCATCATCTTTCTTTAGTAGCCGAAAAATGGGCTCACAAGTTGCCGTGAGTTGCGCAATAAACCTGCTGATATAATTCAACCTTCCCAACAGACTCATTACTTCTGTCTTGTTCTTCGGCGGTGGCAAATCTTGGATAGATTTGATCTTTGACGGGTCCAACTCAATACCTCGCCCACTGACGATGAATCCCAACAGCTTTCCAGATGGAACACCAAATGCACATTTGGCCGGGTTGAGCTTAATATCATACCTTCGAAGTCTTTGGAAAAACTTCCTCAGGTTTGCTACATGGTCTTCCTGATGCTTAGATTTTATGATCACATCGTCCACGTATACCTCAATCTCTTTGTGTATCATGTCATGAAACACAATAGTCATTGCTCTCATGTACGTTGCCCCAGTGTTTTTCAAGCCAAAAGGCATTACCCGGTAGCAAAAAGTCCCCCACGGCATAATGAATGTCATCTTTTCTACATTTTCTTCATCCATCAGAACCTGATGATACCCAGCATAGCAATCTACAAAAGACCCGATCTCACGTCCGGCAAAATTATCGATCATGATATGGATGTTGGGTAATGGAAAGTTATACTTCGGGCTTGCCCTGTTCAGATTGCGGTAATCGACACTCACCCTGATCTTCCCATCTTTCTTCGGCACTGGCACCACATTAGCCAACCAATCAGGATATCGAGTGACCCGAATAACCTTTGCTTGCAGCTGCTTGATTACTTCTTCTTTAATCTTCACACTCATATCTATCTTGAACTTCCTCAATTTCTGCTTGACGGGAGGACACGCCGGGTCAGTGGGCAATTTGTGAACCACTAAATCCGTGCTTAACCCCGGCATGTCATCATACGACCCTGTAAAAACATCTTTGAACTCAATAAGTTTTTTGATTAGTTCTTCCCTGATATTTGGTGCAATGTGGATGCTTATTTTAGTTTCCCGGATATCATTGGCATCCCCTAAATTGATGGCTTCTGTGTCATTTAAGTTGGGCTTGGATTTCTCTTCAAACTGGCTTAACTCTCTGTTTATCTCTTCGAAAGCTTCATCCTCATCGTGTTTCGATTCATCATCATAATCGACCTCTTGTACAATTAGTTCGGAATTAGACTGATTTTTTAGACTGGGTTAAAGATCCATTGTGCATGCCATGTCATTAGGACCAATATAAAGAGAACTGTCCAGAAAGAGAAAAAGAAGAAAACAAAATTAAAACCAAATAAAAAGGAAAAGCTTTCACTTTATTAAAATACGGGATAACAGAGTTTCACACTTTGCCGAATACAAAACAAGACTAGATTACAACCCTGGAATAATCCAAAAATAAGAAAGAAAAATTAGAGCCCACTACCAAGACTCCCTCCGAGTAGGAAGGGGAGTAGCCATCCAATTGTTGACATTGGCCCTAGGCCCCACAAACTGTATGTCCGCCTTACTGGAACCTTCTCCAGCTTCTATCATGTTGACATCAGCGAACAGCCTTTCAAAGCCTTCATTCAAATCTCCATCTGGCCCAATCAGTGGTCCGAGAACTTTCGGGACCGACAGTTTTCTGGTACCTGCTCTGACAAATGATCTGGATAGGTGCGGGATTGGCTTGGGAAGGACCCAGACTCTTTTATTCAAATTGCGGGCCCATCTTATATCTGCTGCGGTAGGCTTGAATCCTAGCCCAAAAGTATCCAGGTTCTTGGGCAAAGAAACTGGTTGGACGATACCCTGCAGATCAACCCCCAAACCCTTTCCTGGTACAAACCCGCTGTTTAACATTTCCGAGGCTATCATAAAGGTCGCGGCTGCGATTCTGGGACGTGGAAGGCCCCCGCCCTCAGGAATTTTGTCTACTGAGACTACGTTAAAAACCTGATAAACCCATGGGCCCTTGTCATCGTCGGTTTCTATAAAGGGCACAATGGCATCATTAACGGTGCTTGTACCATCATCCCCGTGTACCACAATTTCTTGTCTATCCCATTCAAATTTGACCATCTGATAAAGTGTAGAAGGCACTGCTTTGGCCGTGTGGATCCAGGGTCGCCCCAACAGAAGATTATACGACACCGCCACATCTATCACTTGAAATTCCATGGTGAACTCGACCGAACCAATTGTCAATTTCAGCATGATATCACCCACTGTGTCAGTACCACCCCCATCAAAACCTCGGACGCAGACGTTGTTCTTGTGAACCCTATCATCATCAACTTTTAGTTTGTTCAGAGTGTCCAAAGGACAGATATTGGCACTAGACCCATTATCAATCAGTACTCGAGTGACCACCGAGTCTTCGCATTTCGCAGTCAAATAGAGTGCTTTGTTGTGTTCTTTACCCTCTATTGGCAAATCATCGTCGGAAAATGTCACTCCGTTTACCTCGAAGATTTTGTGCACTATTTTCTCCAAATGGTTCACTGAGAGCTTGTCCGGAACATGGGCTTCGTTCAGAATCTTCATTAATGCCTGGCAATGATCCCTTGAATGGATCAACAAGGATAACAACGAAATCTGGGTCGGGGTCTTCCTCAACTGCTCTACAATAGAGTAGTCATGTGTCTTCATCTTCTTCAAAACTCATCTGTTTCTTCCTCCGTCACCGGCTTCTTTATTGTTATAGGATTGGCCCTTCTCAATTCTGCGGAAACAAAACACCTTCCCGAACGAGTTAACCCCTGGGCCTCGCATACTTCTTCCACAACCTCTTCCCCTTATGCATCACTGTCACTTGACTGGAGCTCCAGGGCATAACTTTCTCACTTGTTATCGGTAACTGCATTACTGGCATGATAACAACTGGTTCTACGCGGGCCCCCTTCACAACTAACACTGGTGTGCTTGATACTCCCTACAGCACTACCTTGACCAGCCCTGGCTTCTTCCCCTTTACCACAACTGGCTTGTCATCTACCCTTCCCAACTGTACCACTGCCTCTACATTGGTTGGCGTTTCGTTTGAACTGGCATGAATCATCATTACCGTTTGTGAGGGTTTCTTGAGCTCCCTTCCTTCGTGCACTAGTTCGATCATGTAGGCCTCATGGTGCACCGAAAAAGGGTTCTCATTGATGTTGGGTGCCTCTGGTGCCTGAACCTCGATCCTATTTGTGTCAATAAGATCTTGTACGGCAGTCTTCAACTTCCAACACTTCTCAGTATCATGCCCTGGAGCCCCCGAACAATATTCACAACTTACTGAGTGGTCCAGATTTTTGGGAAGGGGATTTGGCAATTTGGGCTCAACAGGACCCAATAGGCCTAATTGCCTCAATTTGTGGAACAGAGTAGTATAGGTCTCTCCTAGCGGAGTGAATGTTCTCTGCCTGTGCACCCTTTCATTCCTGAAAGCCTGATTTCCGCGGAAGCCTAGCCCTGAAGGATTCCTGTAGGCCCTTGGTGGTGGATATGTGCTTTGAGGAGGTGGGTATGTGTTTTGTGGAGGTGGATATGTATTCTAGGGAAACGGCGCACGCCATTGTGGACGAGCCGGAGGCTGGGTGTAAGTTTGGGCGTGATGGATGGAGAAATGTGGCTCTTGTGGTGGATAATAGGGTTGTGGAGGGTTGTATGGAGTGTGTGGGTAATTTGGGTGATGGGGTCTGGGCTGGTAGTGAGGGGGGCCTCTGGATCTGGACCAAGTACCTGCCTCGACTGTTGCGACATCTTCCCTTTTCTTCTTTCCGAGCGCACATCCCGTGCCACTCTGGATGGCCTAAGTGGTTGCTTTAATCGCCGAATAGCTCAGGATTTTATTGGACTTAAGTCCCTCCTCAATCATACTGCCCATTTTTACTACTTCGTTGAAAGATTTGCCAACTGACGTCACCAGGTGACCAAAGTAAGTTGGCTCTATAGTTTGTAGAAAGTAGGCCACCATTTCCCCCTCTCTCATCGGAGGATCAACTCTTGCGGCCTGTTCTCTCCAGCGGAACCCAAATTCTCGGAATCTTTCCCCCGGCTTCTTCTCAAGTTTCAGCAAGTTGAGACGGTCAGGGACAATCTCAAGGTTATACTGGAAGTGACCTGCAAATGCTTGTGCTAGATCGTCCCAGGTATACCACCTGCTAGGATCCTGCCTCGTGTACCATTCCAGTGCGGACCCGCTTAAACTTTGACCAAAATAAGCTATTAGTAGCTCGTCCTTTCCACCTGCCCCTCTCATCTTACTACAAAAATCTCGTAGATGTGCCATGGGATCACCATGTCCCTCATATAGATCGAACTTTGGCATCTTAAAACCTGCCGGCAATTGAACATCGGGGAATAGGCACAGATTTTTGTAGGCCACACTGACTTGGTTGCCTAACCCATGGATATTCCTGAAGGATTGCTCCAGGCTTTTAAACTTTCGAAGCACTTCGTCTTGCTCTGGGCTCTTAGCCGGCTTTTTAGTCTCTACCGGGAGCTCGAAGTGAGTATTATAAGTATGAGGCTCGGGTGCTTTGAAGGTTGGTTCAGGGGGTAATACTGGTTATCGTGAGCCTGAAACAACGGCTCGTTGGATGATCTTTGCAGTGTGGCTGGTGGGGGTGCCACGAAAACAGGGACATTTGGTGGAGGGGGGTTCTGGTTGGGTTGTGAAGCTTGAGGATCATAGGCATTTCTTCCCTGATAGTATTGGTGACTGGGGAAGCTTGTTGAAGGGCCGGGGGGAGGGTATTTCGGCGTGTGTCCTGGTGGGAGAGTGGGAATAACGGGAGGGTTAGGCATTTTTTGCACCCTAGCTAAGGCCAGCTGCATTTCTTTCATCTCTTGTCTCATCTTATCCATTTCCTCCTTCAGCATTTGATTCTCCATCCTTTCATCCTCGACACTTTGGTCTGAACTAGTCATGCTTTTTAGTACGGGCCCTTTGGATCTTGTTTGGTAATGGTAATCTGCCAGAACGTTCTAACAAACTAACTGGTTCGAAATCTCTGGATAAACAACAAACTTGTTAGCGTTAGAGTTTAACACATACTGCAATTTCACGTTGGGGGATGCAATGTTCCTAGGCAGTTTAACCATTTCTAGATGTCTTTTCTTCAATCGCATGCGTCATTCCGGCTTACTTTGTTTGTGCCTTGTTTAAGTGTTTCCGAAACTTTCTTTATTTCTCTTTTTATTTTCTTTCTTTTCTTCTTTTCCCTTTTTCTTTTTTTTTTCTTTTCTCTTTTTCTTTTTAGTGGTGGTCGAATCTTATGTGGATTGCCTACGTATCATGTCCCCATATGAATCAGACCGCGCGTAGTTCTGCCACAAGTGCGGAAAATAAAGACACCATTTTTGGATTTTCCAACCTTTACTAGCAAAACGTTTTATTACAAGGCAAAACATTTTTGAAAGGAAATTGACAGACTTGATACAAACTATAGACTTTATGCCAAAAAGGGAAATACAAACTCCGACAGACAATAGACTCTGAAGACAAGGAAAATACAGACTCAAACTATAAATGTTTCAGAGTTTTGAATTTTGGCGCCCGCGGGGCGTCGTTCGGCCTCGCTGCGGGCTTTGGTGCAAGGCCCCTTTGCAGATCTTTCAAATCTTCCATGATCTGGTGGACATAAATCATTATTGAAGCAAAGAAGGTGGTACGAGACATATCCTCACAAGCTAGGCACTTTATGGTGATGTAGTGCCCGATATCGTCGATTCTTCCCTTGATTCTGTCCCTTTCCATAAGCAATCGCTCTATTTGTTGATTCCACGTCCCCAACATTTGCGCATTGTAAAGGAGTTGATCCTGAAACTCATTCATCTATTTCTCCATTCGGGCCATTAGATCATAGTATTGCTTCCTATCTTCTCTGGCATCTCGGGCTTGTCTGAAGATCTGCTCTTTGAGAGTGGATATTGTTTCTCTCAATATGGCGATGTTCCTTTCGTAGTCCCTCTTCATTTGTTGCATAGACCGGGCTCGCTCTTCTGCCTTCTTTATCCATTTCACCTGGATTCTCGCTAGACCAGCTTTAGATTTTTCCAGATCTTCTTGATACTCGAGGACTTTCTTCTTTAGACCGTTTATGAGCCTTTCATCGGCCCGGCTTCTCTTCGGGTCTCTGGTAGCTATTTTCATTTCCTGGATTTGAGCTTTGAGGACCTCGTTTTCCTGAGCTAGTTTTCTCTTGTCTCCCTCATCTGCAGCGATATGCAAATCTTTCTCAAATTTCAAATCTATAACTTGCTTCTCCAACTTGCCTATTGCAACCCTGTACTCGTGCTCTTGAGCTAACCAATCCCACTGTTCTTGCGACGCCTTGACGAATTCCTGGAGATGGGTCTTTTAGCCGGCCTTTCGTGCTCAAGTTCTCTCATGTACCAAGCAAGGTATCCTGGCACCACTTCGCCTTTGGCCTGATCCTGCACGCAAGTATCTGCTTTTAAACATTGACATTCACTCCAGATCTGACGGACTCTTGCTTCAGGGAACTGTCCATCAGGGCTAATCTCAATTACTTGAGCACTAAGATCTTTCTCTTGTGGCACTGTATGGCATCTCCCGAGTTGTCTCAAAACCCGATATGGCACGTAAGGCTGAATGCTCTTGAGCCCCATCAATAGAAAGTGGGTCCTAGCTGGCGGCATATGGATGACCTCGTCAACGGGCAACCATCCTAGTGTCCACTGTATTTGGCTGGCGGTAAGGGTCCGAAAGAATGATGTCCATGCCGTAACTCCCTCGGGTAGACTGACCCCCTTGATTCTTGTGTAGAACTCTTCTATGCAAGTTTTCTTCGAGGAGCCATAACTCAAGAGCTGGGAACGGTGGCAGAGATGCTCAGTCATCCATATTTGTTGCAACAAGTTACACCCCTCGAAAAAGTTCCCTCTGGCTTTGCAGGCTGTGAGAGCTCGGAAGATATCAGATACTATCATAGGCGCAAGAGTGCTTTCATCTTGAATGAGCAAGGTACAGACGATCCCGACTATTTTCAGATCAATGTTTCCGTCTATCCTTGGAAATACCAAAAGGCCCAAAAAGGTTATCATAAAAGCCACTCGTCTATGCTCGTCCCCTTTCTGACGGTTACTTTTGCTGCATAACTTGTTACCCGAGTTGTTGAATCCTCCGACATGACCGTATTTGTCGTATATGAAGCGCGGATTACAAAAACCTGCAGCCAAATCTGGGTTATGGACCGTCCTGGGTATCTTTAACGAATCTAAAAACCGATGCACAGTGACAACTCTTGCAGCAACCAGGTATTTTTGCCTCAACGGAACTTTAGCATTTCCAATGTATCCGGCTATTTCCTCCAAAGTCGGAGTGAGTTCAAAATCGGAGAAATGGAAGACATTGTGTGTCGGGTCCCAGTAGGTGACCAAAGCTCTTATGATATCCCTCCGAGGCTGGATTTCCAATAAACCCGTAAGACCTTTTAGATATTTCTAGACCTCATCTTGCCCTTCACCACCTAAATCATCCCATCATAGCCGCAACTTGAAAGGGATTTTAGTTATTATTGAAAAATGTTCATTTTGCATCGTGCTCATCCTGCACGTTTATTAAGGTGATTAAACAAAAAAATAAAATTTATTTGACTCAACCAATTGGCTATTTTTTTAAAAATTTTCACAGATTAAAAGAAAGATCTGGTTCCGAACACGGCCTTTCAGCACTTCGAGAACGAAGATTTTGAGGTTGGGTGAGTCAACCGGTCAAAAATCCGAAAAACGACTATGAGTGGCCGTTTATGCAAAGTCAGCCTTCCGGCGTCCCTTTTGGGAACATTCGTCTATTTTGACAAAAACGACATCACCCGACTTATTGATGACGAAAATTAAAATTTTGACATTTTTGTAAAGGGAAGGTTGGACCCGATGAGGGTTGCCTACGTATCCCGCACCCTGTGAGAATCAAACCGGCGTAGTTCGGGTAGATAAAACAAACTTCTTTTGAAAACAAGACTCTTTTCAATGGCAAATAAAAACCATTTTTCCTAAACAAAACCCCCTTTCTTTTTTTTCATTTTCTCGAAAATTCGACAGAGTTTCGACGCTATTTGGACATTGATTTTTTTTCCAAAACAGGCGATTAACTACCTCTATCTCTCTTTCCTCAAAGTATTCAAAAGCCGGTCAGCATGCAAGTCCGAAGCAAACAAATGCACAGGTAGCAAGTAGGATGCATCAGGATGGTCTTTTGTCGTCTTAGTACACCTGTCCTAGACAGACCCAACCCCTGTGTTGAGCCTCCTAAGTCAAATGCACATGATGCAAACAAACGTTCCTACTAGGGATCCGGCATGAAGCTGAGTTATTCTAGGTTCGTAACTTGGGTATTTGTTCTAGACTGTGTACCCGAGCGGACAACTCGAGTCGAGGAGGGGGCTACGTACCGGGGACCCGCGAGATCGTCCGGCTTTGTAACTTGTCCGACCTCTTTCTTATTTCAAGGTATGACACTAACAGAATAGGGAGTCTCAACCAGCGAGCACATCCCTGAAGATGAGAAGAGCAGGATTTCGTAATAGTTTATATACAGTTCAAGATAATATCAAAGCGGTAAAAGCATCACTTAGCACATTAGGCCCAAACATGTAACAAAATCAGATAAAGCCAAATATAACAATTTATCTAAGCTCGAATTCTGAACCCTAAACCAAAGATTCTGGGTTAAATGTCCCCAGCAGAGTCGCCAGAGCTGTCACACCTCCTTTTTCAGCTACACCCCGTGAAGGGACGTAAAGGGAGTTTTTCCAATTAAAAGACAATCGAAACGGGATTTATTATTTAATTTAGAGTCGCCACTTGGGAGATTTATGGTATCCCAAGTCACCGGTTGAATCCCGAATCGAGGAAAAGATTAACTCTGTATCACAGTCCGCGAACCAGAAATCTGGATAAGGAATTCTGTTAACCCGAGAGAAGGTGTTAGGCATTCCCGAGTTCCGTGGTTCTAGCACGGTCGCTCAACTGTCATATTCGGCTTATTTATCTGATTTTAATTCATATTGAACCTATGTGCAAATTTAAACTTTTTACCGCTTTTATTATTGTTATTTTCCAACGAGAATTGCAACGTCGTGAAAACACATCTCGATCCATGTCACATTAATGCACATGTGGTTGTTGACACATCTCGACTCCGTTGAGATTTGGATTTGGGTCACATAAATGTGCACCCGAGTTTAAGAAAGTAAAGAATTAAAGGCGCGCCTAAAGCGACTAGCGTATCATTATTTTGGGCGAGGCCGTAAAAATTTGCTAAACGGCCCATTCTGAAGTCTAAGTAATTTTACCAACATGTATAGAGGGCCCCACAACTTGTGTATTTTTTGTTTGTCGAGTCTCGTTTCATTTATTTTAAAAGGACAATCCTAAAGTGACTATATTTTCTATTAAGTTCGTCTCTAAAATAAAAGAGAAGAAGTCCTAATTAGTTACATGTTTATAAGCTCATGCCTCTTATTATTTATTAGGTTAAGACAAATGCAAACGGAAAATTGCAACAGAGCTTACTCAAGGGAGATTGTATCGTTCCTCATTCTATTAGTTAATAACACTAAAGTTGAGATTATGAATAGAACACGAGATTGACACCCAGTAATATAAAAACAAACTAACTATTCTTTGATTAATTTAAACTAACATTATTAGATGAATTGAACTATTGGAATTAACTATGTGTAATACAAAGCCATTTTTTTTAACTCTTTTTACGACTTGTCGAAGAAATGCGTCAATGCTTAAAAACTGACATCAGGCTAACATCAATCACTAACATTTAAGAATATTAGTTACTAACATTATTCACATTGCTATTTAAAATGATGTTACTTACTCAAGTGAACTCGCAATTTCAGAACTAACCCTATTAAACCAACATGCTGATTTCCATGAACTATTTGAACTCGTTTTGTGGCATAACCTATTTGAAACTATTACACGACTACTGAAAAAGAATTAACTACACTATATTTCATAACTAGTAATCACAAACTAAGATTAATTACAATTGATATTCACATGTTTGTAGAAATAGATTCAACAGTCCAGTTTATGCATTCCAAAGTCATTCTAATACATGCTATGCGATATCAAGTGAACTGCTGCTTATACATTAAATTAAACACAAAGAAACAGGAGAAATTCAGAAATCCATTCCAACAACTCTTTACTTCCTTTCCATTAAATTTGAGAGCTTTAGAACATGTACCTGGATAATGGAAATACAAGAAGATGAAGGAGCAGTCAGCAACAGTAGTAACACAGCAAAACAACAGCAACCCAACAGCAGCAATTCAAACCAAATTCGAGGCTTAGAAAAATTTGAAGAAAACCCAACAAGCTCGATAGAACAACCCCAAAAGTTTGTAAAAGACTAAACATCAATAACCAACATCACCACAAACAAGCTCAACCACACGTGTATTGAATCTGAAACTGAACTCGTAGACCACTGAACCAATTAAGCATTCAAAAAGGAATCAGGTTCACTGTCCCGAATTTGAGTTACTCCTACAGATGCAATGAAAAACCCTATCTTTATTTTTGTTTTCCTCTTTTTAAACTCTCCAGCACTCTTTTAAGATTTTCAGAATCCTCTTTTCCCCTTAAGTCTCTCTTTATTTATATCTAAACTTTTTTTTAACCCTCTAGCTCCTAGGAGCATTAACTGATTAAGAAAGTATATCCCTCCATGATATTCCCTGCAGCCCATTATCAAGTGTCTTCTTGTTTGAAGTTATTTTGTTCCCCACACTTGCATGCCTTGTTCCCCACTACTATATGTCTTGTGCTCTTTTTTAATTCACTTGTTCCCCACTATCGTTATCTTTTCTTTATTTAATTCCATTATTCCCCACTACTATATGTTTTGTCCCCCACTATATTAAACAATGTATATTAACATTATTAGTGCTTCGTAGACGAAGCACTCAAATTAATCATTTTTTAAGACTTTAAATCCCAAAATACCCCTGAAACTACTGAAATTACCATCCTACCCCGATCCCTTTCAATCTGTACAACAAATCACATCAGCTATAACCAAATCAAGCCTAACAATTGATTAATTGAACACATGAAACTAACTTTCAATCAACAACATTAGGACAATTCAACAAAGCCAGATTCATATCCAAACAAACTTAGCAGAACAAACAAGTAGATCCAAATCACTAAACACAATCATCAATTGAACTCAAACTAGATCAAACAACATCATAACAAAGATGAATGATTCAGAACAAAACTATGTTGAACTACTACGGTCAGATTTCAGACTACGATTGATACACAGGTACATGGGCTGAAATAACACAATTCTAAGTTAAACATGTACAAAAATGTAGGAATATTGAAAGTATATCGACGATGAACCCTGAAGCTAAAATCTAAGGACCAGCACATAAAACACTCGACATTAAATCACTTGATGAGAACTAACAAACTTCAAACAAAATGAACATGAATTATCTATAATACAAACAAAGACCTGGGTTCGAATTCAAACTAACCCATCGGAACACAAACACAATCAGAGAAAGAAGAAAAGGAGGGGAAGACGAATTTGCTGAATGAACTAAAAGAAAAGAGAATAGAAACCTACTAGTTTAAAGACCGGGTTCGAACGGCGACCTCGACATGCCTGAACAAACCTCGTTGTTTTCAGCCCCTTTTCGTTTTTTTGATGAAGTGACAAAGGAGTTCACTGGTTTGTGGTCGTTCGTGGATGAAGCTGGATGTCGGGTTATGGTGGTCGTGCGGGTTGGTTTAGGTGCATTTGGGGACAGACTGGGGGAGACGACTAAGGGGTCATTGGCGTGACAGTGCAGCTGGAGCAGCAGTGGCTTGGAGATGTTGTTGCTCGCTGCTGCTCGACGGAAAAGGCTGGTTGATGGTCAGCTGGCGACGGGCTAGCTGTGCTGGTCGTGAGGCGGAGCTGGGGTGGTAACGACGTGGTCGTGGTGGACGTGAGGAGGCTGTTTCAGGTGGTCGACGGGCTGTGTGTGTGCGTGTTGAGCAGTGACAGACGAAGAAGAAAAAGCAGCAGCCATGACGGACTGGCTGGAGCTCACGACTGGAGGGTCGTTGGGCTGTAGGTTGGCGACGGGAGGCTGGTTGGTTGCGTCGCTGGTTTGGTGGGTGAAGGCGACGAAGAAGATGAAGCAGCAAGGGTGGGGCGGGTGTCCCTTTTTTAGGGTTTTTTGTTGTTGTTAGGGAAAAAATGAAAAATAGAAAGGAGGGGTCGACCCTTTTGTTGGGTTATGGGACGGACCAAGTCGGGTCGACCCGGTGGGGGTTTGGTTCTTTAGGCCTGTGGTTTAAAATTGAAGAAAAGGCCCAATCCGATTTTCTTCTTTTTTTATTTCCATTGCTTCTTTTTCTTTTATTCTTAAAATAAAACTAAAATTCTAAAAATTCTAAATTAACCTATAGAACTAAATTAATTTATAAAAGTACTAATTAACTCTTAACAATTAAGACACAATTACATAGCAATTAACGATAAAATCACACAATTTGGACATTAAATGCTAAAACTACAACGTACATTATTTTTATGATTTTTGTTCTTGTAAAACAAACTTAATTGCTCCTAATTGTAGAATTAAATCCTAAATGCAAATGCGACATATTTTGTATTTTTTATTAATCTAATAAATAAACATGCACAGACAAATACAAATAATTATCCAAAAATGCCACGAAAATTCTCAAAATTGCACACAAAGGAAAATTGTTTTATTTTGAATTTTTGGGAGTAATTCTCACATAGGGCAAAAATCACGTGCTCACAGCGGGGGTGGTGCCTTCCCAATCATCCAAGCCTGATACATGTCTGACATGTGTTGTCTCAACATCCTTACCTCTTTAACCAACCTAGTGTCTTGTTCAACCAATTTCTTTTGGGCACTAGTATCAATCAACTCAATTCTGTTATCGTCTTCCATTGCCTTTCAACTTTATGTTGTAGGGATGAGTTACTAGTTTAAGAACAACAAACCAACCAACCATCTACTCAATGGAGATAACAAAGAGGAATAAAATGAAGTCATCATGTTGGTGTTAGTGCATTTAACATAATATAATCTCACGTTATGTGCAATGCACCTAATCACAATTATCGGTTCTAAAATGACTTCGAGGGTGCGAAAGTCAACTAGGCATCATCCCAATTTTACTTCTCTTGCCTTTTTCTTCTTCATTTCCTCTCTTGCGCTCCTTGATTTGCTCATTTTCTTTTTTCTCTTTTTCTTTCTGATTATCACTATTTTCTTTCTTCTCATTTCTCACATCCCATAACTTCACCTCTTTTTTTCTTTTTTCCCTTTTTTTTTAATTTCAAAAACGATTCAATCGAACCCTATGTAGGTTGCTTACGTATCATGACGCTACATGAATCAGATCTTTGCGTAGTTCAGGAAGATCGGGAATAAAGTAAATAAACTAACTCTTTTTTTTTGGATTTTAAATTTTTTTTCTCTTTTTTTTTTTAATTTTTGAAAGAAAGACTTATAAAGAAGAAAGAAAATATTTTTGGATTTTGATTTTTTTTTGAATTTTTGAAATAAAAACTTCTAAAGAAAAAAAGAAATATTTTTTAATTTTTGGACTTTTATTTTGAATTTATGAAAGAAAGACTTCTAAAGAAAAAAGAAAATATTTTTGTATCTTGAATTTTCTTTTCAATTTTCGAAAGAAGAATGAAAATACTTTTGGATTTCGAGAAGAAATTAAAAGAAAATATTTTTGGATTTTTAAAAAAATTGGGGTCTAAAAGAAAGACTTTCTAAAGAAGGAAGCAAAAGAAAATATTTTTGGATTTTTTAAAATTGTGAGTCGGAAGCGATGAGGTTTGCCTACGTATCTTACATCCGGTGAGAATCACATCCACGTAGTTCGGTCATTTTTTACGGAACAGAGAAACATGACTTTTGCAAATATTGGCTTACTTTCTCTCTCTTTTTTTCAAAATTTTGGCAGAGTTTCGAAAATTTTCAAATACCTACCTCACTCTTGTTTTTTTCTCATTTTCTTTCCCTGTTCTAGAAGCCAGTCAACATGCAAGCCGAAACAAATAGACACGCAAGTAGCACGTAAGATGCATTAGGATAGTTTTTTTTATTTCGGGTACACCTGTCCTAGACGGACCTAACCTCTGTGTTGAGTCCCCAAAATCAAATGTACGTGATGCAAACAAGCATCCCTATTAGGGATACGACATAAGGCTTTGTTATCCAAGGTTTAAACCTTTGTGTATTATTCTAGATCTGGCTTACCCGAGCGGACAATTCGAGCCGGAGGGGCGGCAACATACCGGTAACCAAAACATCATCTGGCTTTGTAACTGATCTGATTCTCGTTCTAAATTAGGGTGTGACACTAACAGAAAAGAAGTCACGCCAGCGTGCACTTCTTAGAAGATTTAGAAGACTCAGAGAGAAGAAGGGTTTCATGATAGTTTATATACAGTCCAAACAATATCAAAGTAGTAAAAAAACGGCATTTAGCACATTAGACTCAAATACGTAAAACCCATATAATAAATAAAAGCCAACTATAACAGTTAATCTAAGCTCGAATTCTGAACTCTGAACCAGAAGTTCTGGGTTCTTTTCCCCAGCATAGTAGGCAGAGCTGTCACACCTCCTTTTTCCCAAGGGGATAGAGAGTTTTTTCAATTAAAGTGAAGTGACATTAATCGAAATTGGATTAATTATTTAATTCAGAGTCGCCACTTGAAATAATTTATGGTGTTCAAGGTCACCGGTTTATTTTAAAATCTCAAATCTAGGAAATATAACTTATTTATGGTCCGCGAACACAGAAGACCAGGTAAAGAATCATGTTAATCCGGGAGAAGATGTGAGGCACTCCCGAGTTCTGTGGTTTTAGCACGGTCGCTCAACTATTAATAATTGGCTTAATTATCTGATTTATTACATGTTTAAAACATATTGTGCATTTTTAACCTTTTAGCCATTTTTTATTATTTATTTAACCGCTTTTAGTTTTTACGGAAAATTATTTGAACAACGCGCATTCGTTTATTTTTTAACACATTATGAATCGCGTCACGTGAAACGCACCCGCGATTTAAAACATGCTTATTATTATTAATTGATTTGAAGTTACGGTCGAGTCACGTAAAACACGCACTCGAATTAGGGATTATGTATCATAACTATGCCACGAGAACCGTATCCATAGTCACGATGATTTATTTATTAATCACGCCTAAAGCAAACTACGATGTTAAATTGAGATTGTTGTAACGCCATGATTTATGGAACTGGAACTATCGCAGAAGAAGTGATGTGATATTATTAACGCTATTAGAAAGGGTTTGGAGACAATTGAAGCTATTTAATTAATATCCGCAAACACAATACGCAATCCAGTACGTGATCACGATAAGTATGCCAAAAATTCTCAATACTGTGAAATAACCTGTGATGAATTGTCTATGAAAGAAAACATGTCAGTCGTAGCCTTATTTGGCGTTTATTGGATTGGCTTGACAAAACAATGCATTTGGCCCATATTGTGGCAGAAAATAACTTAATCCGACTTGATTCCAACTAAAAATTCGTGCAACCCAATTAATAATCAGAATAAAAGTTAGCCAACAATCCATCAATTACTACCAACATTCTTAAATTACAAACTGAATAAGTCTTAAAATGGTCCACTACGAGCACACAAACATATGGATAATTCCACGTTGGTACAGTAGGTCACTTTAGGCTACAAGTGTAAAATAAATTTAAATTAAACAATAAGCACACGTAAGGTATCAATAAAAGTGATTAAGGATAATGAAATTCGGACCTTTACTGCTTTGTATTTTTCACCGTGTACAATGAATGAAAATCTCCAAAGCGGAAAACCAAAAAAAATGAGCTATTGACCAACTCTCGAACCGGCGACGAAACCTCTCTGTTCGTGTTCCTCTGTTTTCCTACGTGTATGTGTGTTTCGTTCTTTCTAGGGAAAAATAAATCCATATGCTTTTTGTTTCTTATTCAACCTTCTAAACCCCTCCATCAATGATGAACTAGTGACAAGGAAACCAAATAGCAGCTTTAAGAACTTTTATTAGTGCATCGTCAAACTCACGTAGCCTCCTTGTAGCGCTTTTCCTTCTTTTTTTTTCTAGAATTTCCACCCCCAATTTGATCACTGCTTCGTTCCCCTCTATGTGTATTATTTTTTGTGTGTGTTTCTTTTCAATTGAAAAAACAAGAAGATGAAGTCAAAAGGTGGGGAGGGGAAACGACAGATCTTTTGTCAAGGAGGGCGTTGGTGCTGCTGATTTGTGGTGAAACTGAAGAACAAAGAGTCAATGGTTGTCTCCCTTTGTATTTTGGTCTATTAGGAGATTAAAAGGTAGGTTAGGATTTGGTTATAATTAGTTTAAACATGGGTGTAAGAATTGACATGTGCCATTAGATTGGAGGGAATAAATGGGTAAGAATAAATTTTGCATTTAAGTGAATAGTGGGTATTTAATGGGTTGAGAAGAATGTGCCATTGTCTTGCTGGGCCATTAAAATCCGAAAATGAGCTCTCAATTGGCCCAAATTCAATTCTTTATCATCGAACAAAATAAAAATACTACCAAAATATACTAGTTAATCTTAATTAATAAGAATAAACTATTAAAATGAACTATATATATATATATATATATATATATATTAAAATGAAAATACTTTTGGTATTTTTTAAATGTATAAATATTATAAAATACTAATAAGCTATATATATATATATATATATTTAAGAAAAGAGAGATTATGAAACTATTTTTGTGTTTTTAAACTTATGTTTTAAAATTAAAACTAAAAGTTAGCTGAAATCCTATTAAAATGAAAATAAGTAAATATTTTTAAAATACTACTTTTAAATGTTTCACGGGTCAAAAATTACGTGCTTACAATAGTAATACAAACTAACCAAATCTTGTGAAAGATCCTTATCATCCCTCGGTGATGAGCCATAACTAAGTCGGCGCCCAGTATCCACATCCCATACCGGACGAGCATCAGCAACCGTCGATGCCTCTGGATGGTAAAAAAACAACGCATCCCAGTCATGAGAGGTAAAGGTCGTGCGCGCAATCGACAATGGAACTGAGGGATCACCTGCGAAGTCCCTAGAGTAAGCCCAGGCTAAATGACGGGATATCACTTAGATCGGGGTGGTCACCCGGCAGATTAACTACAACATCCTCAACAGGTACCTCAACACCCTCTTGTTGGGGACCACCTCCTTGCCGACCCCCACGACCTCGTGGGACAACCCTACCTCGTGGCACACCCCTGCCTTGTGGCACACCCCTGCCACGTCGACCACGGTGGTACTTCTCTGACGTCATATAATCAGCCTCGTGTGCTAAACGCTCATCATTCCAGGCTCGCTGCAATGTTCGGGCAGCCAAATCTATAACTTGCCAGCCATAGTCGTGCAAAGCAACCGCTCCATCGCTAGCATGCTACTGCATCTGCAGTCCCAACTGGTGGAACATATGTAGTCTAATAGCCTGCACAACGTGTAAAATATTAATTGCGAAAAGGTAATGTTAACATTATAACTAAGTATTCATTAAACGGTAATGTTACCAAATAACATACCAGCGCCTCTGCCTCCTAGCGTATGGAACGAATCGACCGCCAGCGCGATGAACGGGATTCCCGATGATAAGTCGGGTAATGCTACGGTACCAGCCGATATACGTATGCTCTCCATCCATAAGATGGGCTGAAGGGGGTGGTGGAATCAGGCCACGACGCTGGTCCCAAGTCTCCCGATCTGCGCCTCTAACCATGTCTCATATGCCTGGTCAACCTTCGAACGATCATCCCGCTGATAATGTGTCCTAACCCAAGCGGGCGGTGGAGGTACATACTACGATCGACTAAACTGGCGAAGGACTCGCTCGGTGGCATGATGCTCGACAATATCGAGACATATAAACGGGACGGAAGAGCTCCACATAAGTTGCCCAGTCGAGCAATAATCGGGCAAACTAGCTATTAGCGCATCGCTGTATGGCGTCCAAATGAACTATCACGTAAAAATAGCAACCGTGAGTATACGCAACATATATAAATCCAGGCCAAGTAAACTTAAGTATAGAATTACCTGCGCCTCCTCTAGCAAATCCAACAAATCTCTGCAATACGGGAGATTATGTTGAGCCTGGTACTCGCGTCCGTATCCCCGCCTCTCAACCCACCTCCTAGCCAAAGGAAGAAATCGGGAAGGTGGTGCATCCTGAGCTATGGGTGGTAGAGGTGGCTGAAACTGCAAGAACCGCTCCCAGGCCCAAACCTAATATACAATTTAGACGTAAAATTTAAGGTATATTTTTATGATGTATGTTATAATGAAAGGAGTATTTGACTATGTTTTCACCTGCAACCGCGGCATAAATCCTGCAACGTCTCGCTAGGTGACCATGCATGCTCGGCACATCTACTGGTAGAAGTAACCAAGAACAGCAGCACCCCAGCTGTACTCAAGTAAATCATCTAGCCGCTTAAGATGATGAAGAAATCCCAAACTGACTAGGTTTCCCGAAGTGTTCGGGAACAATACACCTCTAAACATAAGTAGCAACAACGACCTCGTGTACCGGTTAATATGAACCTCCGGTGTATCAGAACCAATGTTATCATACATAGCCTCCAAATGCTGCCGGGTGGGCGTCAACAAAATATGACTAGCCCCAACCTATACACCCTCATCCTCTGGCCGGTAACCGGTGAGCCGCTATAAAGTCTCCAGGTACTGAGCTCCCGTATAATCGCTCATGCCTTGGGGCAAAGCAACAACAAGTCCATCAATCGGCAGCCCATAAAGGACCTCCACGTCTTGCAGCGTGATAGTGGGCTCACCAATGGGCAATGAAATGTGTGCGTCTTTGGTCGCCACCGCTCTATCAAAGCCGTGAGCAACGACCAATCTAGCTGTTGTCGGCCGATCTCAATGATCCTATAAAAACTCGTATCCTGCAGGAGCCTGACTACATGTGGATGAAGCTGACGTTCCTTAAGAAAGTCCTAGACATCGTCTATTCTCCTAGAACGTAAAGTCTGGGCCAATAACCCCCCCTCCCATATGAAGGAAGACCTATGCTCGACCTATAGCTGTAGTAGCTCTAGGGAGGCAGGTCATGGATGCAAAGGCGGAACCTCCATGACGACTACTGTAAATTGAACAAAATTAATTACATTATTTTTCTTTTCCACTGCTTAAATATATTACAATACCTTGAATATTAAATTTTATTCGATATTTTACTATATTGTTAATTAGGTTGATACATTTTCAATATTATAATTTTATATTTTATACCTTACTTTAATATATTAGTTTAATTATTTTATATGTTTGTTAGTTATTCACCTATTTTTTACTATACATAATTTAATTATTAATTATTTCTGGACACAATATTTGAGACCCAGTGGCACCAATGTATCCTGAATTCTTATGTTCATGATGAGAATTTTTTTCTAATTTTTCAATCAACAGATCTGTTAGTTTGTATGTTAGTTTTATTATTTAATATATTAGTTTATTTATTGTATATGTTATTTTATTATTTAATATGTTAGTTTTATTATTTAATATGTTAGTTTATTATTGTATATGTTAGTTTTATTATTTAATATGTTAGTTTTATTATCTAATATGGTTGTTTGTTTGTTATTGACTTATTTTTTACTATACTTAAAATAAATAAATAATTTTTATAACTATATAAGATTTAATTATTAAATAATCACATTTTGGTTCCGGACACAATATTTGAGGCCCAGTACACCAATGTACCCTGAATTCTTATGTTCTTATGTTTGTTGATTATAATTTGAGATAATTTATGTTTGAATCCAGCTTTTTGACGTATTTTTTGGAATAAGAGATACTTAAATAATTCATTTCTATAACTACAAGGATATTACGCTAAAGGGCACTACATTTTACTGGGCTAAAAGGTCATTACATTACAAATATGAACACTATATTAGGCCACAAGATACCACTATAGGGTACTAAAGTAAAAATTTATCTAGCTTACTAGTCTTTTAGCAAATTAATAATCTAAATCAGATATAAATAATAAATCAATTTAATCACAAAACAATCACGAAATTATATATACCACAGTAAAAAGTAACTAATTAATAATTTTTTTAATAATTAATAACTATTTCTCTATTTTATAAATTTTTTTAGCACACTAATACTATAGTCCGGATAAAAAATAACAAATTGGTTAAATCGCAAAACAATCATAAAATAACATAGAGCACATAAAAAATAACTAATATGCATTTTTATACAAGTTTTAACAATATCTAAGTCGAAATACCTCAATTTAAGGTTTTTAGAAAGTCGAAGATTTTGTGATTTTGAGCCGAAACAACCAACAACGTTTGAGATAACTCCTTAGCTAGCACATGGGACCTAGAATCTTTACTTTATGTGGGACGGATGGGCTCCACTCAAGCCTTTTGGGTTTAAAAATATGTGGGGGGGAGGGGGGGGGGCAGTTTAATTTTTTAATTTGGGAGGGACCGTTTCTGTTTTGGGGAAGGGAAGAATAGCGTCTTTTATTAAGACGTTACAGTATAACGTATTAACAAAAGACACTATATTTTCTCGCTTAAATTAATTCAAGTATAGCATTTTTGGAACCATACTATACTTAACTAGTCAAACAGCCGCTAAAGTATAGTGTGGTTTCAAAAAATGCTATATATATTTGTGTCACTAATTGTTTTTTGGAATTTTTACATCATATAGCAAAGGTTAACACCTTATTTATTTTTAATAAATACCATTTAAAATAAATTATATTATATAGATACCTTTTAAGGTTTATAGCAAAATATTTAATTTTGGCTACCTCCTATCCCTAAGCCACTAAATACGCTAATGAGTTACAATATTTTCTTTCTCTCTCTCATTTGATACATCTCATTCTCTTCCCCCATCCCGTTAAAATTTCCGATTTTCTTCCTCTTCTCTGTCTAAGCAACGATTCTTTCCCTTTCATAAAACAACCAAATTCCTTACGAAATATTCGAAGACCAAGAGGAGTAAACGAAGCTGTTCAATTGAAGTTGTTCAAGCAAATATCTTTATGCATTGATTTGGGAATACAAAAGTGAGGCAAGGCAAGGAAAACCCTACATGTGAACTTGAATTAGAACTGAAAAGCTTAAGGCTAGGGCACAAATGAGTAGAAATAGCGATTTTCTCCATTTTGGAGTAGAAATTGAGAGGAAAAGAGGGAATCTAGGGGAAAAGGGACCTTTTCTTTTTTGGGTTCTTGATTTGGTTCTACTTGTCCTCCAGCTCGACGAGACGACATTAGGGTTGTTCTTGAACAAAGACGACGAAGTTTGGGGCTGAGCAACGTAAATTTTCTATTAATATATTTTAATGTATTTCCATGTATTTCACTGTATTCATTGTCTTTTTTTCATTGTGTTTCAATGTATCCCGATATATTCTATGTATTTCATTGTATTCACTATCTCGTTATATGTCATGAATGTATTCATAAGTTTTTTTTAATTAATATAATTTATGTATTCAAATGTATTATATAATTTCTCTGAAGATTGCTATGTTTTTGGGGTATTTTTTGGTTGAGAATCTTTTTTATAACTGAAAATACAAAATTTGTGTGTTATAATTGAGTTTGTTGAGTTATATTAAGAGTCTATTATGTTAATTGATTCACTTTCCGTTTTAAAAACAGTGTAATCCCCTATTTCACGCCGTGAATACAATCATGTTTCACTCTATGAATACAGTCGAATACACTTGAATACAACAACTGATTAGCTGGACTTCCTGATTCACGTCTATTTTTGCTACTGTATTCATGAATACAATAACTTAAATACATCAAATACATCCTATAACCACAGAAAAAGTATCTATATTCCGTAATATAGCAAATGGTATCTATAGATGACTAATTACTACTAAAAGATGTGTTTTATGAAAATTTCTCATTTTTTTTCCATATATTTTTGTTGATTGAGTCCAAATTTAGTTCCGGACTCCATTAAACATCCATAAAAGGGAAGTATCAAAGATATTACGATGCCGCACGCGTGAATCACGTGGATAGATCCTTGAAATTCACAGGCACTACCGTTCCCGTCGTCAAACCCTAAACCTAAATCATAGAAATCATCAAAATCACCGGAAAATGGGAGTGGAGAAGGAAGTCGTGAGAGCCGGAAATGGGCCCAAACCACAACCTGGTCAAACTGTCACCGTCCACTGCACCGGTTTCGGTTAGTCTCCCTTTATTTTTCGCTCCACAAAAAAAAGTTAGAATTTTCCACGGTAGCTAATTCAGTAAGCTTATTTATTAATGGATCAATCGGAGGTACACAGGGTTGAATCTCAAATTTTGTTTTTCTTATTTTTTGAGGGACGAATTGGAGCAACAATGGCTGAATCTTTATTCTAGTTTGACTCTTTATTATGCACAGTTTTTAGTAGAGGCTGGATTGATATTGTTTTTCTTGTTCCTTGCCTGCAGGGAAAAATAGAGACCTGAATCAGAAATTCTGGAGGTAAGCTTACGGTTTTTTTTTGGGAAGTTTGATGCAGGATTTTGTGTATATATTTGCTGAATTTTTATGTGTAACAGCACTAAGGATCCAGACCAGCAGCCTTTCTCTTTCAAGATCGGCCAAGGCAGAGTTATCAAAGGTAGTCCTGACTCATGTTTATCTCTATTTATATTCTTTTTATTGCTGGTTTATGCATTAGAATGTTGCCTTTATACCCAAAGAATATTTTTCTATTGGAAGATTCATTTGAAAAACTTAGTAGTGTTAGACTAACCATTAATGAAACTTATCATAGTGATACCACTTTCTTTTTAATTAATTTCAACTACCTTTTCTTATCTTTATCTCTAAAACTTGATTTGTTAGCATACAAATGGTCCAGAAGCTTTTACCGGAACAGCTTTTAGTGCTAAAATATTACATTTGTATAAAGCAAACAAAATAAAAATGCATAAAAGTATCCAGTATCCACCTATTCCAGAACGTGAATTATCAGTTTTCAGGTTCTTTGCCTAATATGGTTCAGGGTTGACGTTGAGATGAGAAAGTTGAGAGTAGTGTTTCTGTGGTTACAGTGGTGTAGTTTCAGCAATTACTTGTTGATTCAAATATGAAAAGCTCGTGATTTTGGTGGTCAAAGTAGTCAAAATGAGCTGCAGGTGGATTCATTTAAAGCTAGCGTGATAGTTATAGATCTGTTGGCAAATGACAGGGAGGTCCTAAATTTAAGACAACTGGCTTAAGATTGTAAACAAGAGGGGTTGCTCTGATGGTAAGCAACCTCCACTTCCAACCAAGAGGTTGTGAGTTCGAGTCTCCCCAAGAGCAAGGTGGGATGTTCTTGGAGGGAAGGATGCCGAGAGTCTATTTGGAAACAGCCTCTCTACCCCCAGGGTAGGGGTAAGTCTGCGTACACACTACCCTCCCCAGACCCCACTAAGTGGGATTATACAGCGTTGTTGTTGTTGGCTTAAGATTGTACTAAAAGAGACTCAATGCAGGATCAAACCCCCTGACAGAAGTGCACACCTAATTCAGCTAATTCTTCAATGTTTCAGATATCAACATATTAATATTTGGAAAAAGTAAATCTTTTTGACAACACAAAAGCACATCTGATTTATGGAGTGAAATTTGGCCTTAAAAAAACTTTTGCACTTGCTTAATGGTTATGTTTTGTTATTTCTATTAATGTTCTCCCCCCCCCCAAATGAAGCTCTTGCTACAAGAGGGTTTCCTTCTTTGGATCCTTCTATATTTGTTAGACGTGCATACATTTTTAACAAAACCTCTCCTCATTTTGGGTCTTTAAGGGAGAGACTAGGACAACACTGCAGACCATAGTGACAAAGTTCTCTCAGGCCGCAGTTCTTTTATTCTTGTATCTCCTTATTTACAGGATGGGATGAAGGAGTACTTAGCATGCAAGTGGGAGAAGTTGCTCGATTAACGGTAAATACCTTCTCGTTTCTTTTGATTTCTTAGTTGAGGTGAAACTAATTTTGGAGTTAGTTATATGGATTTATATTCAAAAATTAAAGAGGCAATTTGAAAAGAAGGAGCTTGATATCTCCGGGGTGATTTTAGTTGATTGAATTTTCATTAGTTTTACTTAGAGGTGGCAAAATGGTTAAAAGAAAACAGTTATCCACCCATATTATCCATCAAAAAATGGGTTGGATAATGAACCATTTAAAAACGGGTCGAATATGAATAAAGAACCATATTATCCGCTTAGAAAATGGTTAACCAAATGAATAACTAATGTGTTTAACTTTTAAATTTGTAAAGCCTTAAATTGGAGTTTCTCAAGTTTGGAAGACTAGGAATTCTCTCATAAGTGATCATATTTAAGAAGCCATAGATAATATGGATATCCATATTATCCGCCGGATAAACCCGTTTTTATCCATCTCAAATACGGGTCGGGTCGGATAATTTATCCGTTTTTTAAAATTACCCGATTTGAACCGCTCATATCCGACCCGACCCGTCCGTTTGACGCCTCTAATTTTACTTTACAAAAATGTCGCAGTGTTATCAAAAGCGAAAAGCGTAAAAAAACTCTAGTTATTCCGTTGGGGCTTTAAGCGCAAAGTGCAAATGAAGCGTGGACTTTAATGAAAAAAGGCGCAACAGGAAAAAAAGTAAAATATGCATAGTAGTCCAAGACTAATCATTATAAGCACGAATAACAAATATATGGACAAAGAAATTGAAAAAAAAATTCATGATAAAGTGAAATATCAATTGTTTAAGGTCGCCTTTTTTAGGATTCCAATCATTGGTAACGAAAGAATGCGTTAGAGCTTTGATGCGACACTAAAGCGCCCACAAAGCGAGGCGAAGCGCTCAACGTGTTTTGAGCCTCGCTTCAGGGCTTAAGCGCGCCTTTGACAACACTGAAATGTCGTCATCCTTTGGGCTTACTGTCTTGTCAGAAGGCATGATGAAGCTTTTTACAATTTACAAATTAAAATATACTGATGGTTTTCAGATCATTCTCCTAACAGCCCTTTCTCAGTTTTTGCCTAGTCATATCTGCCCACTTCAAGCGCACATTATCTTCATCTTTTTGATTGGACTAATTGAAAAGTTTATAAAGGGGTCTGCATGAACATGTCGCATGGTAACAACACAATAATTGCACTTCTCTTTCCTCCAAAGCGTATTAATCCTGCTATAATTGTACAAACATGAAAAATGAAGTTTCTAGGCTTTATGTATTAAGATCTTCTACAAGGAGAGTCTTAACTGATGATGTCTTAAAATGTTGCAGTGCTCTCCTGATTATGCTTATGGTGCTGCTGGATTTCCAGCATGGGGTATTCAGTCCAACTCAGTTCTGGTTTTTGAGATTGAAGTCCTGGGTGCACAGTGAGCATTTTCCCGACATTTGGGCTATTCCTATGTTGTACTCTTTGCAGTAGACAGTTTGGTGATGGTTAGACATAATATTATGGCAGAGCTTTGAGGGTATCAGAACTGCTCATGTACTTTGCATTATGCAACTTTTTAAAACAGGCTGAGGCACTCATAAATGCTTTCTAGCTTTTCTCTGGATAATGGTCGTTCTAAGATGATACACCTTTTTTGCATTGGCAACGTCCGTAGGGACTTGCAATAATCTAGAGATAAGGTCGTGTAGTATATTGGACGAAGGACTAACCAAGAACGATGGCTGGGGTGTTGAATTTTCATGTGGTGGTCGTTATGGTGAGTGTTGCCATAGCCACCAATTGATCTTCTCTGATTTCTTCTTTGATCATGGTTATGATAATGACTAGCGTGTTAAAGCTCCCAGAGGAGTGTAGACTACTTGTGAATTGTGATCAACATATCTCCACAGGCTACTCTGTGAACTAGATTGTCCAATTGCTCAGTATACGTCCGTCCTCTACACGCACATTTGCCTCTATTTAACACTGTCAGCATAGGGGAAGAAAGTTCTATCTATCCGCCGGTTAACAGTTTGACCAAAATCAATAACCAAGAGACCTCATGGTGGAGTGACAAATACAACATTAAACGAAAGATCGAGTGAAAACGGCAAGATCAAAGATTTTACTCTCACCAAGAGACCTAGTGATTCATATTTCAAATCACTAGGTGTAGAATACAATTTCAGCCGCTACTCCTTGATTATAATGGGAACTAATTACTAGTATAATACATATCTATTACAAAATTTCAATCACATAATTGCAGTCTTAGACAATTTGTACGTGCGCTTCTGCAGCAAACAAGCAACATTCGTCCCTTTTTCATGCTTGAGTTGGCAGAAAAGAGCAAGAAGAAATGACACTAAAATGCAGGCTGCGAGTTCAAGATAGTAATACTAACAATTTGCAATAGGTCAGAATGTATAAAAGATTGTAAAGTTTTTGGTGGCATTCATTTATCTCCCTCGTCTTTAACCAGAAATTCAGGGCCTGAAATGCTAAATCAATGAGTTTTATTTGAAGAAAAAAAAAACAATGAAATTATATCCGAAGGTCGGTATCAGAAAGAAACACAAATGCCTAAATAAATCAAGCAAGAAACTAACAAATCCCTCAATTGATGTTAATTGTTGCTTTGCGTCTTGATAAGTGCATACTTTAAAAATGCGTTGATGTGCCACGTGTTTACTCTATGATTATTCATTATTTGAAAATTTGTCAATTATACGAAGTGGTTATCAATTATTATTAAGTATGAATCAATCGATTATATTCTATATAGTGGTTGGACCTGCTTTGCCTGAAAGTCCTATTTCAGAGCATGGTCTTAATCATTTTATTTTCTCTTTTGTAATGTGGAGTAGTAATTAAGCTTTTGAAATTACAATTATGGTTTCTTCTTAACTTTCTAATAATAATGTTTAATGGACCATTCTCATTCATTGCCTCCTAAAGGTACGGCCTGAGTGCTTAAAATTGTTTAATACTATCATGATCCTCATAAATATCGAAGGCACGAGGGACTCAATTTGATTAAATTCATTTTTTGTTCATTTAAATACCTACTAGTTACAACTGTGACCTCCCACAACGAATGTGTTCTTTTCTTTTTCCTAATAATTATATCTTATGTAGATTAAGAAATTAAGTTATGCACTTATAATCATAACTAGTTGTTCTTGATCACGAAATCATCATTTTGTTAATTTTGTTGCACGTTTGTTAATTAACAATTGTTAGTACTCTATTTATTCATTCCTATGTGACACAATTGGTTTGGATCTTGAGTAAATATTACTGTAGTTTATCTTACAAATAAATAATATACCTAGTAGAATTGTTAGAAAATATTAAAATGTTAGCTTGACTGAAATATTACGTCCAGATTTCATTTTAGTAAATCAAATTATTGAATTCTTGAGACTCGAGTAAGTTCTATAAAATGACATTATAAATTATAATGACGTTAAATATAACAGAAAATCAATTTATATATATATATATATATAAAAAAAAGAATTCCAAAGAAAGTTACAACATTGGAGACATCAATGAAAAGGAAAATATGAAAGAGAAAAAAGAAATAATATTGTACTTATGATTGTAGTGAAGGGCAATACTTATATATAAGACCATCAATCACCAAGGTGCTACACTTCCTTCTTTTTTCACCTGCTCTACTACCAACTATATCTGAATTCTGAAACCATAAGATCTGTTCACATTCAGCCTCTGCTTCTCTAAAATCATTTTGGAACATTTTTGCATACTGTTTGCTGGTCAAATATACTCGTCTTGGATCTCTTCCCTCGTAAGTTGTTTCAGCTGCATTTTTCTTATTATGCACATCATTTATGCTTAATGTTCATACCATAAATGTTTCTAACCCCTTTGATTTATCTGGTTTGCTTAAGTTATGATTTTTGAAATTGAGAAAATCAGTTTGTCATGTTTAGGTTTTCTGAATTCTTGTTTTTGTCTCTGTGTGTGTGTGGTGTGCGCCTCTTCGAACGTCTTTCAGAAGCGTTTGATTGATTGCAAGATTTGATCTTTCAGTTATACTTTTATTGTTGAGATCTCTAGCTGCGCTTCTTTTTAATTTTTACAGTTATTGGCTAAATTTGGATTTTGTTCGAATTTTCAGTTTTTTTTTCTTTTTCGCTGTTTGGGAAGTCATACAAACTCAAAGAGAGCTGTATCAGTGACATGCTTTGGCGTATGTAGCCTTACTGCTATGGAATCCAGTATTTTTGACACGGAATGTGTGTGTATATATAGAAGAGTGTGTGTGTGTGTGTTTATGTGCGAAAAACAAAATTTCAACAAAAAATGGATTTGTTTAAAAGTATGGTGAGTTCAGTCATCAGTGCTAAGAAATCTAAAGGTTGATTAATTTTTTGATTTTTTTTTAATTTAAAGTTTTTTGAGGTTGATTAGTGTTAAAGACAAGCTTACTGCACATGCCTAGAATTCTATTTAGCCTTTTGTTTTATTTTGATTTTTTTTAATACGAAATCGAATAAGTGATATGTTTCATGTACTTTTTGTGGGAAAAAAATGAGTTTTTGTCCAGACATTCACACAGTTGTTTCTCTTAAGGGATTTAGGCGATATTCACATGGCAAACTATTTAGTTGTTCTGGTTCATGACTAACGCATATGTTGTCTAATATTTCAGGTAAACTAATTTCATATTGACAGCCTATCACAATTGTGGCAACTTCTGCAGTTTAAAGAAGTAACAACATGCGGTGGCTGAGCCTGTCAATTGATGTGTTTTCTTATGTCATCCCCTTGAACTTATTTTGCAGGGTGATCCTATAAATTATTTCTCCTATTAAACCAGCTTTTTAATCTATCATTCTCTTCATCTTCCTCTGCGCTTTAACCAGTCAGTTTTGACTCTTTGCTTGTTATATCTATATGATTAGCTGAAAGACAACTGGAAAGCAAATTTAAATCCTCTTAGTCCTGACTTTGATTCCTTTGCACTTTGTCATCACTGTGACACAGTTTAGGTCTTTTCAGGCTTCTTTTCCTATACTGCGATTTCCTCAACCTTCTCCTTTCTTGTAATCTCCGTATTCCCCCGAAAGCTAGTATTCTATTTACTCTTGGAATTCAGTATTATCTCTCCGCATATATTTTGAATTTAATTGGAAAGTCGAAAGTAGTTATGGTGTGCCAAGCAGCAGGACAAACAAGATTTCGGGCCTTAAAGCATGAGAGTGGAATCACAGGGAAAGCAACCATTGTAGTTAGAGTTATAGCATGTTTTCAACCATTACAGAATTGCCAGGTTCGTTCACGTTTTTGCCTCACTTATGGGAAATTTAAGTGTTGCTTTTCAGTTGTGGGTTTCTATGATGTAATTGAAAGGCTTCCTAACTTACAATCTGTTTTTGCTTACCAGGCTGAATACTTCCGTCAGTTGTTGAAGCCTGTAACGTAGATGCTCTGAGTTCACGCCTTTGTCTTAAATCCAGCTTTATAGTATTTTTCTTGTTATTTACGTCCTTAAAGAGTAATTTGAAGTGGAATTTGTACAACCCATATAACTGGTATGTGTCTTAGTCTTTGGTACTGCTATCTGCGCTAAATTTCTGTTGATTTTTGTTGTGTATTTCCATCTAAAGTTCTTACATTATGCATGTTAGGTTTCTCTTCTGTCTAGATGGTTACAACCAGCACGCTCAATTGTTACCAGCAGGATCCAGCATGGACTTCACCGAATTTGAACCATGCAACTGCATTCTTACGACATGGACATAACCTTGGTGTTCCATCTCTGTATAGCCCTTGCATATGTGCTGCAAATGCAGTTTCTCCTAGGCCGTCATGTTTCGTCCCTGGTTTGCCAAGTTCTAAGGCAGCCAATCAGAATGGAGTCAAATGGCTGCCAAGCTTAGCTCCCCCCAAAATTGAGTATCCGAATGATACTAACTTTTTACTTCCTCGCTTGATAGGATTAGAGTCCCCACCAACTGATGCATCAGCAAATTCTCAGAAAAGGTTCCTCATTTGTGATCAGTCTGGGAATCAAACTAGAATTTTCTTTAGTCAAGGTCGCCCTCTTGAAAATGAAGTAACTACACCGAAAGAACATGCTTATGGTTTGTATTATGAGAACCTGACTGCTGTAGTGGAGCGAAGATCTCCTGTGAAACCCATTATTGAAGATAAATTGGAGGAAAGCTACATAAATGGTGAAGAAAGTAGTATGCACGAAGACACAGAAGAAATCAATGCATTGCTCTACTCTTCTGATGGCATTGAAGGGGACGAAGATGACGATGATTGTGGCGAGGATGATGAAGTAACTAGCACGGCTCGCTCTCCTTGTGCAAACAAAGGGGGTTGTGGCTGTGGTGAGCATGTACAACTGTCTGAGGAACTTACAGAAGAAGTTGCCAGTTCTGATGGCCCATGTAAAAGGCAAAGATTGCCAAATGGCGGGCACAAGAAATGTTCATCCATAGAATCTGGATGGGCCAATAATGATGATGATGATGATAATGTGGAATCAAGATGTGTTAAAACATCTCTTCCTCTCAGGGAGAAGGATGAGGAGGATCCCAGTTTGAACACTAGGAAAAGGAAAGCAAAAATTCGTGAGACCTTGAGAATTCTTGAGAGCTTGATTCCTGGGATAAAGAGTAAGGACCCATTGTTGGTTATTGATGAAGCAATTGATTACTTGAAGTCTCTGAGGGGCAAAGCCAAAGCTTTAGGAGTTGGGCTCCCTCAAGAGTATCCCCCATCTTCTTGATAAAGAAAAGGATATCCAACCCTACAACATTAACATTGTGGATTTTAGGGGTATTGTTTCTTGGATATTAATCTATTTGGTTAAAATAGTTAAATTATGAAGCATTTGCCATCTTCATCAGTCCTTTAGTGCAACAAGTATTATGAACCACCAGAGGTAAAGATTTAGTGGAATGTCTTTTACTTGCAAGGGGTGAAATAAAAGGGATTATTTTTGAGTTTTTTGTGGAGTAAGAAAGTGTAGCAATTTCAAAGTTCAAACTCATGAGTGTGCAGTAAATGAGGGACCCTTGAGAAAACCATGGATTCAATGCATGCGCAATTGGTAATTGAGGACCCACAATCCACCCCCATATGTTTCTTGATTTGAATGACTGTTATGATGTGTTGATCTTTCTGTTGATCCCCACAAAGGATAGTGATGGCAACTACTGTTGAAGAGTAGCGCATGGAAAAATGGGGGGGCCTGCCCTCTAAAGCTTATCATGAAAAGGTTGATTGAGAAACATGATCAAATCTTGTCTTAAAGTTTGGTTTGTTCCCACTTGTGTGAGAGCTTTGGAATGGTGAGTTTTTTGTAGTTGGAGAGAGTTGTGAGTCTTTTTCTATAAGCGTGGTGTCTTTTTATGAGCCTGATGGACCCTTGTGTTTCATGCTATTATTGCTGTGTGTGTTGTCTTTATGCTTTTACTACTTAAAACTAATAAAATATAGCTTGCTTCATTATTATTTCTGTTGTGTTTTTCTGTCATATTTGTTTTGTGCATTTTGTTGAGGACTCGTTTATGTGATTCTAATGGATACTGGTGGCTATGTTTGATCATTATGTGGTTTTGTCTATTTTAAGGGTTAGCACTACTTAAAGAAAGTTTTAAATGGAGAAAAATATTGGATTACGCATGTAGAATGAGAGTTTTCCCTCATGGGAGAGGCAATGAGATTGGAATCTCTTTGAACTTGAATCATTGCCTGCTAAAAAAGGTTTACTGTTATCAACGAACATGGGATATTATTTCCATAAGGAGAAAAATTTAAGTCCTCATCAAACTAGGAGAAACATTAAAGTTTTACGGGATCAACTTGACGTGGAGTGGGATAAAAAACAGAAAAAAAGAACTTTTATACACCGATGTAGAAAAGTTTTATACCATCAATATATTTACAAAAATTTCATTATATTGTATGTGGTTGTATATGAAATCCTAGACGTATTAGTATTCAATTAGTTTTATGGCTTTTACAAACTTATTTTTAGTTTTATGATCTTACCTTTTTTTTTTCACATAAAAGATGAAAAGCAGCGGCGCTCATATCAACATAATCACAGTTCTTGACTGCTTTTTCAGAAAGTCGCCATGGCACTAATGCAGGACATTCTCTCCTTTGAAAGTATTGCAAGTTATGATTCATATTTTGAAAACAACGAAAAGGGTGTAGAAAAGTGCAATCAGAAAAAGACGTCCCTTATCATTTTCCTTTCTGTGATTCTTTAGAAAGAAATATAGAAATGGTATTACGATTTAGAACTACTTGACACCAATATCTCATCCTTACTTACTTTCATGAAACATAATACCTACCTAAGTGCAACCCGAAAAAAAAAGAAGGAAAAAATAAAATGAGTTTAGTGTTATGAAATAAAAGCAATTTAGTAAAACATGAACAAGAAATAGAGATAGAGAGAATGAAGAGATTTTCTTCTTCAATTGTGTGTTTTTCCTATCTATTACAAGGCCTTTATATAAGCATAAAAAGTACAAATTATGTCATTGAATATGTCATTAAGCATTTTAGATGAAGATCATGGAAGAAGAGTAGACATCCACCATAATGTGATATTCATCATAACACTCCCCCTTGGATATCCATAGATAATGTGCCTTGTTAAAAACTCTCTAAAAAAAAATATTGGGATGTACATAGTTATTTATGATATGCATTGCTTGCTGTCTCATTAAAAACCTTACCAGGAAAACCCAGTGGGACAAAACTTTGGTTAAGGAAAAGAGTGCAGCGTATAGTTACTCCCCCTGATGAAAAATCACTTAATGTCTCGAAGACGATGCATTCCAATCTTATATATCAACTTTTCAAATATTGAGGTTGGTAATGCCTTAGTGAACAAATCAGCCAAATTATCACTTGAACGAACTTGTTGTACATCTATTTCACCATTCTTCTGAAGATCATGAGTGAAAAAGAATTTTGGTGAAATGTGTTTTGTTCTATCTCCTTTGATATATCCTCCTTTCAATTGAGCTATGCATGCAGCATTGTCTTCATACAATATTGTTGGAATATTCTCTTTCGAAGAAAAACCACATGTTTGCTGAATGTGTTGAGTTATAGATCTTAACCAAACGCATTCTCGACTTGCTTCGTGAATGGCTATTATCTCTGCATGATTTGAAGAAGTAGCAACCATAGTTTGTTTTGTCGAACGCCATGATATGGCTGTACCTCCACTTGTAAATAAATAGCCTGTCTGAGATCGACCTTTGTGTGGATCAGACAAATATCCTGCATCTGCATAACCAATCAATGATGGCTTGGATTCGTTTGAATAAAATAAACCCATATCAATGGTCCCTTGGAGGTATCTGAATATATGTTTAATACCATTCCAGTGTCTTTGTGTTGGCGAAGTACTAAATCTTGCCAATAAACTTACTGAGAAAGCTATATCTGGTCGGGAATTATTGGCAAGATACATTAATGCCCCAATTGCACTAAGATATGGTACTTCGGCACCAAGAAGCTCTTCATCATTTTCATGAGGTCGGAATGGATCTTTCTTTATATCAAGTGATCTCACAACCATCGGGGTACTCAATGGATGTGCTTTATCCATATAGAATCGCTTTAAAATCTTTTCGGTGTATGTTGATTGATGGACAAATATTCCATCTTTCATATACTCAATTTGTAGACCAAGACAAAATTTTGTCTTTCCAAGATCTTTCATTTCAAATTCTTTCTTCAAACAGTCTACTGTTTTTGGAAGCTCCTCAGGAGTTCCAATGATATTTAAATCATCAACATACACAGCGATTATAACAAATTCAGATCCAGACCTTTTTATAAAGACACAAGGACAAATTGGATCATTCTTGTACCCTTCTTTCAACAGGTATTCACTCAGGCGATTGTACCACATACGACCTGATTGTTTCAATCCGTATAAAGATTTCTGAAGCTTTATTGAACAAGTTTCTCGAAAACTTTTATATGCTTCTGGCACTTTAAATCCCTCAGGTACTTTCATAAAAATTTCGTTGTCTAATGATCCATACAAATAGGCTGTAACAACATCCATTAGATGCATATCAAGTTTTTCTTGCACTGCCATATTTATGAGATACCTGAAGGTGATAGCATCCACTACAGGAGAATATGTCTCCATATAATCAATTCCAGGCCTTTGGGAAAACCCTTGTACCACAAGTCGTGCTTTATATCTAACGACTTCATTTTTATCATTTCGTTTCCGCACAAAAACCCATTTATACCCTACTGGCTTTATGCCTTCAGGTGTTCGAACTATGGGTCCGAAGACTTCACGTTTTCCAAGTGAAGTTAACTCTGCCTGGATAGCGTCTTTCCATTTTGGCCAATCATTTCTCTGTCTACATTCATTGACAGATTTTGGTTCAAGATCCTCATCTTGTTGCATTATTTCAACAGCAACATTATAAGCAAAAATGTTATCGATAACAACATTATTTCGGTTCCATCTTTTCCCGGTTGAGACGTAACTTATTGATATCTCTTCATTTTCATTATTTTCAGGTACCTGGACCTCCCCTAAGGTCTTATCATTTGTTACGTCTTGGGGCTCTTCTTGAGCCACTACCTCCGTGTTATGTTCACTTTGATCATTTGCTCCTTTTATTCTTCGAGGATTTTTATCTTTAGAACCGATTGGTCTACCACGTTTCAAGCATGGCTTAGACTCATTTTCTTTAATTAATTGTCCTACCGGGATATCAACTCGAATTGGTACATTAGCAGCTGGAATATGTGACTTGGTCACCCTTGGTAGGTCAGTGAATGCATCTGACAATTGATTTGCAATATTTTGCAAATGAATAATCTTTTGAACCTCTTGTTCACATTGATTTGTTCGAGGATCTAAATGAGACAGTGATAATGCATTCCAATCTATATTCTTTTTCAGCTGCTTATTTTCTCCCCCTAATGTTGGATATACTGATTCATCAAAATGGCACAATCAGAAAATCTTGCCGTAAATAAATCTCCAGTCATCGGCTCTAGATATTTTATAATTGAAGGAGATTCATATCCAACATATATCCCCAACCTTCTTTGAGGACCCATCTTTGTGCGTTGTGGTGGAGCAATTGGAACATATATCGCACAACCAAAGATCCTAAGATGGGAAATATTTGGCTCCTGACCAAAAGCCAATTGCAATGGGGAGACTTTATGATAACTTGTGGGCCTTATCCGCACAAGTGCTGCTGCGTGCAAAATAGCATGACCCCATACTGAAATGGGAAGTTTTGTTCTCATAAGCATTGGTCTAGCAATTAATTGGAGGCGTTTGATCAATGATTCTGCTAGACCATTTTGTGTATGAACATGAGCAACCGGATGCTCAATTGTTATCCCAGTTGAAATACAATAATCATTAAAGGCTTGGGATGTAAACTCACCAGCATTATCAAGACGGATTGTCTTAATTGCATAATCTGGAAATTGTGCTCTTAGCTTTATTATTTGAGCCAACAATCTCGCAAATGCCATATTGCGAGTTGATAGTAAGCACACATGTGACCATCTTATAGATGCATCTATCAAAACCATATAATATTTGAATGGTCCACATGGAGGGTAAATGGGCCCACATATATCACCTTGTATACGTTCCAGAAATGCAGGGGATTCCATCCTAACTTTAATAGTTGATGGTCTAATAATTAATTTTCCTTGAGAACATGCAGCACAAGAGAATTCCTTAAATTGAAGAATTTTCTGATTCTTCATTGCATGTCCATGTGAATTCTCAATTATTTTACGCATCATATTAGAACCAGGATGGCCCAACCGGTCATGCCAAATAATAAAATTATCTTGATTAGTAAACTTCTTGTTTACTACGGCATGTGTTTCAATCCTGCTAATACTTGTGTAGTATAAGCCGGAGGAAAAAGCGGGTAACATTTCAAGCACATATTTCTTACCGGACGTTATTGTAGTAATATAAAGATATTCAATCTTTTCATCATTTGTAGTCTCAATATGATAGCCATTTTGGCGAATATCTTTGAAACTTAATAAGTTTCTTTGAGATTTACTACAATATAGTGCTTCATCAATAGCCAAATTTGTTCCTCCTGGTAGTAATAAATTGGCTCTTCCAGAACCTTCAATTAATCTTGTACTACCGGATATTGTATTAACATTCGCTTCTTTCATTACCAAATAAGAGAAATATCTCTTATCTTTTAAAATAGTGTGTGTTGTAGCACTATCCAGAAGACATATATCATCTTTATTAATCTTGAGTCCAACTGAAGACTGTGAAATTTTCATATTCTTCATAAAAAAAGACAAATAATACATCATAAGAAATATGAAAGACAAGCAAAAAAAACATTAAGAAATACATTAGAAATATAGAAACTAGCAACACATGATGCATTAGGAAAATACACTCAAGAAAAAATAAACTAGTTGCAAACATAAACATAACAACTTTTATAATTTCATTCCCCAATAAGATGATTCATTCTTCAGTCAATATCCTCAAAGAAGTCTCCAACTTCTAAATGAGTAATATTTGTTAGGCCTTCAAAATCATCATCTTTATATGCAGGATGTGCCTTAGAATCATATTTATTTGAGGGACCTGCTTCATCATTATTATTTTGAAAGGTCAAGTGTGCCTCCACATTATTTTCTTTTTTCTTGAGGGAGGCTTGATAAAGTTTGACAAAATGTTCTGGCGTACGACAAATGCGTGCCCAATGACCTCTCATACCACATCGGTGACACATACTAGCTTTACCTTTTGAATGATTAATTTGAGAACCCTTATTGTTCTCCAATTTATTTCCACCATAATGACGATAATTGTTTCGCCCCCTGCCACGTCCACGTTTACGACCATGTCCACGACCACGGTAATTATTTTGTTTTCTTTCAAACTTATCATATGTTGCTACAACATTCACTTCCGGAAATGGAGCTGACCCAGTGGGACGGGCTTCATGATTTTTCATTAATAGAGTATTATTCTGCTCAGCCACAAGTAGGCATGTGATTAACTCAGAATATTTCTTAAAACCTTTTTCACGGTATTGTTGTTGTAGCACCACATTTGAAGCGTGAAAAGTAGAAAATATTTTTTCCAATAAGTCCTCATCTGTGATAGTGTCTCCACATAATTTTAATAGAGAACTTACTTTAAAGATAGCAGAATTATACTCACTTACAGTTTTAAAGTCTTGCAACCTTAAATGTATCCACTCATACCGAGCTTTCGGTAATACCGTAAGTTTTAGGTGGTCATATCGATCCTTCAAATTAATCCATAATTCAAGTGGATCTTTTACGGTTAAATATTCAGTTTTTAACCCTTCATGTAGATGATGACGAAGGAAAATCATGGCCTTCGCTTTATCCTGATTTGATGCTTCATTTCCTTGTATAATAGTATTTCCAAGACCTTTAGCGTCAAGGTGAATTTCAGCATCAAGAACCCATGATAAATAGTTCCTCCCGGTGATGTCAAGTGCCACAAATTCAAGTTTTGATAAATTTGACATAGTGAAAACTATCATAAAAGATGAATAAGTTAGAGAAATAATTATAATAATAAACAATTAATGAAAACAAAACGATTAAGGTAAAAGAAATGAAAATAGAGTTATATCATGTTAGCAATCTACTATTTCATTTTATTCATGCCATAAAATAGAAACTATATATTGTTTCATTTCACTTTATATTATTGATATATATATATATATATATATATATATATATTAATAGAATTTAACGTTTTATTAGTTGCAGTGACTAGATAATGTATACACTACATACATATGCATACATTTTTTTTAATGGTATTGTGTCAGGTGTGAAAAACAACATGATAAACAAAAATATGAAAAAGGGAACAACAACATGAATGATGTAAATTATCAAAAATTGCAAAGAAAAATTTAGGTTGTAAGAATTAAGCATATGATATATGTACTGCCATAAATAAAATGATTATAATGATACATACCTCAATAAAATATGGCTCAACTTAGCTGGAGTTAAGAATAAAATTAGAGTTTCGTGCTGATAACGTGTTATGAAATAAAAGCAATTTAGTAAAACATGAACAAGAAATAGAGATAGAGAGAATGAAGAGATTTTCTTCTTCAATTGTGTATTTTTTCCTATCTATTACAAGGCCTTTATATAGGCATAAAAAGTGAAGAAATTATGTCACGAATATGTCATTAAGCATTTTAGATGAAGATCATGGAAGAAGAGTAGACATCCACCATAATGTGATATTCATCGTAACACTTAGAACAATTGATTATCTTAACAGTATTTACAATTTCCAAGCCGAATAGGTAACAAAATGGAAACAATTAGTCTTGTGATGACAAGATAACACAATGGACTCCAGTAAGGGAAAAAAAATACTTATATATATATATATATATATATATATATATATATATATATATATACTTAGGTATAACAATTCTTATAAGAGATTAAACAATAACATTATATCCTAGTTTTGAAAATTTCGCCACGTGTATCCTTACGAGAATGGTAAAACTCTTAAAACGTGGTCTGTTGGTAAGAAATTGTGATTTAGTTCCCATCGATTGATTCGAGTCTGTTCCATTGATTTATTTAGGTCGTGTTTTTAGGTCTAGAGTTAGTTCCTATTGATTTGTGCAAGTCTTTTGGGTCCATGTTTGTGAAAAAGTCTCAACTCCAAATGTAATAGATGAATTATTCAAGATCTTATAAACCATTTATGTGCTTTTACTTACTTAAAGTGAAACTTCATATATCTCATGATGATTATTAAGGTATTTAAACCTTCAAAAAGTGGTAGGTATATGTCCAGGACAAAAGAGAATCATTTAATGAGTATCATCGTTGGAAATTAACAAGAGTACAATCAGTGGCGCAAGCAGGATTTTCGCTATAAAGGAGTTTAAAAAAAAAAGTTGAATAATTAAAAAAAATTGTGGCCATTGGAAATTGAACCAGCAACTTAAAAAAGATTTTGAACTCCCTTACCACTGAGTTATGCTTTTGGGCTCTCTTAAAGAGATTCAAAATATAATATATAGAGGTAGAAACCGGAATTTGCCTTATATGTAAAGTGTAATTTTCTGGCGAAGGTTTGAGTGAACCCCTTCCGCCCCTAAATCCGCCCTTGAGTACAACATATATATTAATCACCTGTCAATGAACCACCTTGTTTGTTACCTAGTGAATGTCATGGAGAGAGTCAGTTCCCAAGTTTTATCCCCTAATGTTTTTCATGTCACGTGCATTTTGTACATAGAACAGTGGAGGAATCAATTCCTTAACTAATTCTATTATTCACCAGGCTTTCACATCTGTCTAAACTTCAACTACGTACTGGACACTGGATAGACAAGTCCAACAAGATGTATTCATCTTTTAGTCTTTGGTCTCTAAAGATTAAAAGAGAAATTAAAAATGAACAAGTACAAGAGATAGAGATAGAGAGAGAGCTGTTGAAAGCATTGATTCTGCTGTTAGCTTTAGCTTGTAATTTGGCTAGGCAGTTTAAGACTTGACATAACCTTAAATATTGCTATTATAAGGCCTTTCAATTGATAGTATCTTGTACTTTGTGGTTGCTACTTTCTTTATCATACACTTCTGCTGTCATTTCAAATTTAAGTTGATTGATAATTCTTTATTTCTGTTTACATTGCTACTCCATTTATTAGATTAAATATTGCAACTACAAGTAGCAGTTTTTAATCAAGTAACTACTTCTGAAATTCAAGTTCTGCTGATATTTCCTAAATTCAGTGCAAAAACAATCCCTAATGCTGATAAACACATTTCTCTGTAGAAAATCTTGAAATAATATTGAAGGAAACCACAAAAGTTAAACTCATTGCAGTATATTCATAGTTAAAGTAAGTGGTTTTCCTAACAAGAACTCATTGCAGCTAGCATAAGAAGGACTTGCTTGCAGCATAGTTATACTAGCATCAGCGGACCGAATATCTCCTTTACTTTGGCTCAAGTTTACTGTGTCAATCAAAGTGATAATAGGATGCTAAATCTATTGAGTTGAATTATTAGACCTTTTATGTTTTGATCCATTATCTCATGATTTCATTTGCTCGGAAGTTTTAAAGTGATCTACTTAACATGTTATGTCACATTTTTATCTTTTCGTTAAGACATGAACTAGAAAGCTATATATGTTATGCTTCTGATTTGCCATTTCAGTTCACTAGAGTTTCTAACTATAGGAGCACTTTTGCAGTAACCAAATCAAGTTACATCATGATATGGTGTCCATCTCATTCAAATGAGTTGGTAGTCAATTTTGTTGACTTGGTTTGGTTTGGTAGCCAACCTTGTTGAATTTGTATAATTTGGTAGCCAATTTTATTGACTTGGTTTGGTTTGGTAGTCAACCTTGTTGAAATTGTGAAAAGGGTGTGTAAATTGTCAAATATTGTAGACTTTAAAGAGTGAGGTTTTGGCTATAAAAAGAGAGCTTTAACTCTCATTTCTACACACCAACAAAGAGAGAAAAGAGAGAGCAATGTATTCCATAAACTATAAGAAAATAGTTTGTGAAGAAAAATAGAGTGTGAGAGATATTGTAGTGAGGTGGAAAAAGCAAAAGAGTGTTTATTTCTTTTGAGGGTGTAGTGGTCTTAGGAGTATTTTTTACTCGTTACTACACAGTGTAAAATTCCTCGCTATAGTGATATCAGTTGCTCTTCTTGGCCGTGGTTTTTTCCCTTATTCAGAAGGGTTTCCACGTAAAATCTTGGTGTCATTATTGCTGCATTTCTATTCTTGCTGATTTAACCATAACTTAGTGTTCTGCGTTTATCACTAATACCGTGAATACTATTTTTACGGGGTTTATTCCCAACAAGTGGTATCAGAGCCAAGGTTCTATCTGAGTATGTTCAGTGGTTGCAGCACAGTCTGAACTTCCACATCAGAAAAGAATTACTTTGGTCTCCTAATAAATAGTATTTGTATTTGTGATAAACTATGGAAGCCAACACTAGTAGAATGGTTACCTTGAATGACACAAATTATGCCATTTGGAAGGGCAAAATGGAAGATTTGCTCTATGTCAAGAATTTTCATCAACCTGTCTTCGCCACTGTAAAGCCTGATAATAAATCAGATGAAGAGTGGAATCTGTTACACAGGCAGGTTTGCGGCTTTATTAGACAGTGGGTTGACGATAATGTTTTGAACTATATTTCTGGGGAGACACATGCTCGGACCCTATGGGAGCACCTTGAAAGTTTGTATGCTCGGAAAACTGGAAACAAAATGTTTCTGATAAAGCAGATGTTGGGTTTAAAATACCACGATGGTTCCGCGATGACAGATCATCTGAATAATTTTCAGGGGATCATGAACCAGTTATCTGCTATGGGCATTAAATTTGATGAAGAAATTCAAGGCTTGTTTCTACTTGGTTCCCTACCAGATTCTTGGGAAATTCTTAGAACTTCATTATCAAATTCTGCTCCGGATGGTGTGATCTCTATGGATCTTGCCAAGAGCAGCCTTCTAAATGAAGAGATGAGAAGAAAATCTCAGGGTTCCTCCTCATCAGATGTCTTGGTGACTGACTCTAGGGGAGAAGCAAGAATCGGGGTTCTCAAAATAGAGAACATAATAGAAGCAAATCCAGAAGCAGACTTAAAGATATTGAGTGCTATCATTGCGGGAAGAAAGGGCACACAAAGAAGTTCTGCCGGATTTTGAAAAAGGAGAATAGAGACAAGGAAGAACAGAAAGAAGATGGCAATCGTGTGGCCACCGTCACTACAGAAGATCTTGTTACAGTCCTTGATGCGGATCTGATAAATACTGCTTGTGATGAGTCAAGCTGGGTTGTGGACAGTGGTGCCGCATCTCATGTGACATCAAGGAAGGAATTTTTCTCATCATATACTCAGGGTGACTTTGGAACTCTGAGTATGGGTAATGAGACTGTATCTAGGGTGGCTGGTGTTGGAACGATTTGTTTGGAAACTAGTATTGGAACTAAACTAGTTTTAAACAATGTAAAGCATGCACCTGATGTTCGTTTGCACTTGATCTCTGTTGGTGTTTTGGATGATGAGGGATATGTCAGTACCAATGGTGCTGGAAAGTGGAAGCTCACTAAGGGCTCCATGATTGTGGCTCGTGGGGAAAAGCGTCGTGGTCTATACTGGACTACGACCTCTACCTGTGTTGATATGGTGAATGCCGTTGAGAGCCATAACTCTTCAACGTTATGGCATAAGAGGCTTAGCCACATTAGCGAGAAAGGACTAAATGTTCTGGCCAAGAAGAAATTGTTGTCAAATTTTGAAAGTGCAAAATTAGAAAAATGTGAGCACTGCTTGGCTGGAAAACAAAAAAGAGTTTCTTTCCAGTCTCATCCTCCTTCAAGAAAGACAGAGTTGCTTGAGTTGGTGCATTCAGATTTATGTGGTCCAATGAAGACAAGAACTTTGGGTGGTGCACTTTATTTTGCTACCTTTATTGATGATTGTTCAAGGAAACTTTGGGTCTACATCTTGAAGACTAAAGACCAAGTGTTGGGTGTCTTTAAGCAGTTTCAGGCTTCAGTTGAAAGAGAAACTGGAAAGAAGCTGAAGTGTATTCGTACTGATAACGGTGGTAAATATTGTGGACCGTTTGACGAATACTGCAAACAACAGGGTATCAGACACCAGAAGACTCCTCCAAAGACTCCTCAGCTTAATGGTTTAGCAGAAAGGATGAACAAGACACTGATGGAAAGAGTCAGATGTTTGCTTTCTGAAGCAAAGTTGCCGAATTCCTTTTGGGGTGAGGCTTTGTTGACCGTCGCACATGTTATTAATCTATCCCCTGCGGTTGCTTTGCAAAGTGATGTTCCAAACAAAGTTTGGTATGGCAAGGATGTCTCCTATGACCACTTGAAAGTGTTTGGTTGCAAAGCTTTTGTACGTGTGCCTAAAGATGAGAGGTCAAAATTAACTGCCAAGACAAGGCAGTGCATCTTCATTGGTTATGGCCTTGATGAGTTTGGTTACAGGCTATATGATCCAATTGAGAAGAAGGTTGTGAGAAGCCATGATGTTATCTTCGTGGAGGATCAAACCATTGAAGATATTAACAAAGCGGAGAAGTTAAAATCTTCAAGTTCTGAAGGTTTAGTTAATCTTGATCAAGTTCCTCATACAAATGGGGATGACACTGGTGGGCTCAATAATGATGGTGATGCCCAGAACCATATTCCAGATCAACATATTGATGGTGATGGGGATAACAATGCTAATGTTGATGAGGTAGATGCTCATACTCACGAAGTTGTGGACGAGTTAGATATTCCACTCAGGAGGTCTTCTAGACCTCGTACTCCTTCCTCCCGTTATTCACCCAATGAATATGTATTATTCACTGATGGGGGAGAACCAGAATGTTATGCGGAGGCTATAGAAAATGAGCACAAGGATCAATGGATTGAAGCCATATAAGATGAGATGAAATCTCTGCATGAGAACCATACTTATGAGTTGGTGAAATTGCCTAAGGGTATGAGAGCTTTGAAGAACAAGTGGGTATTCAAAGTTAAAGCTGAAGAACATAGTTTGAAGCCCAGATACAAAGCTAGATTGGTTGTCAAGGGATTTGGTCAAAGGAAAGGTATTGACTTTGACGAAATATTTTCTCCTGTCGTGAAAATGTCCTCCATTCGGACAGTTCTTGGTTTGACTGTTAGTCTTGATTTGGAGATTGAGCAAATGGATGTGAAGACTGCTTTTCTTCATGGTGACTTAGAAGAGGAGATTTATATGGAACAACCTGAAGGCTTCAAGGCAAAAGGTAAAGAAAATCTTGTATGCAAACTTAAGAAGAGTCTATATGGATTGAAGCAAGCTCCCAGACAGTGGTACAAGAAGTTTGAGTCTGTTATGGGGGAGCAAGGCTACAAGAAGACTTCTTCAGATCACTGTGTGTTTGTACAAAGATTTTCTGATGACGATTTTATCATCCTCTTGCTATATGTGGATGATATGTTGATTGTGGGCAGGAATTCTTCTAAGATTGACGAGTTCAAGAAACAGTTGAATAAGTCTTTTGCAATGAAAGACTTGGGTCATGCTAAGCAGATTTTGGGCATGAGAATTACTCGTTCGAGAAACAAAAGGAAGCTTTACTTGTCACAGGAGAAGTACATAGAACGTGTACTGGAACGCTTCAATATGAAAAGTGCTAAGTTGGTTCGCACACCTCTTCCTGGTCATCTGAAGTTGAACAAGAAGATGTGTCCAACAACAACGGAGGAAAAAGAGAGAATGACCAAGATTCCTTATTCCTCTGCCATTGGAAGTTTGATGTATGCAATGGTATGCACTCGACCAGATATTGCTCATGCAGTCGGTGTTGTTAGTAGATTTCTCGAAAATCCAGGAAAAGAGCATTGGGAAGCTGTAAAGTGGATACTCAGGTATTTAAGAGGAAGCTCACGTGAATGCTTATGTTTTGGAGGATCAAATCCAATTTTGAAGGGCTATACAGATTCTGATATGGCAGGTGACCTTGATAACAGAAAATCCACTACTGGATATTTGTTTACTTTTTCAGGGGGAGCTATATCATGGCAGTCGAAGTTGCAGAAGTGTGTCGCACTATCTACAACTGAAGCGGAGTATATTGCGGTTACTGAAGCTGGCAAAGAGATGATATGGCTCAAGAGATTTCTTCAAGAACTTGGATTGCGACAGATGGAGTATGTTGTCTATTGCGACAGTCAGAGTGCAATAGACCTGAGCAAAAACTCCATGTACCATGCGAGAACAAAACACATTGACGTCAGATATCATTGGATTCGTGAGCAAGTGGAGAACGAATCACTTCAAGTCAAAAAGATTCACACGAGTGAAAATCCTGCAGATATGTTGACCAAGGTGGTACCAAGAGACAAGTTCGAGCTATGCAAAGAACTTGTCGGCATGCACTCAAACTAGAAGACAGTGCTACCTCCTATAGATGAATGAGGCTGGAGGGGGAGATTGATATGGTGTCCATCTCATTCAAATGAGTTGGTAGCCAATTTTGTTGACTTGGTTTGGTTTGGTAGCCAACCTTGTTGAATTTGTATAATTTGGTAGCCAATTTTATTGACTTGGTTTGGTTTGGTAGTCAACCTTGTTGAAATTGTGAAAAGGGTGTGTAAATTGTCAAATATTGTAGGCTTTAGAGAGTGAGGTTTTGGCTATAAAAGGAGAGCTTTAACTCTCATTTCTACACACCAACAAAGAGAGAAAAGAGAGAGCAAGGTATTCCATAAACTATAAGAAAATAGTTTGTGAAGAAAAATAGAGTGTGAGAGATATTGTAGTGAGGTGGAAAAAGCAAAAGAGTGTTTATTTCTTTTGAGGGTGTAGTGGTCTTAGGAGTATTTTTTACTCGTTACTACACAGTGTAAAATTCCTCGCTATAGTGATATCAGTTGCTCTTCTTGGCCGTGGTTTTTTCCCTTATTCAGAAGGGTTTCCACGTAAAATCTTGGTGTCATTATTGCTGCATTTCTATTCTTGCTGATTTAACCATAACTTAGTGTTCTGCGTTTATCACTAATACCGTAAATACTATTTTTACGGGGTTTATTCCCAACACATCATTGTTGCAATTGCTTAAAGTGGTCTATTTCTTGATAGTTTTGCAACCTTATAAAGTGATTTGCTCTAATGAAAGTATACATTGTTAAGTGGTTTAATTCTTGATCTTTTTACCTTTTTCTTCTTACAACGAACACTACCTAGTTCTGTATTACAATTAGTCAAGTTAGTGTTTATGTCACTTCAGTTTTCTGATTGCATTATCTAGTGTTAGTTTTGAATTTTCTCTTCGATTTTCCGATTGGTTTGTTTGTTATTGTTATTTCCCTTTTATCTTTTCTGAGACGAGGGTCTACCAGAATTAAGGTCTGCGTACACCCTACCCTGCCCAGACCCTTGTGGGACTACACTGGGTATGTTGTTGTTGTAAGTTAGTGTCTATGTCCATGTAATTCTTTACTGATAGTCACAGAAAATAATAATAAGCTAACTGCATGTCACTGATTGTATGCAAACCAGATTTACTGCACCTTCAAATGCATATCGTACTTAAGATGGTACAATCATTACTGAGAAAGCAGCCACCAGTAAACTAGAGAATCTATAATAACTTGTTCTATTATCTCACAAAATTTCTATCTATGATAAAAATGAACGTTTTAACTACTCTTGTAATAGGAGAAGAATGATAATTTTGAATAGAAGGGAACACAGATAACTGCTAGTCTTCTATCTCATAGCCTTTTACTTCTCAAGAAATGGAATTTCTCCACCTTCTAGGTGTCTTTGTGGTCTGTTCAGCATTTGGGACCTGACCGTTGAAGTCATGTGATTCTATATTCGTCGTTTTTGTGAGCTTGCTTAACTTTTTCCACCCTGCAGTCCATGCTGAGGCTTGTTTTGGTTTTGCAATCTTATCAAACTGTCTCTGTAAGTTATCCATATCGTTTTGGAGTTCTCGGTACTTAGTCTTCACTGTCTCTAGTTCAAACTTAAGAGTGTTGATGTCCTTCTTGGCTGCTGTCCATCCCTCTTGAAATGATTGTGGCGTTGCTTCGAGCAATGACTTACGGTTAGATACCAGAGGTTGATAATGCGATTCTCCTGCATCTTTGAGAGAGAGATTGGCCATTGCATTGCTTATCTTCACCTGCTCAGAGAAGAGTACTTGCACCACCACTCGTAGTGGGAGCCTTTCGTTCTGAGCAGCGTGCATGCAAGCATCAACGGAGAGTTTCTGGCAATCCATCACCCTGCACAGCCTCTTTCTTTCATGTTCTGAGAGCGTAGGATGGGCCTGTGTTGTATATCAATGAGCTTTCTGATAAAAAGAGAAGCATGTTGGGCTGGAATTCTAGAGATGCAGACAACATAATTGCAAAGGTGTGGTACTTGCAGATGATTTACTTCTATCTGATCATTAGATATTTAGCATATATAGCATTTCAGAATTCTGAATCATAGTCACTTTTACTTGAGAAAGGATTGTGTATAACTGTAGTTTTGTTTAACTATTAGTAAGATATATAAGCTATATAAGCATGCTAATGTTGATCTTTGAAACATTAAATTAGAGAAGAAAAGATAACTATATTCATGATTAATCAGCAACGATTGGTTCCAGAATGTAAATGATTCACAGAACAATAAACTTGAATGGATTGGATCAAAGTACCTTAAGATAGGAATCAATTGCTCGATAAAGCCCATCATCACATGTTCTTGCTGAATCTGGCAAAGCCTCTGCCAAGACCTGAAATTTTGTCAAAGAAAGATTTCTGTCTCTGGATACTTCTGTTAGGTAACTATCTACGAGCCTCGCCACTCTCATCTTGGCATTTAGATGTGTACCCCTTTGAATTCCATCGTGCATATGTTTATCGGAGAATGGATAGCTACTAGGACTTGAACTTTCTGTCTGCTCTTGAACTATGAAATGTTCCAAAAGCCTCTGCACAAGATCGATGTCATACATGGTTTCACTTTTATTATAAGATGGTATGAGAAGATCAGCCAATGTAGCCTGCTCAAACTGCATTCCTACGCGTTTCTCCAGTTCTGTTATCAAAGCTGGAGCTACTTTCAGCATGTTTGCCATCCTCAATAGTCGAAGAAGGAAGCTACACGAAACACTGTCCTTGTGTTGTGGTATTATGCTAATTAGGCTTTCAACAATCATCCTTTGATCTTTGGCCTGGACACTTGGTACTTCATCTCCAATTCCCGCTACTATCATATGGAGGCCGCCTCTCCAACTACCACTGCTAGTGCCATTTATGCCATTACTGATGTTGCTGCCATCATCCGCCAATCCTGATCCTTCTTTGATCAAACCTGGCAGCCACTTAGCTGCATACTGCATAATAGCAGCACCTATCAGTTCGTGTTTCATGCCCTTTACCTTGATTGCGGTAATCACTCTCACAAAGTGATCAATCCTGAGAATTGAAACATCTTCAAACCACCAATCAGGGGGTACTACTTGCTGGTTTCTACTTGGGCTGGAATCCTTCATTTGGTTCCAATTTGGGCTGGAAACTTTTGTAGGCTTTCCTGTGTACTGCCATTTTATTCCTTTTGGATTAGCACAAGCTTTCCACGCGATGGACTCGCTGCATCTTCGAACGATTTGGAGGTTTTCTGCCCATGGTGATAACTTTTCACAGCTCTTTAGCACCAATATAGAGTCTCTCCATGAAGATAAAACCACATAGCTGAGAAAAGCTTCAGTCTTGAATATAAGGTTTCCTTCTTCCAAATCCTCAGTCATTTCAAGATACTCAGCTGCACATCTTAGGCCAGAAATATTGGTTGCAGATAGATCTATAGCAATACCATAACAGAACTTTGCTGCTAGCTCAAATGCCTCAGGTCCACCTGGTAGTTCATCTAAACTTATCTTGCTCAATTCTGCACCCCTCGATTCATATATCATTCTGTTCATTTTTCCACTTCTAGAAAGCAAAGGATACTTTTATGATATTTAGGAGTTGGGATATAAACAAAGAGGAACTAGTTAGCCACTTTAATTCCCACAAGACAAAGATATAAGATAGAAATTTAAGTGTTTTGAATTTATGCTACTTACCTTGTGTAAATGGAAGCTAACATCTTCAATTTGAACTAAAAGGTCACTTGGGATATCAGTTGCTACATACCTATATCAAGAATATATTATAAACCATTTGAGTCATTTACTTTGAAATAAATTCAAGTGTTCCAAAAACATTTCAGTAGCTTTAAGAGTGAACATGATATCATCATATTCTTGAACCATTTTAAAGCAATAGAAGTAGTTAGTACATACCAAGACTGTCCTTTTTGCTCAAAACTATCAGTCTTAACTCCATGCTCGCTAGCACTGAGAACTCCATTGCCAAAATCTCTTCCACTAACAGACTCAGTTTCTGATTCCCACATGGTGAGAAGCTGTAATTAAGGACTAGAAACAAAATTCACAGCAGAGAATTTTGTCAAGAAAGTGAGAGTAAGTTGAGAGGGGGAAGCAGAGCAAGAAAAGAGCAGAACAAGTAGAGAAGCTGTACTGATGAGTAAAAAGGAAATATCCCACATGGGAATGCTTGGAATTATCTCATATTTGTCGGCTTCTCAAGAATTTTCAAGGTCTCCTACAGGCTGTGTAGTAATGGGCACAGTACTGGTACGACTGTTTTTGTGTGGATTAATTCAGTGCTAATTCCCTTTTCCAATCATTGAAATATTAAAATTTCTCAATTAATCTTCATATGTTTGTTATTTTTGGGGTAAAGCTATTTTAAGCTCTCCCCACTTTTAAGTCTTTAAAAAAACTGTGTGGACTAGTTGGAATATCCAAAACATTCTTTCTCATGAGAGAAGGACTAATGAAGTTTTTTTTAATGGAGTGGGTGGAAGTCTTTTACAAATGTAGACATCAAATTTATTCTCTAATGAAGGAGTATGGACCACCTTTTTCCTTTCAGTTCAAGTGTAAGTAATTTAGGGTAATATATTATCTGGTAACTCTCATTTCTTCCTTTCATTTTCTTGTCCTCTTCTTGTAATTTGCCATTTATATCAAGATAGCTAGGTCTAGGCAGAGACACTGAAAAATGTCAATCCCATGGATGCCTTAGAATGCATAAATATAACTAATGGATACGTAATGGTTCTTCCTTACGTTATAATTTAAAATTCTGAATCTATCTTTATAAAGAAAATAAAAAATTATGATAAGTAGCTCTATTTGTAACATTGTCACTTTGGTCGACGTTGACACTAAGATATCAAACTCCCAATTTTGGAGCTCGAGACCTTTTTTATAATAGACTAGTATTAGTACCCGTGCGATGCGCGGACACAAATCATGTCGAGTTGTAATTTGAATTATTTGAATTATGTATAAATAACTTTAAAATATAAACCTTCCAGATAAAATTTATTGATAATCATTATTAATTAAGAAGCAAGACATAAAACCATTTCGCAAATTTCATAGTGGATAACCTGTTTTCTTTTTCTATATTTATATAATCCAATAGGTTAATTTTAGTACTTGAATTTCGTTTCGCTATCAATATTAAAAATTACTAACTATGTCATGTGGTGATTTGTCTCGTTTGAACATATTAAATTATATTATTTTAATAAAATTCTTAGTATTAGTTTATTTTTTATCTCAAGCTTTAATAAGTCTTATTCTTGTAAATTTTACACAATTGTTTTTGTTCTTTGCTTATAATTATTATATTATTTATTATTTAATATTATTATACTTTCATGTAATTTTTTCGGCTTACTAATTGAATTTATATTTTGCTTATTTTCCTTTTAATAATTATAATATATTTTTTATTCTTGAAATTTAATATATTTTACGCGTTTATCCTCTTACTCAAAACTATTTTACTATGTAAATCTAGCAATACTATTTTTGAAAATAATTCAATTATTTACTTTATTTTATTTTAAATTAATTTAAAGTATAAATATTCCCACATTGTATTTATTGTTTTTCTTTATACCGTCTTTTCCCTATTAAGAAATTTTTAATTAGTATTTTACCCGTAATCAAAATAATATCATATTTGACTTTAAGTTGTAACTTTGATTAGTATAAAATATTAATATATAAGTTCTTTGATTAATATATACCAAATCTATTAAGTTTTCTTATATTTATTTTTTGTATTACATGCAATAAAAAAATTCTCTTTTAGTTTCAACATACAAAATTTGATTTTTAATTTTAGTTAATAAAATTACTTATATTAGATATTTATTTTATATTTTTAAATTTTAATCCTATATCTAGTAAGATTTTAATTTTTGGTGCCACTTTATTTAGTATTATTATCCATTACTATACTTTAATATAATATAGATAATCTAGAAATATTTTAATCTTAAAATAAATATCTATTTTATTTATTTCTTGAATTCTTAAGTTATTTAAATTTATCAATAGTATTTTTAAGTATTTTATTTCACTTTATTTTATTTTCTAAATTAATTCTTAGCATAAATATTCTCACGCTATTTCTAATTTATTTTAAATATTTTTAAATTCTTATTTTAGACATAAGTTGCGTGGTATTATCCACAAAATGATATTTCTTATCATAATAGATAAATAACAACTTTCTCATATCAAATTTAAATAAATTTTATCATTTTCTTTATGATGAAAGATTTGATTAATTTCTCTCTATTTATTCCTTATTTTTGCTATTCTATTATTCAATACATAATATTATTACATTGTTATGTGGCTTCAATTAGCTTGTTTAATTTAATATCTATTTCTACCACACTCATTTTAGTATTAATCATAAAAGTTAATTTCTTATTTGTTTGAACACATTATATCTAATGATAATGTTTTCATTATCATTTTATTTCTCTATGTACTATTTCTAAAAATAATAAAATTATGAAATGAAAGAAAAGAATACAGATCAAGTGGTTAGTGAATAATTATATTTGGAAAGCTATCAAGTGAGTCAATTTTAATTGATTTCTACCATAAATTAAATTTGATCAAATCTAAGTTGTTTTAATCCTTACTAAATTTGTCTAAAAATCTATTTAGATTATGTCTTAAAAGTGCTAAGTGACATTTTCTGAATATGCCCCTTGGCTTACTGTCATGCTTCACTACCTTCCTTTTAAAATAATATATATAGAAGATATAAATATTTAAGTTTTTTCTTATCTTATAAATAATTGTATACTTTATGTAAGATCTAATTTTATTGCTTGAACATTTTAATTTTTGAAGTCAATAAATCTTTAATATCATAAGTAAATTTTAGTTTTATTTTAACTTACTTCAAAGTATAAATAGTCATAGGTTATCTCAATTTATATTTTTCTATATTTTTTATTTTTTCCAATTATAGTTTTTAATTAATTTTTTACCTCCATATTTCTAGCTAATTTAGAAGAAAATCTATGAGTGAATATATATATATATAAAGAGAGAGAGATTATATTTGTCTAAGATATATTTAGATTATGTATAAGATTCATTAAATTACTTCTCTTAATTACTTTCCATTTATAATTTCTAATAATTAATATTGTCTTATAATTGCCAAGTGGCTTCATTTTAGCTTGTCACTTGGCTTAACCACAATGATACTACTCTCCTTTTAATATAATATAAATTCTTTATTGGCCTCCCCCTCCCCCCTAAAGAAAAAACTAGGAAAGAAATAAATAAAATGTCCCTATGTGTTTTATATTTTTTAGTAAAAAAGTAATCTACAGATATTTTGACCAAGAGACAAGCTCCTTTGCTGATGAAAATTAATTCCCCCGTCTCAAATTATCTGTTGTGTTTTTTTACATGCCCCTTAAGAAACATTAATTAGGAAGGATTTTGGATTATTTTACTCCTATTTATATCTTAAAATATAATCCCTCTTCATTGAATATTTACTCTACTTATGTGCTATCTCCATCTTCAAGAATAATTACTGTTAATGATAAAATGGGAAAAAAATAATTTATTTTGTCTTAAAATTTTAAAATAATAAATAATTTGAGATAACTATTTTTTAAAATTACGATAGACAATTTGAGAGTGATATAGTAATAGCTATGCGACTGCTTGTTCGCAATTCCGACTTCGCAAATGCGAAAATTGCTTCGTAAATGTGAGCTTAGCAGAGCCTGGGCTTCGCAATTGCGAACTCTGATCGCAATTGCGATACCACAAGCAAGTCTGTTTTAACCGGTTCTTTCCGAAGTATATCAGAGTAATGACCTGCGATTTTTTAGCAATAGTCGGGCGTCCCCGAGTCGCGTTTATTTGGGCTGTATCAGCCGTTTCGACCGTAGTCGTATGCGTTTGGCCGTAGCCATTTTCGATCCCCTGCACCTGAGCTCTTAGCTCGCCACAGTCGTTCCTAACTCGGTCGGCTTCACCCCTGAGGTGCTCCAGAGCCTCCGCCTTTTTCTGCAACTGAGATAGGCTCGGGAGGATCCGGATCCGGATCGCCTAATATTTGTCCTGGACATCAAATACGACCTAAGGAACCAATGTCACCGGCCCGCCATGAGCAAATTGCATTTTTTGGCATTTTACGGCCATAAAACTGGATATCCGCGCTAATATCTAATTTTAATACATGTTTTAGCCTATGGTACATTCTAACTTATTAACCGCTTTTAATTAATTTTAAGAAAATTCCACATTATTTAAAACGCATCATGAGCAAGTGCTAAATGGATGTTGTACGTACACCCCCGATGAATGGTGCATAACAAAAGTTGTGGGTCCCAAATGTTTCATGAATTGTGGTTGTAACGATAGAGAAGTATATAAGCCATTTTGGAATCATCAACATTTATATGAAAGTGAGATTTCTGTAAGGGCCAAGGGGGCCATTGTCAGATTCATGAGTCATGACCCATGTCTCTTTATTTCACTGCAGAATTTTTAATTATAACATATACCCAATATAGTGTTCCTTTAAAGCTACTTTTCAGGCAAAGATTGATGGATTGAAATTAAGTATTCCAGAAAATGAGAGCTGCAAATTGATCATTATTCCCCACTTCTTTTAGTAGTTACGACCAAAAATTGGAAAGTTTCAGTAATTTTTTTAGTAATATAGTTAATAAGGGATCGAAGAGAAGACATCCAAATTGATTTGATAATGATCTTGATTATTGGATTATTCCTTAATTAAGAATGGTCTCCAATAACTAATAGTTTTCTCCTCTGAAAATGACCGAGATAAGCTTGGTGGCATCAAAGGCGGTCTTTTTTTATATACACCTGTTTACTCTTAAAACGGATAACAATTAAATTTGTATGCGATTTTAAGAATATGTAGAACGATTCGACACAAATAATCAAAGATATTCGGTAAACGAATTAAAGACAAAAATGAATAATCAAACCAATTATTAGGGGTGTTTAAACAGAACCGGAGAACGGTACCAAACCGAAAAATCAAATCAAACAGATTAAAAAATCCGACTAGGTTTGGTTTGACTTTGTTTTGTATTGAGTAAAAAAAATCGAACCAAACCGACATATAAATATATAATTTATATATATATTTTTAAAACTTTATATTGAATTTTCTTTAAAAAGTGTAGAAATATTTGGGATCCTCTCATGTTAACCTTGAAAGCATACATTAACGGGAAATAATTGTTAGATGATTAAGAAAATAACTATCATGTGTTACTAAAAAAATTCTCCCATTAGAATATTTTAATAGATCATATATTTGTCAATTTTTTTCGATATTTACTAAACATATATTCACTTATCAAAACTTTATCTATAACTTTAACAAAGTAAGATTCGAATAATATTCATGTAACAAAAAAAATCGAAAACCCGAAAAACCCTACAAAACCGAACTAATCCGAACCGATATAGTTGGTTTGGTTTGGTTTTGATAAAAACCGAACCAACTTGGTCCATGTACATCCCTACCAATTATAATGTCACGATCTAACTCGTACTTAAGGTTGAACAGTAGTTTTGCCCTCGGTCGGATCCTGGGTTCGAAACCAATTGTAAATGAAGAACAACAATAAAATAAGAACTTTGCAGTAGCTAGAAAGCAGAAAAATGAATTTGTATTGCCTTGGTATGCCTGTTACTAGGGGTGTACAAGGAAAACCGACAAACCGCAAAAACCCAATAATCTGAGTCAAACCGAGAAAAAATACCCGACTATGGTTTGATGTAGGAAAAAAAACCCGACCATAATTGGTTTGGTTTGGTTTTAACCAAAGAAAGTCAAACCGAAACCAAACCAACCCGACATTACATATATAGAAATTATAGATATACTTATTATATAAATATACTTATTGTGATGTAATTTATAAATATTTCTTAAAAAAAATCATTATTTTATCTTTTAAGGTATTATTTCAAGGTTGGACTTAGAACTTTTGAATATTCTAATAAGTTTATAGCCATTAATATTAATAAATTAAATAGGGGCATTTGCATTTATACCCGCTTTTTGTGTCACGTTTTAACATGTGCCCACTTTGCAAAAAAAATTGCAAGCGTACTCGCTTTTTTGCATAACTTCAGCATACGGGGCTGAAGTAGCAAAGACAATCACGCAAAACTTCAGCATTCTAGTAGACGGACCTGAAGTTCAGCTCTAGAGCTGAAGTTTTTGTTTTGTAACTAACAAACTTCAACTCTAGAACTGAAGTTTTTGTTTTTATAACTGGCGAACTTCAGCACTAGAGCTGAAGTTTTTATTTTGTAACTGGTGAACTGAAGTTTTTGTTTTTGTAACTAGCGAACTTCAGCTCTAGAGCTGAAGTTTTTGTTTTGTAACTGGCGAACTTCAGCTCTAGAGCTGAAGTTTTTGTTTTGTAACTGACGAACTTCAGCTCTAGAGCTGAAGTACATTGTTCTTGTGAGAGCAACACCATTTTCATTATCGACGTCATCGTTGAACACATGAGCAAGCGTTACGAAGCATTTCTGTGTCACTATCGTCTTTGTCTATCTTACTTACAAGTAACTCTGCAATTATGCTCAAAAATTTAATTTTTGGAATTGAGGTTTCCAACTCATTGTTGTGCAATAAGAAACAAAATGTGATAATGATGTTGGGTGTATTTCTGTGACAAATACATCTCTATGATTCCATTCTAATTGAATGAGTACAAAAAAAAAATAGAGAAGTAGATAGCGAAAAATTGAGCAATGAAGATGAAGGAAGTCAAGCCTTTCACTGGTTAGACGCTAGTATTCAATAATTGAGATAGTGACCTTTTTCTCTCTAGTCCGGTGATGGTGATGGAGAAGGAGGAGGAGAAAGGAGGCTGAAATTGTTTAAAAAGTGAGTACAAGTTAAAAGTTTTTTAAAAAATGGATATAGGTTAAATAGGGGCGACCAAATAGGGCGCCCCGTGTAATTTTTACAATTAAATAATGCTAACAAAAGCCCAAACCAAAATCAAATCAATATTAATGCTAACAAAAGACATTCAATTCATTACTACGAACGGGAATGTATTGAATATCCATTTTTTTGGTTTGCAATAATTTTGGATAAAAATGCATAACCTATTTTTATTTTTTCTTTAGCGTTTAGTCATATAATTAATACTCTCTTATTAGCCTACTTATTTTAACATGACTTACTACTTTTAGATTATGTTTATTTTTATTATGGCTTTTTAATTAGCAATATTTATATTACATAATTTTATTGTCTTTATTGTTGAATATTTTAGGATAATGCCATGACACATCTCATATTTTATATTATTTTCTTGAAAAATACTTTATATAGTTGCATCTTACTAGGATTAAAGAAATATTTTAAGCACAAGTTATATGTTTTGTTCTACGAAGATTTTACCGGAAAACCCCCCCGAAAAAACCCGAATAACCCGAAAACCCGAGAAAAACCGAGATTGAAAATCCGAGTTTTATTGGTTTGGTTTGGTTTTTAGATATTGTAACCCGACACAATTGGTTTTGGTTTGGTAATTATAAAATCCGAACCAACATGCCCTATGCGCACTCCTACCTGTTACAATGTGTCCTATTAAAGAAAAAACTTTCCCTTTATATAGTAGGAGAGTTTCATCCCTAATACAATTCTAAAAAAGGTAAAAATTCCTATTTCTCGTTAATTACTGATATGTAGCCGACATCGGGCGAGATTTGCATCATAATATCCGGTTGGGTATGGATATCACGCCCATTTGTTAGTCGTGTGCAACCGTTTGCCATATTTTTTGAGGTCTTGGAGCTTGTTTTGGGTCCGGAAAGTGTTGCTTCATCACACCTGATGATAAGCACATCGTTCACCTGTTATTGGCCTCGACACGAAGGGCTTCCATCCTCGATTTCAATCTCGTATGTCCCTACCCTTCTTCCGTCTTCCTTATCGGGAAATCGGGTAGGCATCATCTCCGTTTTCACCCGTATACAACATCAAAAGCCTTATGATCTGATGGATAAGCGAGATGATCAAATCAGGAGTTAAAAATATCTTAAATTATGTAACTAAAAAGACTTATTTTTATTTGTTCAAGAAAGCTGAGAAATATTCATATAATATATAGGCAAAACAAGATATATCATTCATATAAGTGCATACAATATAAAGTTGTCAGAGTGAGAACGCAGCCACATTATATTATTTTAGTCTGATTAAGTTGACGAATTTACAATTATTAATAAGATAATCATAGTATATGGTTATCATATCTCTAGTCATTCTCAAGCATGTGGTATGTTCATGTTCATCATTGTTTCATAAACTCATACTGATATAGCAGACATGCCGCTACTTTTTTATGAGACTAATAATGGAGTACCACCCTTATTTTTCGACCAGATTCCTTTTTATTTTATTTTAAAAAGAACCTTAATAATCAAGTGATGGAGAAAAGAAATTGTAGCAAAAAGAAATGATATGGGGGGAATGAATAATGGTGAGAGTGGGGCCACGCCAAACTATATGAACTTATTGAGGCTGCAAATCTACAAAGAGTTTGCTGGAGAGTGGTGTGACAAGATATCTTATGCCGAGCTTAGAAGCCCATTAATTAATACTTAGTTACAGATGATAATGATAGAATTTCTAACATTCAATATTGTCTTCCATAGGTGAAAAATGGCTAATAATAAAAGACTACTACAACATAGTGTTTTCAAACCTAAATGTCATGAATTGCATGGGTCCAACATGGAACGTTATAATACATATATTCATTGCCAATTTCCTTACTTCGTCGTTGCACATCTCCCATCGTATTTAACCTATTTTTTTCTCTTAAATCTATCAAAAACATATAATCTCTCTTTATATAATCCATTCGTGGTGTCAAATATTGGTTTATGCTCTTTTTCCTCGGGACATGATGAAGTCTTCCACGATCAACCTAATATTAATCTTTCTTTCAACTCAAAATAAATTACTCAGCTTATATCCCTGATGCTGTTAAACAAGATTGATTCCAAATGCATTATCTCTATGACCCTTGAAACTTTTTTACAACGGGCTCAGAGAAATAACTAAGAAAACACGCCTTATTTACATCTCTCTCTCTCACACACACACACTCTCTCCAACTGACAAGTTAAAAATGTTAAGAATTCACAAGCCAAAAGCAACGCCAAACTAGTCCAATATTATCTGACACAGAACTCTTCTTATTAATAATTTATTCACAGCCAAAGGTTAAATGAAACCAGTCGCCAGTTACCACTTCATGCAGTTGGGAAGTCGATTCATCAATAGTTGTTGCAACATGCTGTGCTCCGCCTTTGCTCCGAAGCTAAGGAACAGTACATGCTGCTGAAGGTCATACCCGTCAAAATGCTGTACAGAGGTGGTTAGCTTGTATGTTAGGGGGACAGTCTTGATCAATTGTTCTGGCTGGGCTGCATATTCTACTTCTCTTTGGCTCTGATATCTTCATATGTGAAACGGCCACTGTGAGAGCATCGATAAAACCAGAGTCTTCACCTTCAGGCATATTAGACGAACTACCAAAAGTTGAACCAAAATCATCACTGAGAGAGCTAAAGGCTAAGTTTCTTCTCTCCCGTTCTATCCTAGTAGTAGCAGTCAGCTTGCTTTTGATTGGTTTTACATGGTTCTTCAATGTGGGTTCTGTGTAAAATAAAATCCATGGATGCCCTGTACATAAAGAAAAATGGTATCACGAAATTTAGAGCCGGAAATCACAAAGCAATGCATTCAGACAAGCGTGAGATTTAGACATTTACAACTTTTCGCTGTCAAGACTTTGATGAGATGCCGTCATTCTTATAAACAGTGTGGAACCCCCCCCCCCCCCCAAAAAAAATGTCAGGTAACACTTTTACACCAAAGTTCTAACAGACGTTGTCAGCCAACATTTCAGAGCAAGAATGTCAAAGTGAATTCTATCAACAGGAACCTACGCATAAATACAGATGACTGTTCCATCAACACCAGGGGAACTCCTATCTAATACCTTTTCCAAAGCTCATTGACTGACACAAATACTTTAAGAGTACGGCGTGGTTCTATAAGATTGTTTTTTCCAAAATGAGTTTTGAGATATGTTAGCAAGTAGTTTTTTGTGTTAACGAAATTGTAGAGCCTTTCTCGATTAAAGGAACTTTAATTAACCAAAATTGAATCTTTGGAACATGTTCGTCAGCATAGGTTATAGCTTGTTGACAGGGAATAAAATTATTAGGCCTATGGAGCGAGTTATCTTCAGCTGAAAATTCACAAATTTTGTAGATTCTTCAGTGTTTTTGATGCTTTTAACCCCCCCCTCCCAAAGCGCGCGCGCGGTGGGTTAAGGCTTAGGATGGGGGCAGCAAATGGATTCTGAAGAGGAATACATTAGATGCAAGTTATTCGAAGAATTTATGATTCTTATGCAAGTTATCAAATATGCATTCGTTCCTTTGTCCCAACATCACATCAATTTATTCTACTCATATCATCTATAAATGAACTCATAATTCATATCATCACAGCCACACCATGCAACTAAAATGACCAGAAAACATAAAGTATCTGGCACTATAGTAACCATAGTAGAATATTTTGTCATAGAAGGTCTTTAACAGCTGATGAAATCAAGTCTCATCTAATTTTTTTTTTTGGGTAAATTTAAGTTTTAGCCTGATCTTCCATATTCACTTTTCTATTCTTTTCGTAGGCTGGCCTAATAATACTACTACGCATTATGCAACAAAAGGTTTTAAATTTTATGTCGCAATTTAATCGTCTTATTTTGGTTTTAGGTGCGCCAAAAGTTGTGTCCAATTTCCTAGTAGTATCCTACTACTAGTCTCACTTCCAAATAAATAAGCTCTAATTCATTCTTCAAAAGTTCTTTTTTTAAATAAGGCGTGGACAGATGTTCAAGCCGAGAAGAAATCACCTAATTTTTTTCTCCATTGGGATTTGAACCTGAGACCTCATAATTCTTAACTCACTTCATTGACCACTAGGCCAATTAGATTTCTCTTCACTTTGGACCCACATCATCAAAATAAAATAAAATTTCAATTGTCACCTAAATTAGTGTGCTTGGTTACATTAAGAAAATTATGGAAATATAGGCAGTATAAACATTTAAGTATATACGATTGCTCTAATACTACAAGTTACATGACACAGACATCCATATGAATTGCCCTTGTGTTTCCCCTGCGGGGTTACTTGACAATTCGTGAATCATGTCAGCATTGTCTTTTCATAGAGTAGGATGGTACATCAGAGATATAGATGATCAATCAATCATCTGTCATATTCTATTTGCAAGAGAACACATACATGCTGCTAAATAATTTCTCCAAAGGTAGATCCCAACCACTTAATTCTGTCTAGTCCTCTTTGAGTGCATTTCATCCAAAAGAAATTACCAACAAAAAGAATATAAGATATAAAGCGAACAGGTATCAAAGCAACAGCTAAGAAATGGAAGAGATCTGGAGGTTACTCACTTAGTACTTCATCGGCACTGTACCTTGCTGAAACATCCCTTGTCATCATACGGGAAAGCAAATCACGAGCAGGTTGTGACACAAATTCCCAGGGTCCACCAGTGAACTCAAGATTCTCCTCCTTAATTGCGCTGAATATAGATTCCAAAGAATCACCTTGAAATGGGAGCCCGCCCATCAAAAGTGCATGCAGGAGGACACCGACACTCCATACGTCCACTTTCTCAGTGTAATCACCAAGCAGAACCTCAGGAGCAACATAAGCTGGACTTCCGACCACACCAGTCAAACTCTGACCTACAAGCACAATAAAATAAAGAATTCAGCATATCAGATACCTCATTGCTGAACAAACGAAACAGCTGAGCATATACACATTCATACATGTGTATGTATGTGTGTGTTTGTGCAGATATATCATCTTTTTTAAATGGTAAAGGTTTCATTAAATAAGGTAGCAAGATGGGACGAACAATACAAGACAAAAAGAAGTGCGAACATATATCATCAAATCCCCAAATGTGCATCTTCAAGTGTTTCAGCCCGACCCCCAAATCTCCAGCCGGTTTCATGAAAATCTTTCATCATCCAGATCGAGCAAGAATGAAAAGAAACACACACATGTGCATAACCCCCTTCACCTAGTTTGGAGCAAGGAATCTTCCAAGAGGAAATAAAATGACTTTAAAAAGAGAGATTTCATGATGGCCCACAAGAGACAACATTAACATAGCTAAGATCCTATGTGACAAACAGTTGAGACTTAGATGAAAAACCCCATCATCATATCATTCCAGAGAGACCTTAAACTTCACAAACTTGCATGCAGTTTCTTTCTAGTGCTATGATTTTACAAAATTGACAGTGTATAATCTGTATGATGAAATTAATCTTTATACAGATATATGCAGCTTTGTCTGCCTGCAGACTCCTTAAATGTAAATATAATAGGTGCCAAATACTGATAAAAAAAATATAGGTGCAAAAGATATTTATGAAATTGGCAGAACAAAATGAAAGCTATCACTTAGCAAGTCAAATTCAAAGAAAATAGGTCATCTTGAATTACCATCTGAAATTCTCATAGCTAGCCCAAAGTCTGAAACCTTAACTTGTCCAGAGGTTGTAAGGAGGACATTTTCGGGCTTAATGTCCCTGTGCACAACACCCATCTCATGACAGTATCTAATAACCAGCATCAGATCTTTGATCACATTAGCAGCTTGTTGCTCCGGATATCTCCCTACCCTAGCCATTTGGTCAAGCAACCTTCCGCCTGAGCAAAGTTCCATAACAAGATAAAAAGATTCAGCATCCTCATAAACAGCCTTCAGTGTCACAACACCTGGATGCCCAGAGAGATGCTGCATTATCTCCACTTCACGGTGAATGATCTCTTCCCCCTTACGCAGAGTCTTGCAAGCATGCTTTTCTCCACTCAACTTCCTACGACATAATAATACAGACCCAAATTTCCCTTTCCCAATAACTTCTCCCATCTCATAATCCTGCTCAATCTTCTTTTTCCTCCCCAATCGCGTGGCTGAATCAAGGCAACCTATTTTCCTTTTAAGACCTCGTCCAGGTGAGCGTGAACGTGCACTCCCACAAGGCGGGGCAGTGACTACTCCTGTGATTACACTCTTCCTACAACAGTTAGCATCTTCAACCACAATTTCCCTAGATTTCTTTTTCCTTCGCGAGTAATCCTCAAGTGATAAATGTGACCTGACTACTGTGAAAGGACTCACATCTTTTTGACAAGTAACTGAAATATCTACTCCCTTTCTCTTCTTACCCAAGTTCTCCATGCAAAAATTTAAGTAATTAAGCTACCTCTAAATCATAAGCAGTCCTCCAAACTACATCTAACCAAAAACCACCCAGATTGTCAAAACTATAAAGCTACTACCTTGATGCCCCAATTAACTAATTCAGTTGTAACAGCCCAACCAGATAACAAGATCTACCAACCATAAAACAGGTGCATAAAAAGTTCCAACTTTTTGTTACATTCTGCAATTTCAAGAAAAAAGGGTATGAAACAAAACCCACAAAACAAAAGAAACAAAGCATACATACTAAAAAAATTAAACAAGAAAAGCAAAGGGCTAAGTACCTCTTAATGCGAAATGCCTCTTACTCCTTTTCCTGCGACCCATTTGAGCATACAACTCCGAGGTAAAAGACATATTTATCCTCCTTTCACAGAAGGTAGTTAGTGAAACCCTAAATCTCTGAAAAATAGTTCGATTAACAGAACATGTAGCCTGAAAATCAGAAAACGGGGATTAATAGAATATTCTAGTAGGAGTAAAATTTTCTTTTTGGTACCTTCATACAGAAGGAATGATAGTGGGGTGGGGGGGGGGGGGGAGGAGTGAAGAAGGGATTTTGGCGAGAGGAAGAAAAAGGAGATCACTTTCCGGTACAGACACGTGATTCTGAAACTGCCACCCTCACTATTGGCGCCGATCTGCTCTTTTTGACGTGTGATGGTACGCCACGTCAGTAGATCGGACGGTGGAAATCAATTCAATGGGGGTTACACTAGGAAGGTTGTCACTAAAGTTGTACTGACGACGCAAGTCTTTCTTAAACTTGGTAACGCACTATTATTTGTCATGTTACCTAACATAATTGCTTCATCAACTTTCTCTGTCTCACCACTTTTTGGGAAAGGAAATATAGGGTTCATAAGTAAGGTCTGACATGATAATCACTAGCGAGACTAGAAATTTTTTTAAGGGTATTCAAATTTAAAATAAGTGAAATTTTTTTTGATAAAGGGTGTTCAATATGTGTTATATAACTTTAAAATATAATATTTTATCTATATACACAGTGCAATTTTCCAATAAAGAATGCTTAATTGACTATCCTTGTGATCATGTGGCTTCACCACTGATGATAGTATGTACCTAAAAATTAAAGAGTCTGTTTCCGATAGATACTCGTTTTAAGAAAAAGAAATATGCTATTCGTGGCCAACAAATAGTAGAGAATAAAAGATTAAAAATAAAAGAATATCACGGGATTAAAACTCTACACAAAAGAATTGTCTTGCAAATGAAAATAGGTCTTCTATTGCTGTAAAAAGGAAGGCAGTGTATCGGGTTTCTAATTTTAGTTGGTTCATTAAGTCCACCTAAGTGGCTTTTTTATTAAAAATTTTGTTACGTAATGAAATGTTATCGGGTTCGAGCCGCAGAAGCAAGTATTGCATTATGATAGATGTTTACATCAAACCCCTTTATTCAAATCCTACGTGAACGCGAAATATTTTGTATAATGAGCTACCCTTATTTTTTATAAATATTCTCTAGTTAATTAGAGAGATGGGAGTTTGCAGCTGATGAACAACGATCAGAAGCAAAAAGAAAAAGAAGGGTTCTGTATACGGTCAAAATCAATGAGCTCAATTTCGAAGTTTTGGATTGGGCTATGAGTTCGAGTTTCGGCGACTCGAATTAGAGGACAGACCCAGCTGAAAGACACACACCTCGAGGAAGCAGATCGAAGGCTTGACACGACCTACATCGAGGACAGTACATTCTCGAGGGCAATCAAGAAAGAGCAGGAATTTCTCAAGGACACGTAGATCAGGACATAAATTAAAGGATAAGATTTGTACGAAATGGTACAGGTCCGTACTAGGTTGTTATACACCTGTACCAATAGAATTCTTTACCTCAATTACGAATGTACTATATTGGGTTTTTTTCTTTCTATATAAAAGGTACCTCAATCATTTGTATCACACATTATTCACTGCAATAGAATATTCTACTCTACTTTTTTTGTTTAACATGCTCACCAAGTGTTATTCAGTTTTATTACTTTTGCTTTATTATTCATACTTCATTGTTCTTAGCTGACCTCGAGATTCTTATTGTTGTAGCAATACCGGTTTGGCTCATTAATTCTTCTTATTTAAACTTCATATTACTTATATATTCATTAGTATTAAAATAAATTATATATTTTTAATTATATTTAATTGTTACTCTCATTTTATTTTACGAGGTAAAAAGGTTCTTTTGACGCCCTTCGTATAGTGGCGTGAGGAAGTGATACAGCAGCAACCATCATTAGATGTTGCGGCTTTCTTTAACGTCAGAAAGGATATAGTACTTACTTTGCCATCCAACTTTTTACTTAGACTAGTCAATTTATCCGGTCGTATTTTTTTTTTAATGATTTGATTTTGTTATAATTTAATTAAAATATAAAAATATCGTTAATCATAAAATATCTTTTTATAATTCTGAAATATTAAAATAATAAAATAGTAGATTTATATTTTCAAAGGATTGACCAAAAAGCTAGTATTGTGAGTGTGTACAATTCAAGTTCCCTGAAAAAGTCAAATGTGAAATGATAATCACATATATGTTTGTTTTAGGCAAAAAAGTAAAAATAAGAAGTAACCACAGTGACACCACAACAAGAAGACTAAATAGACATCTTTTGAAAAAAATTCACTTTCACAAAATATTTTTGTCACACTTCTCCAATCCAGTTCTTAAAAGTTTAGTCAAGCAGCCTTATACTTCAGCTTACAATGTTGCGATAGCGATAAGGGACTCCAGGAGGTCATTTGTTAGGATGTATTACATAAAATAATGAATGTATTAACTTTTGATATTATTAATTCCTTGTTTGGTACATATTTTTAATTTATGTATTACTAATGCAAGCATTTATTATACAATTTATTTAGTATTATTCTATGTATAATTAACACATGCATTACTAATCCACCTTATTCCGTATTATTCTTGTACAACCTACCAAATGATCCCCAAGTGATATTAATTCTTTGTCCACATAAATAAAAAATTCAGAGAGCTAATTTTTCACATACTTACTAATTGAAGTACAATATTTCAAGGTATTCTGAATATGGGAAGCAGAAATAATGCAAACAAATTTGGTTGAGAAAAACATCACGCATTCTCTATACAAAAATAAAATTAAACACTCATTTCAAAATAGGTGAGAAAAGACAACAAAAATTTAAAATAAAATATCAAAATAAATAAACTCTGTATAGCATTTTTTTTACTTTCTAAAATTCAAACTAACATATTAAGTGAATGTGTTATATGAGAAAATTTGTAACGTAAATTATTTTTATGTATAGAAATTTGTAAAAAAAAATTAATAATAAAAAGTATAACTCCCAAAGCAGTGTTGAGTAAATTGCTTTTTTTTTTTCTTTTGGGTTATTTGTTTCTCTCTCTTTACTGTTCTTTGTTTGTCTGAAAATTAAGTGTTGGAAAAAATTGGATGATTATGGAGAATAAAAGGTTTAGTTTGAGGCGTGTCAAAGATATTGTTCTTAAGGATATTTTGCCCACATCGAGATGAGTAATATTAGGTATATCCCCCAGGATTCAACAAGCTCTTCTAGTATAACTAGGGGCAAAAACAACAAAGATTTATGAGAAGAAAACCCAGCACAAAAAAAAAGGGAAATGTTTTTTAAATTTTTTTCACACTACTACCATGAACACAAACAAATAGCTTTATTTATAGTCCAAGAGGATGGACATCTGAAATGAAGAAACGGTAAAATTCTTTGAGAATTCAATGCTAAGAAATCAATAAGAAAACATTAAGAATTCAATAACAAGATCTGAAATGATGAGACTTTAAAATTCATTAAAAATTCAATTCCAAAACAGAAGCAGTTATAACCATTCCTTTTAACTTTTAAAGGAAATGATTATCATATTTAATACTAGCAAACGGACAAAGACCAACTTTGGTCAATTTCAAACTTACAAAAATATAATTGATTTTAATACTCATTTAATGTTAATAAACATTTTACTCAAAATTATTCTAATTTATTGTCAATTTGAATATTCTTTTTGAGATATTAAAAATATTTTTTTTTTAACAATCCCCACATAGCTCAAAAAGAATATCATAGTGAAATAAAAAAATTTGATGGGTTTTCACAAATGAGCATAACGCGTCGCATCTGGTATCTCTTAGACTATGAACCAGACCTAGATAAAATAAGATTAAACTTATAGAACAATTGGTGAAGTTCAAACCTTCTATGAACCAAGAATTTTTTTGTAAGTTTAGTGTCTTATCTATCACATTATACCCCCACACACTTTGTTGTTTATCGCGGTTTTGCGTTAATAGGCCATGCGCATGCCTGGTTTTCATGAGTGCTCTAGAAATTTTTTGCCATAAATTTTATAGGAGCGGCCCCACTCCACACTTATATAGGTCAATCCATCAAGTGTATTCTGCAGCGCAATACAACACCTAAAATTAGGCTATGGATTAGATTAAGAGTTTAATAACTCAATCTCCCATTCCTTGCAGTCTTGCACTCTATATACACACACCATAGGAAGAGATATAATTTAATAGTGCACATTTGATCAACTAGTGACCTGTTATTACCCATATGAACCTACTTCATGGGATCTCCAATTACATAGGTCGGATTACCATCATAGTTGATATAACTCAAATTGGAAAAAGTCTCATTCCCCTCGATGTTTCAGATATTAATTTTCTTCCCAAAGGTTTAGTCAGAGGATCGACCAAATTCACTTCTGACTTCACATAATCTATGGAAATAATTCCATCTTTCAGCAGCTGCTTTATCACATTATGTCTCAATTGGATATGTCTACTCTTCCCATTAAAGAATTTATTTTTGGCAATGGCTATTGTAGCTTGGCAATCACAATGCATCGACACAGAAGGTGTCAGATTAATTCCTAGTGGAATACTTGCCAAAAGGTTCTTTAGCCACTTGGCCTCATTGCCAGTCAATTCCAATGCCACAAACTCAGATTCCATGGTAGATATAGCTATTATTGTTTGTTTAGCAGAGTTTCATGCCACAACACCCCCACCGAGGATGAACACATAACCACTAGTAGATTTTGTCTCATCTGAATCAGAGATCCAGTTAGCATCATTGTATCCTTCTAGTACAGTGGGAAATCAACTATATTTAATACCATAGTTCATGGTACCTCTCAAATATTTCATTACTCTTACTAATGCATTCATATGATCATGACTTGGGTTTTGAGTATATCTACTCAATCTACACACAACATATGCAATATCAGGTCTAGTAAAATTCATCAAATACATTAGACTACAAATAACTTGAGCATATTTATTTTGATGTACAACATCTCCCTTATTCTTTTTTTAATTGACTACTAGCATCATAAGGAGTGCTTACAGGTACCACATCAAAATTATCAAATTTTTTAAGAATTCTTTCAGCATAATGTTCTTGAGTCAGCGGCAAACTATTGTCATCTCTTATAATTTTCATGCCTAAAATAATACTAGCTTCTCCCATGTCTTTCATCTCAAAATTAGAAGACAAGAAAAATTTGGTTTTATGTACCAAATCAAGGCTAAAACTAAAAATAAGCATGTCTTCTACATAAAGGCAAATAACAACACATGTACCATCTATACATTTTGTATAAACACATTTATCTACTTCAATTGATAAAAAACCATCATTAATCAATACTTGATCAAATTTTTCATGCCACTGTTTAGGCGCTTGCTTTAGACCATATAAAGATTTTAGCAATTTACATACTTTATTTTCTTGGCCAGACACTATACAACCCTCAGGTTGCTCCATGTAAATTTCCTCTTCCAAATCACCATTTACAAATGTAGTTTTAACATCCATTTGGTGAATAAAAAGTTTATAAATAGAAGCCAAGACAAGTAAAATACAAATTGAGGAAATTCTAGTTACAGGAGCATAAGTATCAAAATAATCAACATTTTGATTTTGGGTAAAACCTTTTGCAACAAGTCTAGCTTTATATTTATCAATAGAACTATCCGGATTAAGTTTCTTCTTAAAAATTCATTTACAACCAATAGGTTTAGCTCCCGGAGGTAAATCAACTAAAATCTAAGTTTTATTTTGTAAAATTGAATATAATTTTACATCAATAGCTTCTTTCCAAAATGAGGCATCAAACGAAGAAATAGCTTCAGAATATGTTAAAGGATCATTATCCACAAGATAAGTATAAACATCATTACCAAAAGATTTTTCTTTCCTTGGTCTTTTGCTTCTTCTTAAATCCTCACTTTCAAGATCATTTTGAACAATTGGAACATGTGAAATATTATCACTTGGAATAATAAGAGCATCAGAAATTTTCTCAAATTTTAAAGGAAAAATACTTTAAAAAATTTAGCATTTTTTTGTTTCAACAATAGTATTGTTTTCAAGTACATCACTTTTGACTAATAAAAATCTGTATGCTGCACTGTTTTCAGCATACCCGATAAACATACAATCAGATGTTTTAGATCCTATTTTTCTTTTCTTAGGATCAGGTAACATAACTTTAGCAAGGCACCCCAACGCTTTCAAATATTTCAAATTAGGTGGATATCCTTTCCATAGCTCATAAGGAGTTTTACTCGTTTTCTTATAAGGAATTCTATTTTGTAAAATGACAAGCAGATAAAATGGATTCACCCCAAAGATTATCCGGAGCACCAGAACTAACAATCATGTTATTCACCATTTTTTTAAGGTCCTATTTTTTCTTTCCGCTACACCATTTGATTGTGGAGAATATGGCGGAGTTATCTCGTGAATTATGCCTTTTTTCTCACAATAATCATTCAACAAAATAAATTCACCACCTCTATCGGATCTAACTCTTTTGATTTTCTTATCCAACTGATTTTCTACTTCAGATTTATAAACTAAAAACTTATCAAAAGCTTCATCTTTATTTCTCAACAAATAAACTTTTGTATATCTAGAAAAATCGTCTATAAAAGTCACATAATATTTTTTCCCTCCTCTAGTCATAGTTTGTTTCAAGTCTCCTAAATCAGTATGAGTTAAACTTAATAATTCAGATTCTCTAAATACTGAAGCACATGATTTCTTAGTTTGTTTAGCTTCAACACAAACTTCACACTTATCAATATTCGAAAAATTAATATTAGAAATAAGACCTTCAGAATGCATTTTCTTAATATAAGATAAACTAACATGTCCTAATCTAGCATGCCATAAATTAAAAGAATCAATCAAGTAAGTAGAATTACTAGCATTTTCACTGATAACATTGAGTACAAACAAGTCATGGTTATAATAACTCTTACCAACAAAATTATTATTCTTGGTCAACACGACCTTATCAGATTCAAAAGAAACCTTCACCCTCACTTTTCCTAATAATCCCACAGAGACTAAATGGGCTCGGATACTAGGAATATGCAACACGCCATTCAATCCAAAGTTTTGCCAGATATGAGTTTGAGAAGAACTTTGCCTTTTCCAAGAACTTGAGTAGTTCTTGAGTCGCCAGGATGTGAGCACGTGATTTTTGTTTCGCGCGACAATCGCTCCAAAAGAAATAAAAAATGTGACAAATGGTCCTGCTGTACAGGTTTTGGATTTTGTGTGGCATATTCGTTAGTTAGCTGTAATCCCGTCCGTGTTTATTTTTAAAATAAATAAATAAAAAATGTGCATCTTTCATTTTTATTTCTGTCATTAAGTGATGTTAGTATAATTAATGTCAATTGTATGTAAAATGTTGTTTATGGTTTTATATGGTATTATTTGGTAAATTAATTCAAAAGAAAAAAATAAATAATAAAAGAGAAGAAAGAATTCTCGGACTTGGGCCAGTCCAATTTTAAATAAATTGGCCCAAACAACTCAGCCCAAAACCCGTGCTTGCCCCGGTCCAGACCAGCCTACTTTAAGAACGTCCAAACGACGCTGTTTTAATCCAGTCTGATCTGGGCCGTTGATCTCAGATTGATCAACGGCCAAGATCACTTCCCCATAACCCACTGATGAACCCGACCCATTCCACCCGGACTGACCCAACCCCTCTAGTTTTGAAACGACACCGTTTCCTATTAGTTGAAGGATCCTGGCCCTTCATCGTGTCTCATCCGACGGCCAGGATCCGTTTATCCACTCCATATATAAGCTCCCACCCGTACTCTGCCCCCTATCCAATACCCCAGCTTCATCATCTTCACAAGAACCCCAAACCCTAGAGCCGCCCCCATCTCCCTTCACCAGAAACCCGGCGGCATGAACGCCGGTGACCTCCGCCTGAACACCATAGAACCCCCTCACCGCCCTGAACATTGATCTGTTGGCCGTTTAGTTCGAATCCCTTCCCACCTTCTCGAATCTTCATTTGAAGATTCGAGTCGGAACCTGATTTACACCAATCGACCTCAACTTCACACCAGACAGTCCCCAGACCCCCCTCGTGACCAAACCATGCTTGGTTTGGTCCGAATCTAACCAGGGAAACACGAATCCCAGATCTGATTCTTTGAACCCTAGGTTTCCTCGTGCCTGTTCCGTATCAATTTAAGCCGAAGAGATTAAGGTCTAACGGACCTTAATCGAAGTGTTTCTCATCTGAGAAACACTTCGATTAAAGTCCGTTCAGCCTTAAGAAAGGCCTGTTCGAATCCAAACTGAGGCTCTTTGATTTTTCGGGATTTAAGGTGAGTTTTGTTTTCTTTTTTATTATTCCATGTGCTGAGTAAAGGTCTGTTCATGTTTTGTTTTAATTCGTGTTTTTGAATTTTACCAACTGTGTCATGTCCACCTTGCCTGAACCTCTGTGTTTGATTGAGTCTTTCCTCTACTTGTTACTGATAATGTGTATATGTGTATGTGCCGTGCGAACAATTGAACTTCAAATTTTGACTGATCAACTGATTCCTCGAGTACAATTTGGCTTAGTCAGTACAATTCAAATCATGTGTTCGATACTGTTAAATGTCTGATTTTGGCTTCGATTGTATGTGTTTTAACTAGTATAGTCGAATCGATATACGTCGTCAATTGGTTTCATGTTAGAATGGTAGCAAATTTGACTCAGGCTTTTGTAATTTACTGAAGCATTGTTGAATCAGATTAATGTTGTTGCCACTCGGTATTAATTTGTTTAGCCAAATCAGAAAGACATTTAAAGGATTGATTTATTAGCTAGGTTTCAGATTTTAATTTAGTTGATAACATTGTTTACTCATCTCTCAGCCTTGGGCATCATGTGCATTACAAAGTAATGGACAACATGTGCTGTCAGAATACATTCTACTGCCCATATTCTGCTTTAGTTTCAGAAATAATAAGCATTACTCAAAAGGTAAGCCTGCCAAGGGAATATCATGGGGTTGTGTTCTTATTTAAATAGTGAGTGGAAACTGAAAAGGGGTAGCACATGGGAGGGTGTTCTAATTGTCTAAACAGGCTGTTAAAGGGTTGATTTTGGGTTTATAAAAGAGGAGACTTCCATCAGTTTTAGGGGGACATGAGATAGATCCGATAGGAGAGAGCAAAATACATACACATACACACATAGACATGCATACAGACCTTAAGATAGACATAGACACACACACACAGACAGAGAAAAAGAGAATACACACAGAAAACTTAGTTTGGAGATTGAGAGTTGAAGTTCTGAAAAGCAGAAAACTGGAAAAGAACTCTGTTTGATAACACAGACAGACAAAACTAGAAATTGCATTCTTCTTGCTGTCTTGATTTCAATGGTCTTGACCTGTTTGTCCAATACTGATTTCTTCTAAATCCAACTGAGTCTGCTGGTTGTTTGTTGGTTTACTCTGGGATTTGGTCTAGCTGGGATCTTGATTCTATTCCAATTATTTTGCTTGTTGTTGCTGCTGATTTCCCTATCTTCTTCCTCTTCTCCTTTGCATTTTCAGTATTTCCAGGTACACATCTCGAGTCTCACATTGGTGTAGCTGAAAGTAACATTGAAAAGCATGAATAGAAAGATTTGAAGGAGTTATAATCACCCGCTATTTACTGACTGCCTTTTCATAAATGTTGTTAAGTTGTGTAAATTTTAGTTTATAGCTAATAGAGAATACATTAGTAAGTTTGTACTTAATTAAAGTTTATGTTAATTTGAAACTGTGGTATTTGATTCGTTTAGTAGCATACAGGATGTAAATATAATTCATGGAATGTGAAACTATTTAGTACGATTGTTAAAATTAAATTCACTCTTTCAGCATGCTTTGAATAAGTAGGGGCGAGTGGCTTTTAAATCTAACCAAATATGATATAGTTTTGAATCACCCAGTTCGATTTCCTTTAGGCAGTTTATAGGATTAGTTTTGAACATCATCAGTAACATCCTTTGATAAGGAATTCTTTAATCCTGTTTAAGCAAGTTAATTTAAATCCGATTTTAGGATGTTGTTCGGATTAAGTATTGTATTTCGTCGATCTCGCATGTGACTTCTTTGTCCAATTAAAAGCATGTTGCACAGGGTATGACGTCGCTCCATGTTATAAGTAATTAATCAGAAATTGACAAGGATCCGGGTTAGGCCAAAGCATATACTTGAATTAACGGGTGTCTTTCTTCTTCTATTTTTAGACAAACGCATTTAGAAATGTAGCCGCTTTAGGATATCCTTTCTAAAATAGAGACGAGCCTCGCCAGATAAAAATGCAAATTGCGGGGCCCTCAATAACTAACCATAATAAATATTTAGAATTCAGGATAGGCTGTTTAGCGAATTTCATGGCCTTCCCCGAAAATAATAACGCGGTTAGACTCTTTAGGCGCGGCTTAATTAAATTACATTCTTAAACTCGGGTGCACATTGATGTGACCCGAATCCAAATCTCAACGGAGTCAGAATGTGTCGACGACCACGGGTGCATTGATTGTGACGTGGTTCGAGACGCATTTTCACGACGTTGCAATTCTATAAAAATAAATGATAATAATAAGAGCGGTTTAAACTTAATAAAAGCACGTAAGTCGTAACATATATTTAAATCAGATATTTAGCCATTATAACAATTTAAGCGACCATGCTAGAACCACGGGATTCGAGGGTGCCTAACACCTTCCCTCGGGTCAACAGAATTCCTTACTTAGAATTTCTGGTTCGCAGACTTCATTTGGAAAAGTTGAAAATTTCCTCGATTTGGGATTCAAGATAAACCGGTGACTTGGGACACCAAAAGCCAAACCTTTCCCAAGTGGCGACTCTGAATTAAATAAATAATCCCATTTTGAATATTGTCACTTAAATTGGAAAAACTCCCCTCGCGCATTTACCCTTCGGGGCCGGGCGCGCAAAAAGGAGGTGTGACAGCTCTGGCGACTCCGCTGGGGATCATTAACCCAGAACCACTGGTTCAGGGTTCAAGAATTCGAGCTTAGAATAATTGTTATATTTGGCTTTATTATCTGATAGTTATTACATGTTTTGACATAACGTGCTAAATGTTGTCTTTTACCGCTTTGATATTATCTGAACTGTATATAAACTGTGCCGAAACCTTTCTCTCTTCACCTCCGGGGAGAAGCTCGCTGGTCGAGGCTCCCTATTCTGTTAGTGTCGATACCTGAAATAAGAAAGAGGACGGATAAGTTACGAAGCCGGACGACCTTTTGGTTCCCAGTAAGTTGCCCCTCCTCGACCCGAGTTGTCCGCTCGGGTACACGGTCTAGAACATCTACCCAGGTTATAAACCTAGTATAACGAAATCTTTTGCCGGATCCCTAGTAGGAACGCTTATCTGCGTCATGTTGCATTTGACATAGGGGACTCAACACAGGGGTTGGGTCCGTCTAGGACAGGCAACCTGGAATGAAAAGACCATCCTGCTACACCCCGTTTGTTGTGCGCATCTATTTGCTTCGGATCTGCATGTTGACCGGTTTCCGAAAATTTCAAAAAAAAAATAGCAGAGTAGGGAGGTAATTACTTATTCTTTTGAAAACAAAAACCATGTCTGAGTAATATCAAACCAAACCGGAATTTTCTAAAAAAAAAAACTGATAAAAAAAAGATCTTGCCTTTCAGTTCAACTATTCCTTTTAATCACTTTCAAAATCAAAAAAAAAGAGGAAGTTTAAAATGTGTAAATATTTTCTTGGTCTCTTTTCAAAAATAAATAATAAAATGAAAAACAAAACATATAAAACAATTTCAAAAAAAAAGGGTTATTCTTCTTTTCTTTAAAGGATTTTATTTTTTGTTTCCCTTATTTTGATCTGACCGAACTACGTCGGTTTGATTCTCGCACGGGGTGAGATACGTAGGCAACCCTCGGCGGGTCCAACCTCCCGTTTTTGCAAAAAAAAAAGAAGAAAATCTAGATAATTTTAATTTTTGAGTCTAATAAAGTTTATCGCCCTAAATAAATGTGCAGGATGAGCACGATACAAAACGAACCATTTTCAATAATGACCAAGATCCCTTTTGAGTTGCGATTATGGTGGAACGACTTAGGCAAGGAGGGGCAAGGCAAAGTGAGGAAATATCTGAAAAATCTCCCGGATTTACTAGACATTCAGCCTCGGGGCGATATTATCAGATCATTGGTCACTTACTGGGATTCGGCGCACAATGTATTTCATTTCTCAGACTTCGAGCTCACCCCGACTTTGGAAGAAATAGCGGGATACATTGGGGGTGATGAAGCTCCGTTAAGGTTCAAATACTTGATTGCACCTAGAGCCGTCACGGTACACCGGTTTCTGGACTTTTTGAAAATACCCCGAACATTTCACCATCCAGATCTTGCCAAAGGTTTCTGCAGTCTCCATCTCATGTATGCTAGATACGGTCATGAGGGCGGGTTCAATAAGCCGGATTTCAAACTGTGTAGCAAAGGCAACCGACAAAAGTGGGACGAACACAGGCAGTTAGCTTTCATGACGGCCTTCTTAGGTCTTATAGTGTTCCTAAGGAAGGACGACAACATCGATCTAAAAATAACTGGGATCGTCAGTACTTTTCTCACCCAAGATAAGAGTACTCTAGCACCTATGATTATGGCTGACATTTTCCGGGCTCTCACTGCTTGTCGAGCCAGGGGCGACTTTTTCGAAGGATGTAACCTACTGTTGCAAATATGGATGACCGATCACTTATGCCACCGCTCTCCGCTCTTGGGTTACGGTTCGCCCGAGAAGACTTGCATTCGAGAATTCTACACTAGAGTCAAAGGTCTCAATCTACCTGAGGGTGTCACATCATGTACCTCATTTTTCCGAACTCTCACTGCTAGCCGAATCCAGTGGACGCTCGGATGGTCGCCTGTTGAGGAAATCATATACATGCCAGCAACCAGGCCCCACTTTCTGTTGATGGGACTTAAAAACATCCAACCCTATGCACCGTATCGGGTTTTGAGGCAACTTGGGAGGTATCAAGTGGTGCCGAAAGATGAAGATCTGAGTACCCAAGTGATTGAGATCAGTTCAGATGGTCGTTTCCCCAAAGAAGAAGTTTGCCAAATCTGGAGTGAGTGCCAACATCTGACGGCAAGCACTTGTGTGATGGATATAGCAAAAAGGGAAGTTTCCCCAGGGTATCACGCTTGGTTCAGAGGCGACCTGTCTTGCAAAAGACCAGCTAAGAGACCGCATCTCAAAGACTTTGTAGAATCATCCCAAGGGCAATGAAATTGGTTAGCAAAAGAAAAGGGGTATCAGGCAGAGATCGGTGATTTGAAGCTACAAATTGACAGTCTGAAGTTCAATAACAGCATACAAATCGCGGTGGATCGAAGCGAAAAGAATAAATTGGTCCAAGAGAATGAAGAACTTAAGGCCCAAATCCAAAAATTGAGGTTGTCTCTTGATGAACAGCCCAGAAGTCAATCAGACCAGCAGTTGATTAAGGGTTTAAAAAGAGAAGTCGCAGAGTGGCGAGATGGTTTAGAAGAATCGGGAAAGATTATGGCAAAGCTCAAGGCACAGTGGGGAATAAGAATAGAGAAACATCACCGACATTTGAACCAATCGAAACACGACCACGAGAAAACTGTCGCCAAAATGAAGAAAGAGATGGCTATACTTGAGATCAAAGAAGCTGATCAGGCCAAGAATTTCCAAATTGAGAGCAGATACTGGTATGACTCATTAGCCCAGATGAAGATAGAAGTACGGCGACTGAAGAATCAGCATATGCAGGATGCTCAGGTATTCAAGATATGTAGCGATCAGATAAAACGCCTACTCGTAGAGAAAAAACAAACCAGAGATAGGATCAAGGCCATTGCCCATGCCATCACCAGACGATGTCTACAATGTGAGAACATGACCAGCGTTACCGTCCTCTCGGCAGTGATGGGTTTTGTCAAGCAGACTATGCATGAATTGGAGCAACTTGAGAGGGATCTCACGCCTAGGACCGCGGCGAGGCCGAACGATGCCCCGCGGACACCAATTTTCAAAACCATAATGCACTCATAAGTCAAGTCTGTATCTTAGCATCTTCTGCCTGTTTTTCCCATCAGGGTGATTTTTAGTCTATTTTGAGTCTAGGTTTATTTTCAAAGTTTGCTCTTTCTTTTGCAAAATGTAGTTTGTAATAGACCATTTCAACAATAAAGAGGTTGCTTCTTTTACGCTCATTTGTGTTTTTTCGAACTACGTAATGATCTGATTCACGTAGGCATCGTGATACGTAGGCAATCCTCATCGGATCCGGTCGCATTTCTTTTACTGAAAAATAAAAAAAATAATAAAAAAAAAGAAAAAAAAATAAATAATAAGAGGAAAAATGCCGGAACGACGCATGCTCTCGTAGCAAACATGTAGGAATCCACTTAACTGTATAAGTGCATCATGCCCAACGTGAGATTGCCTATCTGTTATTATTTCAAATTAACCACTCGTGTGTCGTTGAGTTTTCGTCAGGTTTTTGGAAAAGACGGTTGGTTTGGTGAAAGTTTGGCCTCGTACTCACACTTCACGAGGTCAAGGAGAAGTGTTCAACTACTTGTTGTTAGGACCAGAAGCAGTACTCACACTTACTTCACCAGGTCAAAAGGAAGTGTGGAAATGTCTTCAGAGATTCTGTTGCAAACAATCCCTGTTTCCGAGGAGAGCTCGATCTCAGCCGTCCTCACACTTGAATCAGCAACTGCGGAAGAAAATAGAATCCTACGGCTCCGCATGTTGGAAATTCTGGGCGACTGGAATAATGGGAAAGAGCCACCAAGTGTCGTCCCCGGATTCCCTGAATTATTCTCCAGGTCAAGTGGGACTTCTAATGTCCCCATAAATTATCCTGCTACTCCATTCGGATACCTAGCCACTTCAGCCTTCTCTGCTGGATCGCCTTCTGAGCCTCATCCCCGAATGTCAGCCACCGATGCAAGCATGAACATCTTTACTGCACCGCCCTGCCCGATTGCGGCACAGCCTGCTACGTACAAGCCAAGCTTTGTCTCATCCTCTTTTACATTCCAAGCACCCTTATTCTCAATGGAACCAACTTGGTTCACTACCAATGCTAATCCTCCACCGCCTCGATGCGAGCTTGCACCCGGGCAGGATCAGAACCCCAGAATTGCAGAACAAAATGAGATGGCCAAAAGAATGAGAAGCCTTGAACAAAGTTTGAAGAATATGCAAGGTTTGAGTGGACAGAAGAGCGTCTCTTACACCGACCTATGCATGTTCCCTCACGTGCATCTGCCAGTGGGTTTCAAGACCCCAAAGTTTGAGAAATACGACGGGCACGGTGACCCCATTGCACATCTTAAGAAATATTGCAACCAATTGCGGGAGCCGGCGGAAAAGAAGAACTGCTAATGGCATATTTTGGGGAAAGTCTAGTAGGGATAGCCTCGGAATGGTATATGGACCAGGAAATGTCCCGATGGCATATATGGGATGATCTCGCCAGAGATTTTGTAAAACAATTCCAGTATAACATCGACATTGCACCAGACCGAAATTCTCTGTCAAATTTAAAGAAGAAACCTTCAGAAAGCTTCAGAGAATATGCTATTAAGTGGCGTGAGCAGGCGTCAAGGGTGAAGCCTCCCATGGATGAAGTGGAAATGGTCACTACCTTTCTCCAGGCTCAAGAGTCTGACTATTTCCAAAACATGATGTCAGCCATGGGAAAGCCATTCGCGGAAGCGATTAAGATTGGAGAGATGGTGGAGAATGGTCTGAAAACAGGTAGGATTCTGAGTCAAGCAGCCATAAGGGCGACCTCCCAAGCCGTCCAAAGCGGGTCCGGAGGAATGGCAAGAGGGAAGAAAAAGGAAGAAACGACCATGGCAACCTCGGAAGTAAGGGAATATCGTCATCCCAGGCCCCGTTTTCCGGAAAGAACCCCACAACACTACTACCCCCATTCAAATCTGGCATATGCTCATCAACCTTATATTGTCATGAATGCCCAACCTTATGCCCATCCACCACAACAAGCCAACCGAGGCCCAGCTCTACCTCTAAAAAATCAGCCTCCTTACCGCAACCACTATAACCCACAACCTCCGCAGAATAACTTCCGCCCGCAGGAGCCACCCAGAAGGCGGACTTTTACGCCCATCGGTGAACCATACTCTACTTTGTTCCCGAAACTAGTCCAGTTGGGTTTCCTGCAACCAATCCCTCAAACAAGGCAAAACCCGACCTCACCTTCTTACAAAGCTGGAGTCAGATGCGCCTATCATCAGGGGCCGAGGGGCACGATACAAACGACTGCTGGTCATTGAAAAGAGTGGTCGAGAATTTGATAGAGCAAGGGAAAATAGTGCTAAGGGACGAGGAGATCCCAAATGTGACTAACAATCTATTGCCTGCTCACAATAATGGGCCGCTGATCGGAATGATTTGCGAAGATAAGGAATTCGACCCTGCTCTGAAAGCTATAATCGCCATTATCGACACGGGGAAAAGGCCTGAGACAGACCAGAAACCAGAAAAGGGGGAGGAGGCCAAGGCTATAAAGAGCGAGCCTGAAAAGAAGGTGGAGAAGAAAGTGGTACCGGTAAGGGATGGAGTTCTTTACATACCAGGAGGTCAAGCTGAGAAGACGCAGAACTTCGGGATCAAAAAGACAAAACCTATGTACGTGCCAAAAGGGGCCTATGTGGTCCGGGGGACGATTCAACCACCTCGGCTGAATGAGCCAGTGGTTATCGGACGCGTGCCACAAAAGCCAATGACCAACCCGTCCACAGTGCCGTGGAATTATCAAAAGACTTTGGTAATGTACAAAGGTAAAGAGGTCATGGGAGAACTTCCAGAAAATACTTTCATTGGAAGGTATTCAAATACCCAAGAACTGAACAACGCCACACAAAGGCGCTTCCCGCCAAAGAAGCCCGTAAGTGTTGAAGAAGCGGAAGTGTTCTTCCAACAAATGAAAATGCCGGATTACGAAGTGATAGATCAACTGCGCAAGTACCCCGAGAAAGTGTCCATGCTATCATTGTTGATGAGGTTGGCTGAGCATCAAAAGATCTTACTGAAGACCCTGAATGAAACATATGTGCCAGTTGAAACCTCGGTTGAACAACTAGAGTGGATGACAGAAAGATTCTTCGCCGTCAACCAAATCTCTTTCAGCAAGAACGATTTACCCCCGGAAGGAGCGGCACACAACAAGGCCTTGCATCTAACAGTTAAATGCGAGGACTACTATGTCAAGCGGGTAATGTTGGATGGGGGATCAGGTGTTGACATTTGCCCGCTCTCCACGCTACAAAGAATGGAAATTGGGACCGGAAGAATCCGACCCAACAATGTCTGCGTAAGGGCTTTCGACGGCATCAAGAGAGATACCATGGGGGAAATAGACCTGTTGTTGGTCATAGGGCCAGTCGAGTTTGAAGTAACCTTCCAGGTGCTCGACATGGATACATCCTACAATATCCTCCTCGGCAGACCTTGGATCCATGCGGCAGGAGCTGTGCCTTCCACTCTTCACTAGATGGTGAAGTTTGAGTACGAAGACCGAGAGATCGTGGTCCATGGAGAAGATGAGCATGCTATCTATCGGGACCCATCCGTCCCATATCTTGAACCGAGAGAAGGGAGCGAACATACGGTCTATCAAGCTTTCGAGATTGTACTGGCAGAGCAGCACGAAGAGGGAATACCCTGCCCCCAGCCTTTCTTGTCTAACGCCTCGGTTATGGTGGCCAAAGAGATGATCCGGCACGGATTTAGGCCAGGGAAAAGGCTTGGACGAACCCTTCAGGGAATAACAAAACCCATTACCTTGCCAGTCACCAAGAAACCCTTTGGACTAGGCTTCAAACCTACTCCAGCAGACGAAGAGTGGCCAAAGAAAAGGAAAAATGAGAGTTGGAAGTTACCTCGACCATTGCCGGATTTATATGCAACTTTCATCAGGCCAAGGTACGCCGAAGAAGAAGATGATGAGGTCTTCACAGCTGAGGAAATCGAGGAGATATGTGGGGAAATGAGAGAGATGCTTTACGAGGTCCACATGGTTCAACCAGGTGAAGGCACAAGCACTGCTGAGATGATGTACGTGGGGCCGAACGCCAAACTTCACAACTGGGAGGCCACGCCATTCCCGACTAGACGGAAGTCCGGGTAGACCTGTCCTGCCACCTTTCCTGTGTCACAAGGTGTCTCCAGGACATAACTTGAACGTTTTCTTCCTTTCAATTGTTGTTTTGAATTCCTAAAGTTGTAAACATTGTTGTCTTCCAACTTCCCAAAGAAAATAAAAAATAAAAAAATCATCATCATTGCTTTCCCATTCTTTCTTTTGTTCTGATTTTTATTATTTTTTCTTTTATCTTTCCTTTCAGTTATAATAATGCGACTTTAAATATGACATGCTTGCGGACTTCACGCCCAGATCACAACGAGCTATTTAACTGTGAATTAATGAACTCAGAACCAGAATATGACGAAGAAGAGGCTTTTAGGCAAATAAACCGAGAGTTGGAACATTTCGAGAATAAACCTAAGCCAAATCTGAATGACACTGAACCGGTAAATTTAGGAACCCCGGAGGAAATCCGGGAGACCAAGATAAGCATTCACACGGACAAGAAAACGCGAGATGCGATAATTCAACTTCTTTTTGAATTTAAAGACGTGTTTGCTTGGTCATATGATGACATGCCGGGACTAGGTGTTGATCTAGTGGTTCATAAATTGCCGATTCATCCTGATTGTCCTCCAGTTCAACAAAAGCAACGAAAGTTCAAAACTGAGGTCAGTGACAAGATTAAAGAGGAGATCACTAAACAACTGAAAACGGGAGTGATTCGGGTAGTCCAATATACAACATGGTTGGCAAATGTGGTTCCAGTACCGAAAAAGGACGGGAAGACTCGGGTATGTGTAGATTACCGAGATTTGAATAGAGCAAGTCCCAAAGATAATTTCCCACTGCCCAACATCCACATCCTCGTTGATAATTGCGCCAAACACGAAATACAGTCTTTCGTAGATTGTTACGCTGGGTATCATCAGGTATTGATGGATGAAGAGGACGCCGAGAAAACTGCCTTCACCACGCCTTGGGGCACCTACTGTTATCGGGTCATGCCATTTGGTTTGAAGAATGCTGGGGCTACTTACATGAGGGCCATGACTGCCATTTTTCATGACATGATGCATCAGGAAATAGAGGTGTACGTGGACGACGTGATAGTCAAGTCCAGGACGCAAGATAATCACATCCAAGATTTGAGGAAGTTCTTCGAGAGATTAAGGAAGTATGACTTGAAGCTGAACCCAGCCAAATGTGCTTTCGGAGTTCCGTCGGGCAAACTTTTGGGCTTCATCGTAAGCAGGATAGGTATCGAACTAGATCCAACTAAGATAAAATCTATCAGAGATTTGCCTCCCCCGAGAACGAAGAAAGACGTGATGAGTTTGTTAGGCAGGTTGAACTACATCAGTCGGTTTATTGCCCAGCTGACAAGCACGTGTGAGCCCATATTCAAGCTGTTAAGGAAAGATGCGGCGATCAAATGGACAACTGAGTGTCAAGAAGCCTTTGATAAAGTCAAAGAATACCTTTCGAATCCCCCAGTCTTGGTCCCTCCAGAACCAGGGAGGCCACTTTTCTTGTATCTGACAGTCTTGGAGAACTCTTTCGGTTGCGTCCTCGGGCAACACGACATAACCGGAAAGAAGGAGCAAGCAATCTACTACTTGAGCAAGAAATTCACCGGCTACGAGGCCAAATACACTCTGCTGGAAAGGACATGTTGCGCTCTGACGTGGGTTGCTCAAAAGCTGAGACATTATCTCCAAGCCCACACTACTTTCCTCATAAGCAGGCTGGATCCTTTGAAGTATATATTTCAGAAACCGATGCCTACTGGGAGACTGGCCAAGTGGCAAATCTTGCTTACTGAATTCGACATAGTCTATGTCACTCGCACGGCAATGAAAGCCCAGGCGCTAGCAGATCATTTGGCCGAAAATCCGGTCGATGAGGAATACCAGCCTTTGAGTACCTACTTTCCAGATGAAGAAGTAAACACCGTATAAGTGGTCTCGGAGGACGCTCATGTTTGGAAGATGTTCTTTGATGGAGCCGTGAATGCCAAAGATGTAGGGATTGGGGCAATTTTGATCTCGCCTTCTGGTCAGCATTATCCCGCCACAGCTAGACTTCGTTTCTTTTGCACAAATAATACATCTGAGTATGAAGCATGCATCATGGGCATGCATATGGCAATCGATCAGGATGTCGAAGACTTACTGATTATGGGAGATTCTGACCTGATTATCCGGCAAGCCCAAGGCGAATGGGAAACTCGCGATGTCAAACTTATCCCTTAACGACAGCATGTGGAGGACCTCGACAAGCGCTTTACATCAATAGAGTTCAGGTATATCCCGAGGTGTCACAATGAACTGGCAGATGCACTTGCTACTCTGGCTTCAATGCTACCCTACCCGGGCAACGCCCACATCGATCCTTTGGAAATCCAAATCAGGGAAAGACACGGTTACTGCAATGTAATCGAGGCGGGATCAAATACGCAGCCTTGGTACCATGACATCAAGAGGTTCTTGAAAACGCAAGAATACCCCGAGCATGCTACTGGAGATCAAAAGAGGACCGTTAGACGACATGCAAGTGGTTTCTTTCTGAGCGGTGAATTGTTGTACAAGAGAACCCCGGACCTCAACCTCCTAAGATGTGTCGACGTTGAGGAGGCGAGAAAGATCATGCACGAAGTACACGCAGGTGTGTGCGGACCTCACATAAACGGGTATGTCTTGGCAAAGAAAATCCTTCGAGCAGGTTATTACTGGATGACAATGGAAAAGGACTGCTTTAGTTTCATTCGGAAGTGTCATCAGTGTCAGGTGCACGGTGATTTGATTCATGCACCTCCCACTGAGCTGCATCCCATGTCCGCACCTTGGCCATTTGTCGCCTGGGGCATGGACGTCATTGGACCAATCGAGCCAAAGGCTTCAAATGGACACAGATTTATACTGGTTGCCATCGATTACTTCACAAAATGGGTAGAGGCTGTCACTCTCAAGTCGGTCACTAAAAAAGCTGTAGTGGATTTTGTACACTCAAATCTTATCTGTCGTTTCGGTATTCCTGCGACTATCATTACAGATAACGCAGCAAACTTGAACAGTCACTTGATGGAAGATGTATGCGAGCAATTCAAAATAACGCATAGGAATTCTACTCCTTATCGGCCAAAGGCCAATGGCGCTGTAGAAGCAGCGAACAAAAACATCAAGAAGATTTTGAGGAAAACGATCCAAAGTTCCTGACAGTGGCATGAGCAGTTGCCATTTGCATTGTTGGGATATCGCACTACGGTACGCACGTCAGTAGGAGCAACTCTTTATCTTTTGGTTTATGGGATAGAGGCTGTAATACCGGCAGAGGTAGAAATTCCTTCTCTTCGAACCATTGTCGAAGCAGAAATCGAAGACAGCGAGTGGGTCAAGACTCGATTAGAGCAATTGACTTTGATTGATGAAAAGCGAATGGCCGCGGTTTGTCACGGACAGTTGTACCAACGAAGGATGGCCCGTGCTTACAACAAGAAAGTCCGACCCAGGAATTTCGAAGTAGGTCAGTTGGTACTGAGGCGTATTCTGCCACATCATGAGGAAGCAAAAGGGAAGTTTGCTCCAAATTGGAAAGGCCCATACATCATAAGGAAGATATTGCCGAAAGGAGCATTGTATCTAGGTGATATCGAAGGAAATGACCCCGAAACAGCAGTAAATGCGGATGCAGTCAAGAGATACTACGTCTGAATTATACTCCAGTAGTCTTGACACATTTGAAATGACGAAGGTTTTATTCCCCACTACTCCCCAAACACTACCCAATTCTCTCTACAAACCTTTGAGCCGCTTACAAAAAAAAACCCAAAAACAAAAAAAAAAAACAAAAAAAAACAAAAAAAAACATTGATTGAGGCCTGAACTACGTTTGACTTGATTCCGAAAGGATACGTAGGCATCCTCTCCCTGAGGTTCAGTCACACCAACAATAAAATCCCATTCACCCTGAAATTGAAACCGGGGCACGTCAAACGGCCTAGAAGTTAGTATCATCTACCTCTCTTTGCCAAGCACAAGCCTTCAAATCAATTACTAAAGATAGTGGGAAGCCAATAAGCGTCACAAATGGAGACCGGCACACTCTGAATTGAGAGAGATAAAATGAGAGAGTCTCGTCGGTGAAAACCTTCGGGCACCGCGAGGCGACGGGAGTAGAAAGACCGAAATGAGAGAGCTTGTTTAGTAAAAACTCACAAATGGTGCTATCAAGTGATGACAGGAAGAGAAATGAGAGAGGTCAGCCAGCGAAAACCCGCAAAGGGCGTTGTTGGCCGAAAGAGTGACTCCACCCAAGGAGGTTTCGGCAAAGTTCCACCGGTTTGGAATCACAGATCCGTTTTGGTTCAGGGAAACGCAAGCTCATGGAAAGTCAGGCGTCCAGTCCAAAGAGCATGTCATGTCATTTAAAGCCAGCATTATCTTCCTCAGATAAGTCTTTCTCGTCCCGAAGGGGGCACTCCTTTTTTTTTGAAATTTGTTTTATCTTTTCTTTGTTTTTCTTCGAATCTCTTTCATGTTTAAGCCCAAGTTCTAGATGTACCGGAAAGGACAGGTGGCAGGTTTGGTTGCACGGAATTCCGTTTCATGAAGGAAAACACCTCGTTTCGTTGGTACGTCTGTCCAAGCCTGAGGAATCATGATGTTTGATGGCGTTCGAAGTAAAGAGGAAAAAGAGAAATTTCCCCCAGCAAGTCCGCCTTCGGACGAATCCCCACAGAGTTTCCCTTTGTACGAATCCGCACAAAGAATCCACTTTGTAAATATTCCCCAAAAAGTCTGCTCCAGCGAAATCCACACAGATTTTCCCTTATACAGATCCCCCAGGGCCTTCCCTTTGTTAAAAAAAAAAAAGAATGGAATTTCCCCAGCACATCCCTAGCGAGTCCCTTTGTAAAAATTCCCCAACAAGCTCACCCCAACAAATCCTAGAAAGCCCGCTTTGAAACAAATCCCCAGCATGCCCCATTTTATAAAAATCCACACAAAGAATCCACTTTGTAAATATTCCCCCCACAGAGCTTCCTTTTGTACAAATCCCCACAGAATACCTCCAATAAAATCCCTGTTGAGAACCTCCAAGCAAAACGGGACAAAAAAAAGAGAGAGAAAAAAGAGCCTTACGAGGCAAATCATCACAGAATCTAGAAGTACAAGCTTGAGCAGTCTAAAGGGTTTCGACATATGAATCAAATCAATGGCGGGACTTCGCAACAGAAATGAAGACGCAACAAAGCAACTGGGAACGATCAAGGTCACCGAACCGACCGTCATTTCCGAACTAACAATTGTTCTTTGTCTGAAAAGTTGAAACAGGTATAATCCAAGACAACCGTGCAAGAAGCAGGTGTCGCCCGAAGAAGAAGGTACATGGGTACAAGAAATATTTTGGCAATAAGGAATTCACTCGAAAGGTAAGTTTCCACGAAACTCCCTTTTATCTTCTACTAAAACAAGAAAATTCTAAAAAAAGAGGTCAGTTGTTGTTCTCGAATTTTGTCCCCAGCCAGTCAGCACTAGGGTTTTAAATCCTAAACTGAACTTTTCCTTTTAATCAGCATTAGGGTTTTAAACCCTAAACTGAACTTTTCCTTTTAATCAACATTAGGGTTTTTAACCCTAAACTGAACTTTTCCTTTTAGTCAGCATTAGGGTTTTAAACCCTAAACTGAGCTTTTCCATGCAATCAGCATTAGGGTTTTAAACCTAAACTGAACTTTTCCTTTCAATCAGCATTAGGGTTTTAAACCCTAAACTGAACTTTTCCTTTCAATCAGCATTAGGGTTTTAAACCCTAAACTGAACTTTTCCTTTTAGTCAGCATTAGGGTTTTAAACCCTAAACTGAACTTTTTTCCATTCAATCAGCATTAGGGTTTTAAACCCTAAACTGAATTTTTCCTTTAGTCAGCATTAGGGTTTTAAACCCTAAACTGAACTTTTTTCCATTCAGCCAGCATTAGGGTTTTAAACTCTAAACTGAGCTTTTCCATGCAATCAGCATTAGGGTTTTAAACCCTAAACTGAACTCTTTTCCTTTCAGCCAGCATTAGGGTTTTAAACCCTAAACTAAGCTTTTCCATGCAATCAGCATTAGAGTTTTAAACCCTAAACTGAATTTTCCCTTCAGTCAGCATTAGGGTTTTAAACCCTAAACTGAACTTTTCCTTTAGTCAGCATTAGGGTTTTAAACCCTAAACTGAACTTTTTCCTTTAGTCAGCATTAGGGTTTTAAACCCTAAACTAAACTTTTCCTTTAGTCAGCATTAGGGTTTTAAACCCTAAACTGAACTTTTTTCCATTCAATCAGCATTAGGGTTTTAAACCCTAAACTGAATTTTTCCTTTAGTCAGCATTAGGGTTTTAAACCCTAAACTGAACTTTTTTCCATTCAGCCAGCATTAGGGTTTTAAACCCTAAACTGAGCTTTTCCATGCAATCAGCATTAGGGTTTTAAACCCTAAACTGAACTCTTTTCCTTTCAGCCAGCATTAGGGTTTTAAACCCTAAACTAAGCTTTTCCATGCAGTCAACATTAAGGTTTTAAACCCTAAACTGAATTTTTCCTTCAGTCAGCATTAGGGTTTTAAACCCTAAACTGAACTTTTCCTTTAGTCAACATTAGGGTTTAAAACCCTAAACTGAACTTTTTTCCTTTAGTCAGCATTAGGGTTTTAAACCCTAAACTGAACTTTTCCATGCAATCAGCATTAGGGTTTTAAACCCTAAACTGAACTTTTTTCCTTTAGTCAGCATTAGGGTTTTAAACCCTAAACTGAACTTTTTCCATTCAGCCAGCATTAGGGTTTTAAACCCTAAACCGAGCTTTTCCATGCAATCAGCATTAGGGTTTTAAACCCTAAACTGAACTTTTTTCCATTCAGCTAGCATTAGGGTTTTAAACCCTAAACTGAATTTTTCCTTTTAGTCAGCATTAGGGTTTTAAACCCTAAACTGAACTCTTTTCCCTTCAGCCAGCATTAGGGTTTTAAACCCTAAACTGAGCTTTTCCATGCAATCAGCATTAGGGTTTTAAACCCTAAACTGAATTTTTCCTTTAGTTAACATTAGGGTTTTAAACCCTAAACTGAACTTTTTTCCATTCAGCCAGCATTAGGGTTTTAAACCCTAAACTGAGCTTTTCCATGCAATCAGCATTAGGGTTTTAAACCTTATACTGAACTCTTTTCCTTTCAGCCAGCATTAGGGTTTTAAACCCTAAACTGAGCTTTTCCATACAATCAGCATTAGGGTTTTAAACCCTAAACTGAACTCTCTTCCTTTCAGTCAGTATTAGGGTTTTAAACCCTAAACTGAACTTTTTTCCACTCAGCCAGCATTAGGGTTTTAAACCCTAAACTGAGCTTTTCCATACAATCAGCATTAGGGTTTTAAAACCCTAAACTGAACTCTCTTCCTTTCAGTCAGCATTAGGGTTTTAAACCCTAAACTGAACTTTTTTCCACTTAGCCAGCATTAGGGTTTTAAACCCTAAACCAAGCTTTTCCATGCAATCAGCATTAGGGTTTTAAACCCTAAACTGAACTTTTTTCCTTTAGTCAGCATTAGGGTTTTAAACCCTAAACTGAACTTTTTTTTCCTTTAGTCAGCATTAGGGTTTTAAACCCTATGCTGAACTTTTCCATTCAGTCGGTTTAGGGTTTTAAAACCCTAAACTGAACTTTTCCCCAGTTGGTCGGTATTAGAGTTTTAACTCTAAACTGAACTTCTCCCAGCTAGTCAGTATTAGGGCTCCAACCCTGAACTAAGCATGCATATCCTCTTTCATCAATTTTATGAACTTCCTGGCGAATAATTCACGAAATTTTCCTAGTGAAACTGGGGCAAAAAATTTCGTTCGTTTGTTTTTTCCCACAGGTCTAACCTCGAGCCACACGGATCGAAATGACCCACGAGCTGAGTCTCAACTCAGAATCAAAGAAGAAAAAGACAAAAAGAAGATGTCCCGAGATATCGGAATAAATGGAAGGCGGATCGACTCCAACATTTGATTAAGGTCATGAACTCTGCCAGTCGCGTTTCACTCAGTATCCCAGAGATTAAACAAGTCGCCGCAACTCGCAAGCATCAAGATTCAGATCGAAGTCTCCAAGCACAATCAGCTAAGACCCAAGATCAAATCGCAAAAGAATCATAGATAGGAATCTTGTAACTAGCAGTTGACATGCATATAAGTATTTAGTTCAGTTTCAATTTTTCTTTGGTTGTAATAAGGCGGTCAGTAAAGCAGGTGACAACAGCAACAGCAGTAACAGCAAGCATTGCAATCCCATGGTAGTCCCAGCTACCGAAGCTTCTCGAACTACATTGACCTGATTCCTGTTTAGCCCAGGATATGTAGGAAATCTTTGAAGCAAAGATTCGGTCAGATCTTTCAAAACATGCTTCACACGGAGTAGTCCATAGGCAAAAATCGCTCATACCCGCTCACTTTATCTTTGCACAAAAACTCTTCGTGTTTCCGAACAAAGAGGGGCAGCTGTGAGCACATGATTTTTGTTTCGCGCGACAATCGCTCCAAAAGAAATAAAAAATGTGACAAATGGTCCTGCTGTACAGGTTTTGGATTTTGTGTGGCATATTCGTTAGTTAGCTGTAATCCCGTCCGTGTTTATTTTTAAAATAAATAAATAAAAAATGTGCATCTTTCGTTTTTATTTCTGTCATTAAGTGATGTTAGTATAATTAATGTCAATTGTATGTAAAATGTTGTTTATGGTTTTATATGGTATTATTTTGTAAATTAATTCAAAAGAAAAAAAATAATAAAAGAGAAGAAAGAATTCTCGGACTTGGGCCAGTCCAATTTTAAATAAATTGGCCCAAACAACTTAGCCCAAAACCCGTGCTTGCCCCGGTCCAGACCAGCCTACTTTAAGAACGTCCAAACGACGCTGTTTTAATCCAGTCTGATCTGGGCCGTTGATCTCAGATTGATCAACGGCCAAGATCACTTCCCCATAACCCACTGATGAACCCGACCCATTCCACCCGGACTGACCCAACCCCCTCTAGTTTTGAAACGACACTGTTTCCTATTAGTTGAAGGATCCTGGCCCTTCATCGTGTCTCATCCGACGGCCAGGATCCGTTTATCCACTCCATATATAAGCTCCCACCCGTACCCTGCCCCCTATCCAATACCCCAGCTTCATCATCTTCACAAGAACCCCAAACCCTAGAGCCGCCCCCATCTCCCTTCACCAGAAACCCGACGGCATGAACGCCGGTGACCTCCGCCTGAACACCATAGAACCCCCTCACCGCCCTGAACATTGATCTGTTGGCCGTTTAGTTCGAATCCCTTCCCACCTTCTCGAATCTTCATTTGAAGATTCGAGTCGGAACCCGATTTACACCAATCGACCTCAACTTCACACCAGACAGTCCCCAGACCCCCCTCGTGACCAAACCATGCTTGGTTTGGTCCGAATCTAACCAGGGAAACACGAATCCCAGATCTGATTCTTTGAACCCTAGGTTTCCTCGTGCCTGTTCCGTATCAGTTTAAGCCGAAGAGATTAAGGTCTAACGGACCTTAATCGAAGTGTTTCTCATCTGAGAAACACTTCGATTAAAGTCCGTTCAGCCTTAAGAAAGGCCTGTTCGAATCCAAACTGAGGCTCTTTGATTTTTCGGGATTTAAGGTGAGTTTTGTTTTCTTTTTTATTATTCCATGTGCTGAGTAAAGGTCTGTTCATGTTTTGTTTTAATTCGTGTTTTTGAATTTTACCAACTGAGTCATGTCCACCTTGCCTGAACCTCTGTGTTTGATTGAGTCTTTCCTCTACTTGTTACTGATAATGTGTATATGTGTATGTGCTGTGCGAACAATTGAACTTCAAATTTTGACTGATCAACTGATTCCTCGAGTACAATTTGGCTTAGTCAGTACAATTCAAATCATGTGTTCGATAATGTTAAATGTCTGATTTTGGCTTCGATTGTATGTGTTTTAACTAGTATAGTCGAATCGATATACGTCGTCAATTGGTTTCATGTTAGAATGGTAGCAATTTGACTCAGGGTTTTGTAATTTACTGAAGCATTGTTGAATCAGATTAATGTTGTTGCCACTCGGTATTAATTTGTTTAGCCAAATCAGAAAGACATTTAAAGGATTGATTTATTAGCTAGGTTTCAGATTTTAATTTAGTTGATAGCATTGTTTACTCATCTCTCAGCCTTGGGCAGCATGTGCATTACAAAGTAATGGACAGCATGTGCTGTCAGAATACATTCTGCTGCCCATATTCTGCTTTAGTTTCAGAAATAATAAGCATTACTCAAAAGGTAAGCCTACCAAGGGAATATCATGGGGTTGTGTTCTTATTTAAATAGTGAGTGGAAACTGAAAAGGGGTAGCATATGGGAGGGTGTTCTAATTGTCTAAACAGGCTGTTAAAGGGTTGATTTTAGGTTTATAAAAGAGGAGACTTCCATCAGTTTTAGGGGGACATGAGATAGATCCGATAGGAGAGAGCAAAATACATACACATACACACATAGACAGGCATACAGACCTTAAGATAGACATAGATACACACACACAGACAGAGAAAAAGAGAATACACACAGAAAACTTAGTTTGGAGATTGAGAGTTGAAGTTCTGAAAAACAGAAAACTGGAAAAGAACTCTGTTTGATAACACAGACAGACAAAACTAGAAATTGCATTCTTCTTGCTGTCTTGATTTCAATGGTCTTGACCTGTTTGTCCAATACTGATTTCTTCTAAATCCAACTGAGTCTACTGGTTGTTTGTTGGTTTACTCTGGGATTTGGTCTAGCTGGGATATTGATTCTATTCCAATTATTTTGCTTGTTGCTGCTGCTGTTATTCTGTTTCTTGCTGCTGCTGATTTCCCTATCTTCTTCCTCTTCTCCTTTGCATTTTCAGTATTTCCAGGTACACATCTCGAGTCTCACATTGGTGTAGCTGAAAGTAACATTGAAAATCATGAATAGAAAGTTTGAAGGAGTTATAATCACCCGCTATTTACTGACTGCCTTTTCATAAATGTTGTTAAGTTGTGTAAATTTTAGTTTATAGCTAATAGAGAATACATTAGTAAGGTTGTACTTAATTAAAGTTAATGTTAATTTGAAACTGTGGTATTTGATTCGTTTAGTAGCATACAGGATGTAAATATAATTCATGGAATGTGAAACTATTTAGTACGATTGTTAAAATTAAATTCACTCTTTCAGCATGCTTTGAATAAGTAGGGGCGAGTGGCTTTTAAATCTAACCAAATATGATATAGTTTTGAATCACCCAGTTCGATTTCCTTTAGGCAGTTTATAGGATTAGTTTTGAATAATGTTAGTTTAAATTAATCAAAGAATAGTTAATCTGTTTTGATATTATGGTGTGTCAATCTCACGTTTTAGTATTATTGAATAATAGAATATAGAATGAAAGCAGTTTTTCTTTGTACAAACTCGGTCGCAATTTTCCATTCGCATTAGCCGTAAACTAATAATTAATAAGTTACGTTTTTAGCATGTAATTAATTAAGAGATTTTCTTTTATTTTAGAGACGAACTTAATAGGAAAATATAGTCACTGTAGGTTTATCCTTTTAAATAAAAATGAGACGAGCCTCGACAAACAAAAATGCACAAGCTGCGGGGCCCTCTAAATGTATATATTAAAATACTTAGAATTCGGGACAGGCCGTTTAGCGAATTTTACGGCCTTCCCAAAATAACAATACGCTAGTTGCTTTAGGCGCACCTTTAATAATTTAACCTTCTTAAACACGGGTGCACATTGATGTGACCCAAATCCGAATCTCAACGGAGTCAAAATGTGTCGACGACCACGGGTGCATTGATTGTGACGTGGTTCGAGATGCATTTTCACGACGTTGCAATTCTATAAAAATAAATGATAATAATAAAAGCGGTTTAAACTTAATAAAAGCACATAAGTCACAACATGTATTTAAATCAGATATTTAGCCATTATAACAATTTAAGCGACCGTGCTAGAACCACGGGATTCGAGGGTGCCTAACACCTTCCCTCGGGTCAACAGAATTCCTTACTTAGAATTTCTGGTTCGCAGACTTCATTTGGAAAAGTCGAAAATTTCCTCGATTTGGGATTCAAGATAAACCGGTGACTTGGGACACCAAAAGCCAAACCTTTCCCAAGTGGCGACTCTGAATTAAATAAATAATCTCATTTCGAATATTGTCACTTAAATTGGAAAAACTCCCCTCGCGCATTTACCCTTCGGGGCCGGGCGCGCAAAAAGGAGGTGTGACACAAGATAGACAACTTCTTCTCCCTCCTCAACTTGAGTGTAAGACACAAAGTCTTTTTTGTTAGCACATATGTGCCTAGTGGCACCAGAATCTAACACCCAATCTTTCACATTAGCTACAAGGTTCACTTAGGAAACAACCGCAACAATTAGATCATCCACTTTGGCTTCAGTCAAATTTACTTTAGCCTTAGTGGGATTGTCATTCCCAACCCTTTTTCGACATTGAGCAATATAGTGGCCAGATTTTCCACTTACAAAGCAGTTGCTTTTTTCCTTGAAGGTTTGATTGTTGGTTTTGGGCTTATAACCATTTCTTTCGTCATACCTGTTACTTGATTTTCTCTTACGATTGTTCTCCTCCAAGGCTGCTTCTAGTAGCAATTTCTTTTCCTTTGTATACAACAACGTGCTTGCGGTTAAAATTATCTCCACCAAAAATAGCAACAGAAACAGTTGGTGCAGCAGGAGTAGTAGCATCGACAGCAACATTAGCAACGTTATTCTCCATAATAACAACGTAAAATATCCTTAAGATTGTTGGAAAAAATTGGATGATTATGGAGAATAAAAGGTTTAGCTTGAGGCGTGTCAAAGACACTATCCTTAAGGATATTTCCCCCACACCGAGATGAATAATATTAGGCATATCCCCTAGGATTCAACAAGCTCTTCTAGTATAACTAGGAGCATAAACAACAAAGATTTATGAGAAGAAAACCCAGCATAAAAGTATAACTAGGAGCATAAACAACAAAGATTTATGAGAAGAAAACCCAGCATAATAGAAAAAGGAAGAAAAGTTTTAACTTTCTTCACACTAGTACCATGAACACTAACAAATAGCTTTATTTATAGTCCAAGAGGATGTACATCTGAAATGAAGAAACGGTAAAATTCTTTGAGAATTCAATACTAAGAAATCAATAAGAAACGTTAAGAATTCAATAACAAGATCATTTAACGTTAAGAATTCAATAACAAGATCTGAAATGATGAGACTTTAAAATTCATTAAAAATTCAATTCCAAAACCGAAGCAATTATAACGATTCCTTTTAACTTTTAAAGGAAATGATTATCATATTTAATGCTAGCAAACGGACAAAGACCAACTTTGGTCAATTTCAACCTTACAAAATTATAATTGATTTTAATACTCATTTAATGTTAATAAATATTATATTCAAAATTATTCTAATTTATTGTCAATTTGAATATTCTTTTTGAGATAGTAAAAATATTATTTATTTTTTAACATTAAGATGGTAGAAAAACAATTATGGGTTATAGGTCCATTATCATAAATGATTCCACTCGAAAAAAGGAGATTATGGGAGCTGCACCTATTAATTCCAAATGAAATTATTAGAAAAGAAAGAAGTAGAAAAAAGAGAATGCATAACATAGCTAAGTGAGTCCTTTAAGAACTTTCATATCCAGTAGAACAAATTAACAATGTTGGCTTTAGGCAAGTTCGGTTGGTACCTGCTCAAAATTCAATACGTTACATAAAAAAGTATTTTAGATAATGAAACAGGCAAAGTAATTTTAGAGATTACAAGAAGAAGCCATAAAAAAAGAGTGTTGGTTGGCAAAAGGATGAAAAAATTTCACCTAAGTTTGAGCGACATTCATCTTTATCTCTCTCCAAATATAGAAACTCCTCATTGGTATGCGCATTATACATTAGTAGGACATATATCGAATGCACACATAGATCTCTATAAAGACTTCTACCGTTCTCCTTATTTATGATAAATCTAAATAGTCTCTCAGACTCTTCAAAGTTCAAAGTGAAGAGATTGTTATACATAACCATCATACGGTAGCAAAACAGTCTTTCTTCAATGCCCTTACTCACCTTCTACTTCATTTCTTTTAATAATCAAAGTCAAATTCTTTTTGTGTGGGGTGAAGGAGATAATGGAACTCAGATCTGATCAATATGTAGAGATGAGAATCAAAATTCAATGAGGATATTACAAGGAAAAGAGAAGAGGAACCAATACTAGTTCAAAGGGAAATATATTATGGTTTGCGTTGTAAGCAAGGATTAGAAGAAATAGGCCCATACATTAATACTCACAACTGTTGTATTAATTCAATTAAGGAAGAAGAAAACAGAAACAATACAAGGAAATTAGAGAGATTTCAGGAGAGCAATGGAGTAATAAATAAAGGGATTTTTGCATTCTTATATACAATTTGAAACTTTATTACTTTAATGTCTATATTTAGCTAATTACCCGGCATAAACAAGTTTTGTTTATAAAATATATACAATCCACCTTAAAGGGTCCCCAAATTCATTATTTGTACATTCAATCAAGGGATTTAGTTACACCATTTTCCTTTTTTTCCTCCTCTCTCCCCTTTCTCTCCGGATCTTCTATTATTTTAAACTATTTCACTCTTCTCTATTCTTAAAAGGTTTGACGCCATTTGTAACGCTTTTCCACTGGGACGCACCACAAACCCTTGAGGAGGAATATGAAGGGTTTCTCAGTTCCAAAATAGCGCAAGAGTCAAGACGTTAAAGTATTCGAGCAGAAATAAAATGACGTCAAATGTGATTTAGAATTTAAAAATTACTATTCCTAACAATTAGAAAAACTGCACTTCTTAATCTAAGGGGGTTCTGTGCATGTCCTGTTGAAATAACTTTAGACTTCAGAGCATTAAATTGTATAATCAAATCTTTTTTCTTTGTGTAAACGGATGCGGCTTTACACTTTGCTCAGTTAAGTTATCCTTACATTTGGTAAATGCTTATATTTACTCACGCAGTTAACAACTTGTTTGGAGGGTTGTTACGCAACGTTTCATAATGTATCGTATCGCACTGTATCGTTTGATAAATACATTATTTGGATAGATTGTGTCGTTTGTCATCGTTTCATGATATCACGCACCAGCAATATGAAGAATAAACTTGCAATATTATAAAGAAAAATTATGATACAAGGTAAAATTACTATATAAAAAAGTAGGGCAAATGCTAAAATAAAATAATTTAATAATAATAAAAGTTGAGATTGAGAGAAAAAGACAAGGTAACGATGCAACCACACCAAATCGGTCGTTATATAAAGTGGCACATTGCGTCGTTATGTAACGACGTATTTAACGATACGATACAATAAAATTTAAGTAACAATCAAAACAAACATTGTATTTAAAGTAACAATACGAAACGATACAATGGGTAACAACCATCCAAACAAGTTGTAAGAGTATGCTTATACTTAAATACAATTTGTATGCAAATTTTATACAATATGTATTTTGTATATTTTGTATCTTATTTATACATATTAAAAATAATTTTCATATAACTAATTATATATTATACAACTTATCTACGATTTATCTACAACTTATCTACAATTTTCATACATTATTTCTACCCAGTTAAATACAAGTACAATAACATACAACTTAAATACAAATTTTATACAAATATGTCTTTTGTATATTTTGTATCTGATTTATACATAGTAAAAATAAATTTTATACAACTAATTATATATTATACAACTTATCTACAATTTTCGTATATTATTTCTACTCAATTATATATAACTACAATATCATACAACTTAAATATAATTTTTATACAATGTTGTTCAACTTTAATACAATAGTTAAATGAATAAAAGAAAAATAAATAAATAATAGAATACAATTTTACTACAATTTCTGCAATATAATGTATGTCATGTCGTCTTCTTCTTCGAGTTTCAATCTGAAATTCAGCCAAAACAAAGTCTAATCTTCACCAAAAACCCTCAAAATTGAGATATAAACTCCAAACATATTCCCAATTATTTGCATCAACACCCAATCCAAACAAATAATGATTTTTGAAAACCTAAAAATTTGAATTCAAAGCTTTTTAATGGTTGTCCATTTGCTTTATATTATTGAAATTTGGGATTGAGAGATAGAGAGACGTAGAGAGAATTCTTAATTGATACGGAAAATAAAAGAAAAGGTGCGTTAAAATTGTCAGAAGTGGGATTTGAACCCACGCCCTCTCACGAGGACCAGAACTTGAGTCTGGCGCCTTAGACCACTCGGCCATCCTGACATGTTTGCATGTAGCTTTGTTATGTATGATATCACTTTCCTTCCCATCCAACCTTTTGGATTTAATTTAAAGTATATATGTCATTTTTATCCTCAATACTTTCTAACATGCTGAACTAGATAGGATATATAGTATTTTTCATGGTAATACATAGTAAACATGTAATCCGTCAATTTAAAAAATTTAATATTTTTGGAATAATGTGAAAGTATAACTAAAATGAAACATTAAACAAACAATTAAAAACTAAGTTTGTTAAAAAACATTACATCAAAATTCATTGTAGTGGATTTAGAGTCCATTTAGATTAGCTGATTTGAAGTAGCTGATAAGCATTAGGTGTCGAAAAGCACTTTTAAAAGTCTGTTTAGATTAGCTGATTTGAAGTAGCTGATAAGCATTAGGTGTTTAAAAGTACTTTTAAGTGCTGAAACTGATTTAATAAATAAGCAGTTACGTGTTTGGATACAAGTGCTGAAATTGATAATAAGATACTGTAGTATTTGACAAAAAAATGCTGATAAGCTCTTTTTATGTTAAAATGACTTAACCTTAAAACTGTTTACACTTATAAGAGCGTAATTTCTTCAAAATTTTAGATTCCAGATCGATTCAAATACAAAATATTCTATTTGTCATTTTATTTTAAATACAATTATACTTAGATAAGATAACTTTTATGATAAATATAATTTATTTTATGATAAGCATATAATCATAAGTTATAATAATTAATAAATTGACAAAAGTTTTTTAGTAAAAAATAAACCTAAATAGGACAAAATATTTAAAGAGAAACAAACACTGTCTTTATCACCACAACACTTAGAAAGCAATACACCAAAAATTTAATATGTCCTTATTTATTACATACATTTAAAAAATTAATACACAATCACATAGATACAAATATCTAAAAGAATAGAGAATTTGCTTATCTTAAATAGTTAATGTGAATTACAGATTTGAAGAGGCGGGGATGTGGGAGGGGGAGGGGGAGGGTTTGAAACAATACTTGAGGTAGTGAGTATCGATGTAAGAGTTTTGTTCCAAAAAAAAGAATATTTTAAGGATAAAATAGTAAAAATCTTGGTCAAACTTAAAGTGCTTATAAGCTAAAAATTCATAAGCTGGGGTGACTAGCTTATGCCTTTTGGCTTATTTTTGACTTATAAGCAATTTTAACTTTACCAAACGCGTAGATAAGACGAAAATTGCTTATAAGCTAGTTTGACCAGCTTATAAGCTTAGCCAAGCACCCTCTAAGTGTTGAAACTGATTTAATAAATAAGTAGTTACGTGTTTGGATATAAGTGTTGAAATTGATAATAAGTTGCTGCAGTATTTGATAAAAAAGTGCTGATAAGCTCTTTTTCTGTTAAAATGACTTAAATAACCTTAGAACTGTTTACACTTATAAGGGCGTAGTTTCTCCAAAACTTTAGATTCTAAATCAATTCAAATACAAAATATTCTATTTGTTATTTTATTTTAAATACACCTGTGCTTTGATAAGATAATTTTTATGATAAATATAATTTATTTTATCATAAGCGTATAACATAAGTTATAATACTTAATAAATTGACAAAAGTTTCTCAGTAAAAAAAAAAAACTAAACAGGACAACGTATTTGAAGAAAAACAAACATTGTCTTCATCACCACAACACTTAGAAAGCAATATACCCAAAACTTGATATGTCCTCATTTATTACAAATAGTTTAAAGATTAATACACAATCAAATAGATATAAATATGCAAAGGAATAGAGAATTTACTTATCTTAAATAGTCAATGAGAATTGCAGACTTGAAGAGGCGGGGGGAGCAAGGGGAAGAGGGGGAGGGTTAGGTTGGATACTTGAGGCAGTGAGTGTCGATGTAGGAGTTTTGTTCTAAAAATGAATATTTTAAGGATAAAATAGTAAAAATCTTGGTCAAACTTAAAAGTGGTTATAAGCTAAAAATTCATAAGCTGGGGGTAACCAAGTTATGACTTTTGACTTATTTTTAACTTATAAGCACTTATAACTTTACCAAACGCGTAGATAAACCGAAAAATGCTTATAAGCTAGTTTGACCAGCTTATAAGCTTAGCCAAACACTCTCTTAGTGTTTTTCCATTAGTTTTCCCTGCTTATGAAAGCACATAGTATGAGTTTTTGCGGCAGTTTGGTTTATTTATACTTGGAATCAAGCAAGATTTATTTGCATATAGAGATAAACGGCTGTCTTGGATTGAATGAACACACAAAATCATAGACAATACTTAACGACAAAGGGAACTTTGAGACCACAAATCTTGTGAAATATCATCAAGCACTCGGAAATAAGAACCCAGTTTCCAGTTTCCAGCAAAGTAAGAAAGAGAACAGTAAAAAAGCAAACACTGTTCAGTTCTTTCTAATCTTGACTCTTTCCAAACAGGATTTTCCATCAAGTTGGTTAATCTGGTGCAACCCCAAGCAATCCATGTACTTCATTGGAATATACACACTAAATTTTCCTGCTAAGGGTGTTCGACTAACCACCCTTCGCCCTTAGTAGCTCCGACCTTGGTTATATGCATGGATTCAATTGACCCCATTGATTTCGACTTAAACTATGTCTGTGTATGAAATATATATAATTTAACTCCACCTACTAACATGGAATTAATAATTAAACAAAGCATATTGTGAACAATTGGGAAATTAATTAGGGGATTTAATTACCTCAAGATGATCGGCAGTATTAACCAAAAGAGAGTTGGGAAGGGCATTGACATGAATCCATTTGCCTTGAAGCTGAAGTTGGAGACTAAGGGTGGCAAACGGGCCGGGCCCTGGCCTAAAGGGGCCTCATGGGCCGGTCCTATGTAGGCCCGGGCTTCGTGGGCCTAGCTTAAACGGTCCCGGACTTTGTGGGCTTTTGGAGGTAACCGGACTAGGACCACGAACTAATGGTCCCGGGCTAAGTGGGCCGGTCTCGGGCCAATGTGGGCCTGACCTCTTTTTTTTTTTTAATTTTTTTTATCTAAGGCAATTTCTTGTAAATTATATAGCTTATATATATATATATATATATATATATATATATATATATAGTTGCAAATTAAAGTTTACATTTAATACTTCAAATTAAAGTTCAACGCCTTCAACATAATACTTCAAATTAATCTAACAAACTAAAACATTAAGCATAATACGTCTAATTATTTTAAAATAACACAAATTGTCTCAAATCAACTTAAAATCTTAAATACGAATGTCTGGAGAATGCGCAAGACAACTCTTTATATGCCTCCTTAAATAGTTTGTGCCCTCCAAATTTGGACAATGAGTGTAGACTCGACCACAGTTCTTGCACTTTATTATGTAAACTTCTTCATTTTCTTCTACCACATTAAAGTGTTCCAAAACAAATGGGCGCACTCTAGAATCATTGGGCATGATTTAACTTGAATTAAGAATTTGAGTTTGAGAAATGAGAGATGAGTAAAGACTTGAATACTTCAATTTGAGTTTGAGAAATGAGAGAGATTGATGATTTTGTGAGAAAAATGAAAGAATGATGGAGTATTTATAGTTGAAAATAGGGAAAAAGTATAATTATAAAATATTTGGGATTAAAACAAAGTTGAGGGGGGGGGGGGGGGGGGTTAAATGACTATTTTAGAAAGTCCAAACGGCTATTTTTTAAATGTTGCAACGGCTAAAAAACAAATTTGGATTTTTTTTAAAAAAAGTAGTCGTTGGGCCCGTTTAAGCCCGGTTAGGACCGGTTGAATCGGCCCACTTAGCACCTGGTCCCTGTCCTAACGGGCTTCTTCAAGGAACCGGCCCACTTAGTAGGCCTAGCTCCCCTGGTCCCGGACTTAAACGGTTAGGCCCGTTTAGGCCCACTACCCATATGGGCTCGCAGGCCTGGACCGGGCCCGGGCCTAACCAGCCCACATGCCAGCCTTATTGGAGATCCTCGACTTGGTTATTGATGAGAATAGTTAAAAGGCCTTGATCTAAGTAGGCTAGCAACTCCCCATTGCTAGTTTAGGCTGAGGACAACGTGGATAGTAATTTGCAACAAAGGTTTGAAGGCCTAACTTGAAATCCAGGGCTTTGTCCAAAAAACTTTTTTCAAGCCCCAGACTTTCTGATATCCCTGCTAGTAACTTTTTTGCTATTTCCCGACTTTTCTCACAATACTCCGACATAATATCACTAAACATAATCTTGCGTCAGTATAAAAGGCATATGAAAAATTATAGTAAAAAAAAACTCGTTTGACTCTCCAGATAGTAACTGCATCAAACAAAGTGGGACATCGGGAGTATCTTATATGACATTATAATCTAAAATTCTTTTCTGCCAGTTAGCATACTGAAATTAAACTTAGAAAACCGATTTTGACAAAAAATTGAAAAAAGGAATAGCAATTATATGGATACCTGTAGCCGTGGGGTTTGGTGGGGAAGTGAAAATGAGGATGGACAAGGACCTTAAAATAGTCTCTTCAAAAGAAGGCATTTTATTTAGAGGCATTGAAACTTGTCCCACATCTTATAGGATCCAATACATGCAAACTCCTGATTTCCTCCTCTAGCAAGTTGAAAAATTCATGGGTTCCATCAATCACTAACTTTACCAAATTTTCTTCTATACCATGGTTCACTACCTGCAGTATGTATTGTTGGATTTTGTTATTAATAGCAAAAGAAGAGTGAATGGAAAATGGTGGGGAAAGAAATGGAGGGAAGTGAAATTTTGAATGAGTTCACTTTACTAATGCACTTTGTCCCTCATTGGTAGAAGGAAAGAAAATCTTTGTGTATATATAAAGAAGCTCATCTTTTAGCTCTTAAAGAGATAAGAAGAAGGAAAGCCTCACGCCGTCGTCGTTGCTCGCTCGGCTCAGATTCGGTCAACGATTGATTGATTAATCTTTTTGAACAAAATTCTTTTCAAATATTTAATTAATTAATTAAAATTAATTAACGACAATTCAAATCACCCATGACCCGCGACTCGGTCCGGTCCGATCCAATTTTTTCTTTCCCGGATTATGTTACATCCGTTTAAATTTCCCGCAATATTTCCAACAGCTATGGCTGTTCTCAAACAGTGTCAAACCTGTTCCAACAGCTATGGCTGTTCTGAAAGATTGCAAACCTTTTCAGAAACAGTACCAAATTGGCTATAAATATTCCTTCAAACCCCAGAATATTTACTTACGAAATTTTCTGATTATCTTCTTCTTCTTCTTCTGCACAAAAATTCCAGTGTGTTTTACAGCCTTTGAGTGGTTCGCTGTTCATCTGCATTTTTAGTACCAATACGCTATTGAGTCAAATCGTTCTATCTTGGGAGGATATATTCCAAAACCTCGGGTACTTGAGGGGAGTAATTTCCTTAATGATACAATGTATTCAGTGGGCTCGATTTGTTCCTATACTGTTTTTCAGAATTTATTTTGAAATTACTATATACTGTTTCTAGAATATATTTGACTTTCTAGTTCTACTAACTTTCTATTTCTGTTTTTTCATAAAGTTTATTATTTTATTTTACAGCAATACAGATTTCAATAACAATCTTAAGGAAATTATTTTATTATATTCTGTATTCTGTTTGTGAAGATTAAAACCTTTGTGGTTTTCTACTCCGTCTGAATTTTACTATTCTGATTTGAAGATATAAAAACTTTATCATAATATTGAAATTCAGAAAACGATTTGAAGAACATAAATGCTTCATCGTTTTCTGTGTAACAATATATAAAAACTTTAGTTTTTACGTACTGTTTACTGATTATAGTATTGTTTACTATTCTGCTTTTTGCCATTAATTGAACTCTTCTGTTGTTGATAGTGAGAAATGGCAATTGATAAAGTTGTAAAGAATGGATTCAAATGTGTATTTGTTTCTGATAAAGTTGTTGTAAGCAAGAATGAAATGTATGTTGGAAAAAGCTACCTCACGGAGGGCCTTTTCAAATTCAATGTAATGGTTGTTGACAGTATAAATAAAATTTCAGCTTCTTCTTATTTATTGGAGTCAAATAATTTATGGCATATTCGTTTAGGACATGTCAATTTGCTGAAGTTAATTACTTTAGAAGTATTGCCTAAATTCGAGTGTAATAAATCGAAATGTCAAATATGTGTTGAATCTAAGTTTGTAAAATATCCTTATAAGTTTGTTGAAAGAAATTCAAATCCTTTAGACTTAATTCATACTGACATTTGCGATATGAAGTCGACACCATCTCGAGGTGGGAAAAAATATTTTATTACTTTTATTGACGATTGCACTTGATATTGTTATGTTTATTTGCTTAATAGTAAGGATGAAGCAATTGAATCATTTAAGCAATACAAGAATGAGGTAGAAAATCTATTGAATAAAAAGATCAAAATGATTAGAAGTGATAGAGGTGGAGAATATGAATCTCTGTTTGCAGAAATATATTTGGAATATGGAATTATCCATCAAACTACTGCACCTTACACACCTCAATCCAACGGAATTGCGGAAAAGAAAAATCGGACATTAAAAGAAATGATGAATTCTTTATTAATAAGTTCCGGATAACCGTAGAGTTTGTGGGGAGGGGGAGGGGGGAGGGAAGTTATCTTTACAGCTAACCAAATACTCAACAGAGTACCCTATAACAAAACGCAATCTATTCCATATGAAAAATGAAAAGGAAGAAAACCCAACTTGAAATATTTCAAAGTGTGGGGGTATCTAGCAAAGGTACAAGTTCTTTTACCTAAAAGGGTTAAAATCAGACCAAAAATAGTAGATTGCATTTTCATTGGATATGCTACAAACAGTAAAGCATGTCGGTTTTTGGTTCATAAATTCGATAATCCCGAGATTCATGTTAATACGGTAATGGAATCGGATAATGCTGAATTCTTTAAAAGCATCTATCTGTATAAAACTGAATGTGAGTCGTTAAGTAAAAGACCTAAACGACCTCGGGAAGAACCAAAGGAAAATACTCTAAGTATAGAAGATCCAAGGCGTAGTAAACGTCAAAGAACATCTACTTCTTTTGGACCAGATTTTGTGACATTTTTGCTTGAAAATGAGCCTCAAACTTTTAAAGCAGCTATGTCGTCTTCTGATTCAGCGTTTTGGAAAGAGCAGTCAATAGTGAGATTCAATCAATTTTGGATAACCATACATGAGAATTGGTTGATCTTCCTCCGGAAAATAATTCTTTAGGTTCGAAATGGATCTTTAAACGAAAAATTAAAGTTGATGGTACTATTGATAAATATAAGGCAAGACTTGTTATCAAAGGTTATAGACAAAAGGAAGGTCTTGATTACTTTGACACTTACTCTCCAGTAATAAGGATAACATCTATTAGAGTGTTAGAGGCACTAGCGGCCGTGTATGGTCTTGAAATCCATCAAATGGATGTTAAAACATCTTTCTTAAATGGAGAATTGGAGGAACAGATTTACATGGAACAACCTGAGAGTTTTGTGGTTCCTGGTAAAGAAAAGAAAGTGTGAAAACTTGTTAAATCGCTTTATAGACTTAAATAAGCACCCAAACAATGACATGAAAAATTTGACCAAACAATGTTGGCAAATGGATTTAAAATCAACGAGTATGACAAATGTATTTATATTAAAAACACCCCAGGTCATGAAGTCATTGTTTGTTTATATGTTAATGACATGTTGATAATGAGCAAAAATATGACAGATATAAATGCTATAAAATGCATGTTGGCTAGAAAATTCGACATGAAAGACTTAGGAGTTACTGATGTGATCTTAGGAATCAGAATTCATAAAACTCCATAAGGTCTAGCATTATCACAGTCTCACTACATTGAAAAGGTACTTGACAAGTTCAAGTATTTGGAATTCAAAATTGTCAAGACTCCAATTGACGTGAGTTATGCACTTCAAAAGAATGAAGGTGAAAGCGACTCACAACTGGACTATGCAAGAGTATTGGGAAGTTTGATGTATATATCATGAATTGTACACGACCATATATAGCATGTGCTATTAGCAAACTGAGTCGGTTTACTAGTAATCCCAATCAAATACATTGGATGGCAATGAAACGAGTTTTGAGATATCTGAAATATACCTAAAATTATGCTTTGCATTATAACAAATATCCTTCAGTGATCGAGGGATATAGTGATGCAAATTGGATCACTGAATCATCTGAAGTTAAATCCACGAGTGCATATGTTTTCACAATTGGGGGTGGAGTAGTGTCTTGGAAATTATCCAAACAAACGTGCATCGCTCATTCTACAATGGAATCTGAATTCATAGCTTTAGATAAGGCCGGTGAAGAAGCTAAATGGCTCCAAAATTTCTTGGAAGATATTCCATTTTGGCCCAAACCTTTGGCACCTATTTGTATACATTGTGATAGTCAAGCGACAATAGGTAGGGCAGGGAGCGTTATGTATAACGGAAAATCTAGTCATATTAGACGGAGACACAATACCGTTAGACAGCTACTCTCTAGTGGTGTTATCACAATTAACTATGTAAAGTCAAGAGATAACGTGACAGATCCACTTACAAAAGGCCTATCTAGAGAGGCAATTGAAAGATCATCAAATAGAATAGGGTTAAAGGCCTAGGACAAGTCATCATGGCGGTAACTCTACCTAGAAGACTGGAGATCCCAAGAGTTAGGTTCAAATAGATCAAACAAAGTTATGAATGACGGTTTAACATTGTCAACTAACTCAACCCATTCTCGTGACGAAGACAATGTTCAAAAACGAGGTAAAACATTAAGGCTTTTTGATGAGACAATAAAGCATAAAGCTTTTTAATGATTTGCTAAGTCTGGCAGGATATGACCAGATATTGTGTCTTTAGGATTACACATTTAGGAATCATCTATGTGAGTGTGAAGTGTAAGCCGCTTGAAGGAGAATGAAAGTAAAGGCCCATTCTCTAAGCACTAATGAAACCAAGCGGTGTTCATGGCTGAAACAAATACAGCCGTGAGAACCATAAATGGTTAAGGATTGGTTGTGTGACTTATGTTGTCCAGGTATACAACAAAGCTCGACGGTTCAAAGATATCAAATCTACCGATTGACCGAGTATATCCGATATAAGTTCACTACGGAAAGTTCAAAGGGAAAACTACTTATCCAGATGCAATTAATTCTTGCATATGAAACACACACACGTCCGTGCACTCCTTTAAGTTTATAGCCATTTCTCATTCATGTGGGGGATTGTTGGATTTTGTTATTAATAACAAAAGAAGAGTGAATGGAAAATGGTGGGGAAAAAATGGAGGGAAGTGAAGTTTTGAATGAGTTCACTTTACTAATGCACTTTGTCCCTCATTGGTAGAAGGAAAGAAAATCTTTGTGTATATATAGAGAAGCTTATCTTTTAGCTCTTAAAGAGCTAAGAAGAAGGCAAGCTTCACGCCGTCGTCGTCGTCGCTCGCTCGGCTCGGCTTCGGATTTGGTCAACGATTGATTGATTAATCTTTTTGGACAAATTTTTTTTTCAAATATGTATTTAATTAATTAAAATTAATTAACGAAAATTCAAATCACCCATGACCCGCGACTCGGTCCGGTCCGGTCCAATTTTTTCTTTCCCGAATTATTTTAAATTCGTTTAATTTTCCCACAATATTTCCAACAACTATGGCTGTTCTGAAACAGTGTCAAACCTGTTCCAACAGCTATGACTGTTCTGAAAGGTTGCAAACCTTTTCAGAAACAATATCAAATTGACTATAAATATTCCTTCAAATCCCAGAATATTTACTTAAGAAATTTTCTGATTATCTTCTTCTTCTTCTTCTGCACAAAAATTCCAGTGTATTTTATAGTTTTCGAGTGGTTCGCTGTTCATCTGCGTTTTTGGTACCAATACGCTGGTGAGTTAAATCGTTCTATCCTGGGAGGATATATTCCAGAACCTCGGGTACTTGAGGGGAATAATTTCTTAAGGACACATTGTGTATTCAGTGGGCTCGATTTGTTCCTATACTGTTTTTCAGAATTTATTTTGAAATTACTATATTGTTTCTAGAATATATTTTGACGTTCTAGTTCTACTAACTTTCTATTTTTGTTTTTTCAGAAAGTTTATTATTTTATTTTACAGCAATACAGATTTCAATAACATGTACAACAATTAATATTCTCTTGGTAAAAGCAAATTAAAAAAGAGTGTTAGGAGTGGTTACAATTAAACCATATATCTCAAAAAATCTTCAAAGAACTCTGAACCAATTAAGTTTAAATCCTAAAATTCGCTTATGCATACTACATACCATGAAGAAACCCCAATCTTGACAAGCGTTGCTGAGATCGTGGAAGGCTTTTGCACTTTGATTAGGATTACTGCAGATGAGTAGAGAAAAATCAACGATGGGGAGTGAAATTGCGTCATCGAGGTCTGTGGCAGAGGAGTCACCTGAACTGATAGTAGAGTGAACATAGTTAGATGGTATGAAGAGATCAGGCGATTCAGCTAGTTTTTTGACATTGGCTAGTTGAATAGGACTAGTCAAGGAAATTTTAATAACAGGCCTTTGTGGCAGTGAGATTGTTGCTCGGCTAATGAAAATCCTTGAATAGCAGGATGATTTATGCTTGCATTTCGTTGTAATCTATTACTACTAGTATATATTAAAAGACCACTAGCTCATATCAAGTCAAATAAAAGATGCTTTTAGGAGCCATAATTAAACTGAATCAAGGGCAACTTGTATTGGGTTTTTAAGCATTAATCTGGCTTAAAAGAGGGTGAATGAGAAATGGAAGGAAATAAAATTTTAAAGCGATATTTTAAGTTTTCCCCCTTGACAAAGGGACATTGTCCCATATTGGAAGAGGAAGAGGTTTTTGATGGGTATATAAGCAATTGCTATTATTCTAATTCTTAATATTAATATTAATATTAAACCAACAGACTATTAAATGTTTTTACGTTATCTGTTTTCAGTTTTTCGGTTATGTAATTGAAAATTAACCTCCCTCTTTAATTCCCGGTTTATTATTGCAGAAATTAGCCATTTATGTTATGACATTTATGCTATGGCCGTTTTTGCATAAATCACCATTCTGAAGAGTTGCATCTCTTTAGTTTTCAACCCAACATTGGCTATAAATATAAGTCCTTTCTCTCAGAATTTCCATACGATTTTCTGAGTTCTTCTCCTTTCTTCTGCATACTTTTAACTTCAAAGAAGCAACAGTAAGTGTGATTTGCTACTGAATTTTGTGTTCGCTGAAACACTGGGGTTTGAAGTACCACTATACCAATGTGTAATTCGTTCTATCCTGGGAGGAAATAATCCATAACCTTGGGTACTAGGAGGAAATTAAATTCTTTAAGGAAACACTGTAAATTTAATGAGTTCGGATTAACTTATGTTTCATTTACATTTTCTGTTTATATGTTATTTTATCTTTTCCAGAATTAGTTTACAAATACAGTAAACAAACAACTTCAAAGAAAATCTACACTATAGTATATTACGTTTTGTTCGGCTACAAGTCTACAACAAAAATATAAACTAACTAGTATAATTTTTCTATCATAGCCAACCATTTGGTTGGGCATTCTTTTGTAGACCAGATCTGATCTGGGGATGGTGAATGCTAAGGAGGATGAAAGTTGACTGTTCGAGTATGTTTGGGACGCCAAAAATCAATTTTCTTAAAAATATTTTGTATGGTCTTGGACTTACATTTAACCAGTTCAAAGCTACCTGAATTTATCCAACTCCGATGAGTCAGAACTCACCTATTTGTGCTAAAGATGAAGCAATTGTGTGTTCTTTTATTGATTACAATTTTTCTATTTATATAGACTACAACAGTGGTAAGAGTCCTACAAATGAATAGGATAGAAACAACTTCCTATACATTCAAAATACAGATAAGAACAGATGGATAAAGATATATATATACTAATATTATTTGGTGCTATCCCTTATTTTTAGATATTCTGTTATTACGCCCCCTCAAGTTAGGAGTGGTGTCAACGACTCCTAGCTTGTTAAGATGTCGTTGGAAAGGAGCCTTTGCAAGAGCTTTAGTGAGGCTGTCTGCAAGTTGGTCAACTGAGTGAACATGTACAACTTGAAGCTGCTTCTGCTGAACTTGATCGCGAACAAAATGGAAATCAATTGCAATATGCTTCATTCGACTATGGAAAACAGGGTTCTAACATAGATATGTTGTGCCAATATTGTCACAATACACTATTGGTGGTCGGGACGCTGAACTTTGAAGTTCATATAGGAGATTTGTTACCCAGTTCGCCTCTGCAATAGCAGTAGCAACAACCCGATACTCTGCTTCTGTTGAGGAACGAGCAATGGTGTGTTGCTTTTTAGAAGACCAACTGACAGGATTTCCACCAAGATAAAGAACATAACCAGAGGTTGAAGTTCGATCATGGATGTCGCCTGCTCAGTCAACATCAGAATAAATATGAAGTTCTGGTGTGAACGAGCGGCGGAGAAGGAGACCATACTGTTGCGGAATCCAAATGTATATAGTGTGAATAAGTCACAACTACTATACCAAAAATTATGACAGCCACCAAATAATAAATAAGACAATAAAGCAATAATAAAAGAAACACCAGAATTTACGAGGTTCAGCCAATTTTGCCTACTCCTCGAACACAACCAATAGTTTATTTCACTCCAAAAATACAAGTGAAATAATACTAAAGAGAGAAAATACAAATGCCTTAAGAAGATAAGAAGACAAATGAGAGGTGTGTTTAAATCCTAAACATTAGGCCTTCTTTTATAGGAAAAAATTCCCACCTACTTTTGTCCTCCTACCGATGTGGCACTCAACAAATCTCCACCTTGGCAAAATTCCACATCTTCAATTTTCTCTTAATGACAAACTTTGGTTGTGTCTTCATCTTCAATCTTTAGTGTTCAACAATGTTGATCAAATCCAAATAATGTTGAAACTTGACCGCAGTTACCACTTTTGTTAGCATATCAGCAGGATTCTCTGTAGTATGAATATTCTTTACCGTGACTCCACCTTCTTCTATGATTTCTCGTACGAAATGATACCGAACATAAATGTGCTTCATCCTTGCATGATAAACTTGGTTCTTAGCTAATTGAATAGCACTTTGACTATCACAAAAAATTATGATATTTTTTTGTTCAACACCAAGCTCCTTTAGCAACCCTTGAAACCAAATTGCCTCCTTCACAGCCTTTGTAATAGCCATGTACTCTGCCTCTGTTGTAGACAAAGCAATTGTTGACTGCAAAGTAGACTTCCAACTAACTGGTGCTTTTGCAAAAGTAAACACATAACCAGTAGTTGATCTTCATTTGTCCAGATCACCCGCAAAATCTGAGTCACAATATCCAACTACAGACTGATTGCCTTCCTGCTCAAAAACTAACCCAACATCTACAGTATTATGAATATACCGTAGAATCCACTTCACAGCTTGCCAATGCTCCTTTCCTGGATTATGCATATATCTGCTAATAACTCCAACAGCTTATGAAATGTCAGGTCTCGTACAGACCATTGCATACATCAAGCTACCAACAACATTTGCGTATGATACCTTTGACATATACTCTCGTTCAGCTTCATCCTTTGGCGACATAGTAGTACTTAGCTTAAAATGGGGAGCAAGTGGAGTACTAACTGGCTTAGTCTTTTCATCTATGCCAAAACGTTGTAGTACTCTTTTCAAATATTCTTTCTGAGATAAACAGAGTTTCTTTGAACGTCTATCTCTTATTATCTCCATGCCAAGAATTTTCTTTGCCTCACCCAAATCCTTCATCTCGAACTCCTTCTTCAGTTGAATTTTCAACTTATCAATTTCTTCCGATATTCTTGGAAGCTATCAACATATCATCAACATATAGGAGAAGATATACAAAGGAACCATCTTTAAGCTTGCGCAAATATACATAATGATCGTATTTGCTTCTCTTGTACCCTTGCCGCAACATAAACTCGTCAAATCGCTTGTACCATTGTCTAGAAGATTGTTTCAATCCGTACAATGATTTTTCAAATTTGCACACCATATTTTCTTTTCCAACAACTTTGAATCCTTCTGGCTGAGTCATGTAGATTTCCTCCTCCAAGTTTCCATGTAAAAACGCAGTTTTTACATCCATCTGAACTAGTTCCAAATCCAATTGTGCTACCAAAGCCAACATAATTCTAATGGAGGAATGTTTTACAACTGGAGAAAACACTTCATTGTAATCAATTCCCTCCTTTTGAGCATATCCTTTGGCCACCAATCTTGCTTTGTAGCGAACATCTACTTGGTTAGGAAATCCTTCCTTCTTTGCAAATACCCATTTGCACCCAATTGCTTTCTTTCCCTTCGGGAGATTGGCCAATCTCCATGTATGATTCTGATGAAGGGACTGTATTTCATCATTCATGGCAATCCTCCACTTATCTTCTTCTGAACTTTGGACTGCGTCTTTATAAGTGGTAGGAACATCATCAGCTATAATTGAGGTTGCACAAGCAACCGTCTCTATGAGACGAACAGGTTTTGTTATTGTCCTTTTTGGCCTGTTGGTTGCTATTGATTCAAGTTGTTGTTGAGGTTCCTGAGTTAGAATCTCCTCTACTGGCTCTCCTTCCAGAGGATAATCTTCATTTGTTTCCTCCTCTGCTTCTTGTGTAGGAAAAATAAATTTTCCCTCAAACTCCACCTGCTTAGAAGCACCTTCATTTTGTTTGGTATCTTCTGTTACCTTATTTACCATAGCAGATTCATCAAAGGTAACATCCCTGCTGAATATTACTTTCTTTGTCATAGGACACCATAAGCGATATCCTTTGACTCCAGAAGTAATTCCCATAAAAATAGCCTTCTTTGCCCTTGGATCCAATTTTGACTCTGTCACATGATAATATGCAGTTGAGCCAAACACGTGCAAAGAGTCATAATCTACAGCAGGCTTTCCATACCATTTTTCAAATGGTGTTTTGCCATCAATAGCAGCAGATGGTAGACGATTAATGAGGTGGCATGCATATGTAATTGCCTCAGCCCAAAATTCTTTGCCCAAGCCAGCATTGGACAACATACACCGTACCTTCTCCAGCAAGGTCCGGTTCATACGTTCTGCCACTCCATTCTGTTGTGGTGTATGTCTAACAGTGAAGTGTCGGACGATGCCATCATTTTCACAGACCTTATTGAAATGATCATTTTTGTATTCACCTCCATTGTCTGTGCGAATACACTTGATCCTCCTGCCTGTTTGATTCTCCACCATCGTCTTCCATTTGAGAAAAATTCCCAGCACTTCATCTTTGTTTTTCATTGTATACACCCATACTCTTCGGGAAAAATCATCAACAAAGGTTACAAAATAGTGCTTCCCACCCAATGAAGGTGTTTTGGAAGGACCCCAAACATCAGAGTGTACATAATCCAAAATGCCTTTAGTATTATGGATCGCTGTACCAAATTTAACCCTTGTCTGTTTCCCTTTGACACAATGCTCGCAAAACTCCAAGTTGCAAGCCTTTACTCCTTTTAACAATCCTTGATCTGATAAAGTTTTCAAGGATTTTCCTCCAGCATGTCCTAAGCGTATGTGCCATAGCCTGGTTGCTTCTGCCTCTTTTTCATCACTGGATGTTACTATCGCTGTCCCAATAACTGTACTATTGTGATAATGGTACATGTTATTGTTTTTCTAATTGGCCTTCATTACCACTAGTGCACCGGAGCATACTCTCATCACTCCATTTTCTGCAATGATTTTGAACCATTTTGATTCTAGGGCTCCCATAGAGATGAGATTCTTCTTCAAATCTGGTACATATCGAACATCTGTTAATATTCTGATCATTCCATCATGGTTCCTTAATCGTATTGAACCAATGCCATATGAGGTAAGAGGGTTGTTATCCGATGTGTGGATGACTCCATATTCTCCTTCTTGAAATTCCACGAACCAGTCCCTATTGGGAACACATATGATAGCTACAAGCCGAGTCCATCAACCATACGTCTGATGATGTTGATGACTCTGTTGTAACTAATGAGAAGTCTGAATCATCACAATCAGCTACATTTGAATCCATAATGGCCTTTCCATTGATATGTTTGGCCTTATTCTTCAACTTCAGACAGTCTTTCTTCCAGTGCCCCTTTTCTCGACAAAAGGCACATTCATCTTTGCTGGGTTTAGATCTTGACTTGGATCTTCCCTTCTTTTTCCTCATTTGATTTTGAGGACAACTCCTCACAACCAGTGTTTCTCCTTCTCCGCCCTTTTGTTTTCTCCCTTTCTTTGTTCATAGCTACACAAAGCCGAACAAACTTCTCTGAGAGAAATTTCGTCATTCCCATGGAGTAGAGTAGTTTCAAGGTGTTCGTACTCATCAGGAAGTGACCCCAATAACATCAAGGCCAAGTCATCCATATTTTGCAAATCTGTGACCAACTTATTGAAACTAGTGATATGTTCGTTCATTGTGGTACCAGGAACATAGGTGAAGCGAAACAGTCTCTTCTTCACGTACAATTTATTTTGACTGTTTTTCTTCAAAAATATATCCTCCAGTGCTTTCCATAATTTACTTGCAGAAGTTTCCTTTATGTATGGATATTTCTGCTCTCTAGCAAGGTAGAATCGAATGGTACCGCAAATAACACGGTTGATAATTCTCCAATATTCTTCTCCAATAACATCTGGTCTTTTTTCTTCAATGGCAAGATCTAGCCCTTGTTGATAAAGGACATCTAGAACCTCGCCTTGCCACATCCCAAAATGTCCTGATCCGTCAAAAATTTCTACCGCAAATTTCGTATTTGACACAATTCTTGTCATAAGCGAAGATGCCAATAATGACGTATTGTTGATACTTGATGTAGATTCTTTTTGTTTATTGTCTCCCATCTTTGACACAAATATTATTTAATAGATGACAACAAAAATCAAGATTATTTCCTTTCTGGTGTGGAAGATCAGACTAAGCTGCAACCACAAAGCATACTCAGACAGAACCTTGACTCGGTTACCAAGATAAATCTTTTCTGATGTGGAAGATCAGACTATGCTGCAACCACAGAGCATACTTAGACAATACCTTGGCTCTGATACCAATTGTTGCAGAAGCCAAATGTATATAGTGTGAATAAGTTACAACTACTATACCAAAAATTATGACAGTCACCAAATAATAAATAAGACAATAAAGCAATAATAAAAGAAACACCAGAATTTACGAGGTTCAGCCAATTTTGCCTACTCCTCGAATACAACCAATATTTTATTTCACTCCAAAAATACAAGTGAAATAATACTAAAGAGAGAAGATACAAATGCCTTAAGAAGATAAGAAGGCAAATGAGAGGTGTGTTTAAATTTTAAACATTAGGCCTTCTTTTATAGGGAAAAATTCCCACCTACTTTTGTCCTCCTACCGATGTAGGACAATTTTGGCACTCAACACATACAACATTGTGTGTTTAAGGTACCGAATGACTCATTTAACTACTTGCCAATGAATAGTGGAAGGGCTGTGCATAAATTGAGAAAGCTTGTTGACTACGAAAGAGATGTTTGGTCGAGTAAATGATAGATATTGAAGCTTTCCAAGAACCTGACGATATTGGGTGGCATCTGTAGGGGTGTGCCATTATTCAGTGATAAGGTGACTGATGTGCTCAGTGGAGTTTGGACACCTTTACAATCAAACATATCCCATTTGCAAAGAAGATCACAAATATATTTTGATTGAGAAAGGATGAGACCATCCTTGTGAAGAATCACTTCAACACCGAGAAAGTAGTTGAGATAACCAAGGTCTTTTAAGGAGATTCTGTTGTGACAAGGCATGATTGAGCATGTCGTTGTTATTGCCAGTAATCACTATGTCGTCGACATGGACTAACAAATACAGAATAATACCATTTCGGGAGTACACAAAAAGGGATTGATCAGATTGAGTGCGAGAGAAGCCAAAACTTTGGAGGAATTCCCGTAGTTCCGTATACCATGCATGTGGGGCTTGTTTAAGTCCATAGTTAGCCTTTTTTAATCGACATACATGTCTGGGACAATCAGGATGTTCAAATCCCGAGGGTTGTGACATATAAACTTCATCATCAAGTGTTCCTTGCAAGAATGCATTGTTGACGTCTAATTGATGTAATGGCCATCCCCTGTTTATTGCAATTGACAAAACTAGGCGAACTGTTGTTGGTTTAACAACAGGATTGAATGTAGAATGGTAATCAATACCTGGTCGTTGGGTGAAGCCTTTTGCAACAAGGAGAGCCTTGAACCGATCAATCGTCCCATCCACTTTGTATTTTATCCGAAAGAGCCATTTGCACCCCACTACATTGTGTGATGATTGGAAAGGAACTAAGTCCCATGTTTGGTTCTTGAGAAGTGCTTGAAACTCATCATTCATGGCAACACGCCACATTGGGTGTTTTTGTGCTTGTTTGTAAGTGCTGGGTGGCAGAATATCTGATGAAGTAGCTAAATAGTCCATAATTATTTTCGGTTTAAAAATGTTATTCTGTGAACGAGTGATTATGTGAGATGGTGGGGGAGGCATAGATGGGTTTTTGTTAGTATGATTGGAAGCAAGATGTTTAGCAGATGGAGAAGATTCAGAGACAAAATTTCTGATGAAGCAGATGTTGTATGAGGGGAGAGGGAGGAAGAGTCAGATAAACACAAGGTAGAGGACTTACCTATAGTAGAGGATTCTAAAACACGTGAGTCCTGGTTGTTTGACTGAGAGGAATGATCTGTAAGAGTAGCATCCACCATGGCTGGAACACTATTTTGTTGTGAGGTGTTTATAGGTATGTGTGGTGGATTAGGAAAAAGATCTTCTGTTAAAATGGAGTGACTTGGCGAGACTGCTTCAGTGGTGATAAGATCATGCCACTCAATGTTTGGCTTATTATGTTTAACTGAGGAAAACATACTTTGAAAGGGAAAAATGTCTTCATAAAATTTGACATGGCGTGACAAATAAACTTTGGAAGAAATTGGGTCAAAACATTGATAACAGTAATGCTTGGAGGAGAATCCGGCATACACGCAGAGGGGTGGATCTTGGTTCCAATTTATTTTTTTCATATGGTTTAAGCCATAGATAGAAGAGGGAACCAAATGTGCGAATGGTGAGGTAGTTTAGTTAAGTGCCAAAAATGCATTGATAAGGAGACTTATTTTGCAGAATGGTCGTCGGAAGGCGATTTATTAAATAGATCGCAACTTGACAGGCAAAAGTCCATAGATTTGAGGGTAGAGATGCTTGGTGAAGTAAGGTACGAGAGGTTTCAATAATGTAGCGATGACGTCGTTCAACAAATGCTACTCTTTGGGGTATATATGTAGGGGGGGGGGGGAATAAATGTTGGATGCCATGTACATGTAGAAAGGTTTGAAGACCTTCATACTCACCCCTCCATCTGAGTATATTGTTTTTATCTTTTGATTAAAGTGATTTGAAAGTGGAGAAAATGGGGGTGACCTCATGTTTAAATTTGAAAGAGTAGAGCCACGTATACTTGGTATAGTGATCGACAAAGATAATGTAATATAACTTCTTATCAAGAGAAAGAATAGGTGATGGACCCCAAACATCAGTAAAAATAATTTCTAGTGGATGAGAACTCTTCAAAGAAATATGACCAAATGGGAGCCGATGGCTCTTATTACAATTGCAAGAATTGCAAAACTGAAAATTAGAATTTCCTAAGCAAGGTAGAGAATGACTCTTTAAAATATCTTGAAGGACTCAAAAATGTGGGTGGCCAAGTCATTGGTGCCATCGGTAATAGCTGGGCTTGGTTGTAGCAGTAAAGGCAGATGGTGGTTGATATCTTGATGTTGACCACTCATATAGATCATTCCTATTTTGGCCTCGAACCAATGGTGCCCCCGTGTTTAGCTCCTTAACAACAAAGAAAGATGGGAAAAATTCAATAGATGTACGATTTTGATTACAGAACTTAGAAACTGAAATGAGATTTCGTTTAATATGAGGTGCACAAAGAATATTATGGAGATAAAAGTCTTTAGTGGGAATGAAAAGAGTAGATGAGCCAATGTGAGTAATTGGGATACCGTTACCATCACCCATGCAGATTTCCTCAGTGCCAGTGTAGTCAAGCGGCGACATCAAATTGTGTGAATCGGTAGCGATGTGATGGGAGACTCCAGTGTCAAGAACCCATGGGTTATTATTTTGTTGGCCTTGTCGTGTAGCAAGAAGTGCCTTGGCTTCATTATTGTTATGAGAACGCGAACGACACACATTGGCAGTGTGGCCATATTTTCCTCAAAGCTGACATTGAACACGTCCATGTGGGTTGATTTGGAAGTTTTGTCGCTAATAGTGTGGCCGAGAAACAAATACTTGATTCATACCAAATGGATGACCATTGTAAGGCTCTTGTAAACGATTGTTCATATGTTGTGCTTGTGGCTGTTGGTTATTCCATCGCTTGTTACTGTTGCGATCTGAGGTATGGTTGTTTGAACCCTTCTGTGCAACATTAGCTATGATGGAAAGGGTATTCTTCTTGAGCTCCTCATGTTTAAGGAACAATTCATGATCTGAAAGTCTGTCAAACAATTCTTCGTATGAAATCGGTGTGTCTCGAACACGGATAGTAGTGCTTATCTCACGATAGTCGGGGCCTAAGCCGCTGATTATTTTGACTACCAGTTTAGCATTACTGATTGGTGCACCAGCAGTTGCAAGTTCATCAGCTAGTGATCGAATTTCCCGAAGATAGTCAGATACTGATTTGGAGTCCCTTGTCGTCTTGGCCAGCAAATCGCAGAGACTATATATTCGGGATTGGGACTTATTTGCATAAGTCGTGTGAAGCATTTCCCATGCTTGTTGAGATGTTTCAGCAGTAGCTATAGAAGGTGCAATGGTTGCGTCAATATATGCCATTAGAGCATTTCGGATGAGACTATCTTGGCAGAACCAAAGTCTATATTCTGGATTGGCTATTTCTTTGTTGTCTTTGGTTATCTTTTTGGGTGGAAAGGTGCTGGTGTCATCAAGAAATGACATCAGATCATGTCCACACATAAGTGTGAAAAATTGGGCTTTCCATGTGGTAAAATTAGTACTGCCAGATAGTTTTATGGGAAGCTGAGAGGAAGGGTGAAACTCGACAACTTGGGTAATATTGGAGATGAACATGTCAACTGAGTTTGTGGTGGATACAGTAGTTGAGCTTTCAGAGTTAACCATGGCTGGAATTAAGGATCTAATTCTCGTTAGAGTAGGGGCTTCTGATACCATAAAGATGAAGCAATTGTGTGTTCTTTTATTGATTACAATTTTTCTATTTATATAGACTATAACAGTGGTAAGAGTCCTACAAATGAATAAGATAGAAACAACTTCCCATACATTCAAAATACAGATAAGAACAGATGGATAAAGATATATATACTAATATTATTTGGTGTTATCCCTTGTTTTCAGATATTCTGTTATTAATTAACACCCTAACAAATAGTGGTATCCGGAGCGAGAAAGAGAAATAAATGAATAAATAAATAAAACAAAGAAAGTTTGGAGAAGCAACCTTCAACATCAGTACGAGTCATCAACTTGGACATATATAGAGAGATGGTAGCATCAGTCCTATCTGAAAATGACATTTGACTATATATTCACGGGTTCGAGCCGTGGAAATAGGCTCTTGCCGAAATGCAGGGTAAGACTGCGTACAATAGATCTTTGTGATCCATCTCTTCCCCGGATCTCGCGCATAGCGGGAGCTTAGTGCCTCGGGCTGCCCTTTTATTTACTTGGTTATTAAACACGTAGGAAAACCCCGTCATATAGAGTCTAATCAGTAGTGGTACTGATGGATTTCTAATTGAAGTCATGGGTGTATATATTTAATTTTTTGACATACTTATATATATGTCGAGTCGAAAGCCATAAAGCCATAAATTCAGTTGAGTCCGCTACCAAAGAATGCGTCGATCGTACTAAAACGTTTACTGATTAAAAGATCACAATTTACACTATAGTACATCAGTTTGAATTTATACCATTAGTTTTACATTAGAACCAATGTGACCTGACCCTTGCCAAACTCCTCACATAGCCGGAGTGTTGTGCACCATGTTGGTATTACGGTGTTCAAAATCAGAAAATTAGAAAAGTAGAACTTAGAACAAAAAGTGCAAATGTGGAAGATTATTTTCAATGTTGTAAGATATGAATTAGACTTACATTGATACTTGAAAGTATTCTTGAGATCATGAATATAATATATATAAAGATGAACATATATGTGTTTGATTAGAGAAAGAGATCAAACTGTTTAAAGTATTATAATGGTTTAGTTGGAAAACCATTTGGAAAGAGAATTAAAAAATTTTGTGATTTTTACACCCGTTATGGAGATCAAAATTTTCGTGATTTTCTGCTCCTTCTTTGAGATCAAAATCTGTGTGATTTTTTACTCGATCGTTGAGATTAAAGTCTTTGTGACTTTCTATACATTTGTCGGAAATTAAAGTCTAAGCGACTTTATACTCGTTTTGGAGATTAAAATATTAGTGGTTTTCTACTCCAATTTATTATTCGGTTTGAAGATTAAAACTTCACCGTTTATTGAATTTGATTGTGTCACATATACTCGATTTGAAGAATAAAAAACTTCACAGTTTATTAGATTCAGTTGTATCCAATGTTACTCGGTTTGAAGATTAAAAAAACTTCACTGTTTATTAATTCTGAATGTGTCAGAATGGTTTGAAGATTAAAAACTTCACCATTAATTAATTCTGGCTCTGTCGTGACACAAACAACAGTTCTTGTAGTTTGCTCTACAACGTAATAGCGGCGATGAATGTGAATCTCCTTTTCAAGAAATATGTTTGGAATGTGGTATTATTTATCAAACGACGACTCCTTAGTCACCGCAATCTAATGAAATTGTGGAAAGAAAGAGTAGAACGTTAGAGGAGATGATGAATGTCTTCTTGATAAGTTTTGGTTTACTCCAGAACTTGTGGGGGAAAAGTTATTCTTACAACTAACCGAATACTCAATTGAGTTCCCCATAGCAAGACGCAATCCATTCCATATGAAAAATGAAATGGAAGGAAGCCCAACTTAAATATTTTAAAGTATGGGGGTGTTTCGCTAAAGTGCGAGTATCTAAACCCAAAAGGGTAAATATTGGACCGAAAATCATTGATTGTGTTTTCATAAGATATGCAACAAATAGTAAGACATATCGTTTTTTGATTCATAAATCAGAAAATCCCGACATTCATATTCATACGGTAATCGAATCAGATAATGCTGAATTCTCTGAGAATATTTATCTGTATAAAAAGGAATGTGAGTTGTCTAGTGAAATATCTAAGCGAACTCGGGAAGAAGCAAAGAAAAGTACGTTGAATTAGAAAAATTCAAGACGTAGTAAACGTCAAAGGATAATTACTTCCTTTGTACCAGATTTTCTGACATTCTTGTTAGAAAGTGAGCCTCAAACATTTAAAGAAGCAATGTTAGAAAGAGGTCGTCAATAGTGACATAGAATCCATATTAAGTAATCATACTTGGGAATTTGTTGATCTTCCTCCAGGAAATAAACCTTTGCGTTCTATGTGGATTTTCATAAAGGAAATGAAAGCTGACGATACTATTGACAAATATAAGGTAAGATTAGTTGTCAAATGATTTAGACAACGAGAAGATCTTGATTGTTTTGATACATACTCGCCGGTAACGAGGATTATATCTACTCGGGTGTTAATAGCGTTAGCCGCGGTGTATGGCCTTGAAATCCATCAGATGAACTTAAAGACAACCTTCTTAAATGGAGATTTGGAGGAAGAAATTTATATGGAACAACCTGAAGGGTTCGTGGTTCCTGGAAAGGAAAAGAAGGTGTGTCAACTTGTTAAGTCACTTTACAAGCACCCAAACAATGACATGCGAGATTTGACCGAATAATATTATCAAATGGCTTCAAAAATTAATGAGTGTAAACAAATGTGTTTACGTTAAGAATACTTCAAATCATATAGTCATTATTTGATTATATATAGATGATATGTTGATGAAATATTTAAAATGTGGGGGCTTTTAGCTTATGTATGACAAAAGCCAATGTTAGACGTAATGTCTAAATGATATCATTTTTGAACCCCATTGATATGGTAGTTGGTAAATTCATCAGTTGTTTAGTCTTAATGAAGACTAGTTGATGAAACTGCTAATTCGGAAGTTGATCACGTGCTTTTCTCGAAAGATCATTTTCTTTATTGAAAATTTATATTGTTTAGTTCTTTTATGAAATGATATCACTTTGAAGGTTGTGATTTTTCATAGAAAGATACGTCTGTACGTTTTTGTATGGACATGACCGTTCATGAACGAATGTATTAATACATTGGTCTATAATGAGGTGAACCAACCGATGAACATGACCAAAATTCATTGCAAGTTGGATCTGTTTCATGAATGGAGGTGCTATAATTTGCATATCATATAGGCGTATGAATAAATAACATACAAATACTTGAAATGACAGAGTGATTAATAAATGTGTTATATATTAAAAGGTTGTGGCCACAACTGATGACAATCATTCCAGCTGTTGTTATAATATATTATTGCTACATTAAGTGTAGTCAATAATCTGATATGCAATAGAATGTCGAGACGTATTAGTCTACGACATAAGGAAGTTCGCATTGAACTGTCAGGACAATAAAATGAGTTTGGAATATTTAAAATATATCCATAATTATGCTTTGCACTATAATAAGTATCCCGCGATAATGGAGGGGTATAGTGATGCAAATTAGATCACCAGTTCAACCGATTCTAAACAGTCGGTGAAGGAGCAATGTCTTGGAAATTGTCCAAACAAATATACATTGACCGCTCTATAGTGGAGGCTGAGTTTATAGCCTTAAACAAGGCCGATGAAGAAGCTGAATGGCTCCGGAATTTCTTGGAAGATATTCTATTTTGGCCCAAGCCTTTGGCACCGATATGTATACATTGTGATTGTCAAGCGACAATAGGCAGGGCAGAGAGCGTAATGTATAACTGAAAAACTCGTCACATTCGACAGAGACACAAGACCGTTAGACAACTACTCTCTAGTGGTGTTATCACAATTGACTACGTAAAGCTAAGAGATAACATGTTGGATCCACTTACAAAAGGCCTATCTAGAGAGGCAGTTGAAAGATCATCGAAGAGAATGGGGCTATGGCCTAGGACAAGTCATCATGGCGGTAACTCTACCTAGCAGACTGAATATCCCAAGAGCTAGGTTCAAAGAGATCAAACAAAGTTATGAATGACATTTCAACATTGTCAAATAACTCAACCCATTCTCGTGATGAAGACAATGTTCAAAAATCAAGGTAAAGTATTAAGGCTTTTTGATGAGTCAATAAAGCTTAAAGCTTTTTAATGATTTGCTAAGTCTGGCAGGATATGACCAGATAGTGTGCCTATAGGATTACACGTTTAGAAATCACCTATGTGAGTGTGAAGTGTAAGCCGCTTTAAGGGGAATGAAAGTAAAGGCCCATTCTCTAAGCACTCATGAAACCAGGCGATGTTCATGGCTGAAACGAACACAACCGTGAGAACCAAAGACGGTTAAGGATTGATTGTGTGACTTATGGTTGTCTAGGTATACACCAAAGCTCGACGGTTCAAAGATATCAAATCTACCGATTGACCTAGTATATCCGACATAAGTTCACTACGGAAAGTTCAAAGGGAAACTTACTTATTCAGATGCGATGAATCCTTACTTGCGAATCACACTGTATTTTCATGCATGTTTTTACACAGATGCCCATTCCCCATTCATGTGGGGGATTGTTGCATTTTTATTAAGGGGTGTGAATGGAAAATGGAAGAGGCACCTTTTGGATTATACCTCTCCATCTCACCCTTCCTTTATCTATAAATTTAGAGGTTTGACTTCATTTTTTAGTAATGAAAAATCTGAAATATTTTCTCCTCTTTTCTATATTGTTGCATTATTTTCTAAATAAACATAAGTGTCAAGTGTGATTTGCTCTGTTTGTTGAGTTCGCTGAAGTTCTGTGATTTGAAGTGTCGCTATCACAAAATAGTTATTCTGTTCTATCCTGGGAGGAATTAATCCGTATACCTTGGGCAACAGTGAGGGGATTAAATTTCTTAAGGACACATTGTGTATTCAGTGGGCTCAGAATTATTTTTGCATTTTTTGTTCTAAGTTCTATTTTTCTGATTTTCTGATTTTGAACACCGTAATACCAACAATCTTTCACTTTGAACTTTCCGTAGTGAATTTATGTCAGATATACTTGGTCAATCGGTAGATTTGATATCTTTGAACCGTCGAGCTTTGGTGTATACCTAGACAACCATAAGTCACACAATCAATCCTTAACCGTCTTTGGTTCTCACGGTTGTGTTCGTTTCAGCCCTGAACACCGCTTGGTTTCATGAGTGCTTAGAGAATGGGCCTTTACTTTCATTCCCCTTAAATCGGCTTACACTTCACACTCACATAGGTGATTACTAAACGTGTAATCCTATAAACACACTATCTGGTCATATCCTGCCAGACGTAGCAAATCATTAAAAAGCTTTAAGCTTTATTGACTCATCAAAAAGCCTTAATGTTTTACCTTAATTTCTGAACATTGTCTTCATCACGAGAATGGGTTGAGTTATTTGACAATGTTGAACCGTCATTCATAACTTTGTTTGATCTCTTTGAACCTAGCTCTTGAGATCTCCAGTCTGCTAGGTAGAGTTACCGCTATGATGACTTGTTCTAGGCCTTAGCCCCATTCCCTTCGATGATCTTTCAACTGCCTCTCTAGATAAGCCTTTTGTAAGTGGATCCGACATGTTATTGATGATAGGCTATAATTACATATTTTAGTCGATTATTACACTCTAATTTACTGCACTTTAGTTGAGTTTGCGCTTTAATCGCTAATGTTTTGCACTAAAGATGTGTTTTATGCCTTGTAGGAGTGATTCTAAGCTATATAGATGTTATGGAATGAATTCAAGTGATTTGGAGCTTTGAAGTCTGAGTAAAAGCCCAAGGAATTAAGTCGAGATCGTGTCAGGGGTCAACTTTAATAGTTAAGAATAAATGAAGACTCAAGAGGGCATATTGTACACTATCTAGTAAAATACACATAACTCTTTGCTCGAAACTCTAATTTGGCTCATGTTTTACGTTTTTCCAAATTCTAAAGGCAACAGGGCGAAATACGCGAGATGTGAGCCAACACGAACGAAACCGGGAAAAGGGCCGGTTGGGCGCCACAGGCAGTGCCTGGCGCCACCTGTGGCGCCAAAAACAGTATGCACAAATAATGGAGCGTCGTGGAGGGCGCTGGGATGGGTGCTGGTGACGTGAAATGTGTCCTATTTTGCCCGGGACAAGTTTATTTCGGCCCTAGACCTACCCAACTGATATAAAAGCAAGACTAAACCTATTTTTGAGGGGGAGACACCACTTTGGAGTAGAGATACACACGGGATCGTGAGGAAGCAAAGAATTCTCAGTTTTCTTCATCTTTTTCTAGTATTTACAATTGATTCAACATTTATGCAATTGTTTGATTACATCATGAGTGGCTAAACACCCATTGTTCTGGGGTTGTATTTAGCCATGAATATTGTTGTTTTATATTAGCTTGACCTTGATTATAATTCACCAATATATGGTTGTTTCTTCAATTCTGCGTTTAATTGCTTAATTGTCTGGCCAGCAGTTAGGTTCTATTTACTATCTATGATATGCTTGGGAAAGCCGTGTTTAGATTAGAAAAGAATTGAAGAGAGCATGATCTTAACCCTTAGGGGGAGCGGATTTGTGGTTAGGATAGGAATATACCTAGTCACCATGATTAATTAAATCTCGTGATCTTGATGCATTCTTAATAGATTGATTTCATAGGAATATAGGCATTAATCTATTGAGAATAGGTGAGCAGTACTTCAGGAGAAGGCTATGAGAGCATTTATCGATTAATTAGCAACCATGAGTGAATTATACGAAAGGGAGAGTTAATTAGAACACAATACGAATGGTGAATCGATCACAACCCTGGAATATTTGTCTCTACTGAATACACAACAATCAACTCGTTACTTGATAACTTAGTTATTATTTAGAATTGTAGTATAATATAATCATATTATTGGACTTTGATTTTAGCTGGATTGAATAACAATTTTAGTGATTTAGTGAGTAGTTTACACAAGTCTCGGTGGGTTCGACACTCAACTTATCATTATATTACTTGTCGACCACGTATACTTGCGTATGCGTTTGGGAGCAACAGGTTTTTGGCGCCGTTGTCGGGGACTTGAATATTAAGTACTTGCTAGTTTTTGCTTTAATTGTTTATTTAGTGTAGTCTAACATTACTTGATTATTGCTTAGATCTCAGGAACTTTGATTGAATGCGTAGGGTCAGAAGCCAGGACCGACTTCAAGGCTTTGATCCTGAACCTGAGAGAACATTTCACAGGAGGTTGAGGGAAGCAAAGGATACGAATAATATTCAGGCACTTGTTCAATTTCCTGTGGACATGGCAGAGGAGCAACCTATGGCTGTTCAGGAGGTGGCGATGCCCAGCATTGCTAATGTCACCTCCAGTATAGTGAAGCCCAGGATCACTGGGCACTTTGAGCTGAAACAGAGCATGATCCAGTTACTTCATGCAAACGGGCAATTTATGGGTCTTCCACACGAGGATCCACAACAGCATATTCTGAACTTCTTGGAGATTAGTGATACTTATATCACTAACGGGGTCACTCCAGATTACGTGAGGCTCACACTTTTTCCATTCTCTCTATTAGGCGAGGCTAAGCGATGGCTAAAGGCAGAACCAGCTAACTCCATCACATCATGGAATGATTTGGCAAGAAAATTTCTGGCAAGGTTCTTTCCTTCAGGCAAAACTGCAAAGATCAGAAGTGAGATAGTGGCCTTTAAACAGAAAGCGGGAGAATCTTTATACTCAGCTTGGGAAAGGTTCAAGGGGCTACTTAGAGAATGTCCTCATCACAATCAGACGAATGAAGTGTTAGCTCACACTTTCATAGAAAGGCTACATGCTGAAACAAAGATCGTGGTAGATGTTCCAGCTGGGGGTCAAGTATTGGAGAAAAGCTTTGACGAGATATATGCATTATTGAACAAATTCTCCAAGAGCAATCCGGATTGGCAAGGAGAGATGGGCAGACACATAGTGCAAAAGTTTGCAAGGGTTCTTGAGTTAGATGTCGTCTCAGCATTATCAGCGCATATTTCTACACTGACCAATCAAGTCAACCAGATGAACTTGAGTATCAACAAGCAACAAGCCCAACCAGTGCAACAAGTTCAAATATTTTGTGAAGTATGTGGAGAGGGTCACATGAGCAATCTATGCCCAGCAAATCCAGAGTCTGTATATTTTGTGGATAATGCAAATCGAGGCCAAACAAATTAGTATGGGGACACTTACAATCCCAACTGGAGGAACTGCCCAAACTTCTCTTGGGGTGGAAACCAGGGCACTCAAAATCAATACAGGCCTCAAGCACCTCAACAACAATATAGACCACCTCAGGTTGAACAACAAGCGAGTCCTAGAAATCACCTTGAAGATATGTTGAAAAAAATGATGGATGAACAACAAGCCCTTGCCACAACAATGAGAAATTTGGAGCGTCAAATGGGACAACTTGCCAGTGCTCAAAACACTAGACCAGCTGGAGCTCTTCCAAGTGATACTGAGCCCAATCCTAAAGCTCAAGTCAATGCGGTTACCTTGAGAAATGGAAGAGCACTAGAAGAAGTTCCAATGAAAAAGAAGAATACAGATCATCCTGAAGGAGAATTAGCTCCCAAGCCAGTTGAGGGGAATGAGAAAGATGATAAAGGACCCAAGCCAGTAATTGAGACTAGGCCACCGCCTCCGTTTCCACAAAGACTGCAGAAGCAAAAAGATGATGCCAAGTACAAGAAATTCCTAAAATTTTGAGCCAAGTGAGCGTGAATCTGCCTTTGGTGGAAATTTTGCAGGAAGTGCCTAAGTATACAAGGTATCTCAGAGATATTGTGGCAAACAAACGAAGACATGCAGAGTTTGAAACAGTTGCACTTACTGAAGAGTGTAGTGCCAGAGTTCAGAGTAAACTTCCTCCTAAGTTGAAGGATCCTGGGAGTTTCACAATTCCTTTGTCTCTTGGAAAACAAGAGGTTGGTAGAGCCTTGTGTGATTTATGGGCCAGTATAAATTTGATGTCATCCTCTTTATTCAAGCAACTCGGATGGGGGGCGCTTAGACCTACTACAATCACTTTACAGCTAGCAGATAGGTCACTAGTCATGCCCGAAGGAATTATTGAGGATATGTTAGTTCGAGTGGGAAAGTTTATTCTTCCTGCTGATTTTATTGTTCTTGATTACGAGGCAGATGAGGAAGTGCCCATTATTTTGGGGCGACCATTCTTAGCTACTGGTGGAGAAATTATTGATGTGAGAGCAGGGAAGTTAAAAATGAGAGTTGACGATGAGGAGGTCACTTTTAATGTGTACAAGGCACTTAAGCTTCCTAAGCATTATGAGGACTTGTGCATGATTACTATGGTAGAATCGAAGGGGATAAAGCAGAGTCCTTATGTGAATTATAGTGATCCAGATGGGACAACTGAGTTAAAGGAGGTCGTGTTTCCAGCTGAGCGTGTAAAGATGATTGAGAAAAGAGCCAGAGATGAAAGAGGAGACCTTCTGAGAGCGCGGAAAAAGGCTAGAATTCATGGGAGAAAGAAGAAGAGAAAGAGCCCAACCTGAACAGAGTAGCAGAGTCGTGCCACGACTATAAATAAAGCGCTTGTTGGGAGGCAACCTAACCTGTGTACCTTTTATCTATTGATTATTTCTTTTTACTGTGTTTTGTGTTGTTTTTTTTGCAGAGTAGGGGAAGTCTGAGTACCCAAAGTTGAAGTTGAGGATCATGTTTGATCTTAAGTGTGGGGTCGTCCCAGCCCTTAATATTGAGGATCATGTCTGAGCTAGGTCTGAGTGGGTCTCAAGGAGTATTTCTCACCCTTGTTTTAATATTTCTCTACGATCATGTATCGAGGACTATACATAATATAAGTGTGGGGGTGGGGAAACTACTTTCTGAAGTGTAATTGTATAAAACTATTTTTTTATTTAGTTTTTCTTTTAGAACTCGTAGAAAACATAGTCTAGGTAAAAAAAAAACGAAAATTGAAAAAAACAAAAATTTAGAAAAAGTTCAGACTTTTCCCGACGATGGATCTTTTGGATAATTTTCTTGAGGGATAAAGTTCGATTAAAAATACCAAAAAGATTTTTCTTTTAGGATAGTTAGGTAGTATCCCTTAGTTTTCTTTGGGCGCCGGTTCTTTTCCAAGAGTGTAGCTCGAACCGAGCACTTTTAATTTCTTTTTAGGAGTAGTTTAGGAAGGAACTGAGTCGTTCTGAGATACTCACTGGCATGGTTGATATTGGCACATTAGGCTATGACATACATTATGTTTTCCCGTGTATTTGGTTTGAATTGTAAAGCCTAAGTAAAGTAAATAGCCTGTTTTGTGACGCCTTTTCTCAGTTGTCTGACTTGTATGCCGCATAGTGCAATGTTGCTTAAATTTCTCATTTATTTGTGCGTGCTTGACTTGAGAGTTAAACATAACCATCTTGATTGAGTCATGTGCAATGTGTGTGTGAGGATTTGTGATTTTATGTGCTATCCTGTGTAGTCTAGAACTTGCCCCTGTGTTAATTGAAGCGAAATTGTGAGTTGTTCTAATCTCGGAGATGGCGTAGGCATTTTCTTGCTTGATCATAGATGTGCTTGTCACATAAAAGTAAAATTTTCTGTTGCTAGCCCCTTTGAGCATATAGACCTTTCTTTTGGCACCCACATACAAGCTATACTCCTATTTTGTTCTTAATTTGATATTGATTGAACCTTTACCTCCTAAGGCACTTAGTCACTAAAAGAAGCAAGGTGAGATATTGGGGAGTAGCTTTCGAGTGGAAACATGGAAGGGCTCGTTGGTGCACTAAAGTTGAAACCAAAAGTCACTAGCTGATGAACTTTAATGTATGGAGTGTGTGAAAAAAAAAAGAGAAAGGAAAAGAAAAATTGCAAGAAAAGAGAAAAAAGAAAATATGATAGTTCAAATAATGTAGAAAAACACACACCTCCAATTCTTATTGATTTGTGCTAGTGACAAAATAGAGAAGTGCTTAAGTGAAAGGAAGGCTATGTTGTATATGGCAAGTGATTTGGTTGAGAAGAATATGTGCATGAAGTGTAAATGTAGTGTATTAAAGTGCTTAGGAGAGTGAGTTACTATTTCTAAATATATCCTACCCGTCCCTTAGCCTACATTACAGCCTAAAAGTCCTAATTGATCCTAGATTTGGCTAGCTTAAATTAGTGAAGATATACACTACGGGCAAGCTTATGGAACGACCATGAGATGCATATGAATTCTTTGTGAGAGTGAGCGAATTTTGTTCAATTGTGTGATGTCCTTAAATTATGTTCAAAAGCATATTTGAATCTGTGGACCAATTTATATTCACTCTCGATTTGTTGATGAGGGCACATGATCTCATGAATGATTGGTAATGTTGTAAACTTTCTTGTTGGGTAAGTGCATAAATTGAGGGTACTAAGTGGTTGCAAGTCGGTTGTGAGGTTGGGTGGTGACAATTAGGTTATTGGAAATTATTGAATTGAAATATTATACTTGGGCTTGCTTAAACGGGAAGAATGTGAATTTTTGTGTGTTCATGCTTGTGTTCCGGTATTGATCGTAGTCAAGGGTATAGAGTGTGGTTAAAAGTTAAGGTGATCCTCTATGATTGATACTTGTAAGTAGTTGGGGGGTTTATTAGATAGTCCCATTTCTCGAAGACGAGCAACGTGTAAGTGTGGGGTGTTGATGATAGGCTATAATTATGTATTTTAGTCGATTATTACACTCTAATTTACTGCACTTTAGTTGAGTTTGCGCTTTAATCGCTAATGTTTTGCACTAAAGATGTGTTTTATGCCTTGTAGGAGTGATTCCAAGCTATATAAATGTTATGGAATGAATTCAAGTGATTTGGAGCTTTGAAGTCTGAGTAAAAGCCCAAGGAATTAAGACGGGATCGTGTCAGGGGTCAACTTTGATAGTTAAGAATAAACGAAGACTCGAGAGGGCATATTGCGCACTATCTAGTAAAATACACATAACTCTTTGCTCGAAACTCCAATTTGGCTCCACAAAATATGGTTGGAAACCTAACTCAAAGGGCTACAACGTCCTTCATGTTCCCGAGATTAGGAAGAACTTAGTCTCTACTAGACTTCTTGTAAAGCACGGTTTCAAGTGCGTTTTTGTATCTGACAAGGTAGTGATTAGTAAGAATGAAATGTTTGTAGGAAAATGTTACCTTACTGAGGGCCTTTTCAAGCTGAATGTAATAGTTGTTGAAACTAATAATAAAACTTCAGCTTCTTCTTACTTACTTGAGTCAAATAATTTATGGCATGTACGTTTGGGTCATGTCAATTATAAAACCTTGCGAAAATGATTAACTTGGAAGTATTGCCTAAGTTTAAATGTGAAAAATCAAACTATCAAATATGTGTGGATAAGTATGTTAAACATCCTTATAAGTCGGTTGAAAGGAGTTCAAATCCTTTAGACTTAATTCACACAGATATTTGTGACATGAAGTCAATACCATCTCGCGGTGGAAAGAAGTATTTCATAACTTTTATTGACGATAGTTCTCGATATTGCTATGTTTACTTACTTAATAGTAAAGATGAAGTAATAGACGCATTCAAGCAATACAAAAATGAAGTTGAAACACAACTTAACAAGAAAATCAAAATGATAAGAAGTGATAGGGGTGGTGAATATGAATCTCCTTTTGAACAAATATGTTTAGAATACGAGATTATTCATCAAACAACATCCCCTTACATGCCCCAATCCAATGGAATTGCGGAAATGAAGAATCATTCATTAAAGGAGATGATGAACGCATTGTTGATAAGTTCTGGTTTGCCACAGAACTTGTGGGGGGAAGCCGTTCCTATGGCCATCCGAATACTAAATCGAGTACCCCATAGCAAAACACAATCCATTCCATATGAAAAATGGAAAGGAAGGAAGCCCAACTTGAATTATTTTAAAGTGTGGGGGTGTTTGGCAAAAGTGCAGGTTCCTAAACCCAAAAAGGTAAAAATAGGACCTAAAACAGTTGATTGTGTTTTCATAGGATATGCGACTAATAGTAAAGCATATCAATTTCTGGTTCATAAATCAGAAAATCCCGACATTTATAATAATACGGTTATAGAATCAGATAATGCTGAGTTCTTTAAATATATATATCCATATAAAAAGGAATGCGAGTCGATTGGTGAAGGATCTAAACGACCTCGGGAAGAAACAAAAAAAAGTACATTTAATCAGGGGGATCCAAGACGCAGTAAACGTCAAAGAACGTCTACTTCGTTTGGACTAGATTTTGTGACTTTCTTATTGGAAAATGAGCCTCGAACATTTAAAAAAGCTATGTCTTCTTCGGAATCATTGTTCTGGAAAGAGGCAGTCAATAGTGAAATAGAATCCATATTGAACAACCATACATGGGAATTGATTGATCTTCCTCCTAGAAATAAACCTTTGGGTTCTAAATGGATTTCTAAGAGAAAAATGAAAAATGATGGCACTATTGATAAATTTAAAGCAAGACTTGTTGTCAAAGGGTATAGACAACGAGAAGGTCTTGACTACTTTGATACATACTCCCTAGTTACAAGGATTACATCCATACAGATGTTAGTAGCATTAGCTGCAGTGTATGGTCTTGAAATTCATCAAATGGATGTTAAAACGGCCTTATTAAATGGAGAGTTAGAGGAAGAAATTTACATGAAACAACCTGAAGGGTTTGTGGTTCCAGGTAAAGAAAATAAGGTATGTAGACTTGTTAAGTCCCTTTACGGACTAAAACAAGCACCCAAACAATGACATGCGAAATTTGACCAAACAATGTTGTCAAATGGTTTTAAGATAAATGAATGTGATAAATGTGTGTACATTAAAATCACATAGTCATTGTTTGCCTATATGTGGATGATATGCTGATAATGAGTAATAACATTGCCAACATAAATGCTACTAACCGTATGCTAACTAGCAAGTTTGATATGAAGGACTTGGGAATTGCAGATTTAATTCTGGGGATTAAGATCCAAAAGACTCCTCAAGGCCTGGCATTGTCACAATCTCATTATATTAAGACAGTACTTGAAAAATTCAAGCACTTGGGCTTTAAAGTTGCAAAGACTCCAATTGACGTGAATCTTGCACTAGCAAAGAACAAAGGCCAAAGCATATCACAATTGGATTATGCTCGTGTGTTGGGATGCTTAATGTACATCATGAATTGTACACGACCAGATATAGCTTGTGCTATAAGTAAACTAAGTCGATACACGAGCAATCCAGGCCAATCTCACTGGATGGCAATGAAACGAGTTTTGGGATACTTAGAACATACCCAAAACTTTGATTTGCACTACAGTAAATATCCTGCGGTGATTGAAGGATATTGTGATGCAAATTGGATCACCGGTTCAACTGATTCGAAGTCCACAAGTGGATATGTATTCACTATTGGTGGAGGAGCGGTATCTTGGAAGTCGTCCAAACAAACATGTATTGCCCGCTCTACAATGGAGGCTGAGTTCATAGCCTTAGATAAAGCCGGTGAAGAAGCTGAATGGCTCCGGAATTTCTTGGAAGACATTCCATTTTGGCCCAAACCGTTGGCACCAATATGCATACACTGTGATAGCCAAGCGGCAATTGGAAGGGCTGGGAGCGTTATGTATAACGGTAAATCTCGTCATATACGACGAAGACATAAAACCGTTAGGCAACTTCTCTCTAGAGGAATTATCACGATTGACTATGTAAAGTCAAGTGATAATGTGTCAGATCCACTTACAAAAGGCCTAACTAGAGAGGTAGTTGAGAAATCATCGAGGGGAATGGGACTATGGCCGAGAACAAGTCATTGTGGCGGTAACTCTACCTAGAAGACTGGAGATCCCAAGATCTAGGTTCAAGGAGATCAAACAAAGTCATTAATGACGGTTCAACATTGTCAACAAAATTTTTTTAGTCCATTCTCGTGATGAGACAATGTTCAGTACCAAGGATAAAGCATTAAGGCTTTTTAATGATTTCTAAATTTGATACAGGGTATATCAAATAGTGTATCTACGGGATGACACGTTTAGGAATCACCTATGTAAGTGTGAAGTGTTAGCCGCTTCAAGGAGAATTTTGCAAGGCCAATTCTCTACGCACTTATGAAACCAGGCAGTGTTCATGGCTGAAACGAACACAACAATGAGAACCAAAGACGGTTAAGGGATTGATTGTGTGACTTATGGTTGTCTAGGTATACACTAAAGTTCGACGGTTCAAAGATATCAAATCTACCGATTGACCGAGTATATCCGACATAAGTTCACTACAGAAAGTTCAAAGGGAAACCTACTTATCCAGATGCAATTAATCCTTGCTTGCAAATCACACAAGTTTTTCATGCATACTTCCGTGATATAGCCATTCCCCATTCATGTGGGGGATTGTTGAGTTTTTGTTTAAGATGAAATAGTCTTAAAATTAGAGTGAATGGGAAATGGGATTTGGATTTGGATTTGGATTCGGATTTGGTCAAATGATCGATCGATTGATTAATTTTTTGGACCAAATTTATTTGTTAATAGTGAATATTAACGTGATATAATCCGTGTTTGTAACAGATGTTTTCCAATTCGTGTATTGTGTTGCAACACTAAGCAATAAGCAGCCTAGTGCACCTCCTACAATGGTGCAAGTGCTCTTCCCACCAAGCAAGTGTACATTCCACCATGTAAGTGCTTCCTCCATGATAGCCTAGTGCTTGTTGCACCATGGAGGGAGCGTATTTCTCCCAAATAACTGCTATAAATAGAGCATAAGTTGGAGAGAAAGAAGAACACATCGGAAAAAACACTCGAAACACTCTGTATACACTTAATATACACTCTGTATATACTAGATATACACTAGGTATATACTAGATATACACTCTGTATACACTGGAAAAATAAATTGCAATCTGATATTCTCTTCAATAAGAATTCAACATTGGCTATATTTTGCATTCCTTCCTCTCAGAATTTCCATTCGACTTCTGAGTTGTCCTCCTTATTCTGCATTGTTTTTAACTACAAACAAAACATCCATAAGTGTGATTTGCTGCCGAACTTTATGTTCGCTGAAACACTAGGGTTTGAAGTACTGCTACACCAGTGTGTAATTCGTTCTATCCTGGGAGGAAATAATCTATAACCTTGGGTACTAGGAGGGGATTAAATTCTTTAAGGAAACACTGTGAATTCAATGGACTCAAATTAATTTCTATTTTATTTATATTTACGTTTATAAGCTAACGTTCTAATTTCCGGAATCATTATTTACAAATACAGACAGAAAAACAACAGCACTTGCCTCACTTGAAAACATATGCATGTAAATCAAAATGATATGCCAACCAACGTAAATTCATTTGGCAGAAGGAGTAATAAATATAATCTTTAATACATGTCATTCCTTAATTACCATGGCATGCATTTTTTCCTTTAAAGATTATCACAGAAGTAATTTATTCACCCATGAGAACTCACGCATATGCTATAGAAAAAGAAGTCATTTTTAACTTGTATAGGAAACAATAAATCTGAAGCGGCCCTTCAGCTTTTCAATTGCAACTAAACAACGGTTAGGAACTTGTTGGAAAAGTTACGTACCCACTTGCATCGGGCGAATTAAGGACTTTTCCAAACTCCCATTTGGCCATTTGTGTTTCGATTAGGCGCCATAATGCCGTTTCTTAGTCAGATCAGAAAAAACCCAAACTTAAGAAATCTATACTTTGACAGACCAATTGCCAAAAAGATATATCGACAGAGAATACATGTACAAAATGGGAATATAGAAAATTTGACAACACGGCTACTTTTTCCATATTGATGACGCCAATAGTAATCACACTGATGATTATTTGGAAGTATAACCAAAATGAGTTTCTCCAGCAATATAATTAATCAACAGTCACAACTTTTCGCATTACTGTGAACATCACCCATGCAGCTCTGTAAAAATATGGACAAAATTGTTAGAGCCACTAAATTATACGAGAATTTCAAGTCAAATAGTTGCCTTGATTTTCATAAAGCACTAGCTTAAAACTTCAGTGACAAATAAATGACATTTAGTATTCATATCAAGTGCGTAAAAGGCACTTTTGTTTGCATCCTGGAATACATCGTTCCAACATTCATACAGTTCCTCTCTGAATTTTCCTCTTTCTTGTTTAGTCTCCAACAAATAGATGTTAAGATAAACACAGAAAATAATTTAAATTCCTTAAGATTGTTGGTATTACGGTGTTCAAAATCAGAAAAATAGAACTTAGAACAAAAAATGCAAAAATAATTCCGAGCCCACTGAATACACAATATGTCCTTAAGGAATTTAATCCCCTCACTGTTGCCCAAGTTATACGGATTAATTCCTCCCAGGATAGAACATAATAACTATTCTGTGATAGCGACACTTCAAATCACAGAACTTCAGCTAACTCAACAAACGTAGCAAATCACACTTGATACTAATGTTTATTTAGAAAATAATGCAACAATATAGAAAAGAGGGGAAAAGATTTCAGATTTTCCATTACTAAGAAATGAGCTCAAACCTCTAAATTTATAGACAAAGGAAGAGTGAGATGGGGAGGTGCAATCCAAAAGGTGCCTCTTCCATTTCCCATTCACACCCCTTAATAAAAACGCAACACACCAAGCTGCCCTTTTTTATTGTTCCATTAGCCAAGCTTTGTTCACTATTATCTATATGAGAAGAATCTCATCAAACACTTGGAAACAAGAGGTCAGTTCCCAAGGAAAAGAAAGGGAAAAAACACTCAGTTCCTTGAAATCTTGAGTCTTTCCAAGCAGGACTTCCCATCAAGTTGGTTACTCTGTTGCAACTCCAAGTAATCCCTATACTTCATTGGAATATAAGCTGCTGCGCTGTTTTCATTATCTACAAGTGGAGAAGCTGGGCTCACAATTGTTTCCAGTGATGGACCGTGAGCTGTGGCTATTGATATCCTCGTTACTTTGTTGTTCACCGCTGCTCTATGCATATTGCTCTTGTATTTTCCATTACTGAATATCTAACATGATAAAGGACGTATCATTAATCATCATATTTTGAGCCTCAAAGTAACTTGTTATTTATAAACCACTATAAAGGGATTTAATTTACCTCAAGATGGTCGCCGGTGTTTACCAGAAGAGAATTAGGAAGGGCATTGACATTAATCCATTTGCCTTGATACTGAACTTGGAGACCTGAAACTTGGTTCTGAATTAGAAGTGTTAAAAGGCCATGATCTGAATGGGGTGGCATCCCCATTGTAAGTTCAGGTTGAGGACAACTTGGATAGTAATTTCCAACAAAGATTTGAAGGCCTGACTTCAAGTCTAGAGCTTTGTCCAAGAAACTTTCTTCAAGCCCCAGGCTTTCTGATATACCTCCTAGTAACTTTTTTGCCACTTCCCCTATTTTCTCACAATACTCCGATATAATATCCCTATTAAATTGACATTATCAGGTCAACAAAAGATAATTGTCCATAAAAAGTTGAATTAGTAACTGGAACATAAGGTCAGATTACCCAAATTCTTTACATTGTCAGGTATATGTATAATGTAAGTTAATTGACAAACACTATCTTGTACTAGTAAGGACTGACATAAGAAAACTGAATCAAGTAAGGTAAGAGCCTCTGATATTATATTCGTTTTCCAACTTTGGACAATTCAAATAGCAGTCTTCTTAATTTGATGACAATTCCGCGCAGATGAGGAGTAATGTAATAGATGGACACCTGTAGCATTGAGGCTTGGTGGGGGAGTGAAAATGAGGATGAACAAAGACCTTGAGATAGTCTCTCCAGAAGAAGACATTTTCTTTAGAGGCATTAAAACTTGTCCCACATCTTATAGGATCCAACACATGTTTCCCAGCATACTCCCGCTTATCTTCCTCTGGTAAGTTGAAAAAATCATGTGTGCAATCAATCACAGCCTTCATCAAATTTTCTGATATGCCATGGTTCACTACCTGCAGTTTTGCACACCCAATTAAATATTCTCTAGTACAAAACAATTTGAAACGACCATACGAGTCAGTCTCCTTTGTTTTTTTTTTTTCTTTTCTAAACTACAAGGAGGCAAGGAAAGGGGAATGAATACAAGGTGGGGAATCGAACCCTCGCCAATAAGACAACCAACTGAGCAACTAAGATTCTCGAGTCATTCTCATAATATGTACCATGAAGAAGCCCCAATCTTGACAAGCTTTGCTAAGGTTGTGGATGGCTATGGAACGTTGATGAGGATCACCCGAAGTGAGTAGAGAAAAATCAATGATGGGAATTGAGTTTGAATCATCAGGGTCTGTGGCAGAGGAGTCACCAGGATCATTTGTAGAGTGAACGTAATTAGAAGGTATGAAGTGGAGATCAGGTGAATCAGCTAATTGTTTGATGTTGGGTGGTTGAAGCAGTGGAGCAGCTGTGGTTTCCATCTCTGTTACTGGGTGGAGATAAGCCTAAGTGATGATAATATTTGCTGTCTACATTTGATTGTCATTTATCAAGATATTTTTTTTGTTTTATGTGTCAAAGTAGCAACAGAAGTTGTGGAAAACATTTTATTGAATGACAAGTGTTTGTGCACTCTATTATATATATAATTGAGGGCCTAAGAAGCCAGAATTTTTATTTATCTTTTACCTCAATTTTTTTTTTTTCTTCCCTTTTCTTGATTTATATGCTACTTAAAATAATTCAAAAGTCACCTCATAAATTCTCGATCTAATTGCACTTGTTCACTACTATACTAATCATCCTAAAAGTCACTATCAAACACACGGTTAATCTAACCGTTCATAATAGGACTCATGCTTCTTCTTTGGCGTTTCATCTTCAAAATTCATAATGAGGTTTTTTCTTTTAATGTTTACTTGAACTACATATCATTATAAATATTTTAGTTATGTAATTTTACTTCAACATCACTTTTGTTTCATCCCCTTAGACTTCAGTCAACTTCTTATCCTTTAGTCATTTTCTTCATTAAGCCTCTTCCTTATAGCCCCTTCAAATTTCCTTTCCGTCATGTCATTTACATATTATATAGACCTTTACTTCAATATGGGCCCCATCATTCCTCCTCAATAATATGCATCTCGAATTTTAGTGTATGATAATGAATTGATGTTCCTGACGCCGCTTTGGATGACAAAGGTCTCTGCACGAGATCGTCATTCTACTAATAAGTGAAGGAATAAAGAAGTGATCATGACATATTTTAGTGTTCGATGGAGATTTTCTTTTTTTAATTTATCTTTCACTTACCCTCCTGTAATTCTTATCTTTATCTATTATGTACTTATTATGATTTTCCTTTTATATTTTCATGGTTGTACTTGTGTTTCGGGTTCAAATGTCAAGATAGGATCTTATTGCTTGACTGGTTTGGTTTTCATTGGATGTTAAGGTTCCAGTATATTTGTATGTTTGTGTTTCGCTGAGTTTATGTGCCCACTTCATCAGGATATTGAGTGGCTACTGAAGGTATTCTTAAAGTATTGACTTTGGTTGTGATAAACAATTTCTCATTTCTTCTCTTGAAAAAATCACAAAATGCAAGATCCTTTGAATCTTCATATTTCCATACTTGTGAGGGCATTTGAAATATTTAACTTTCTATTTTTCAGTTAAACACGTTTACGCTTTAGGGCACCTTTTTATGACCAAAATGCCAAAATCTTTTTTCTCTTTTTGTCTTCTTCATTTCTCAGCCTTAGTTTTTTAGTTTTAATTATTCTTTAAAATCAGATCACTAATGCGTTCAGTCTATTTGTTATCAATCTATCTATGTTATTTGGAAGTTAGAAAAGAAGAAGGAAAAGAATATTTAACATTTTTTCCAAGAAATAGAAATCGATACGGAAGTAAGAAACAACACCAATAACTAAAAAGAAAAAAAGGGGGGGGGGGGGGGTGTGAAAAAGTGTTAAATAGGAGGAAAAGGAAAAGAATAGGTTAAGACAAAATTTACGGGAGGATTCTTATATTTGATTCAACAAATTTGGACGACGCATTCAATTTTGCCGCTTTTCCCTTTTCATTTTTCTACGATTGCAGTTTTTATCATTGTAACTTCTTGGATTTTAAACAAAAAAAATCTGAAAATAATAAAATTATACTCAATAAAAGAAAAAATTAAATAATTACTTTAAATATCACACAAGCTTCGTTTTTTCTTAACGGACGAGAGGGGGGAGGTTATGGGGAGGGGATTACAAAGTCGGGAATTGAACAAGGCGAAAGTTCATATAGCTAATCAACTAAACTATTGTAAGATTCTGCACAAGCTTCCTTATAATTTGTTACACGAGAACTTTGTCTTTCTATTTCAATTTAGTCTTGACTCTTGATTATTCCAACAATTAGCTAGCAAGTTTGAATGGATAAATCATAAGTTCAGCTACTCCCTTTGTCCTAAAATACTTGTCATGTTTCATTTTTCGAGAGTAAAATTGACTAACCTTATATGGATTAGATTAATTTAATATTTTAAAATTAAATTTTAGATATTTGTAAACTATATAAAAAATTACAGATCTTCTCATATAGTACGGTGAAAATATATATATTAAAATATTGATCAAAGTTCAGGTAATTTAACTCTCAAAAAGTGAAATGTGATAAGTTTTTTGAGAAGGAGGGATATTAGTATTTTTCTTTTACAAATAATGTGAGTTAGTTTTTGGTTTGTAAATTGTGGTCACATTACATGTGACTTGGCACTTCTGTTATACCAAGTTACATACCTTTTTTTCTCGACAAAATTACACAATAATGCACTCCATAAGTTGACTTTGCATTATTTTAGCCCACTTACAAGTTTGCAAATGTGTAGCCAAATATCAATAAGCTTAGATCTAAATTTTTTTTCCAGTTTTTTTATTCTCTATATCTTTAAGCGTGAAATATTTTCATTCTCCTTTTTCCTCAAGTTTCTACATACCTATCACAACTACGAAAATTCACAAACAGACGCGAGAAATCTAAAATCTCATCTTCTTTAATGCTAATCTTATTAGTTTTTGAATACGATTTTATGAGAAATTTGGAGTGTGTATTGTTTAAACTTATTAAAATTAGTCTAAGTAGACTGTATACAAAGTTTGAAGTCATTTAGTGGAGATTTGGAATAGTCTTAATCAAGAATTGCAAGTGAAAATCGTACAAAATATTCATCAGAGATGCTTATACACTTTTATACAATATTATACACTTTTATACAAAGAGGTATATTATATATATAGTTGTATAAAAGTGTATATATAAAAATGTATAAGCACAGTAGTGAAAATGTTAGTGATACACCATGTTTATATGTGTAGCAGTTGAAGAAGAAGAAGAAGAAGAAGAAGAAGAAGAAATGTGAGAAATCCACCAAACACCTGTAAATAATGTATCATCCTTGTATAAAATAATGTATAAGAGGTGTTTATACACTATTATACATTACTTATACAATATTATACACTATTATACAAATGAATCTTATTAATGGAACTTCACTAGTTCTTCTTCTTCTTCTTTGGACATCTTCTGAAATTCAACTCAAATCTACCTCAAATCTGCTCCAAATCACTTCAAATTTGAGTTTTGAACTCCCCTTGACGATCCCAATCAATTGGGCCAACACCCAATCCAAACAACTAACAAAATCGAAAAATCCAATTTCTGAAATTGAAGCTTCGAATGACCTTTAATGGTGACTCCAAAAATAATAATTCTCTTAAGTGGTATTTTTTCTTCTCATCTTAATAGTGATTATCAATTTTGAATCTGGAAGGAGAATTGAAGAATATATATAATGGTAGAAAAACTTTAGGGTGCAAAGTCGTTAAAGAGGAAGAAGAAGAATGAAGAAAAGAAAAAAATAAGGTAGGCTAATTGGTGAAAAATAATTTTCAAATTATGTACAACCTAGGCTATATCAGGTAAGGACTTCAAACGTGAGCCATTTTTTGATGGATTATGGGGCCAAGTGACAAGGAGCGTAATTCCCCCTTTTTTTCTCCTCTTTCCTGTCTCGCGATTGTCCCTATATAGGTGTTTATTTATTAGACATTTCCAAACACTCAGTTACGTGCTCTTTGATGGTCTCAAATTTACCCCCTCCTTTGTAATGTTTATATATTTGCCATTCATTTATGGTTTCAAACATTTTCCCTTCCCTAATAATGATACTTTTAACATTCATTTACGTGATTTTTTCTAATTTCTTACTATAAAACCTATTTGACAAATCATTTAACAAAGGAAATGTGCACGCTTATCCTTCAAATTAGAATTTCATGTTTAGCCTTTTGTTTTGGCAAATTTTCTTTATTTTCTCGATCAACACAAGTCTTTACTCCATGAAAAGGCCAAAAACAAGCTAGCACTATTAATCGTACAATTTCAGTATTTGTAAAATCTTCTACAAAAAACTCTCTGCAACTTATATTTCTATACGTAAAGTGTTTACTATTTACTTAAGCAACTGATATTCAGAAATTCCATTAGATTTATTTGGGGGGACGCTTTAAATGGTATCTGTGATCGCACATTTAATTATAGTATTCTCAAGAATTTAGGTAATTTTGTCATAAGTTATATCATACTATGTGCATGTAACAATTAACTAAATGTATGAAAAGTCTTTTAGTTTTACCCAGTCTTTATATTACTTTTCTTTTGTTTTTTACAAATTGGAAAAAAATAAAAGTATGAGTTTAAGCAAGAAAAACATGGTTAGTATGTCCGTTCATGCATTAAAAAATACATCTAATTAAACATATATCTTCCAATGATATTAATTAGAGAGACACAATTGTAGTATGCACAATGTTTATTACATGATTGATAATAATATTTATGAACATCATCTAAAAATGCACACTTACACGATTAATTTCTCTTTGAGAAGACTGTCCTTAAGAGCTGTCATTTTAAAACTACAAATATATAGGTAGGCAATGCTCTATTTATTTGGATTTTCTTGCTTTAGTTTCTCTTTGAGACAATTGTAGTATGCACAGTTTTTTGCTTTATTTGGTAGACTGTCCTTGCATGATATATTTGTTGTTTTTATTTTGGTACTGTAAAGTTTTTATTTTTTTATATTAATTGAATTACAAAAAAGAACACCTAACTGTGCGAAGCGCGGGTTTAATTAACTAGTTAAATAAAAAGGAAGGGCAATAACGCAAACGTTTTCTTTAATAAGTCAGATAATTTGTGGTTTATATTTTTGTCCAATCTGTTTGTAAAATTTATAACACCTGGATAAAGTTCACAAATTCTGCTCCTATCCATCGTAAAACCTTCCTCAAATTCATCAAAAGATAAATTAACCCACTCGTGTTATTAAGGAGTTTTGATTACTTCTTTTTTGGGGTAAATTAAACAAAATCCACTTGTCAAACAAATAGAATGCTTCAGTCGACAGAACTTATAGTAGTAATTTATTATGTAAGACATAATTAAGTAAAAGTTCTCCTCAGTCCTCATCTATCCATAAAGACCAATCACTCATATCCAGTTACATAAGGGGCAACTTGGAGTAAAGTAAACAAAGGCAATTTGCGACGAGAAAAATTATTACATGCATGTCAATTAACAAGAGCAAAAATTCAAAATAACCGCGTAATTTTGCCAGCAATAGCATACTGTGTTTAACAAAATCAAAGTATAATTAATGTGGTGGTGAATTAATCTTGATTCGATCCAAGCAGGATTTTCCGTCGAGTGGATGAGTCTGTTGCATCTCCACATATTCACTATATTTGGTTGGAAAATAGAGAGGTGGAAATCTTTCATTTTGGATTAAAGGTGAAGCAGCTGGTCTCACTGTGACATTCATAGCTGGGCTATTTGCAATTCCTATTGATATCCTTGCTACTTTCTTCACTACTGCTCTGTGCAATACACTCTTGTATTTCCCATTTGTAAATATCTGTCCATGCCACACACACACAAAAAGAAAAAGATCAGATTGCATATAGTAGTAAATATAACAACAACAACAAATCCAGTGTACTTGATTTTTCTTCGCAGAGTTTTTCAAGAATTATATTGACCAATATTTAGTGTAAAATTAGAAATAGACAAATTCGTCACTAAAACTATCATAAACATGTGATAAAACTACCCCCAAAAAATGAAAAAATTTAACCATTATTTCAAAATTCAAAGTATCAAATAATTGCTTACTGTAGCCTCGCGAAGAATTTCCAACGAACAATGTAGGATAAAATGAGTAATATTACGGAATATTTTATACCTCGAGGTGATCACCAGTGTTAACCAAAATAGAGTTGGGAATGGGATTGATGTTGATCCATTTTCCATTGCGTTGTAGTTGTAATCCTCCAACTTCATTTTGTATGAGAAGGGTCAAAAGCCCAAAATCAGAATGGGGTGGAAGGCCCATTACAAGTTCGGGCTGGGGACATGCTGGATAGTAATTTGCAACAAACACTTCGAAACCCGAGTCCAGATCCATGGATTTTTTCATCAACTCGTGTTCCAGTCCCAAGCTTTCTGATATTCCTGAGAGTAACCTTCTCGTCACTTTTCTGCATTTCTCACAATACTCCCTTAAAACCTCTCTGTAAAATCAAACGACAAACCAAAAATAAAATAAAAAATGCTTTTACTTTCATGACGAATATTAATAAATTAAAACAGCTTTATAGAAAAAAAAAATGAACTAAACAAAAGTCACCACACTCTAATTTGCACATTGTTCTCCTTTAAAAAAAGGAGAAGACATGAAAATTTAAGAAAAAACTATTCTTTAGATAAACTAGTCATTAATATAATTGAGTTAGATGATAAATATGTAAAAAAAAAATCATACTTTCTCTTAGGGGTGTAAATGAACCGGGTTGGTTCGGTTTTTATTAAAACCAAACCAAACCAAATATATCAGTTTGGATTGGTTTGGTTTTGTTGGGTTTTCGGGTGTTTTTGTAACATGAATATTTTTTCAATTTTACTTTATTAAATTTTTTATAAGTAAATATATGTTTAGTAAAAATTTAAAAAATTGACAAACATATGATCTATTACAATATTTTTATGGGAGAATTTTGTTAATAACACATGTAACTACAATAATTTTTCGTTGATGTATACTTTCAAGGTTAAACGAATTTAATAATTAAATATAAAAATCAATATAATACCTAATTAATGATATATTCTATTTAATTTTAGATTATCGAAATACCACTTCAAATTCAAAAAAGACATAAGAATTTAATGAATCTTGACATAAGAACATGGAAGAATAAAGAGATTCACGCATTTCAATAACACTTGATAAGAAAGTGATCATATAACTCATTATATTATTTAATGTTAATAAAAATGGAGTACTTCATATTCTATTAAATATTACATTCCATAAGAGAATCTCAAATATTTCTAGAATTTTTGTAAAGAAAATTTTATATAAAGTCTTAAAAGTATATATAAAAATTATATATTTATATGTCGGTTTGGTTCGGATTTTTTTTTTACTCAATATCAAACCAAATCAAATCAAATCTAGTCGGGTTTTTTAATCAGTTTGGTTTGACTTTTCGGTTGGTGTGGTTTTCCGGTTCATTTTGTACACCCCTACTTTCTCCGATCCAGTTTATGTGATAGCATTTTATTTTTACTCTCTTCTAGAAAAAAAATGATAGTTTTCTAAATTTGAAAAGAATATAACTTAAATTTTTATTTTACAATTAATGATAAGTTTATATAGCCACACAAATGTTATAAAATATTAAAGATCACAATTTTTAAAAATCTTATAACTACAAGTATTATAGTAGGCTTATGACCACAAATTTCAAAGTTTTTTTTTTCTTCATTCTTGAATTTTATGTGTATTCAAATTTTGCATCATAAATTGAAACGGAAGGGGTTCTATATAGTATAGAAGTTTAAAAATAAAAAAAATATCTTGGACCCTTTTAATGAACTTTAGGCCACATGTTTTATTGGATCGATTTTGAGTGCACAGGCCAACCTCAGACACGAGTGACCCGTTGACAGATGTATTCACCTGACATGACATCGACCATTTTCTTTTAGCTTGATTTGTGACTTTTCATGGCCAAATTTCAAATCTGGATTTTTTGAAGTAATAATTTCGATAGGACGATTCTCTTGTTGTACAGTTATTGTACTATGAATTTGCACATTGCTTTTTCAGGTTTCAAGCTAGGTAGCTTTCATTTTATTATACCTTGTAAAGTTTTGGTGAGTGAATGTGACGTATCATGATAAATATGTGAAAGCCAATAGGTAGACCTCTTAAGAATTTTCTGTCATGATAAATTAATGATGTTGTGCATATATAATTTATGACGAGACAATGATTGAACCTGAAATGCTTGGGTTGATGAGGGGAGTGAAAGTGAGGATGAACAGAGAGTTTAAGGTAATCTCTCCAGTAATAGCTATTCTCCTTTGAAGTATAATTAAAGCTGGTGCCATACTTTATAGGATCAAATACTTGTTGCCCTATGTACCGACTCTTCTCCTCCTCCGCCATCTCGAAAAACTCATTTGCCACCTCAATCATCTCCTTCATCAAACTTTCTGCTATTCCATGGTTCACTACCTGCATCACACATGTGTTGCTTAAACAAACTAAATATCTATACTTATTTTTCAAATATATGGGTGTGTGGTTCGACGAAAACACAGATACGCGGAATCAAAAATAAGAGCGAAGAAGAAGAATCAATTAGAATATGAACCCTAATTACCTTTATGAACTCAATCAATTGTAACCCTAAGCTATCAAATGATTGACAACACTTGAAGACCCGGATAAAGTAATTAAGACTAATTTAACACTAATGAAAGAGTGTGAGACCTGATGGCCATAAGTTTTATTTCATAATTAATTCAATTTCAACTACCACTTATATTTGTTAATCAAGGAGGTAGTGAGCTCCCATATAAAGCTTTCCGAAGTTCTGGAGAAGACGATGCATCTTGTATTAGACGCGTAATGCGACTTGTCAGAGCTCCGTCTGTTAAATTTGCAATTATATTGCATTCATTCATGTCTATACTTGCAACTAATACAACAGCACGCTAGCACCTAAGAATCTTAAGTTGAAGTTTAATAAAATTAAACCATGCTAGCTAGCTTATTATACGTACGTACCATGAAAAATCCCCAATCCTCACAGGCTCGTCCAAGTTCCTGTATGGCTTTGGAGTGTTGATCAGGATCTTCTGAAGAAAGGAGGGAAAAATCAACGATAGGGATTGAATCTGCATCATCAGTACTACTAGTGTCAAAGGCCGGGGAGTGAATGGGGCTATTAGGGTGAGCATAATAACAAGGCACTACTGCTTTCATCACATTCGGCATCTCCGTAAGTTGTTTAACGCTTGTGATAATATTGTTGGATTCCCAAGCCATATTTCTGATAGATGTCTTGTGCTGTGATCAGCAGCTGTAGTGTGGAGCTTATTGTTAATACTATATGAAAGCTGGTCTTGGATATATATATATATATATATATATATATATATATATATACACTGATGAAATGAGGTTCACCAGTCAGATATACTACATGAATTAATACTATCTTTTATTAATGGTCGATATGAATTCACACATCAACTTCGTTGTATTATATTTTCAGTAAGTATATTAAGAATGAACCAAAAATTACAAATCTTTATAGAAAAAATCGTTTTAAAATGTTTGAAATTTTTTCCACGGAATCCTATAATATCTCGGGGGGTGATAGTGATCTAAAAATGAGGCAGAAGAGTCCCACACTTCAGCCGTCTCTTTAATTCCCCTATATATTTCCACGTGAATCATATGAAAATATGAGTTCACTTACTTTTCTCCATATCATTTTATTGTTAAATTATGAGGCGTGAGCCTCTTGGTCCTGTGTATTAATTAGAAGATGTAGACGATTGATGTTAACACCTACAAGGTTACATGAACAGATGAACTAGGGTTGAGCTGCTTCTCTAGCTACTCTTTTTAAGCTTTTTCTTTTAAATATTTTTTATAATGGTTGTGTGAGCGACTAGCTGTAGTGGGCACGCGGAGAGGTAGAGGGCGACCTAAGAAGTATTGGGAAGAGATGATCAGACAGGACATGGCGCGACTTAGGATTACTGAGGACATGACCCTTGACAAAGAATTATGGAGGTCGAACACTAAAGTTGTAGGTTAGGGGAAAGTTGTGAATATTTCTACAGCACAATAGAGTGAGACTAGCTAGTTAGGAGTTAGACTAAGAATGTCATTGGTCGTCTATTGATGCAGGGCTTTACCTGCTAGTTTTACTATACAAGCCATTTATTTCGTATTTTGTATTCTGTATTTCATATCTCTTATATTGCTATTATTGTATTCAATGCAGTGGTGATTCAACGCAGCCGCTGGCCTGAGGCGCATCGTATCCCGCCTAGGTACGCTATCGGGATCGTCATCATCAAGTCGCCTCCTTATAGCCGGATGTGCCACTGCATGATCATCAGTGGTGCTGACAGGATCAGAAGAAGGGGTCGTCAGTCCAGTAGAAACCTACATAAGAATAAAAAGCTTAGAATAACAAAGTATATAATAAGTCACAACAATTTGAATTGTCGTATCACTATCTCGTCGGGCTCCTAAATGTAATCATCTGTCGCAACCATGTCAACATTGCATTCAGCCTTAAAAAGGAAATTAACAAAGTTATGGAAAATAAAGACAAATTCTAATTCAATACTATGAAAACCATACCTGCGAACGTGATGATGAACCATAACTCAGCCGGCGCTAACTATGTAAATCTCGGGTCGGCCGCTCCTCAGCAACAGTAGACGGGCTTGGAAAGTATGTATCCCAATCCATTCCAGAACAGTGCGTGCCCATGATCAATAATTGACCTGACGGGGTCACCTGCGAAGTCCCTAGAGCGAGATCCATCCCAAGGCTGTATGACGGCATGTCCGTCTCATGTAGGCCACTCGGCAGATCAGTAGCAACATAATCAGCAGGGGCCTCAACGCTCCCTTGCTGGGGACCACCTCATCTCCGCCCACTGCCACATCGTCCGACACCCCCGCCTCGTCGGGCACCACTACCTCGTGCCATACTAGGGCCTTGCTCATACTGCACTGGATCCACATAATCAGGTATGTGAGCCAAACACTGATCCTCACGGGCTCGCTGTAGTGTCCGGGCAGCCAACTCTACAAATCTACAGCTATAATCCTGCAAGGCGTCTGCAAGATCGCCGACATAATCCTGTATCTGCAGTCCCATCTAATAGACTGTGTGTAGTCCAATAGCCTGTACAACGTATAAAATATAAACTATGTATATTGCACTAAAATACAGTTATATAATGAATAATAATAGAAAACATACCAGGGCCTCGTATCGCCCGACGTATGGAACGTACCGACTGCCAACCTGATGAATAGGGTTCCCGATAAAAATTCGGGTGACGTGCCGGTACTAGGACATATACCTCTGAAGATCAACCTCCTGGATATATGTAGGTGGGGGCGGAATCATCTGATCTCGATGGTCCCAAATATGGATCTGCGCCGCTAACCATGCCATAAGTGCGTCGTCTGCCCTACAATGATCATCCTTCTGATAATGTGTAGGCTCCCATATAGGTCCCCTCGGTATATACTGCGGGCGGCCAAACTGCCGAAGTACCCACTCCGAGGCATGTTGCTCCACAATATCGAGGCATATGAGTGGGGCAGAAGTGCTCCAAATCAATCGGTCGGCCGAGCAATAAGGTACTAGGGAAGCTATCAAATCGTCGTTGTATGGCGTCCAGATGAACTATCAAATAAGAACATGAAACGTGAGTATGCGCAACACTAAGTTAATCTACACCAGATAAGTTTAGGTACATATTTACCTGTGCGCCCTCCAGTAGATCCGACACATCCCTGCAGAGGGAGAGATTATGATGAGCATCATACTCTCGTGAAAGTGTACGACGGAGAACCCACCTCCTAGCTAGAGGGAGAAATAAAGGTGCTACAGTATGAGGTAATTGTGGTCGCGGTGGCTGAAACTGCAAGAACCGCTCCCAGACCCAAACCTAACATACAAAGTTGACGTAATGTTTAAGATAAAGTCTAACTAGGTAAAGTTGGAACTGATGAACACTTTATTTGAATATGTTGTCACCTGTAGAAACGGCATAAAACTACAAATATCTCTCTGAGTGCCCATGCTCGCCCGGCACATCTGCCCATACATGTAGCCGAGAACAGAAGCACCCCAGCTGTAATAGGGTAACTCATCTAGCAGCTGAAAATGATGCAAAAATCTCAGGCTGACTAGCTTCCCCCAAGTGTTCGGGAACAAGACCCCTCCAAATAGAAGAAGTAACAACAACCTCGTATACTGGGTAGTATGTACCTCCTCTGTATCATCGATGATATCGGGGTGGAGTAGCTCCAGGTGCTGTCTAATAAGGGTCAAAGTCAACCGACTAGCACCCGACGATGCAGTCTCGTCCTGTGGCCTAAAACCCGTGAGCTATTGTAGCATGTCTAAATAAGCATCACACGACATAAATCTAATAGCAATAGGCAGTGAAACGGGCATGCCATCAACGGGCAGGCCATATAAAACCTCAACGTCCTGTAGCGTGATGGTAGCCTCACCAATGGGCAGGTGAAAAGTGTGCGTCTCCGGTCGCCACCGCTCAATCAACGTCGTGATCAAAGCCCAGTCAACCTGTATCCGCCCGATCTCAATAATCCTATAGAATCTCGTGGCCTGGACGCAATGGACTACACGCTCGTGGAGAACTCTATGCCTCAGAAAATCCCACAGGTCGTCCACTCTCCTAGCGCGGAGAGTCTGGGAAAGTAACTCTCCCTCCCATATATGAGCAGACCTATGATCGCCTTGAAGCACTAATAGCTCACGAGAGTAAGGGCCGGGATGTATAAGCGCGCCCATGTCGTCAACTGTAAATTAAACAACATTAATTGTATGCATATTATTTAATTGTATAAATTATATATAACAATTGAGTTCCAGGCTCGATATTTGAGGTCCAGTAGTACCAACTTATCATGAATATTGATGTGTGTCAAATTCAATTTTTTGATAATTTTGTGTGGGTTTGTTTTATAATTTTGAGTATTTAATTGTACAAAATATATATAACAATTGGGTTCCAGGTTCGATATTTGAGGCCTAGTAGCACCAAACTATCATGAATATTTATGTGTGTCAAATTCAATTTTTTGATAATTTTGTGTGTGTTTGTTTTATAATTTTGAATATTTAATTGTACAAATTATATATAACAATTGGGTTCTAGGCTCGATATTTGAGGCCTAGTAGCACCAAACTATCATGAATATTTATGTGTGTCAAATTCAATTTTTTGATAATTTTGTGTATGTTTGTTTTATAATTTTGAGTATTTAATTGTGCAAAGTATATATAACAATTAGGTTCCAGGCTCGATATTTGAGGCCCAGTAGCACCAACTTATCATGAATACTTATGTGTGTAAAATTCAATTTTTTGATAATTTTGTGTGTGTTTGTTTTATAATTATGAGTATTTAATTGTACAGAGTATATATAACAATCTACCATTATAAGAAATACTTAAACTACAAGGATTCTACGCTAAAATACTATACAGTTTACTACGCTAAAAGTTTCTACATTTTACTACGCTAATAAATAAACTAAATATAAACAACAAATACATTTTAATCACATAACATTAACAAAAATACATATAACATACTAGTTTCGCAAATAAAACACAAAACGACATGGAAACACTAATATCTAAATTCGGATATTAACATAAAAAATTAAATCTCAATTTTACATTTTTTAGAACACTAATATCTAAGTCCGGATAAATATAACATACTAGTTTCGCAAATAAAACACAAAACGACATGAAAACACATTCAATAGCCAGTGATATACATTATTATACAAGTTTGGACATAAAATAAATCGAAATACCTCGATGTAGTGAGTGTTTTGTGTGAAAATTGAAGGCGAATGAGTTAAACCACAACAATACAATGCTGTACTACGATGTGGGGCCTACGTTCTTAACCTTTTTGTGTGACGGGATGGGCTCACAATTTTTTTAATAACGGGCAGTGGTGGTGGGTGGGTGGGTGGGGGGGGGGAGAATGGGGTTTTAAAAAAAATAGGGGAAAGGGTGGTCGGGGAAGAAAGGGCAGTATTTAAATTGGGGTATAGCGTATGAAAAGAAAACATTATATATAACGTACAATAACAAGATGCTATATATGGCAGTCAAATCGTCAGACCATATAGCTTATGAATAAAAGACGCTATACCTTAACGGCAGGCGTTACCGTTAATGTATAGCGTCTTGTTTTTGCACGCTATATATAAAAATGTATTTTAAAAAAAAAATACCTATTAAGATAATATGTGTCCAAAAAAACAATATTTAGGTTCGGACTCTAAAAAGTGGCATATTTGGTTACTTTCTTTTTTGGTTCAACTTGGTCAATTTTTGAGTTTTGCATGCAATTCTTCACTGGTTTTCTGGTAACTTAATAACATTCAATTATTATGGGTTTTCATTATTGGTTTTTGGTTAGTATTTCACCTATTAGAAAAGAGTTTTTGTTGTAGCACGTGAGAACCAAAAGGTCGATGGGCTTTTTGTCCAATGCAAGAAGCGCACACCGATAAAGCAATAAAGTACAATTTTCATAAGGCACATAAATCAATGAATTACCAAAAATGGGCCTTGATCGGCAAGCTGCTTCCAAGGCTCTTCTATGTAGTAGTAAAAGTAAATATAATTAGTGTGGAAGTCAACTTGCTAACAATGAAATATGATGTATTTAAAGTTGGGAAAGTTACACAATACAGCAATATATATATATATATATATATATATATATATATATATATATATATATATATATACTTTTTTATCCTAGTGAATATAGTTTTTTTTGGTCAACCGATTAAATGTGTAACGTGCCCAATTATTGTCACCCCTTTCCCGTGTTCCCATCAATTCTTTCATTTTAATTAACCACGATAAAGACTTCATAGGCATCCAGATCCATCTCATTAATTTCTGAAATGATGTGGTGAATATCTTAGGAAGTTGGCTAATAAATTGACAACCACGTCTAAAGAACCTTTTTATCACGTGCGTTGTTTGCACCAAGTACCAATCAATGTGACTTGAAGGAACTGGTACTACACACTCTTTTTTTTTTCTTTTTAACTGGTATGACACTCATTTCTTAAAACGTGACACTCATTTCTTAAATCGTGTCACATAGCTTAGACATAATCCACGTGGGAATGGTGTTCTTCTAGAAGTGATAATGAGGCTGTGTGGGCGAATTGAGACTTAATTCGCAAAATTTTAAACCCGTCTCGTCATGTCCCCTCCAGCGTAGCATTTTTCTACTTTCAACCTGCCCCACCCTGCAAAAAAAAAAAATTACTTTTGCTAATACACACAAGTTTAATATTTGAATTTTAACATATAATATTAGCTACTTGTATCTTCAGTTTAATTTCTAATTAACGTCAATTTTTTAATAAGTTTTTGTGCATTTCTTTTCAGTTTCTAGATACCAAAATAAAACTTCAAAATAATAGTAATCTCTTTAAAATAACTTAAGTAAATGTAGTAATACAAAATTGTTAAAGTTTAAAGTGAAGAATAATAAGGTGTCATACTGGAAGTTCGGTGTAATACTTTATATATTCAAAACCCATCAATGTTAGAGTGTAGTAAATAAAAAATCAAGACCCATCACTATTAGACTGTCGTAAAAATCTAGAAATAGTTGCCTAACGTGTTCTGGGTCTTAGAGATGCTACTTATTTTGTTTCTTCTTTACTTGGTTTTGGTTCTAAGTTGATAGTAATTTTGATCTTGTTGTAAATTGGTAGCTTCAAATCAGTGGAAGCATATTTCTAATATTTTTTTTTTCTCTTTGATAAAACCGGCAAATTTACTTGTCTCAAAGTAGCATAAACTAATTTTAAGCGTATCTTCATATATAAGAAATGCTAGCTAGCTAAAAAACCTTGAGGGCATATCAGATTCAAAATTTTAAGCAAAACTCCTGAAACTCGCCCTCGCCCCGCATCCGAATAGAATTTAAAAAATTATTTCAACCCACCATGCACCTGCTCAGCACCAGCACAAAGCCAAAAACGCCTGCCCCGCACAAGGTCAAATCCGCCCCGCCTTGCACCCGGTCTGGCCTATTGCCATCCCTAGTTCTTTCCGCGCTACATGTTTGATATTGCACGAGTACTTTTTGTTGGGGTCGAAATTAATAACAAGGTGCATGCGGAAGCTAACAATATAAAATTTAGTGGACGATTAATCAGAAGACAAAATAATTATACTAAAATAAGATACTATTATAGGGTTTGGTCAATTGATCTACAAAAAAAATAAGTATAAAAATAAAAACTAGTATAAAAATAAAAAATTATTGAGAGAAAAATCTCCCCCTAAACAAGACTCGTTGATGACTACATTATGAATGCTATTGTTGTTAGGGTGAGAAGTAGAGATCCTCAATTTATAGATGTCGAAGACTTTTCCTCCAAGAAAAGGATAAGGCATATATATATATGGAGGAGATTTATTCATTCTAGAAGCCTTTTTCCCTTCCTTCAAGAAAGAGAGTCCTAATAGATTAGAAATTTAGGGAAACTCCTAACACTTCTTAACACGTTCAATATATAACAACAACAACTACCTAGTATAATTCCACATGTGGGATCTGGGATGCAGACTTTACCCCAGCCTTTAAGAAGGCAGAGATGCATTTTTCGGTAACCCCTAGGCCTAGAAAGGGAAAAGGGGAGAGGAAATAACAAGCAAACCGATCTGACAACCAAGCCGAAAATGCAAAACTAGCAATAAGTAATGCAATTAAAAAATCGAAACAAAGACAATAACAAGTAATGACAAAAGTTTAGGGATACAAAAAAATATGAAAAACACCTAGTGGTGTATCAAAGCTATTGTTACAAACAAGGACAACACTCGGATACCTAACCCTTAACCTTTATTCTCAACATCTGCCCCTTCCTATTCATGGTCATGTCCTTAGTAAGTTGGAGCAATGTCATATCTTGCCTAATTACCTCTTCCTAATACTTCTTCGGCCAGCCTTTACCTCTCCGTTGGCCCTCAAATGCCCGCCTCTCACACCTCATCACTAGAGTATCAATGACTCTCCTTTTCACATGCCCGAACCATTTAAATATACCTCATGTATCTTGTCCTGCACATGGGCCACACCCACCTTGTCCCAGATAACTTCATTTCTAATTTTTTAACCTGGTCTGCTCGCACATCCACCTTAACATCCTTATCCTAGCCACCTTCATCTTCTGTACATGGGAGTTCTTAACTGGCCAATACTCCGCCCTATACATCATAGTTGGTCTGACCACCGCTCTATAGATCTTACCTTTAAGTTTTGGTGACACATTCTTATCACACAAAATATTGGAAGCGAGCCTCCATTTCATCCCCCCCCCCCAATATGGTGTGAGAAATCCTCGTCAGTCTCCCCATTTCTTTGTATAACAGACCCAAGGTATTTGAAACTTTCTCTCTTAGGGATGATTTGTGAATCAAGCCTCACGTCTTCGTCCACTTCCTGAGTCGCGCCACAGAACTTGCGCTCCAACTATTCTGTTTTGGTCCTGCTCAATTTGAAAATTTTAGATTCTAGGATCTGTTTTCATACCTCTAACCCCTCATTAACATCACATCGCATCCCGTCAACCAGTACAATATTCAATATACATTTTGAAAACACAAATACCATATTATTGATTAGAAACGTCTAATCGGAAAATCAAGTTTACCTGGAAACATAAGCAATCAATTTTATTTCTATAATATATTAAATTACACTAAATTATACTGAGAATATAATTTTTTTGTGAAAAGTATGTGGCAATATAACCTAGATAAAACTTGAAATCCAAAAAGAATTGATCATATGTACAGAATAGAATTCTTTTGCCTGAGTTTTGTTTCCTCAAGATATATAGTTCATACCCAAAGAAATGTATTTTTCGGCCACCGAATGTAAATAGTTTTTGGCACGGGTTAAAAGTGGTAATACCAACTTTAAAGGGATCTTTACACAAATAGCCTCCATATTCAACATTTACTTTTTTTAGCCATATACATAATTTATACATTGATTTTATATATATAATACACAAATTAGACATATATTATACCTCCACCAACTATTTTTAATTTAAGCGATTTGGTGAACGGCTATTTGGGTTAATTCTTCAAAATTAAAATTTAGATTGGCTTGGGCCCTCCATTAGTAGAAATACTGAATCCAGCCCATTTGCCTGATCCATTGCAACCCAGTCCAGTATACTAGTTATAATTGTAACTGGCTAATTCATCCATCATCAGAGAAATAAAATAGTGCTTGAGTTTTTCACATTGTTTATAGGACCTTTAAGAAAATTAATTGCTAGGATTATCTTTGCCGGAAAAACATTGAAAAAAGAGGTTTAGGGCTAAATTGGAAAGGAGTCAAAGAGATCGAATGAATCATACAATTCACAGACATGTCAATAAAGAAATCAAATCGACTTTTTCTAACCCGACGGGCAATGAACAAATAAATAAACAAAAACGATATCCTGCAGATAGAATGGTACTCCAGCTATTATGTTGAGTTGTTGCTGTGTCACATTGTAGAAGTACAGGATTCGATTATCTTTCAAGCTTTTTTATGAAACTATCTTTTTTCTTTCTTAACAAGATGTAAGTGTAGAACATGCAGTTAACTTTCTAATATCCATTAACTATGGGAAAGGTTGCATTCGTCTCGTCGCCATTTCTTTCTAACAAAAATCAATTTATAATACAGCTGTTTCATTTGGAATCCCATTAAGATTTTGTAAAAACGTAAGAAAGGAAGTATTTCCGAATATAGTCTTGAATAGCCGACTTGTGTGACTTCGTGTGAGGATTATATGTCTCAACTCTCAACTCTGAATTCAGATTTGCTTATTTGATTTTTTTAAAAAAATAGTTAAGTACATCTATCAAAATCTTTCAAATTATTTGCACAGAGATGCATTAAGTATTTTAGGTGTTTACCCTTGAAAATGGATAACAATTGAATTTATACGCGATTTTAATGATATGTTGGTTAATCCAATACAAATGATCAATAACGTTAGATAAACGAATTAAAGGTAAAACAAATAATCAAACCAGTTGTAATGTTAAGTCCGAGCTCGGGTATGAGCTTAGTGACTGTTCTGCCCTCGATTCGAAGCCAAATATCTATGAAGAGCTATGAACAAGAACAAGAACTTTGAACAACTTAGAAGCAGAGAAAACAAGTGTATATTGCCTTGGAATACGTGTTACAGCGTCTTCCTTGAATAAAAATTATCTCCTTTATATAGTAGGAGAGTTCCACCCCTAGTACAATTTTAAGAAAGGTAAAAATACTTTTTTTCGTTAATCACTGATCTGCTGCCAATACGGGCCGAGATCCACGTTGTGATATCCGGTCGGGCACGTACATCATAGCCCTTTGTTAATCGTGTGTGAACGTTTGGTAATGTTTTCCAAGGTCTTGGAGCCCGAACCTGATCCGGGGGGGCATGGTCTCGATGGCTCCGAAGGCAGGTGTTTTGTTCGGGCCTTGATACGAGAGGCTCCCAGCTTCGATTTTGATTCCTTATAGTTACTTCCTTGCTTCGTTGCCCCATCGAGAAATCGGGGTACTCATTAGCCCTGGTTCTACCCGTATACAAATATTCCTCTCATTTTTCAGAGAGTAGGTTTACCGAAATGATGAGAAACGATAGATGCTCTCTGGTTCCTTCCTTCGTATGTTACAACAGAAACGACAAAGAAGTCGAAACGTCCTATCAGTCGCGTTGTTCTGACTTTGAACACATGTCAACCATCGGCTAGTTGCCTCCAAATGTGAAGCGTTGCGAACTTCCCCTATAAAAGCTTCTATCCCCTGTCCTTTTTCCACTTTCCGATCAAGCTTCTACCTTCGAATTCTCTAGCTATCACCAACTTCCTTCAAACATTCATATCTTTATCCTTGATCTTCAAATTCTCATAGTTGTTCTTAGGTTCTTACCCAGATTTTCTTCAAATCTTCATAATCTATTCTTCAGCCTTCAAACTTGTTCCTTCAAACCTTCGTGTTCTTTTTTAAAATTTTTAAACTTTTCCAGATAACAATGGCCAAAACGCCTAAATCAGTTTCTCAATAGGCTACCTCTTCGTCTTCCCAACCGGACACCGGTACCAAAGTTGTCACTCCTGAAATTGTTGTCCTTGAGACGGCTGCTCCCGAAGTGGCTGCCACCGAATTAGCCCCCTAGTGCCCATTGAAAATGTTTATTCCCGGGGGCTGTTCAATTGCGGACAACTTCAAGGTTGAGAAGGCCTCGTCCAAACAAGACCGAGGTAAGTGTGCATCGAGATATATATACTCTGTCACAGAAGATACTCTCCCTCATTGTCCGAGAGGACTGTAAATGGAGAGATAAGGATGTGGTAGTCCCCGGGCCTGAAGACGATATCACTACTCATATGAAGGGATATTTAAGTATTTATACTTATCCCTTCACGTTGGACCCGGTTGACCCAGTCATTTTGGATTTTTGCAAAAGATACGTGGTGTGCCTCGGGCAAATCCACCCATCTCTCTAGAGGATCGTGATCCTCCTTCTTTATTTTGTGAATAAAATCGAGTCTCCTCGGTTCACTTTGACCACCTGTTTCGTCTATACAGTCCTCGAATTTTCCGAGGGGGACTGATCAAGCTTACTCGTCATGCCAGGAAGGCCTCCTTTTATAGGTTTGCCTAAGATCACTGGACTGAGGCCTTTGGAAGGGGATGGGGACGTGTCTTTGTCCGTTGATCCCTCCGTTATGGGACATCTTGGGGCTACTGCAGGGGAGAAGAAGAAGAGGAAAAGAAAATCTTTGGGCCCCTTGGTCCCGAGGTAAAGCCGAAGAAAATGAGGGCTCATAAGCCTAAGAAGAGTACCAGCTTTTGGGTGCTAGATTTTGAATCGCTTCTTTGGTTCAGGGATGAGTCGGAAGAAGATAACATTTTTGTTGCCCATGATCGACCTCTCCCGGGGAGCAGGCCACAGTCGAGGGGGCGGACCATGAGATCGACCTCTCTTCAACTCAAGGGGTCGATATGGAGACAAGGACTGATACCCCCTGAGACGGGTTCTGCACCGAAGGAAGCGATCAATGTAATAGAAATTATGGGGACGCCCTCTTGCATCGAGTCCATGCTCGAGGAGGCCCAAGCAGGAAAAGAGAAATCAAGTGAAGAAGTCCATGGTAAGGGTGACCCCCCCTTCATTCCTTCTTCGACGGTGTGGATTCGTCTACTTTGGAAGATTTTTCGTGGCTGGGAGACTTGGAAGTCCCGAAGAAGAATATATCTTCGGAAGCTGGTGGGCCGAGTTCGAGCCCAAAGTTGGTTAATCAGTTTCTCGCTCCGAGCGTGGACCCTAATCGCAAGAGAACGATTATTCTTATTGCCCTGGAGAATGCTCAGTTCTATCTTCTCCCGTATGCATATCAAGCTGTCTCTAATGCCTGGTGACCAAGGAGGACCAGGCAAAAATGAACAAGGGGGATGTGTCGTGTCTTTTCAACGAGGTGCAACAGGCGCTGAACCGGGTAAGGCATTATTATGCCTTCTTGAGTTTTACTTAGGTTTTGATATCTCTCACGACTTTTGTTGTTTTGCAGGCCTCAGTACTTCACCATAAGAGCTTCCTCCGGTATCGAGTTGAGGTCAATCATCTCAAAGAGCAGGTTCAAAAGAAGGATACATACAAGCTTCTCAGAGAGCAACAAGATAGGGTCGTCAAGGACCTTCAGGCCGAGCTGGATAGGGCTCAGAAGGAAGTTTCGACCCTGAGGTGGGAACATGCCGACCTGGTCAAAAAGATAAAGATCTTTGAGGTTAGAAACGAGGAACTAGTCATAGTGGATAATGACAAAACCTCGCAGGTCCAACAGAAGATCGACCAGATTGACCAACTCGGAATCGAGATGAACGAGGTCTAAGACATGGGCGACGGGTGGAAGAGCAAAATGGACCTACTGGCTTCGGAGAAGGAAACCACCCAGGCAAAGTTGGCATCAGTAGAGGTTCAACTTCGGGTGGGGAAAGAGAAAGTCGACAAGCAGACCTAGTTGAAGGACAATCTCCAAGCATAACTAAGCTCGACTCTAATAGAGCGGAACGCCCTCGATAGAGAATACGAAGCAATAAAGTCCAAGTTAGACACAACCTCCACCGATTTTGAAGATATGGCGGCCAAGTACAAGGCCAATGTTGAAGCAGCCGAGGCTTGCCTGAAGACCAATGCTGAATATATGAGGCGGGTGTCTCGACGGGAGACACTCAAAGAGATTCGCGCCCGAGGCTTCGACCTGGCGGCCGAGATCAAGGAAGCAAAAAAGCTTGAGGTCAAGGCAAACAAACTTTCCAATCCTGAAGGTGTTGAAGTGTCCGAGGGTTCTAAGGGATCCGAAGGCTCCGACGGTTCTGACGACGAATCAGGCCCCGATGAAGATCGGGCATGAATGCCTCAGAACCTTTTTAGTTTTTATCTTAATATATATATATATATATATTTATTTATTTTGAGGCAGTTTTTGTTAGGCCTTTGTTAATACATTCCAAAATATATAAAATTTTTCTTTCTGGCAATTTTGAGTCTATACTTTTTTAGCATCTTTTCATGATTTCTATTCTTGCAAATATTTCTAATGTCTTAGCATAGAATCAAATATAGTAATAAGTCATTCGTTTTCGGAGGCCCGAATAGAGCCTGACTTTGATGGAACTTTATTTGCTCGAGGCTTTGAAAACTCGGAGTGACCGGCAGTTTTTCCAAGATGCTTAAGTAATTTTAGATGATGCTTTTGCCGAGGGTTACCTTTTAGCAGGTTTTGAATTTTTATGAAGGCCTTATGTTTTAATTACGAGCTTCGGACATCTCCAAGCTGCTTTTTAGGGTGGCCATAAACTTTTGTATTAGGCACTACCTAATAGGTTTTGTGTCTCCGAGATTTGGTAGCCCAAGTTGCCCTAGCTTTTTGCCGACGATAGTCCCCGGATAGGGTTAGGATGTATGTTTTTAGAGGCAAAAATGTGTGATAGCAAGGTGGAAATCTTCTTTCATTTCTATGTGTAAAGTACATGATCGAAAGTGTGCAAAAGCTTGTATCACGGCTAACGTGGCCTGTGTGGGCACTATTCACTTAACCGTTTGGCCCTTACAATAAATCCTAACCACCGTGCCTAAACTATTCAAGTACAAAGTTTCCTTCTTCCCCTGCTAAGAACCTTAACCTGAGGGTGATAGCCCCATTATTCGAGGTCGATCTTTAGCGGGCTCGGATACAGTTGATGTGCCCATTGACTTCGATTTAAGATAGGCCTTCAAATCTAAGTTAGCACGATTTACTGCTGGATCATTAAAAACCTTGCCAAAAAAACCTATTTGGTACAAAACAGGTTCAAGGGAAAAAGAGTGCAACGCATGCTTTCAAACCTAATAGTCGCATTCTTCCTTGACCATTGCCTGCAAGTGTTAGTCCGATTCATAATTTTATAAAAAAATAAATAAGATCATACCTTAGCAGTAGTATTGCTTTAAGTGCGTCACGTTTCAGTTGTTCGGTGGCTGCGCACCGTTTCCTGCTTCGAGTTTGTACGAGCCTTTGCTAGTAATTCCGATGAATCGATATGGTCCTTCCCAATTCGGTCCCATTTTCCCTTCATTCGGGTTTCAAGTATGCAGTGTTACTTCAAGTCCCCGATCTTGAAGTGTCGAAGGTTGGCTCTTTGGTTGTAATATCTTTCTATGCGCTATTTCTGGGTGGCCAACTGGACTAGGGCGACCTCGCGCCTTTCATCCAATAGTTCCAAGCTCGTGCTTATGGCCACACCGTTCGATTCTTCAATCTCATATTGAAACTTGAGGCTCGGTTCTCCCATTTTGACCAGTATTAATGCTTCAACACCGTAGATTAGCAAAAACAGGGTGGCCCCGGTACTAGACTTCGATGTTGTATGGTATGCCCACAAGATTTCAGACATAATTTTCTTCCATTTCCCTTTGGAATCGGTCAACCTCTTCTTTAGGTTTTGAAGTATTGTCTTGTTTTTTGATTCCGCCTATCCGTCTCCACTAGGGTTGACAAGATCTTTTTAATCTTATGACCTTCGAAAAACTTGCTTACCTTGCTGCCGATGAATTGCTTCCCATTATCACAGACTATCTCGGTCGGTATCCCAAACCGGCATATTATGTAGTCCCAAATAAAGTCAATGACTTCTTTTTTCTAGATTTTCTCGAACGCTTAAGCTTCGAACTATTTGAAAAATAATCGGTCATAAACAGCATGAATTGGGCCTTACCAGGTGCCCACGGTTGGGGACTGACGATGTCCATTCCCCACTTCATGAACGACCATGGGGACAAGACCTGATATAGTAGCTCTCTGGGTTGATGGATCATCGGTGTGTGTCTCTAACAACCATTGCATCTTCGTAAGAAGTCCTTTGCATCTTTCTCCATTTCGATCCAGTAATAGTTGTCGTTGATTATCTTCTGAACCAAATATTTTGCCCCAATGGTTTCCGCAGGTGCCTTCATGAACTTCTCCCAAGACATATTCAGTATCTCCCGGCCCCAAGCATATAACGAGCGGGCCGTCGAATGTTCTTCTGAATAGTGTCCCTTCGGACAGGCTAAACCTGGCAGCCCTCGTACGCAAAGCTCTCGATTCTTTAGGATCCGAGGGTAATTTCCCAATTTTCAAATAATCTATGTATTTGTTCCTCCAATCCCAAGTTAAACTTGTTGAGTTTATTTCGGCATGGCCTTCTTCTACTTCCAATTTCATGAGTTGTACGACTGTTCCTGAACTGAATTCATCATCATCAACCGATGACCCCAAGTTAGCCAGAGCATCGACCTTGCTATTTTGATATCGGGGCACGTGCTGCAGGATCCATTCCTTGAATTATTGTAGCGTTACCTGCAATTTGTCTAAATACATTTGCATTCATTCCTCTTTTACTTCGAACGTCCCATTGACTTGATTTACCACAAGGAGGGAATCACACTTAGCTGCGACCACCTCGGCCCTAAGGCTTTTTAGCCAATTCAAGACCTACAATCATGGCCTCAAACTCGGCCTCATTCTTCGAAAATTTCACAGTTTTAATAAACTGCCTGACTACATTACTCGTAGGCGGCTTCAACATGATGCCGAGTCCGGACCCCTTTGCATTCGAAGCACCATCCGTAAAAAGGGTCCAGATTCCTTAGGAGGTCCCGGAGATTAAAAACAATTCCTTTTTCAACTTTAGGTATTAAGGATGGCGTAAAGTCAGCCACGTAAGTCTGCCAAGATTTGTGATTTGATGGTGGTTAGGGATCGATATTCGGTATCGTACCTGCTAATTTCTACGACCTATTTGGCCAACTGACTCGAGAGCTCAGGTTTGTGCATAACATTCTTTAGTGGATAAGAGATTACGACGCATATGGGGTGGCATTGAAAGTATGGTTTCAACTTTCTGGAGCCACTTAGCAAAACGAGCTCCAATTTTCCAAATGAGGATACATCATTTCGGCCTCGCCTAGAGTTCTACTAATATAATAAATAGAAAATTGCATACCTTCCTCTTCTCGGACTAAGACTCCACTTTTCGCCACCTCGGATACCGCTAAGTAAAGGTACAACTGCTTATCTGCCTTCAGAATATAGAGCAGGGGTGGACTCGAAAGGTACCATTTGAGTTCTTCCAAAGCTTATTGGCACTCCGGAGTCCAAGAAAAGTTATTATTCTTCTTCAATAGCGAGAAGAACCGATGGCTTTTATCTGAGGACCTCGTTATGAATCGGCCTAGGGCGATGATGCTCCCCGTTAGTCTCTGAACATCCTTGACACTGTCCACCATGGTGATGTCTTCTATAGCTTTGATTTTATTGGGATTGATCTCGATCCCTCAGTTAGACACCATGAACCCAAGGAATTTTCTGGATCCGACCCCGAATGCGCATTTTTCGGGGTTCAGCTTCATATTTTATCTCTTCAATATGTCAAAGGTTTTGTGAAAATATTTCAAATGGTCCTCTGTTCACAAGGACTTAACTAACATGTTGTCAATATAAACTTCCATTGATTTTCCTATATGTTCTTCGAACATCCGATTTACTAGGCGTTGATAAGTGGCACCAACGTTTTTTAGTCCAGACGACATTACATTATAACAATAGGTACCAAACTTAGTGATAAAGGAAGTTTTTTCTTAATCGCCCGGGTCCATTAGGATTTGGTTGTACCCTGAATATGCATCGAGAAAGCTGAGTATCTCGTGCCCGGCCGTCGCATCAATCATGCAATCGATGTTAGGAAAAGGAAAAGAGTCCTTAGGACATGCCTTATTCAAGTCTTTGTAATCTACGCACATTCTTAATTTATTTCTCTTTTTAGGCACTACCACTACGTTAGCCAACCAGTTCGGGTATTTAACTTCTCAAATGGAGCTTATTTTAAGGAGTTTAGATACCTCGTCTTTGATGAAGGCATGCTTGACTTCAGACTAAGGCCTTATCTTCTGTTTAACCAGGTGGAACTTTGGATCCAAACTCAGCTTGTGAGTGGTTATCTCCAATGGGATCCCTGTCATATCAAGATGGGACTAGGCAAAACAAGATATGTTAGCTTTAAGAAATCTAATAAGTTCTTTCCTGATCTTGGGGGTCAACTCCGTGCCCTGTATACCTTTCGATCTAGCAGGTGTTCGGTCAATATAACTTGCTACAGTTCTTCGATCGTAGATTTGGTGGCGTCGGTATAATCAGGAGCTATGAATAATCTAGAAACTCCGTAATCATCTTCCTCATTGACTTCTCATCCCCTCGGTCTGATCAGGACCAGCATCAGTGATTGCTATTTAACTTCAGCCTTTCTAGTAGACTCCCCGTGTTTTAACACCAAAACGGTGGGTACTGGGAGTAATTAATCGACTGCGAACATTTTCTTTGCAGGTGGGCTGCTTTCCGTACACTATCTTGATCCCTCCTGGTGTAGGGTACTTTAATTCCTCGTGCAAGCTCAAAGATACTGCCATCATGTTGTGAACCCATGGTCTTTCGAATAAAGCATTATATCTCATATCCCATTCGATCACATTGAATTTTGTCTCTTGAATGGTCCCGATGGTGTTCTCTGGTAGGGTTATCTCCCATTTAGTAGTTTCACATGCCATATTAAATCCGTTCAACACCCGGACTGCTGACATTATTTGGTCTTGTAGACCCAACTGCTCTACCACCCTCGATATGATGATGTTGGCCGAGCTACCTAGATCAATCAATATATGTTTAACTCGAGATTTGTTTATAAGTACAGATATTACCAGTGCATCATTATGCGATTGCATGATGCCTTCGGCATCGTCATCGTTGAACAAAATGGTTCCCTTCGGGATATAATCTCGGGTTTGTTTTTCCTTTGTGATGGACACCTTAGTGCGCTTTTTGTATTGGTCCCTGGAGGACGTCGACTACTCCAATGATCATGTTGATGAGATGCTGAGGTTTTTCTTTTTCGGTCTGTTTGTTGGAGTCCCTGTTCCTGAAGTGATTTTTGGCTCGCTCACTCAAAATTCCCATAGATTCCCATTATTGAATAAACGTGCCCTTTTTTCTCTTAACTGTCAGTAGTCCTCGGTTTTTTGGCCATGAGTACCATGATACTTACACATCAAGTTAGGGTCTCTCTGGGTAGAGTCAGACTGCAATATTCGAGGCCACTTGGTATCCTTGATGTGCCCGATGGCAGATACGATGCTGGCATCATCGACATTGAAGTTATATTCTGATAACCTTGGTGCCTTCCTGGCCCCGAGTGGCCTGTCAAAATCGTTTTTGCTCATGAGTACCCGACTACCGTGTCCTTGATTGTTCCTTTTTTTGTTTCTCCCCGGTTTACGCCCAGATCCTTTACCCCTTTGATCTCCACTGTACGATTGATACCGGTCTCTGTTTGATTTTGGTTCTTGATCGACGACTCTATTAGACCTGTCATTAGTTTTGATGGGGTAAACGGACCCAGAGGGGCCCCCGGGATGATCGTCCTCGACTTTGATTTTTGACAGGTACTTGTTATGGACGTCGGCCCAAGTTGCCGACGGGTACTCTATCAAATTCTGTTTCAACAACTGTGAAGCCAATGAGCTTCCGGGGTTGAGTCCTTGAATGAATGCCTGAACGACCCAATCATCCGCAACTGTAGGCAGGTCCATCCGTTCCATTTGAAACCTCGATATGAATTCTCTGAGCTTTCGTTGTCTCTTTATTTTACCTTGAAAAGGTCCGCTTCCCAGGTCTCGACTTTGATGGCCCCGTAATACGCTTTCACAAAGGCATCTGCAAGTATAACAAATGAATCAATAGAATGTCGGGGTAAGTTGTGATACCATATCATTGTTCCCTTTGACAGGGTTTCTCCGAACTTTTTTAATAAGACCGACTCGATTTCGTCATATTCTAAGTCATTTCCTTCGATGGCACACGTGTACGAGGTCACATGCTCATTTGGATCCGTGGTTCTGTTATACTTTGGAATATCGAGCATACAGAACTTTTTCGGGATTGGCTTCGGTGCCGCACTTGGAAAAAAACACTTTTGGACTTCTTGGAGTCCAGGCCCTTCAATATCGGGGGCGCCCCTGGGATTTAATCAACTCTGGAGTTATAGATCTCCAATTTTTTGTCGTTGGCCTCAATTTTCTTCTCCCCCCGATTCCACCCGCTTTGTTAGTTCCTCAAGTATTTTTATTATTTTAGGGTTAGTCCCAGGCTCAGCTTCACCCGGCCTTTCTGTGACTTGCTCATTTCTTCGGGTGTTTTCCCGGGATGGTTCGGGCTCAACTCTGCTGGGGGCGCGACTTTGATTCTGCAGCTGTGCTATCGTCACCTATTGGGTCTGCAACTGGGACTCTGTTGGGATCAGCAGGGGGAACCTCATTGCTAGGTACTATGTTGTTGTTTTTGCCGTGATGGCCAGACTCAGCATCAAGTTCAACTGAGCAGACTGAGAGTTTGACATTCTTAGGTAGATCTAAAATTAAAATCTCAAAGAACAAGCGTAAAAATAGAGCGTGTTATGAAAATTTGTATCAAACTACTACTATTATCCTTAGCCCCACGGTGGACGTCAAATTGTTTATCCTTAAAAATGGATAACAATTGAATATATACGCAGTTTTAAGGATATGTAGATTAATCCAATATAAATTATCAATGACGTAGATAAATAAATTAAAGATAAAATAAATAATCAAACCAGTTTTAATATTAAGTCCGAGCTCGGGTATGAGCTTAGTAACTGTTCTACCCTCGGTTCGGAGCCAAATATCTGTGAAGAGCTACGAACAAGAACAAGAACAAGAACTTTGAAGTTTGAACAACTTAGAAGCAGAGAAAACAAGTGTATATTGCCTTGGAATACATGTTACAGTGTCTTCCTTGAATAAAAATTATCTCCTTTATATAATAGGAGAGTTCCACCCCTAGTACAATTCTAAGAAAGGTAAAAATCTTCTTTTTCGTTCATCACTAATTTGCAGTCGATTCGGGCCGAGATCCATGCCGTGATATCCGGTCGGGCACGGACATCACAGCGCTTTGTTAATTGTGTGCAGATGTTTGGTAATGCTTTTCGAGGTCTTGGAGCTCGAACCGGATCCGGAGGACATGGTTTCGATGGCTCCGAGGGCAGGTGTTTTGTTCGGGCCATGATACGAGAAGCTCCCAACTTCGATTTTAATTCCTTGTAGTTACGTCCTTGCTACGTTTGCCCCACCGGAAAATCGAGGTACTCATTAGCCCCGGTTTTACCCGTATACATTAGGGTTCAACATCTAATACGCTTCAACTTTGAAATTCATTTTCTTGGAAGTAAATTTCTTTAAGGAGGATAAAAAGAGGGAGAATTGATACAACTTGTAGGTTTTTGTTTAATATTTATTTTTGGAAAATTTCCAGGAAAATCTGTAGCCACTGTGCATTGGGTAATTCTGCTCACTGTACAATAGTTAACTAATATTTAAATACGTGTATTAGTTAAACATAATACTAAATGGTATTATTATTTCCGTTTGTGTTGCCTGTGACTCCACATGAAGAAAACGAAAACTACATAATTATGTAGGGAACCAGACAAATATATAAGTGCATTGCAAGAAGCTTATTTATTTGTATTAGAAGGCCGTATGTGAACGACGAGAATTAACAAGGTACATCTATAGAAAGATGTTTAATTTATCTGTAAGTAGTCCTAAAGAATAGAAGAGAAGAATTGTACAAAAAATAAAAATAAAAAGATGAAGAGCAAGAAAATCAAATAATCATGATCTTAACAAATTCCTCATAGCTAACAAGACCATCTCCATCAAGATCTGCCTCTCTGATCATCTGTTGGGCTTCTTCATCTGTCAATCTTTCTCCCAAATTCATCATCACATTTCTTAACTGCATTTACAATCACGACCAACAATTTCATTATTAAAATATGTTTCAACGCAGCTAAAGTCAAAAACCCTATAGCTTGTCTACGTATTTTATTTATGGTCTTCTTCCTTTTGAGACAGAAAGTTAAGGTCTTTGATCAAGAGGTAATTAGGGAAAGAAATCAATGAAATATATTAAGAGTGTAAGTATTACCTCATTAGCAGAAATAAATCCATCTTGATCTCGATCAAATACTTTGAATGCTTCTTTTAGCTCCTCTGATACGTTGTCCTGCACAATAGTAGTATTTAAGTATATGAGTTTAACTTCTATATAATGTCACCTAAAACTTAACTACAGATATTGGATTATCATTGCATTTAAGTTGATTCCTCTACAAACTTAAATATATTGGGGGCCTAAACAGATGCAGAGACATATTGAAGTTTATGGGTTCTGAATTTGCCATCAAATTCATACATCGCCATAGTTCTTGGGTTCATAATTAAATGCTTATACATATTTAATAGATTTCTTAGTACAAATACAACTTCCAAGCAAAAGTTACTGAGCTCGAACGAACCCGTAACTAATACTCTTCCTTCGCCCCTGTGCCTATAATCTAGATATCAGAATAATCACTTAATTATAATTACCTTGAGCTTTCTAGCCATGATATTTAAGAAATCTTCAAAATCAATGGTGCCATCACCATCAGGATCCACTTCGTTTACCATTTCTTGAATCTCTTCTTTGGTTGGATGTTCATTTAAAGATTGGATTACTGCCGCAAGTTCCTCCATTCTTATCACCCCTTTATTATTTCCATTCAAACAACACAAACTTTAGATTTCATGAGCAATATGTACAAAATAAAAAACCATAATCTGAAGGATTTATTATAACTATTGGTACAAGGAGACAATCGAGTTATATTATTACTTTTAGCAAAATCCTTTGATATACTATATGTACAAGAAATGCTAAACGTACCATCACAATCCTTGTCGATAACCCAGAAGGCTTCACGAAGCTCAGAAATTTGGTCTTCTGACAATGCATCAGCCATGGCTAATTGCTCTAAATCTTAATTTGAAGCAAAATAGAACAACTCTTTAATTTGAAGAAGTAAGAGAAGAATTGGACACGATACACATATGCCAAACTTTGTCCTGCTTTTAAAAGGGTGTAATTACGACATTTTCCACAAAAAGTAAATTGTAGAAAGTCAGATAAACAGACACGCTTGAGGAAAAAATGGAATTAAAATTATATTCAACATTCAAGGATTGAAGCTTCTATGAGATTTGAGTCCAAATATTCAATAGTCAAGAATTGAATATTAAATAGAGGGGACACCAGCAAAGACTTGACACTATCATATTAGAATGGCCAGGGCTACAGCCTTTCATTCTCGTCAATTGAACCTTGACTTTTTAATTCTTGACTATGGGTTTGATTGTGATGGTTAGTTATGAGTAATTATGACTCAAGAAATAAGTAATACATACTCCAATTTTATTTCAGTCAAACTATTGATTAGAAGTATATATGCAAAACGCTGTGCAGTAGAAATACTCACCACTCGGAGATGATTCTCCACTTTTTGATTAAGTCATTCGCATGCACTTAGGAAATATTCAAAGTTCAACATGCAAAATCGTTATCAATATTATTCTCCTATATGAGAGTCAACAATATTTTTTAATTATTGTTTCCTTTCTGAAACGCCACAAAAAAGTGTCCAAAAGATAATGGATTTCGAAAAAATTCTTTTCGAGATTAATAATTTGTGTTTGACCAATTCGTTTGAGAAATATTTTTTTCGATAGTTGATAACAAATTATGTTTAGCCAATCTTTTCAAAAAGTATTTTTGACTGTGAAAATACAAAACAAATTAAAATAGTGAAGGTTTAGTTTACAATTAGTATTGTTTAAAAAAGAGAAATTTTAAATATTTATTATACAAAAATATAATTTAATTAATATTGTATTTTTATTTAATTAAATTATAAAATATAAAGTAATATATATTAGAAGATTTATCAATATATAAGATACAGGTATATAGTAATAATATTGGTAGGAATATATGTGTTTACGAGTAGGGGTGTACATAGGTCAGGTTGGTTCGGATTTTACAATTACCAAACCAAACCAATTGTGTCAGTTATTAAATCTAAATACCAAACCAAACCAATAAAACTCGGGTTTTTCACTCTTGGGTTTTCTCAGGTTTTCGGGTTTTCTCGAGTTGTTTTTCAGTAAAATCTTCGTAGAACAAAACATATAAATTGTGCTCAAAATATTTCTTTAGTCCTAGTAAGATACAACTATATAAAGTATTTTCCAAAAAAATAATACAAAATATGAGATGTGTCATGGCATTATCCTAAAATATTCAACAATAAAGACAATAAAATTATGTAATATAAATATTGCTAATTCAAAAGCCATAATAAAAATAAACATAATCTAAAAGTGCTAAGTCATGATAAAAACAATAGACTAATAGGGGAGTATTAATTACATGACTAAACACTAAAGAAAAAATAAAAATAGGTTATGCATTTTTATCTAAATTATTGCAAAATAAAATATAGATATTCAATACATTCTCATTCATAGTATTGAATTGAATGTCTTTTGTTAGCATTAGTATTGATTTGATTTAGGTTTAGGCTTTTGTTGCAATTATTTAGTTTACCAATGTTAATGGCTATAAAACTTATCGGAACATTCAAAAGTTCTAAGTCCAACCGTGAAATAATATCTTAAAAGATAAAATTATGAAATTTTTTAAGAAATATTTATAAATTACATCACAATAAGTATATTTATATATTAAATATATCTAAAAATTTTATATATGTAATATCGGGTTGGGTTGGTTTCGGTTTGACTTTCTTTAGTTAAAACCAAATCAAACCAATTATGGTCGGGTTTTTTTTCCAACACCAAATCAAATCAAATCAAACCATAGTCAGATTTTTTTTCTCGGTTTGACTCGAATTATCGGGTTGGTGCGGTTTGTCGGTTTCCTTTGCACACCCCTACTTACAAGTTACATATATGAAAAACACTATCTATTCTTGAGAAAATAATAAACTAGGTAGTATTGCATTCTGCCAACTATATTATGTGCATGCATGCCAATAAAAAATCTAAACAAAACTACAAACTAGAGATCATATAACTCCAAAAAAATAAGAGAAAAATAATAAAAATGTGGTAAATATAAAAAAGAGAAGAAAAGGATGGTAGAGAAAAAAAAAGTAAAGTTAGACTAATGAGAGATAACTTAGGAAATATAAATTTATGGTAAGGATATTTTTGTCTTGAAAAGATTAATTTTTTGCTTTCGATTTTTGGAAGAAGTTCGAATTTATAGATTCTTATCAAAAGCAGAAAAACTGTTTCTTCTGTTACTCAAACTCACTTCTCTAAGCTCAGTACATGTCGAATGTCATGTGGTTATAGTGGACTGTGTCCGTATCTTTAATTTGTAGTGTCTTCTTTGCTCCAACCCTTGTTCGTGTCTTGCAGGGCTTGTCTTGGCTTTGTAATGTCGGCATTGACAACAACACATGGTTGTGCGTCGTGTGTTGGGATGCCATTGTTTCATTGGGCGTGCATCGACGAAGTACTACTTAAGGTATAACACGTGTTTTGGCCAAACGCCTCAACTTTTCAAATAATTATTTTTTTAACAAAAAAAATATTTTAGACTTCCTAAAAGCTTGGCCAGATAGACTCTAGATCTGTCGTTTTATCCGATTATAACATGGTCCATTGATTATGTGCGGGTTTTTCTATAAGCTTAAAAAGTTGTCATTTTTGACTTATTCACGTTTTTGGTAAACAATTAAAAAAAATACTTATAATAAGATAGAATTAGCAAAAAAATCATAAGTTAGGAGTCCCAAGTCTTAACTTATGACATTTCAGTTCCCGAAATATCTTTCCCAAAACAAAGCTCGTAAGGATTTCTTTCCGTTCCATTTATGCTATTTTTCCTTGTCCAAGTAAAAGTACTTTAATGTAAACAAAGACGGACTTGTTTAGTTTGCATAGAAGCTAGAAATCGATTTATTCTTCATTCGAACTTAAATATATAGTTACATTTTTATAAAATAGTTTTACACAATGAGTGCCTGTTAAAATGTTAATTTCCTTATTTTCTAGATCATTATATATTGATCCACATTTATTAGTAAAGTTGTCTTTTACATGAAATGATAACTAATGTTAAATTATTTCACTGGCGTATGGAAGTTAAAATCTTTTGATTTATACAGTATTGTGGTTTTGGTATACAAACTTGAATTCGTAAGAACAGGGAATCGTACATAAATGTCCCAAATTTTTTTTAACTTACTAACCTTTAATCATTAATTATAGATTTATTAAAATTAGCCAAACACTTATAAAAATTAAAAACCCAAAGAAATAAGGTTTTTTCTTTCCAAGAATCACACACAAATGTGATGACCCGCCATGTCATCATGCCACATAGGCACCATTTGACATATATTAATGCCATATGGAAGCTTACATAAGAAGAAGCCTAGCATTTGTGAGAAGATTCTAGAGAGGTATGAACATTTCCTTAGGAAGAACCTAGATCCTTATGGATTTGCTAAGAAAATCCTTGGAATCTTCTAGGCTTGTAGAGAATTCTAGAGAAAGCCGTTATCTTGTAAATATCAAGGACTTGTATAATAATTAATATTTACATACTAGCCCCTAGGAGACTAGTATATAAAAGGGGTCACTCATTTGTAATTCACCAAGCAAACAATTCAAGTTCTCTCTAATACAAAGCTTCCTTGAATAATTCTCTTGTGTTCTTTCTTCCATTCTCTTAGAGATCTTGAAGGTAGTAAGGCTGACTTAGCATAGCAAGAACGTGAGCAAGTTGTGCAAGATCGTGAACGAGTTGTCAAGTGTCGCACGTGTACTTAGTTAACAACTAAGGACGTGACAACGTGGTATCAGAGCGAAGGTTTCAACTAAGGGAATAGCGAACGATGGAGAAATTAACGATGCCAACACCCAAGCCAATGTCATCCAGGTTGTTGCTGGCAAGAGCGGCCGTAGCAAAAAGAGGAATGCCGCCAACAAGAGCCAGGAGGTGCCACCTGAGGTTGTGTCAAACGAATGACTTACGTCCCAAGAACCATCTGCCACTGAGGCGAGCGAGGATGAAATGGAGGTCCTTCCAAGGGACGTCTCGCTCGGTAAAGAGTGGGTAATGAAGATGAATGCGGGGATGGACGCCGTGGAGATCTTTGGCCAACGCTTGGGGAAGGTGGAAGGCACCCTTAACGTTCTTGAGGGGCACACTCTTGAAGAGATTGAGAGTATCCGAAATGACTTGGAGGGACGTACACAGACTGAGATGGAACTAAGGCAAACCATCACTGCCTTAAAGTGCAGACTCATGGAGGCTTTGAGTACTATCGATGCTATGAAGGCAAAGATAGAGTCACTCGAGGAGCATGTCAATGCTGGCGTGGCCGAGGTAGCCAGCAATGTTGTGGTGACGAGGGAGGCCAAGATCGAGGCTCCCAAACCCCCTGTGTTCAAAGGTGTTTGTGATGCACAAGAAATGGAAAACTTCCTTTGGCACTTGGAGAACTACTTCAGGCACGACAAAGTGAGGGACGGCGAGGCCAAGATCAACACTGCGGTATTGTACCTCTCAGAGACTGCCATGCTATGGTAGAGAAGGAAGATGGACGACATGGATAAAGGTCTATGTACTATTAGCACATGGGATCAGTTCAAAGCGGAGTTCAAGCGACAGTTCTTTCCAAACAATGTCTTGTACGAGGCAAGGTGCAAGCTTAGGGAATTGAAGCAAACATGGAGCATACGTAACTATGTCAAGGAGTTCACTACCCTTATGCTTCAAATCCCCAACCTGACTAATGATGACTTGTTGTTCCACTTCATGAATGGGTTGTAAAATTGGGCTAAGCAGGAGTTGCAACGCCGACAAGACACTGATATAGACCAAGCCATAGTGGAGGCCGAATCATTGATGGATTTCAGGCATGACAAGCACGACAAAGGCAATGGGAAGGAGTCAAAGGTTAACAATGTCAAAGGTGGGGAGACCGTGGCAAAGGCAAGGAGATACAGCAACAATACTCCAAGACTCAAGATTTCAAAAAGTAGAGTGGCCGTCAAGGCTACGCCGAGAAGCAGGCGCAGGTCGAGAAGAAGGGATGTTATATATGCGGAGGGCCACATGGCTTCAGGAATTGTCCTGACCTCAAGAGCCTTAGTGCCATGGTGCGTGAGCGGAAGGAGCAGCCACAAGGAGAGAGTCGGGAACCGCACAGTTGGGTATGATCGGATTATGTGGTGATGTCACAAAGCAAGCTATCCAACCTACCGAGAATGGCAATCAGTACGTAGATCTCACCATCAACAACAAGCCCACTTGTGCAATGGTGGATACTGGAGCAACTCATAATTTCGTGACTGAGGTTGGTGCAAAGAGACTAGAATTGAAACTTGCTCCAACCAATTCTTACGTCAAGACCGTAAATGCCGAGATACAGAATGCTCGTGGGGTAGCTAATGGAGTTGGTGTCAAATTGGGAACTTGGAAAGGTATGACAAACTTTACCGTAACCGCTATGGATATCTTTGAATCATACTGGGTCAAGAGTTCTTTAGGCATTGTCATACTTTAATCGACCCCTACCTCCAATGTCTCTTGGTTATGGAGCGAGAAGGAGCTTGCATGGTACCTACAGTGACTATGCCATACTGACAGATCCAAGCACAGCTCTCAGCTATGCAGGTTGTCAAGGGGATCAAGAAGGGGGAGCCGACGTTCGTGGCAACCATTGCAAGTCTAGAGGAAGACAAGAATTTTCAAGAGACAGTGCCGCCTTGCATAGAGAAGTTGCTTGAGAAGAACAAAGATGTCATGCCCGAGGAGTTACCTAAGCACTTGTCGCCTAGGCGATAGGTGAATCACAAGATTAAGTTGGAGCCAGGGGATAAGCCACCCGCATTTGCCCCATATCGTATGGCACCGCCCGAGCTGGAGGAGCTCAAGAAACAATTGAAAGAGTTGGTGGATGCTGGTCACATTCGCCCATCAAAGGCACCTTTCGGTGCACCAGTATTGTTCCAGAAGAAGAAGGATGGATCGCTGCGCTTATGCATAGACTACCAAGCATTTAATAAGGTTACAGTGAAGAGTAAGTACCTGATCCCGCTCATTGTTGATTTGTTCGATAGACTTGGGCAAGCTAAGTACTTTACCAAAGTGGATCTTCGAAAAAGCTACTACCAGGTTCGCATTGCGGAACGGGATGAGCCAAAGACAGCATGTGTGACGAGATATGGAGCCTTTGAGTGGTTGGTGGTGCCCTTTGGCTTAACCAATGCACACATTTTGCACCCTTATGAACAAGATTTTTCATCCCTACCTTGATCAGTTCGTGGTATCTACCTAGATGACATAGTCATCTACAACAACACCTTGGAGGAACACATGGAGCATTAAGGAAGGTTTTCTAAGTCTTGCGGGAGAACAAGGTATACATCAAGAGAGAGAAGTACGAGTTTGCACAATCAAAGGTGCACTTCTTGGGCCATGTCATTAGCAATGGTGAGCTATGCATGGACAAGGCTAAGGTACATGCTATCCAGGAGTGGGAGACACCCATAAAGGTAACTGAGTTGAGATCCTTCCTTGGCCTTGTTAACTACTATCGTCGGTTCATCAGTGGATACTCAGCAAAGGCCGCACCATTGACTGAGTTGCTAAAGAAGAGCAAGCCATGGGTTTGGACGGAGCATCAAAAGTCATTTGAATGCCTTAAGGCAGCTGTAACAGAGGAGCCAGTCTTGGCATTACCTTACTTTGCCAAGACATTTGAGGTGCACACAGATGCCTCAGACTTCGCCATTGGGGGTGTCCTAATGCAGGATAAGCATCCCATAGAATGTGAGAGCCTCAAGTTAAATGAGACGGAGCGCCGTTACACGGTGCAAGAGAAGGAAATGACTGCCATTGTGCATTGCCTTCGTACATGGAGACATTATCTGCTCGGGTCGAGGTTTGTGGTCAAGACTGATAATGTGGCTACTAGTTACTTTCAGACACAGAAGAAGATCACACCAAAGCAGGCTAGGTGGCAGGATTTCTTAGCCGATTTTGATTATACGCTGGAGTATAAGCCGGGAAAAGGTAATGTTGTAGCCTATGCCTTGAGCCGGAGAGCCTAGATTACTGCAATCACTTCAGCGAGATGGGACATTCGTGAGGCTATAAAATAAGGCATGCAGTATGATCCAGCAGCCAGACAGCTTATCGAGTTAGCTAACAAAGGCAAGATGAGACAATTTTGGATAGAAGACGGCCTACTACTTACCACAGGTCGGCGGGTCTACATTCCTAAGTTTGGAGACATTAGACGATGGATCATAAGGGTGAGTCATGACACAATGTGGGCTGGTTATCCAGGTCAACGTCGCACTAGGGCCTTGGTTGAGTCAGTCTACTATTGGCCATGCATGCGAGATGACATAGAGTGCTATGTGCAGACTTGTCTTATTTGTTAACAGGACAAGGTTGAACAACAACAACCCAGATGACTTTTGGAGCCACTACCAGTTATAGAGCGTCCATGGGAGAGCGTGACTATGCACTTTATCACTTGCCTACCGAGGTCTGACGGTTATGGTACTATTATGGTGGTCGTGGATAGATTTTCCAAATATGCCACCTTCATGCCCGCCTTACCGGGTTGCACAGCTAAAGAAGCCGCCAAGCTATTCTTTAAAAACGTGGTAAAGTATTGGGGCTTACCAAGGCATATCATCAGTGATCGAGACCCCACTTCACTGGGAACTTTTGGAGAGAGTTGTTCGACATACTTGGCACGGAATTGCACTTTTCTACTAGTTTCCACCCACAGATGGATGGACAAATAGAACGGGTCAATGCCTTACTAGAATGCTACTTGAGGCTTTATGTAAGCGCACACCAAAAAGATTGGGCAAGGCTACTAGACATCGCCCAATTCTCTTATAACTTGCAGCGGATTAAGTCCACGGGGCGGACACCATTTGAGCTAGCCACAGGCCAACAACCACAAACTCCACATTCATTACCAGTCGCGTTCGAGGGAAAGAGTTTAGGGGCTTATCATATGGCTAAAGAATGGGAGGAGCAGCTCGACACTGCTAGTCCTACTTGGATAAGGCAGCTAAGAAGATGAAGAAGTTTGCGGACTGTAAGCAGCGTCCCACAGACTATAGAGTTGGGGACATGGTTATGGTGAAGTTTAACCCAAGACAGTTCAAGGCACTACGGGGCATGCATTAGAATCTGAATCGCAAGTACGAGGGGCCATTTAAGATCGTCGCCAAGGTAGGCAAGATCTCATACAAGCTTGACATGCCATCGTATCTTAAGATCTACCTTGTCTTCTATGCCAGCATGCTTAAGCCATATCATGAAGATAAGGATGATCCGAGTAGGGGCTAATCAAGTTGAGCGCCAATGACTATCACCGCCTCGCATGATTGGGAGATTGAGGCTATTATAGATTACCAGGCCAGGCGAGAACAAGGGAAAACATCCACCACTATGTTCCTCGTCCATTGGAAAGGGAAATCACCAGAGGAGGCCACGTGGGAACGATATGAAGACTTGTGGCAATTCAAAGATAATATCCGAGAGTTTATGTAGCAGCATTGCGCCGCAGTCGTCGCAATATTGGGTGGGGGAGAGTGTGATGAACCGCCATGTCATCATGCCACATAGGCGCCATTTGGCATATATTAATGCCATGTGAAAACTTACATAAGATGAAGGCTAGCATTTGTGAGAAGATTCTAGAGAGGTATGGACATTTCCTTAGGATGAACCTAGATCCTGATGGATTTGCTAAGAAAGTCCTAGAAATCTTCTAGGCTTGTAGAGAATTCTAGAGAAAGCCCTTATCTTGTAAATATCAAGGACTTGTATAATAATTAATATTTACATACTAGCCCCTAGGAGACTAGTATATAAAGGGGGTCACTCATTTGTAATTTACCAAGCAAACAATTCAAGTTCTCTCTAATACAAAGCTTCATTGAACAATTCTCTTGTGTTCTTTCTTCCATTCTCTTAGCGATCTTGAAGGTAGTAAGGCTGACTTGGCATAGCAAGAACGTGAGCAAGTTGTGCAAGATCGCGAGCAAGTTGTCAAGTGCCGCACGTGTACTTAGTTAACAACTAAGGACGTGACACAAAGATCTCCTTCCATATTCTTAAGCGTGATTAGCAACATTACATGCAAGACAGAAAGAAATTTCATGGATGAGATAGCAAATAAGGTGATGAAATACAAATATATATATATAAAAGATTCCAAAAATCTAAGCAAAAAAAAGGACCTTTTCAATGCGTATGGCTGATATTCATTGAAAATACATAGATCATGAGTCAATATACAAAATTCGAGAAGATTGGAGGTGATTTGGACTGAATTGTTATCAAAATCAGCAGTTAAAATCGAGTTCAAAAAATTCATTTATGACACATGTATCAAATATGTATCTCACACGCAGGTATATAATATACATGTGATACATATTTGATACATATCTGATACACAAGTGATACATAGTGTGATAAACATTTTATTTTTTTTTCATGTTTGTTTTATACTTTGAATTTTCAATTCAAACCATTCCAAAACTCAACCAATTCATCCCAAAACTGAGATTCAAGCTCGTTAAGATGTACCCAATCTATTCTAATAATACCCACTTAAAAGAAAGCAAAATTTTGACTTTTTTTTTTACTACAAATAACTAATTTGCTATTACTAATAATATTTTATGAATTGACCAATTTTTGTAATAAACTACTTATAAATGGACATAACTAGTATTTTCCCTCAATTATCGAGTGCCTTATAGATTTTTTATTTCTTTTTGAAAAAGTAATAGAAAAGAAGGCACTTATATGACTTTGACTGTGGAACTAGAACGCAAAAACAGCAAACTAATATTTTCCAAGTTAAGCTTGTCTGTTAGTGACTAATTGTTAGAGACAAGGGATCAAATGCGTTGATTGAATTCCACAAAATAAGGGAGCCCAAGCCTTCAAAGTCTTACTATCTTTTTTTTTTATATTGGATCGGATTGTCTATCTATTGGGACTAAAACTTATATCATGACGACAAATTAGCAAAATAAAAAGTTAAAGTGTGGGTGAACTAAGTTTATCAGTTATCAAAAGTATTCAAAGAGGTTTTCTTTTCAATCCAAAAAAAGATGGTTTGGATTGTAATCTAAATTCTTTCACACTAATAATTAAGAAATCTATTAAAATGAGTGTACTATTGCTGATCTGCACATTGCTTTTGAAGAGAGAATCTGGTCAAAGCTGAGCTGCATATGGTTGATTATATTCTACAGAATGGGAACCGAAAAATGCTAATTAATCGGCTCATTCACAATTGCCTAAGGCCTGAACCACATGATTTTTGACCCTTTCAACACCAAACCTAATTAAATCCTCAGCTACCACTAGTTGCCTAGATCGATCTTGAACACACTAGCTGAGCTTGATATTTTAATTCGAAATGCTTCGGGCATCAAATGGACGGGTCGGATCATGGATGCATATCTTGTTCGTCTTTATAGAGGAAATTATGTCCAATAAAATGTATACTTTGGTGATATTTCTGAACTTTTTTTAAAATTACTTTCACTATAGATAAATATATAACATAGATTAAAAAAAATATTGTGATATTAAAATATTTATTTATAAAAAAAATAGACCAAGGCTGACAAAATCGAGGGTAAAATAGGTATTTTAAAATATGGTGGCTAGGGAGTAGGGTTTCTAGCTGAGAACCTCTATGAAGAGAAGTTTTGATTTTTTTTAATTGAGCTCCAAAATGGACAATTTGATATTAAAGCAATTTATAAGAAGGGTCTTGATATTATGGGATAGTTTGAGGATTTTTTTGTTATTTCGACGGAAGTTTTTTTAGTAGGACAAATTATGGTGAAAGTTGTGCTATTTGATTTGATTATATAAGTTTTGCTCATGTGCTTTTCTAATCCAAGTAAATAATTAATAGCCGGTCTTTAGGCATCAAAATTCAAATGTAGTACTTAATTAGAACTCTATTTCTATTATGTTTTACTAAAGTAACCTTTATATTTATGTATTTAGAGCTATTTACTAAAGTTTTGCTTTGTTTGTTCTTGATCTATGTCTGAATTCAAGGGAGTGATAATTTTCTTTTGGTATACCTGCTGGAAAATCTATATTTGGCATAAATAATGTTCCTTTCCGAGGACTTATATTGGATAAGGATATTGTTGGCCCAAGTAAAGGAGAGTTTTGAAGATTGACAAAGAAACTCAGATATGGATCAGGTCCATCCTAGTGAAACACAAATATGGTTAACTCAAGCATGTAAAATGTACATGAAGGAGATAAACCTAACTTACCAGAAGTGATATCTCCTGATACTGATCGAAAATGTTGCATATTGGATAAGGAGAAATTCTCCTTACTCAAAGAGAACACGACTTAAGAAATGGATAGAGTTAGAGGATGAAATCAACTAGAACTCTTCCACCAAGGAAGAGTAACATTAGTATTCTAGTCAATCTCTATTTACTAACTCCTTAAATATCAGTGTTGTTCTCTTTTGCAGGTAACGCACATAAGCAGAAGTTAAACGTGAATTGAGAGCAAAATAGCAAGGCAATTTTGCAAACAATTTATGTGTGATTTAAGCGTGCAAACCTGAAGCTACTTAAACCAGATAGAAGAACTAGTTCCAAGTGTCTGTCTTTTATTCTAGTTCAATTGTAGTAGGTGGTTTTATATTGTACCTTTCAACTTATCTAGAAGCAATTGTATTAGGTACTCAAAGTCTTCAAGTTAGAGTTAACTTGAAGTTGTCGCAACAGTTGAGACTGTGTGCTACAACGAGATTAGAGTTAGTTCTAGGTTTACGAAAGAGTTTTTGTAAATGCAATTTTTGGCTCAGTGATTTTAGTAGAGAGTTTGGGAAAATCCTACTGGAAAGTAGGTCGTGGTTTTTTCACCTTTTGAGCCCGGTGTTTTCCACGTAAAATCTGTATTCTTTAATTTCTGTACTTATTATTCTGCAACAGTAGTAGTTGGAACACATAGAAGAACCAGATCCTTCTATAATCAGTTAACGAAAAATTGAGCACCACACAAATTACTCCTCTTGTATGGTATTGAAGTATAAACCATCACATATCAGTAAGGAGCTTATAATCCCTATATCATATTATACGAATTATAAAAACTACACGAGAATTTTGTTTGTTTGCGTTAAAGGAATTCGTTGTCAAGTAAATTTGAGGCATGAGCACACTAGCAAGATGGCTATGAACTTAAACCAGGACACAAAAAACAAAAAAGAAAAGAAACAATTATATATACTTTACAAACAAAAAAGAAATATTATTGATAACTTTTGCCAAAAGCCTTTGGCATTGACAATACATATAAGAGAGATTCTTTTCTCTCTGGCTGATCTCCACTTTTACATCAGCCTCAAACTTCTTATACTATTACACGGCAAACATTGATAAAGTATCCGAGACATTATTAAAGCAATGGGTGAAATTCTTTTTTCTTATTTGCTTTTATGTTTTTCCTTTTGGAAGTAGTAGTATTAATTTTGCTTTTCTATGGGAGTAGGGTGTCTGGGGGAAAGGAAAGGGCAAACTCTCATCTTTATAAGAGTTTTTGAGACACCTAGAATTTTCATATGTTTCACTTGGAAAATTCTCTAAGAAAACAATGGAATTAACTTCACCTTAGAAGAGCTGCACTCTGGCTTCTTTTGATCACTAACTGTGTACCGAAAGAAAGAGATCTCATTTGCTCTTTCTCCATTTCTCTGTCCACACAAAAAATTCTCTTAGTATGACTAGGAACCTGGTTCATCATAAGAGAATTAAGCACATAGATATTAGATATCATTTTTGTGGGACAACTATGAGAAAGAATTGATCACTATAAAATTTTGTGCTACTGATAAATAGATTACTGACATATTTACAAAAGCACTGAGTAGAGTAGAATTAGGGATGATTAAGACCACCTAATGGAACCAGTTCAGAATGCACAATGAAATTTTTTTTGACAAAAAAGAAAAAAAAATTGGTTAGAAAATTGGAAAGTGTGTAAATATTTAGATTAATCTTTGCTCAGTCTCATACTATAACTAGTATACTCTTGTGCCATGTGTTAATATGACTCACTGATCTCTAACAAAATTTTCTGTATTTTGGCAAATTGAGGCATGATCAAGAGGATTCTATGTGAAGAACCTGGTCCATCAGTACTGGTTCATCTGAATAACGAGGTATGTTTTCTACACTCTGCACAATTAGAAATATTAATAATTAATTCATGAGAAGAGTCCTACCCATGTTCAAACATCAGAAAAACCTATCATTTTGAGTTTGAACCAATTCCGTCTCTATTAGAATACTCACAGCATAAAATGCCTAGAATCTTGGGAAGCATAACCGCTCGTTCAACCTGAAATTTCAGGTTGATTGGACTTCTAATTGACTACAAAAATCTGCCATTAGATATTAATTAACCTTCTCTATTTAAAAACCCATCATCGCCATCACTGCCATTCTCATAATTCTCTATTCTTCTCTCTTCCAAAACCCAATTCAGAAATCCTCTTCCAGAATTAGCAAAAATGACCAACCCCTAAGATGACCCAGGCACTCCTCCACAACCTACAACCTGTGATTCCTCCACTAATCCTCAACCCAGCACAACCCCCCAACCTAGGAGAAGGCGAGTAAAGATGCTTGCTCACAAAACTGTGGCTACAGGTGTGCTTTCCAAGAAATTAAACACATAGTTGAAGGTCAGTCAAGCCCAAGATTCTGATGATTCTTTCAAGTCTGCGAGTGAGGGGGAAGGAACTGGGTCTTCTGATTCTGAGCAAGCAATATCTGTGCAAAATCCCCCTTCTGAGGTACGTTCTGTTCTAGTTGAAAATTTGGACAATCGCTTTGCCTTGGTTGGGTCTGTTAGGAATGTGGAAATGCATGAGTCAAGAAGGAGAGGAGGTAAAAGTAAAAGTGAAAAAGAAAAAGAGAGTGAGGGTGTGAGTAGTGATGATAGGGGAAAAGGGAAAGAAGTGGCTGATTCCTCACCCACCTCTGAAGCGGTTACACTGGCAATCTGTGGAACTGAGCCAGAGAAGGTGGTGGAGAGTAGCAAGAAAATAGGGGGAAGTGGATTAGGGGAGGTTGCTGAAGGGTTGATCAATCTCAGTTCCCATGCAGATGAACCTGGTTCATCAATTGAGGAGACCCTAGCAGACCTTCTGAAGAAAGTGGGAGAAAGCTACAACCCCAAGAAAAGGAGAACCCCAACACCAAAAGCTTCCAGCACTGCAAAAACTACCAAGAAAAGTTAGGCTACTTCTCCAATACTTGTTGAGATTCCTCTACCAAAAGGAAGGGCTACAAGGAGTAAGGTGAAGCAAAGTGAGGATGAGTTACAAAAGGCCATGGCAGAAAGCAAAAAGAAAAGAAAAAGGGAAAGCTAAGGTTGCAGAGCCTGCTGAGGATGTTGATGTGGATGTGATGGACCCGGTCCATCAAGATGAACATGTGATTGTAGATGTGGAGGTTCAGACCTCTAAGCCCAAGAAAACCAAGACTTCTTTGAAGAAGTCTTCATCTGTTTCCAAGGCTGTTGAACCTTCTTCTTTGGCTAAAAGAACAAGGTCTGCTGTGAAAGCCAAACAAGTTACAGTTATTGAGGAAGAAGATTGGAGTGGTAAAGAAGAGGGTGAATCCAATTATGAACAAGATAAGCTGGCCAATTTTGGCAAACGAAGAATTTTGAAGGGTAGACTATTAAAGGATTTGGAGGAACCAGGGATGGTTCGATTGGTTGATGCTCTAGCTGTTCAGGGCTGGAAGAGCATGGCCCTTCAGTTGGATGGTAGGCTAGCAAGAAATGAGATCATTAAGTTCATGGCCAATGCAGAGGTCAAGGATGGCAGAGTTACCAGCCAGATGAAAGGGGTTCAAGTGACTTTTGATGCAAAGGAGCTGGGTGAGATCCTTGACATCCCTTTTGAAGGGTATGATGACTACACAAGGCAAAAATGGCCAAGTCTGGACACCCTTCCTACTGTCCTTGCAATCACTAGGAAATTTTGTGATGTCACAGAAGTGAATGAGGCCAAGGTTGTGCATAAGAATGAAATAAAGCCATGCCACAAAGTCTTGTTTGAATTTGTCAACAAGTGCTTGCTGCCCAAGCAGGAAGGAAAACACATTGCTAACTACATGGAGTTGGTTTTGATGGAGTGTCTTGAAAGTGGGAGGCAGATCAACTGGCCTGCATTTATTATCAAGCTACTAGACAGGATTATCAATGGCTTCAAGGCCCATGCCACTCCTTATGGGTTTATTCTGACTACTGTTATTGATCGTTGCAAGGTGCCACTAAAGAAGTGGGAAATGGCCCCAAGCAAAGACTATTTTGGAATCAACACTTTGATTGCATGTGACTATAAGGTCAATGCTATTCCCAATGAACCTGGTTCATCTAAAAAGACACTTATTAATAGAAAAGTCAGAGCTCTAGTGCAGGAGAGTGGGGAAAAGAATGCTGATATAGCTAGGCTAAATGCTCGTTTAGCAGAGGTTGAATCTGAGAGAGATGCTCTCAGAACTGAGCTCACAAAGGAAAAGGAGAAGAATGATGGCATTCTTCAAGACATGATGCACATTCTCCAAGACAAAACGTAACCCTCTAGTTCTTCCAAGCCTTAATCTCCCCAGCCTTCATTTCTTGAACTTTGTTTAGGCCTTTCAGTTACCCAGATTAGGGATTTTTCTTGTTTTGCTCATGTTTTAACTGTTTTTATTTTTTTGTGGATTGTGGTAGAATCATATTCTCTATCAATGAAGTTTACTGTTTTTGCTCGTGTTGGTTGTTTATCTTTCCTTGATAGTTTGAATATGTTTGGTTCATTACTGATGATTAATCCATAATTGCACTTGCAGTTTCCCCAGTGGCCATGAGTAATTTTTAAAATCTGGGAATTACACTTTGATTATGCAACTTTTCGATGATGCCAAAAGGGGAAAGAGATATTGTGCTTTATGTTCTGAATAAGTGATGTTTATAACCTAATGAACTTGGTCCTTGATGATAAGTGAAAAATTTCTAACTTTGTACTGATGATTGAGCTGAGTTCTGACAAGGCCTAAGTGAGTGAAAAGCACAGAGTTTATCATCATCAAAAATAGGAAATTTGTTGGCCCAAGTAAATGAGAGTTTTGAAGATTGACAAAGGAACTCAGAAATGGACCAGGTCCACCTTAGTGAAGCAAAAATATGGTCAACTCAAGCATGTGAGATGCACGTGAAGGAGATAAACCTAACTTACCAAAAGTGATATCTCCTGATCCTGATCGAAAATGTTGTATATTGGATAAGGAGAAAGACTCATTACTCAAAGAGAACACAACTTAAGAAATGGATAAAGTTAGAGGATGAGATCAACTAGAACTCTTCCACCAAGGAAGAGTAGCATCAATATTCTAGTTAATATCTATTTACTAACTCCTTAAATATTAGTGTTGTTCTCTTTTACACGTAACGCACATAAGCAGAAGTTTAACGTGAATTGAGAGCAAACTAGCAAGGCAATTTTGCAAGCAATTTATGTGTGATTCAAACATGGAAACCTGAAGCTACTTGAACCAGATAGAAGAACCAGTTCCAAGTGCCTGTCTTTTATTTTAGTTTAATTACAATAGGTGGTTTTATATTGTACTTTTTGTGGTCACTACTATGTTAAAACAGAAATTAGAAAACTATTAGAAGAAACTAAAAAGCTGTAAACGATAAGAAATATTCCGAGTCCATAATTACTTTGTGCGTCCTTAAGGAATTTGAACCCCCTCACAAGTTGCCAAGATAATGGATTAAATCCTCCCAGGATGAAACAGAATAAACCTTCCTGCAACAGTGGCAATACAAACTGCATGATACTAACGAACTCAAAGAATGGAACAAAATCACACTTACGAATTTGAAAGAGAAACTGCGAACTAGAATGCAGGATTTTCAGAAGGAAGTTCTATATTTTTTTTAGTGGCTGAAAAGGAAGACATGCCTCGGAATTTATAGGCAATTGTCGGAAGAGGTGTGATGTATGTTCATAATGTGAACAGATATTTGAAAGGAAGAGGTGTCTGTTCATAAAAGGGAAAACCCACGTTCAGCGTTTTGGATTCCAGTTAATTCTGTTAATGAACTGACTAGCACTTAATTAATTCTTAAATAATTAATTAAATAAACTTCGTTAAAAAAATTAATCTCATCGATCGATCATTTGACAAATCCAAATCCGAATTCAAATCCAAATCCGAAGCCGAAGCCGAGCCTAGCGACGACGACGACGCGAGGCTTTATTCTCTTCAACTCCTTTTAAGAGCTCTAAGAAGTGATCCTATATTTATACACACAAGTGTAGTTGTCCCTCATCAATGAGGGACAAAGTTCATTTGACAAAGCTCACTTGATTCAATTTTTCTAAAATTTTCATTTCCCTCCATTTTATTTCCCACCATTTCCCAATTCACACTTCTAGTCTTTAAAGCCCAATGGCTTAAAGTCCAACAATCCCCCACATGAATGGGAATGACTGTAACAAGAATGAACATAGATGAAAGCTGTGCGATTTGCAAGTAAGGATTAATTGTATCTGGATAAGTAGGTTTCCCTTTGAATATACTTGGTCAATCGGTAGATTTGATATCTTTGAACCATCGAACTTTAGTGTATACCTAGACAATCATATGTCGCACAACCAACCCTTAACCATCTTTTGGTTCTCATTGTTGTGTTTGTTTCAGCCATGAACACCGTCTGGTTTTACAAGTGCATAGAGAATTGGCCTTATAGAATTCTCATTGAAGCGGCTTCCACTTCACACTTACATAGGTGATTCCTAAACATGTAATCCTTTAGATTGACACTATTTGATAAATACCACATCAAACTTAGGTAATCATTAAAGAACGTGTAAAGTTCTATCCTTGTTATTGAACATTGTCTTCATCCTGAGAAGGGACCAAAGATTTTACTTTGACAATGTTAAACCGGTCAATCACAACTTTGTTTGAGCTCCTTGAACCTAGATCTCGGAATATCCAAAATTCTTAGGCAGAGTTACCGCCATGATGACTTGTCCTCGGCCAGAGTCCCATTCCCTTAGATGATTTCTCAACTCCCTCTCTAATTAGGCCTTTTGTAAGCGGATCCGCCACATTATCCTTTGATCTTACATAATAAATAGTGATAATTCCACTAGAGAGTAATTGTCTAACGGTTTTATGTCTTCATCGTATATGACGAGACTTTCCGTTATACATAACGCTCCATGCCCGTCCTATTGCAGCCTCACTATCGCAATGTATGCATATAGGAGCCAAAGGTTTTGGCCAGAACGGAATGTTTTCTAAGAAATTTCGAAGCCATTCAGCTTCTTTGCCAGCCTTATCCAAAGCTATAAACTCTGATTCCATTGTAGAGCAAGCGATGCACGTCTGTTTGGAAGACTTCCAAGATACTGCTCCTCCACCAACAGTAAAAACATATCCACTTGTGGACTTTGTTTCTATTGAGCCGGTTATCCAATTTGCATCACTATATCCTTCAATAACCGTAGGATATTTATTGTAGTGCAAAGTGTAGTCTTGAGTATATTCCAAATATCCCAGAACTCGTTTCATTGCCACCTAGTGATGTTTGTTGGGATTAATTGTGAATCGACTAAGTTTACTTAATGCACAAGCTATATCAGGACGTGTATAGTTCATAATATACATTAATCTTCCCAACACACGAGCATGATCCAATTGAGACGTGCCTTCACCTTTATTCTTTTCAAGATGATGGTTTAAGTCAATTAGAGTTCTTGCACTTCTAAATTCCAAGTGTTGAATTTTTCAAGTACCATTTTCATGTAATGTGATTGAGACAAAGCCAGACCCTGAGGAGTCCTCTGGATTTTAATTCCTAGAATTACATCGGCAACTCCTAAGTCTTTCATCTCAAACTTACTAGCAAGCATACGCTTAGTAGCTTGAATGTCGGCAATGTCTTTGCTCATTATTAGCATATCATCAACATATAAGCAAACAATGACTATATGATTTGGAACGTTCTTAATGTAAACACATTTATCACATTCATTAATCTTAAAGCCATTTAACAACATTGTTTGGTCAAATTTTGCATGCCATTGCTTGGGTGTTTGTTTTAGTCCATAAAGGGACTTAACAAGTCGACACAACTTCTTTTCTTTTACTGGAACCGCAAACCCTTCAGGTCGGTTCATGTAAATTTCTTCCTCTAGATCACCATTTAAGAAAGCTGTTTTTTCATCCATTTGATGGATTTGAAGACCATACAAGGCGGCTAACGCTATTAGCATTCGAATGGATGCAATTCTTGTTACCGGCGAGTATGTGTCAAAATAGTCAAGACCTTCTCGCTGTCTAAATCCTTTGACAACAAGTCTTGCCTTGTATTTGTCAATAAGACCATCGTCTTTCATTTTCTTCTTGAAAATCCATTTAGAACCCAAAGTTTTATTACCTGGAGGAAGATCAACCAATTCCCAGGTGTGGTTGCTCAATATAGATTCTATTTCACTATTGACAACCTCTTTCCAATATTGTGCTTCTGAGGAAGACATTGCTTCCTTGAAGGTTCGAGGCTCATTTCTAGTAGGAAAGTCAGAAAATTTGGACCGAATGAAGTAGATGTTCTTTGACGTTTACTTCTTCTCGGATTTTCCTCATTAGGCATACCATCTGTTGTTTCCTCCCGAGGTCGTTTTGACTTTTGGTAGGACAATTCGCTTTCCTTTTTATATGGATAAATAGTTTCAAAGAATTCAGCATTATCTGATTCTATTATTGTATTAACGTGGATCTCAGGATTTTCTGATTTATGAACCATAAAATGATATGCCTTGTTATTGGTTACATATCCAATAAATACACAATCAACCGTTTTTGGACCTATCTTAACCCTTTTAGGTTTAGGAACTTGTACCTTAGCTAAACACCCCCACACTTTGAAGTATTTCAAGCTGGGCTTCCTTCCTTTCCATTTTTCATAAGGAATGGACTGTGTTTTACTATGAGGTACACGGTTTAATTATTCGGTTAGCTGTAAGTATAGCTTTCCCCCACAAGTTCTGTGGTAAACCAGAACTTATCAATAACGCATTCATCATCTCTTTCAACGTTCTATTCTTTCTCTCTGCAATTCCATTAGATTGTGGAGAGTAAGGGGCAGTTATTTGGTGAATAATGTCATTTTCCAAACATATTTCTTCAAAAGGAGATTCATATTCGCCACCCCTATCACTTCTTATCATTTTTATTTTTTTGTTTAGTTGTGTTTCAACTTCACTCTTGTATTGCTTGAAAGCATCAATTGCTTCATCTTTACTATTAAGTAAATAAACATAGCAATATCTCGTACTATCGTTAATAAAAGTAATAAAATACTTTTTCCCACCACGAGATGGTGTTGACTTCATGTCGCAAATATCTGTGTGAATTAAGTCTAAAGGACTTGAATTCCTTTCAACGGACTTATAAGGATGCTTAACATACTTTGATTCCACACATATTTGCTATTTGGAATTAATACAATCGAATTTTGGCAATACTTCCAAATTTATCATTTTTCGCAATGTTTTGAAGTTGATGTGACCTAGGCGTGCATGCCATAAAGTGTTAGACTCAAGTAAGCAAGAAGAAACATTAACTTTATTGATAGGAACTGCTATTACATTTAGCTTAAAAAGGCCCTCATTCAGGTAACCTTTTCCTACATACACATCATTCTTACTTAGTACTACACTATTAGAAATAAAAATACATTTGAATCCATTCTTGACAATAAGTGAGGTAGACACAAGATTCTTGTGAATTTCTGGAACATGGAGAACTTGGTTTAGAGTCACCATTTTTCCCGACATCATCTTCAACGCAATCTTGCCAATTCCTTAAATTGTGGCTGTAGATGAATTTCCCATGAAAATTGTCTTGTCGGGTCCTGCGGGGGTATAGGAAGAAAATAACTCCTTGTTAGCACAAACATGACGGGTGGCTCCAGAATCAATCCACCATTCTTTAGGATTTCCTATCAAGTTGCATTCAGACAACATGGCACACAAGTCCTCCATTTCTTCAACATTTTCAACCATGTTAGCTTGATTCTTCTCTTCTTCTTCTTCTTCTTCTTCTTCTTCTTCTTCTTCTTCTTCTTCTTCTTCTTCTTCTTCTTCTTCTTCTTCTTCTTCTTCTTCTTCTTCTTCTTCTTCTTCTTCTTCTTCTTCTTTTGTACATCATTCTTTGATGCACGACAGTCCACGACCTTATGCCCAGACTTTCCACAGTTGTGGCAATTACCCTTGAACTTTTTCTTGCTTGGGTAATTCTTTGGTCCAGAAGCCTTCTTTCTCTTCTTATTTTGTGGCGCCTCCTCAATAGTGTTAGCCCTTATTATTGTCGAGTTCCCACGTGACTTCTTTTCAGCATTTTTGTTGTCTTCTTCTATCCTCAAACGAACAATCAAATCTTCAAGTGTCATCTCCTTACGCTTGTGTTTTAGATAGTTCTTAAAGTCCTTCCACAACGGAGGTAACTTCTCACTGAAAGCGGCGACTTGAAAGGCCTCATTTATGATCATACCTTCAGCAAGGAGGTCATGCACAATGACTTGTAATTCTTGGACTTGAGTTATGACCGACCTAGTGTCAACCATCTTGAAATCCAAAAACCTTGCAGCTAAGTCCGGCATCCTCAGTCTTGTACTTCTTCTCAAGCACATTCCATAACGCTTTTGAAGTTTCTATGACACTATAGACATTGTACAAGCTATCTTCCAAATAACTCAAAATGTAGTTTTTGCATAAGAAATCAGAATGTTTCCATGCTTCAGTTACAACAAATCGTTTGTCATCCGGAGTGCCTTCAGCCACGACCGCAGGATCCTCCTTGATGAATCGCTGCAAACTCAATGTAGTAAGATAGAAGAGCATCTTCATTTGCCAACGTTTGAAGTCAATACCGGAAAACTTTCCGGGTTTTTCTGCTGGTGCCATAGCATGAGCAGGAGTTTAACGGCTCGACGAGGCAGCAACACTCGTAACAGTAGCACCCGTTCCATTAGCATTAGTTTGGTCCTCATTTGCCATTTTTCTGTAAAGTTGGCAACAAACAGAACTTTTCAAATTAGTGAAGGTTTTATATCTTCAAACTGAATACCAAACCAAACATTCAAAAATAAATGGTAAAGTTTATTATATTCTTCAAACCGTATTCAAATTTAATACCCCGGTAAAGTTTTTATGTTCTTTAAACCGGAGTAAAAAATATATCGGAGTAGAAAGCACCAAGGCTTTAGTCTCCAAATCAGTATACAAAATATAGTTAACAGTTCAATATAGATTTCAACACAAAAACGTTAATTTAAAATTCCTTAAGCTTGTGGTCGCTATTGTGTTAAAACAGAAATTAGAAAACTATTAGAAGAAACTGAAAAGCTATAAACGATAAGAAATACTCCGAGTCCACAATTTCCTTGTGCGTCCTTAAGGAATTTTAACCCTCTCACAAGTTGCCAAGATAATGGATTAAATCCTCCCAGGATGAAACATAATAAACCTTTCTGCAACAGTGGCAATAAAAACTGCAGGATACCAACGAACTCAAAGAACGGAGCAAAATCACACTTACGAATTTGAAAGAGAAACTGCGAAGTAGAATGCAGGATTTTTAGAAAGAAGTACTATATTTTTTTCAGTGTCTGAAAAGGAAGCCATGCCTCGAAATTTATAGACAATTGTCGTAATAGGCGTGATGTCTGTTCATAATGTGAACAGATATTTGAAAGGAAGAGGTGTATGCTCGTAAAAGGGAAAACCAACGTTCAACGTTTTGGATTCCAGTTAATTCCGTTAATGAACTGACTGACACTTAATTAATTCTTATATAATTAATTAAATAAACTTCGTCAAAAAAAAAATAATCTCATCGATCGATCATTATCCGAATCCGAAGCCGAGCGGAGCGATGACGACGACACGAGGCTTCATTCTCTTCAACTCCTTTTAAGAGCTCTAAGAAGTGATCCTATATTTATACACACAAGTGTAGTTGTCCCTCACCAATGAGGGACAAAGTTCATTTGACAAAGCTCACTTGATTCAAATTTTCCAATTTTTTCATTTCCCTCCATTTTATTTCCCACCATTTTCAATTTACACTTCTAGTTTTTAAAGCCCAATGGCTTAAAGTCCAACAATTTTCAGTTTTATCTAGAAGCAATTGTATTAGGTACTCAGAGTCTTCAAGTTAGAGTTAACTTGAAGTTGTTGCAACAGTTGAGACTGTGTGCTACAACGGGATTAGTCCTAGGTTTACAAAAGAGTTTTTGTAAATGCAGTTTTTGGCTAAGTGATTTTAGTGGAGAGTTTGGAAAATTCTGTGTTCTTTAATTTCTGTATTTATTATTCCGCAACAGTAGTAGTTGGAACACATAGAAGAACCAGGTCCTTCTATAATCAGTTACCAAAAATTGGATACCACACAAATCACCTCCTCTTATGTGGTATTGAAGTATAAAACATCGGATATCAGTAGGGAGCTTATAATCCCTATATCATATTATACGAATTATAAAAACTACACGAGAGTTTTGTTTGTTTGCGTTAAAGGAATTCGTTGTCAAGTAAATTTGAGGCATGAACACACTAGCAAGATGGCTATGAACTTAAACCAGGACACAAAAAACAAAAAAAGAAAAGAAACAATTATATATACTTTACAAACAAAAAAGAAATATTATTGATAACTTTTGCCAAAAGCCTTTGGCATTGACAATACATATAAGAGAGATTCTTTTCTCTCTAGCTGATCTCCACTTTTACATCAGCCTCAAACTTCTTATACTATTACACGGCAAACATTGATAAAGTATCCGAGACATTATTAAAGCAATGGGTGAAATTCTCTTTTTCTTATTTGCTTTTATGTTTTTCCTTTTGGAAGTAGTAGTATTAATTTTGCTTTTCTATGGGAGTAGGGTGTCTGGGGGAAAGGAAAGGGCAACCTCTCATCTTTATAAGAGTTTTTGAGACACCTAGAATTTTCATATGTTTCACTTGGAAAATTCTCTAAGAAAACAATGGAATTAACTTCACCTTAGAAGAGCTGCACTCTGGCTTCTTTTGATCACTAACTGTGTACTGAAAGAAAGAGATCTCATTTGCTCTTTCTCCATTTCTCTGTCCACACAAAAAGTTCTCTTTTCTGCTGAGCTCTGATTACCATCAAAACTACTCTGTGACACAGATGTACCCATCTCTGAGTCATTTACCTCAAGTGAATTTTGATCAGTGGATTGTTCTCTTGAAGAATTTGCATCAGTATAAGCAATACGTGTCATAAAAGCTGTAGATAAAGATTCCGAAGAAGCTGGTATTCTTGATTCACAGAATTCACCAAACTCTCCTTCATTACCATTCCCCACATCTTCCTTGGAATTTCCACTAACATCCATACTACTTATATCCGCTGAATCATCTTCATTTTCAATCTCAATCCTTAATTCTGCCGCATTCTCTGAACGAGTTTCTTCGTCATGTCTCAGCCCTACGTTCTAAATATAGACATAATTAAGTAAATAAGAGTATATTTATTGTAACATGTTAAATGTATAGAGGAGCGATCACACACTTCAAAATGGTATTTGAATAGATTGAGATTTTTAGTTTTAGTCTTACTTCCGTCCATTATCAACAATAATTTTCATGTACTTAACCCGTAAAAAAAATCAAGCTATATATAAAGTTTGTGTTAAAGACATAATTAAATAAATAAATAGTATGTTATGCCAAACAACTTAAGCTGTTTGATGGAATATTCATACACTTCATGCATACCTGTTCAGACGACGGTGATGGCGCGGTTGTGGCGATGACAATGCCGGCGCGGCACATAGGACAATTGGTGTGAGATCTAAGCCAAGTGTCAATACAAGGTATATGAAAAGCATGGTTACACTTGGGCAAAATTCTAAGAGTTTCATCTTCTTGAAATTCACTCAAGCAAACAGAACAATCTGTTCCTTCAACTAGTCCTTCACCTCTTTTATACTTGCAAATCGTGATAGCGCTAATAACTGATGGCTGAAGACCCACTGTTCTAATATACCATATAGGATGATCCACCATAGGTCCATGAAAATCTTCGTCAACAATATCACTAAACTCCTCTTCTTCTTCCTCCTGCTGCTGCCTTTGTGACAAAATTCTTGAGTTGCGGAATCTGTAAACAATAAAGCAACAAAATACGAAGAAAGAAGTGGCTAAAAACGAAATGAGAATGATCAAGAAGATGGAAATAGTGGTTTTATGTGGAGACGGAGGAAGAAGAATTTTTGGTGTGAAAAAATTAGGTGGTAGTGGTGGTTGGATTTCTGAAAACAGAGGAAAAGAACAATTTGGGTAGCAAATGTATAGACATGAAAGTGGACAAATTTCAGAAGGATTCTGTTTTGGGTTGCAATAATAGCTGCTACAAGTTTTGCCTGTGGAATTCAAGTCAAGAGATTCAAAGATTAGCTTTCGATGATGGAAAGCCATGGCCGCAGCTAATTGTTTAACAAGAGATGTGAAGAAATGTATAGTTAGCTGCAGCCTTGTTTTAATTTTGGGTGAAAGAGAAAATAGAGCATCTTACGAAATTGTATGGAGCAGCCTAGTTTCTAACGAAATTGTAACATGATGAGTTCCTACTTGTTTTGTCTTTCCTTCTGTTTTTGCATTTCTGTGTTTGTTCTTATTTGACTATTAGGTAGCCTAGTATACTAGGCGGCTGCTGATTGTTAGGAGCGATTTACAGTTGCTATTATATTTTCCTGCTTGTCCTACCAAACCTAAAGTGGATCATGGCAAATTGGACAATTATTGCTTTAATGAAGACCTCATGATGGCAAGGCAAATAGTCAACTGCTCAGGATATTATATTATCGTGATTTTACGTACAGCGTTATTAACTTATACTCCTCCGTCTCGTATTAATTGTGGTATGTCTATTCCAAAACAAATGATACATTTCTAAATTTGAAAAAAATTTAATTTTAAATTCTTTTATTTTACCCATTTACCCTTAATGAGAAGCTTTTATAGCCACACAAATGTCATGTCCCCACAATTCTTTTACTCTTAAGCTTTTAAGACTACAAGTTTCAAAAGTCTTCTTCTTTTTTCTTAAACTCCGTGCCGAGTCAAACTACCTCATTTAATATGAAACGGAGGGAGTATTCACTATCAGTAATTCTTATTAGAAGAAAAAAATAAATGACAGTGATTAAAAAATTCCGCCATGAAATTTTTTAACTAATTAGAAAGCATTAAAATGAAAAAAAAAAGGAAAACAAAAAATTATTATCTGACTCTAAAAATTTGACCTTCCTACTATTTGAATTTTCTAAGCAAGTTACACATAGTTTAGTTAATTGAATGAAATAAATAATAATTACCTAGCACCAAAATTTTTTAACTTTAATAAGACAGAAAGTAATTTTATGACTTTTTACTATTACAATGAGTAAAGAATACCTGCATAAATTAATAATATTATATTTGTATAAACTGTAGTCTCGTATCACTATTGATCAGTTAAACATTTCATGCTCCGTAGCAGACTATGTTAAGAAAAAAGGAATATAGGAGCAAACTGAATTAATCTATTTTTATTTTGGGCACAAGATACTATTGGAAAAGTAGGCGTTTCTTGTAAATGCCAACATGCGTTTCGTGTAATCTATTTTTATTTTGGGAACAAGATACTACTGTCAATATATCACGTTATATATTGCTTTTTCTTAAAATTTCCCAACGAATATTTGACTTATGCATTCTTACTTGCATTTTAGAATGTAGGATTTACGTATTATTACTTGCTAGAAATTGCTTAGAATTTTGTATATCCTCAAGGAAGAGAGAGTTGGCCAACAGAAAGGGGCGCTTGTAAATCTTCATCATTCATTCATTGGGTTGCTTTATTTTGGGGTAATACATGTGTTTCCTTTCTCCCCCTCTTGCTTGTCTTTTTTTAAGCATACATCTACCGTGGTTTGATCCTAAATACACTCTACATCTTCTAAGAGGATATTTACATAGTGAAAACAAGAAATTCATTCTTTTTCGCGAGGATTCTCAACCATCAATAATTCAGGTCGTGGGATTCTAAAATGCAGTCCGGTTGGCTTAGCTGATAAACATTTGTAAGTGCTGAAGCTGATTTAAAAAATAAACAGTTACGTATTTGAATAAAAGTGCTGAAATTAATAATAAGCAGCTAAAGAATTGGGTATACGAAGAGTTTTATTTAAAAAAAAGTATTTTAGGGATAAAATAGTAAATATTTTGGTTAAACCTAAAGTGCTTATAAGCTGAAATTTAATAAGTTATGGGAGACCAACTTATGTCTTTTGTCTTATTTTTGACTTATAAGCACTTTTAATTTTACCAAACGCGTAGATAAGCCAAAAAGTGCCTATAAGCCAGTTTAACCAGCTTATAAGCTTAGCCAAACACCCTCTAATTATCTTCAAAAACTCCCACAAATTCAAAATTTATTTTGTGGCGATTGCCGTGGAGGTTTTAAAAAATAGTCACAATAATGCTCATGGCAAAGATAAACTATGACACTTCTAGATATTGCCACAATTTTTTTTAGGGGTCAAAAACCGTCACAATTTGACCAATTCTCTAGTTCCGTTAGGGGAGATCTATAAGTTTCCGAAACTAGTTTACTTGAAATCGATGAGTGATGTTTATACATTTGTACTGCGAGAAACAGACCTCTTTGCCTCTTAATGCATTATTCTTTCAAAGAAAGACTTCCCCTAATTTGCTTCACAAACAAAAACTCTTTTGATACAGAACGAAACCCATCTTTGATTCGTTTACTTCAATTGATTCCTCACCCAAATTTTCATCAGCGGATGTTCTCCCTAAAGAATTTGCAGGCAGAAGCACGACTCATTGAAGTAGTAGATAAAGATTCCAAAGTAGCTGAACTTGTTAAGGCATGAACTTCATTTAACTCCCCTCCAGAACCATTCACTACATCTTGCTTGGCATTTTCACTTTTGTCCTTAGTACTTAATTAGATCCCCTCATCCGCCTTCATACTGAATGTCAATCCTTAATCCGTGGCATTTCCTGAAATTCCCGGACGAGTTTCTCCTTCATGTCTCAACCCTAAATTCTGCACTACAAACATAATTAAATGAATAATAGTGTGTTTAATTCCTCTACAACTTTACTTTTTAGATTAGATGTCACACGGTTTAACATGTTATAAGAGCGGGAGAGATCTTGAGTTCAAGTCTCACCGTATGAAAATCACATATTGAGCTCATGATAAAGAATGAAACCAACGTACAAAAAGCGTGTTTTCACCAACACTATAAACTTTTATATAAGATGGTCTAACACTCATACAGTTAAACAATACCTGTTCAAGGACAATGCCGGTACGGCACATGGGGCAATTGGTGTGTGATCTAAGCCAAGTGTCAATACAAAGTATGTGAAAAGTATGGCTGCACTTAGGCAAAATCCTAAGACTTTCATCGTCTTGAAACTCAGTCAAGCAAACAGAGCACTCTGTTCCTTCAATTAGTCCTTCACCTCTTTTATACTTGCAAATCGTGATAGCACTAACAACTGATGGCTGAAGACCCACTGTTCTAATATCACTGGCCTCTTCTTCTTCTGCTATTACTACTGTTAGCTGCTGCGGTTGTGAAGGAGTTCTTAAGTTACCGAATCTGTAAACGACGAAGCCACAAAATATGATGATAGCGGTAGCTACGACTGAAACTAAAATGATCAAGAAGATGGAAATGGTTGGCTTTTGTGGAGGAACTTCGGTGGAGAAACTTGGTGGTGGTGTCGGCGGCTGGATTTCTGAAAGCAGACAAATGCTGGGGCAAATAGCAAAACATGACAGTGGACAACCTGCAGAATAATACTCCTTTGAGTTGCAGTAATAGCTGCTACAACTTTTGTCGGTGGAACTATCAAGAGTTTCAAATATGAGATTTCGATGATGGAAAGAAGCCATGGCTGATTGTTTAGAGAGAGGTGGGAGCCGCCTTGTCTCAATTTTGCGTGAAAGATAATATAGTATAATGCATCTTAATTATCAGCATAGTATTTAACGAAATAGTATCATGACAGTACAGATGAATATTTTTTTTCTTCTTTTTCTCTTCTTTTCATTTACTATTTGTTTCTTCTTATTTAACTTTAAGGAAAACCTAGTATGCTAAGAGGCTGACTGTGACCGGTTTACCAAGCTACCATTTCCACATACTTGGCTGCTTTTTTGCCTTTTTCTTTCCTTTGTCTTTTTTGGTTGCTGCTCGACTTTGGAGTATACGTTTTGAAGCTGAGTTCTACTTTTTTCTTCTTGCTGCATATATAAATGTGTTTGGGTTGTTTGTCCTAACACTGATCATTGCTCTACAACTAGGTCCTTCACTTCTTTGATAGAATTTTATTTCTTAATTTTCTAAGATAACTAGTGGTTTGGCTCTGGATTTAATTAGTATCGAAACTCACCACTAGAAAACTGTCAAAAAATATCCAAGAAAATTGACCGGAATCGATCGGAAATATAGGAAAACCGACCGATTTTAATTCGTCGAAAAAACAGTGGTCGCTAACGTGTGGCAACCGAAGACGGTCGCAATTTTCGACCGAAGCCGATCGGTTAATTCAACTAAAGTTTGACCAGACCGAAATTGGTCGGAATCATTAAAAAATAAATAAATAAATAGGTTATTTTTGGTCAGTAGTTTCAATTTTCTGCAGATTGCACATTGAAATAACCGATCAAAATCGGTCGGAAGTCGGTCAGTTTTCTCAGGAAAAACCTGGCAGAATATGGCTGCTTTTAAGCTACACCATCTGCTAGTTATAACCAATAACCATCATATAACGGTAGCATTACCTTGCTGCCATTCAACCACAATTAACCAACAATAATCAATTAACCAACAACAACAACAATTAACCAATGCCTACCATAACAACAACGCTAATAACAACCACAACAATAATGCCAACCACAACAACAACAATACAAATGTTCAATAACAAAATAATATCAACAATACAATTATTATTCAAAACTATTCCAACTAAATATTTAAAAGTTCAAGACTTTGTTTAGCAATACACGCCATTCAAGGAGTGTTTTATACTGCATCATCTCCACCTTAACTACTAGAAGCTTCATCATCGCCATGGTTCGAAGGATCACGACGAGAAGGATTAGCATCTGGGGAAGACTCACGAGACCGGAGGATGGGGAAAGCACCACTAGCAAGAAGACTGGCTAGCTAACCTTGAAGGATATTAAATTGTTGGTCCCTCTTTTCTAGCTGACCTTGAAGGCTATCTAATTGTTTATCTCTCTTTTCTTTTCTAGCCTTTGCCTCTTGAAGCTCTGCTGACAGCTTTGAGATCTTCTTCTCCACAGCCGAGAGAATCGACCTATCAAATGCCTCGCCCCAGGAGGAAGTCCTTATACCTTGCAATCCAGCCTTGTAGCGCCGAAATGATCTCTCTAGAAGGCCGTATTTTATCCCTTTTTAGGACCACCGACAACATCCAACCATATCTTCTGTGATTTTTCTTCTGAAATGGAATGTTGCTCACGTTGCTCATTCGGTGGAAAGCTCTGACTGTACTCCTCCACAATAGTCTTGTAACGACCCTTTATTTAGAAGATAGAATATTATGAATTATATAATATTATAAACATTAATTTCAAGTTATAGTAGTTATGAAACTTACATATGTAGTCTCCGTCTGATCCTCGACCTATCTATTTGGATCTATCAGTGCCTTTTTCTTTCGGATGTGAGTCTTCGTGAAGAACTCATTGTGAGTCATCTTCATCTCATATTGTTTTCCTACAAATATAATAAAATATGTTAACTAAATTAAAATATATAAATATAGTTCGATAAAAATATATTTAACTATTTTAAGGAATTACCAGTAGTCTCCTCGCAGTCCTCATGCTCCTTGCACCCACATAAAGCCACGTTTCTCAAATGCTCGAGCCTTCTTTCCTTGTTCACTCCTCTCTCGAATTTTTCAGTGGTCCACTACCTCAGCAGATCCTCCCATAAATGCGGTAGAACCCATGAAGGCTTCTTCCTCTTCTTCCGAGCAAAACAGAAGGAGTCAGATAGTCTCTTACGGCATTTGAACTCAAAATTTGCAAGAATGGCATAGTTGTCTTGATCCTCCAAGGCACACTTAGTCTGCAAATGAAGTGTGTAATGTTAGATGAAAATATTATTAATATAATACTTTAATAGATAAGAATGGTACTAATACCTTAAATTGGTTGAAAATTTGCTCCACGAGCTCCGGTGGAAAATCACTCCAAGTCATATAGGGTGCATCATACAACCGGCCAAGAGCTTCAGTGATTATCTTTATAGTCTGATGAGTAGGTATGAACCTGCAACATAGCAATTACATTAATTAAACAAGACTAGCTATTATAATTTAGCAAAAATAAAGAAATAGTAAATAAATCTTACCCATTGCCTGTAGGCCTGATGATCATCCTATGATAACGGTCATACCGCACTTCCTCTGGATCATCATCCTTCGATGTATCTGAAGCATACGTAGAAGGGGAGGCATCTAGCTCAATATACTATCCCGAAGGTAAAGTCTAGAAATGCTAGGAGACGAACTCCGTGTAGAGGGAGACAAGGTCGCTAATGAAGATGGATACGATCTAGAACCCTGTTGCGATCCAAACCACTGTTGCGATCCGGGCAGCTGTAATCTAGATGGATGTGATCCAGATGGTGGTGAAGCAAATAGAGAAAATGACTGGTGTATCACCACATGGCCCTCTGAATACTGATTTGGTGTACCCATATAACTATATGCAAGATCATGTGGAGGAAGCGGGGTATAGCCCTGTGGTAGAGAATGGTAAGGATACTGCTGGGAGGGCGAATGGTAGGTAGTCTGATGAGTAGATGGATGTGGTAGAAAAGATGTGTGCCTAGAAGATTAATGCCGACCATCAGCAGCAGAGGGATACAAGTGTGGAGAGGAAGGAAGCATGGGTGTAGCATTATCCTCATGATCAATAGGCCTCTTATCTTTCCTAGACCTACCTCGACCCCTAAAGGTCATCTGCATAAATTAAAGAAAATATTAGAATTGAGAATATAAATCTATATAAGTTGAGAGAACTTGAAAAATCTAACATGCTATTTGTCTTCGAAGTGTCCTTCCTCGTCCAAAAATTCTTCCTCTTCACTTATTTCATTTTCATCAGGTGATTCTCCGTCCTCATTTTCTATGATTGTTATTTCCTCTATTTCAACTTCTTCTAATATTCGTTGAGGATGCTCCAAGTCATTTTCTAACTGATCATCCACCATTTGGTTAACACTTGAGGTATCGTTTTGGTAAGTAACATCTAGCACATTCTCAACTTCCACCCTACCAACAGGCTTAGTTTTAATCAACGAATCAGTCATATCCCTCCGCAACGGATATGGAGCATAATAGACTTACCTAATTTTTTCTGCAATTATAAAAGGATCATAGCGATCATATTGCCTCTTTTTATTAACCTAAATTATGTTGTACTGCGAGTGTATATTTGTACCTCTTATAGATATTGGGTCAAACCACTTACATCGGAAAAATATAATCTTCTTATTTGGCCAACCTGAATATGATAATTTTAGAATCTCTTTGATCATATCATAATAATTATTTTCCCCATCATGGTTGCCTTTACCACCTTTGACACACACCCTAATGTTATTGCTTTTTTTTTTTTATACTTGGAACATTCCTCGGTGTGAAATTTATAATCATTCACAAAATACATAAACATAGTTGCAACTGTAGGTGTAGGTCCCCAAGATATATCTTTCAAAAATTGATTAACACTGTTATTTGGATTATTGACCTACATGTAGTGTTAAATAAATCACAAGTGAGCAATTTAGCAACACATGATTTGAAGCTGATTTGTACTCCATACTAATTAGGCCCTTTTTTGATCGATCTTTAGAACCTCGGCCTGATTGATTGAATATGGACATTGATGGATATAATGGATCATTCTCAATCACGATATTTTTCCGATTAGGACTATTTCTAGCACATGACACATGACTGTCAAAGTAGTAAGAATAAAAATGAGCAATTTTCTTTGCAAGATAGGTTTCGCATATGGATCCTTCAATCATATTCCTCTGTTTAACAAATCATTTACACTTGCTAATAGTCCTGCACATTGTCATATTAGACGATAATGCTAAAGAAAATTACAAGAATAAATCAAGGTTTGATCATTACCTCTCGAATGAATACATCCACCTGCATTGAACCAGCCCTCCAAGTTGCGCCTCGTGTACAAGGTGAATTGGAAGGTGTTCCATCACATTAATGAAACCACATGGAAAAATCCTTTCTAGCTTATTAATGATTATAGGAATGTTCCGATTCATTTGAAATATGTTTTCTTCCCTTAATGTGGTAGAATATAAGTCTTTGAAGAACAAACTTATCTTTATGATGGGTTTCCATATATTCTCAAGCAAACCACAAATTGCAATAGGGACTGAAGTTTCCATGAAGATATGGCAGTCATGCCTTTTCATATGAGTCAGCTTTCCTTCAACCATATCGTCACATTTTTCTAGGTTCAAAGCATAGCCCTCAAGCTTCTTTAGGTTTGTAACCCACTCACAAATCTATCGGCTTTATTCCAAAGTGAATGTGTAGCTGACCTTGAACACCTTACCATTGTTCGCAAACTGCAAATGTAATTCAGGTCACCTGTAATCTTGTAAGTCCAGTCTAGCCTTCAGTGTTATCTTTTGTCTTATTCTTATCATCCATCATTGTGTTGAACAAATTGTCAAAATAGTTCTTCTTAATATGAATGCCATCAAGATTGTGTCTAAGAAGATTATCATTCCAATATGGTAACTCCCAAAATATGCTCTATTTTGTCCAGTTATGAGCAATACCATATCCAGGAAATCTAGAAGGTGGGGCCTCGGTAACTTTAGTGAAGTTCTAAACTCTCTCCCAAATTTTCTCACCAGACAAAATTGGAGATGGAAAATCATGTTCAACTGTATTCTTTTTGGATGCATTCTTTATCCTTCTGAACTCATGATCAACTCGCAAGAACTGACGATGACAATCGAACCATGACTGCTTTCGGCCATGTCTTAAAGTGAATGCTTTACCATTTTCCATGAAATAAGGACATGCTAAATTTCCAGCAGTCATCTACCCAAATAATATTCCATACACAGAAAAATCATTAATGGTCCATATTAAATTAGCACGCAAGTTGAAATTTTGCTTAGTTGATATGTCATATATCTCAACTACACAACTATTTTTGCTCATCAATCAGTGGTTGCAAATATACATCAATCAAACTCTTTGGAGTGTAGGGACCAGGAATAACATAATTTTAAAAAATATATAAACTAGTCTTGCACATTTCAGTAGGAAGATTATACGACGTAATAAAGACTGGCCAGCATGAATATGGTGTTGCAGAAGCAAAAAATAGCGTGAAACCATCTGCATGCAAACCCAACAGAACATTCTTCATTTCACTGTCATAATATGGATACGTCATATAAAAATGCTTCTAAGCTTCCCCATATGAAGGATGACACATAAAACCGGACGACCTTCTATTTTCATAGTGCCATCTCATATGAGGAGTGGAACTCATCGATGTGTACAACCTCTTTAATCTAGGAATAAGAGGTAAATAATTCATCGACTTCACAACAACCTTCTTCCCACTGGAAACCCGCTTAAAATGAAATTTTTCACAAATTTACAACTTTCTAAATCTGCATCTCCCTTGTAATAACATGCAACCATCTTCATACTAATCGATTCTCATAGACGAGAGTTCTAACTTAGAAACCAATATTTTAGCCTTATAGAAATCCTCAGGAATGTTGAAAGTTGGGTCAACTAGTTCACTCATAAGGCCAATGAAAGAATCCATTCCCGTTTGAGAAATATTGATATCTGATTTGATACTTAATAATTTAACCACAACAGACAACTTAGAGTGCATACTCCCTTCACTTAGTAGACAACTAGTTGCCTCTAACTATTCATAAAAATATTTTGCCTCTTCGTTAGGAGTTTGTTCAACACTTTCATGGGGTTCAAACTCTAAGTGCATCCCAAAAGCATCCACAACCATTTCATGGTATCTAGGATGTTGAACAATATTCTCCACCGACCTACTACTTTCACCAACAACTACGTTATGAAATATACCATCACTACCATCAACCTCTCCATGACTAGTCCATATAAAATAATTATCCATAAATCCCTTTCTAAAAAATGAGTCGTAACATCCTCCAAATCCAAAAAAATTCAAACACTTGCACTTCGTACGAGGACACCTAATCATCCCTCCAATCCGAAACAGTTTAAGTGAAATGGCATGTCTAATAAATTCCTCAACCCCTTCTATAAATTCATCCCTTAAAAATCGACGATTATGATGATTCCTATTATACATCCAACTATGATATTCCATCTATACAAAGAACAGATAAGTTACATGTTATATTAATTGACCATTCAAATTAATTTATAGAATTAAGTCACACAATAAACTATAGTGACGATATAGTAAATTTGAATAATATGAGTTCTTATTAATTTGAGAATTCACATATATCCCTAAATAAGTTCTTTTAAATTCAATTAAATGAAGTAATTTGAAAGTTCACATATATCTCTAAATAAATTTTACTATTAAAGGATTTACAATCTAATTATCTTTGTCTTAAGTCATGCATATAACTTTGTTCTTAAAATAAAAATTAAAAATTTAAATATTTAACGAAATCTATCTGTAACGACCTGACCGGTCGTTCTGAGTAATTGCACTTTGCTCAGTAATTTTCGAGCATGAGTAGCGCCATATGATGTATTATAACTTATGAGAATCGTCGGTTTTGGTTTTCAGGTATTTTGGAGTCAGTTTGGAAGAATGAAATTCAAAGTTTAAAAGCTTAAGTTTAAAGGTTGATGAGATGTTGGCTTATGTGTAAACGACCCCAAAATAGAATTTTGATGATTCCAATAGCTCTGTATGGTGATTTTGGACTCAGGAGCATGTTCGGAAAATTATTTAAAAGTATGTAGTTTAATTAGGCTTGAAAGGGATAAAACAGAAATTTAAGTTTTGGAAGTTTGACCAGGAGTTGACTTTTTGATATGGGGATCGAAATCCGATTATGGAAAATTGAATAGCTCCATTATACAATTTATGACTTGTGTGCAAAAATTTGGGGTCAATCGAACGTGATTTGGTAGGTTTCAGCATCGGTTGTAGAAGTTTGAGGTTTCAAGTTCATTAAGCTTGAATTGGTATGTGATCATGCTTTTGTTGTGTTTGATGTGATTTGAGGGCTCGACTAAGTTTGTATGGTGTTTTAGGACTTGATGGTACCTTTGGTTGAGGTCCCAGGGGCCTCGAGTGTGTTCGGAGGTGAGGTTTGAGCGAGTCCAGGCATATTGTTATGGTACTTTTTGAAGTGCGGACCGCACGTTTTAGAATGCTGAGGCAAAGAAGAGGTGTGGATCGCACATAAAAGTTCGGACCGCAATAGAAATATGCGGACCTCAGAGGAGGAGTGTGGATCGCACAATTTTATGTGCGGCTGCACATCAGGGTGTCCAGCAGATTCACTAGTCCCACTACGGAAGCTTATATCTTTAGATCTACAAGGAATTTTGAGATGATTCAAAAACAAAAGTTTTAGCCCTTCAAGTCTAGTTTTTCGAAAGGTAAAGAAGTCATTATTTAGACATCTATAGAGAAAGTTATAGCCAAAATACTAAGGCCTGGCAGTGCAGTCACCAAAAGGTGCGGCTACACAATTTTTGTGCGATCGTAGGAGCTAGGATGTGTGGCCGCACTTAGAATTTTGCAGACCACATTGGGATATCAGAGGGTGTACTATATAAATGTGGTTTAGGGTATTATTTCACATTTTGGACTTTGGGAGCTCGGTTTGTGGTGATTTTTCGTTGATTTTTCAAGAAATTCATCGGGGTAAGTAATTCTAACTCGGATTTGGTTAATATACATGAATATATCATTGATTTCATCATCCAACTATTACTTTGAGATTGAAATTTGGGAAAAATTGTAGAAATTTCAAAAAGAGTATTTTTGGGATTTGAATGTCGATTTGGAGTCGGAATTGAGTGAAACTAGTATGGTTGGACTTGTAATTGATTGGGTTGTCAGATTTTTTGAGTTTTGTTGGAATCTGAGGTGCGGTCCCGGGTGTGATTTTTGGCCGGATTTGTGATTTGATTTAGGATTTAATCCTTATTATTTGTAATTGTTTCCTTGGACTTTATCTGATGTATTTGAGTTGCTTTTGGCTAGTTTTAAGCCGTTCGGAGGTCGCTGCGCGGGTGATGGTATTTTTGGAGCATCGCTTGAATTGCTCGGTATTGGAATTAGCTTGTTCAAGATAAGAAACTCTTCTAAACTTAGTGTTGAGGGTATAAAACCACGAATTACGTGTTATGTGACTAGTGTTGAGGTGATGCACATGCTAGGTGACGGGCGTGTGGGCATGCTTCATATAAATTGTGATTTTGTTGTTTCCATGGCACTGTATAGTAGTACTATTTTGTTGATATCTATTTCACCATGGGATAAAGTAATTGAGCTGTCACTCATGCTAGATATCACATTTAAGCTATATGCCGATATTATTTGGACCCACAATGGTAGTTTCTTGCTATCATCTCACTGATTTCATTGTTATTTCGTACTCATTCATATTCATGCATTCATATCATATCTCAGTCTCACTTGTCATTTATTGATGCATCATATCATTATTTTTGGGCTGATTTCTTTATGATATTATTTTCGAGCCCGAGAGACTAGAGAGATTGATGATTGAGTGAGGCTGAGGGCTTGATTGTAAGGATGATTATGGGATCAGGCTGCACGCTGCAACATGTTTTATTGATTAATGCCATGAATGGCTTGTTATATCACTTGGGCTAAAGGAGCCCCTCCGGAGTCTGTACACACCCTCAGTGAGCGTAGGTACATATTGAGTGCGAGCGCCGAATGATTGAGAGGATTGAGTGACTGTGAGGACTGAGTGGCTGTAAGGACTGAGTGATTGTGAGTACTGAGTGACTGATACTCTGAGAGTATGCATATGGTTCTATCACTGAGTCGCATTTTGGTATGCATATGACATGCATGCATAGAGATGCATTTTTCTTGTGTTGTACGGTATCACGTCATTCATGACTTTTTACACACATTGATATGTGAGCATAGAGAGGTAATTCACACTTGCTATCTGGAAATAAAAATGAAACATCTATTTATTGTGGAAAGGAATTTTGGGAAAAATTACAGTTTTCAAGCTTACTCATATTTTGACGATTTCGGTAAAGAATTTGGGTTTTCGCTGATATATTCAAAAGGTAGAACTATTTTTGGAAAACTATGAAAAGGTTGGGCATTTTATCTCTAAACTACCTCTTTGTTTACTTGCTTTACATTATTATGAATTGTTATTGGTTATTGGTATTGGACTCCGACCTATGTTCCAGCTCTTCACTACTTTCAACTTAAGGTTATGTTTGTTACTTATTAAGTACATGGGGTCAGTTATACTCATACTACACTTCCTGCACATTGCGTGCAGATTTCAGATGCCGATGTTGTTGTGCATTGCGGGGCTAACATTGAAGATGTACCTGTGTTCCTGCTGTAGCTGCCTCTTGGTCATGGTAGCCTTAGATTTATAAACTTTGTTTATGTACTTTCAAACAGGCGATGTATTTATTCATACCAGCTTGTAAATTCTTTTCTTAGAAGCTCATGATTTGTACTACCAGTCATTGGGAAGTGTATAAGATTCAGATAATTCCTTTGTTTAATTGTCTTATTAATATTATTGAAAATGGATAGTTATTAGTTGGCTTACCAAGTGGGTTAGGTTAGGTGCCATCACGACTAGTAGATTTTGGGTCGTGACAGATTAGTATCAGATCCCTAGGTTCATAGGTTCTACAAGTCATGAGCAAGTGTCTGGTAGAGTCTTGCGGATCGGTATGATGACGTCCATACCTATCTTCGAGAGGCTACAGGACATTTAGGGTATACTTCCCATCTTTATTTCCTTATCGTGCGACATTGATTCTGCTTGAAACGTAACTCCTTGAATTCTTTCCATGCATTTATATGTGCACATGAGCGCTCGGTATCAGTTGTGCATCGATGGCTTGTGATACCATGGATGAGGTGCAAGATGTGATTTCAATATGCTGATAGTGGGCCAGTCTGGAGGACTTGAGGCCGGGTTTTGGTTGTAGATTGAGCATGGAGATTTTGATTATGTGAGCACGTGCTTTTGGTCTTATATGTACGGTAGTGTCCCTATGAGTGCAATTTGTGGCTCGATGAGCGGTTGGATGGCTATATAATGGGTATGATATGATTGCGAAAAGTTTTCAGATTGTTCGAATGTGATGAAAAGAGTTTGATTGAGATGTAAATTTGGTACTTGATTTTTGTTGTGATTTGACATATAGTCTCGGGTTGTGGGTGTGTTGAAGGATTTATTCATGTTGTTTAGTTGACAAGTGAAGTAGATTTTCATTGATGTGAGTTCAAACTCAGGAAGATTAAGTGATTGGGTAATAGTTATGACTGTGGAAGGGTATAAAGAAATGTTAGTTTGAGGCGAAGCATGTGGGTTATCTCCTGCGGAGTTTCTTGAGGTTTGAGTGATCCCTATGTTGTTTTGTAGCGAGTTATCTTTTACTAGTGGGTTATCGGTGTCGCGCCCCCTTTTTTCCCTCCTCGCAGGGAGAGAGGTCCGGATTTCGACATTCCATGGGGTGTGATAACTCATTTTTTGGGAAATGGGTATTTGAAGAGTCGTCACCTAACATGTTATGGTGCGTTAGGGCACCTAGAGTGATTAACTCTTGGGATTGGTTTGCATTACCAGAGATTTTAGGGTAAGGGCTCGAAATAACCTCAAGGGGAAGGTGTTAGGCACCCCTCTTGGTCCACAATGGTGGGTCTCGGCCGAACTTATACTTACAAATTTGTCCATTAAATAAACAGTTGAATCAAATAGGTTGTGAGTAAAGCACGTTGGATAACTCAAGTAATAGAATAAAGATTTTTGAACAAAGTTGTAAACAAAGGTTTAAAATAGTAAAAGGAATTTTGGGTAAAGAAGGGGTCCTAGGTTGGTTAGCATATAGGATCACCCCACATAATGTCCGGTAAACACTCCTCGATAAGGGGCTACACGTGACATTAGCGCGTAGTCATCATATCCCACATCTAACCTTCCCATCCCCTTAGTGGTCATGCAAAGCGAGTGTTTGGTCAACGATCTCTATTGCGTGTTGTTACTCGTCCCATCTTAATGGTCCTAGAGAGATTTAGGACCTCTACTTATAGATGGTTCTAAACAGAACCCTAAAGTTTTAAAGGTGAAAATTCTAAGACAACAGGCAAAACAATTAGGACTTTAACACATAAAGGGAGCAATTAGAGGCTCAAAGTTTCCTCCTCAAACAAGGCACATAAACAACACGACTCAAGACAATTAAAGGCTTTTTTAGACAATATTTTAAGGCAGGATGTCTAGATGAATATGCAGAAGACAAGCAATTTACTCTTTATAAACTCAGGAGTAGTGACCCTAGCAGTTGCCTATTGATTTTGAAAAGGCCTGTTAGGATCAGAAAACATTAAGCAATAGAAACAGTTTCAGAGATGTAGTTTGAAAAAACGCCCTACAGGTTTGCCTATACAAGGAGTACTGATGACTACATTTATATAGTGAAACAAAACGGGTTTTAAAACTGACTTCTTTAATACTTATAGGCATGTTGTCCAATGATAGATTGAGGCAGTTTAAAAGAACTTGTTTTAGGAAATATGAGCTACTTAATTAAGCTAATTCAGAAGTGAACTAAGAGTGGACTAAGTTGAATTATTCAGACTAGTTTAGATTGACAAGCAGAATTTCGAGTATGGTTCCCTATAGGCATGATAGCTAAGTGTAATACTGATTTTAAGGACTTGCAGGCATGGAAACATACATAACACTTGTTATAACGGAATTTGGGTTAAGTCCTATAGGCATAGCATCTATTAGTTAAGCTGATTTTAAGACATTGAAGGCATGATTTCTATTACGGAATTATTTGAAACCTATAGGCATGGTTTCTAGCATGGTATGATAAACATGACAAGATGTAAAGTCTTATGAACATGATTTCTACTTGGTAAGGCGATCGAATTAAAACGTAAAGTCCTATGATCATGATTTCTACCCGTATTACCCCATAAACATGTATCTACCTATCCCTTTCACTAAATACCCCAATATTTGTTTACAAGTTATTACAGACCAATGAATGAATTACATGAGTAAATAAGAAAATAAAAAGCTATTCTATAGGGAGCCTTCGATTAGGCCCAGATTTCCAAAGACTCCAATGGCCTCAAATGCCTCAATTCCATAGACAAAATCATAGTCTAGGTGCATCAAAGTTCCCTAAGGATCTCAAGGATCCCGGGCAGTGCTTACACCTAGACTTGGTAACCAAAATTGAATAAGTGCAGTATGGAAAGGCCAGCCTTAGTATGCCAGAGTTCAAAGGGTTCTCAAGAGGATCCCAAGGCAGTACACATACTGGAGGGGCAGAACTTATTGACTTAGGAGTAAAGTGAAAGTGATTGAAACAAGTTGAAGGTTTTAGTGAAAAACTGTATCAAAAGGGAAGTTTGTTTGAAAGTAATTTAGTAAAGCAACAGAAACTATTTGAAAAAGGATTGAAGAAATGAACAGGAGTCCAAACACAATACCTTAGGACAAGTTCATACATAGCCAGTAGTCACAGCACCAAGGCAAGTTCAGTAGTCACAAACAGGGGTCAAGGGGTTTGGGATACATAGAACACTAATTGTAAACATATAATCAAGCAAAGGTCTAGGAATTAGTATGGACATGCTCAAAAATAGCTGACCAAGCATAGTCACAGAACCAGACATAAAAAACAAACTCACATACAGGGGTAATAGGGATTTGGAGATTCATGGAGCATATGATGGTAAGCATATAACAAGTAAAAGAAAACTGCTTAGAAACAAATAGAGGGGGGGGGGGTAATATACTGATCTTAAGGAAAGGGAGAACATAAATAGAAGCAAACTAGAAACAAGATGAACTGAAACAATAAGAGAACCATATTGTTGTTGGGACTTTGAATTGAAACTAGAACATACCAGTAGGACAGTAAGCAAAGTAAAAGAACAAGAGAACATAATGGTTAGCCTTGGCTTGCAGCCGGTAAACTTAGAGCAGTAGCAAGTAGCACAAAAAAGAGCAGAAAGTTTTAAGTGTGAGAAATAGCCTTTTTGAACTAAGAGTGTTCGTGTCCTGTGTTAATGAAAGACTAAGGCATTTATAGTTTGAAAGCAGGTAGCAAATAAGGTAAAAATCAAAGTCCATTAGTAATTAAGGAACTCAGAATCATTTAGTCAGGAAATCAAGGTAAATACTTCCCTTAAGTTAAGGGAATTAACTCAAATGGTAAGAACAAGTGATAAATAAAGAAAGAAATCAGTATACAACTAATAAAAAAAGATTCAAATTCGGGAAGTATAGGGTAGATAATTAGGGCTAAGTTCAGAAAGCTTCTATTAAGGAAATAGTTCAGTAAGAATAAAGTACCATAGCAAATAAGGTAAGAGAATTAGTTAATATAAACATAGGAGGTAGAAATTCAAGGTTTAAAAGAATATCTTTCAATCAAACCATAAAATAAGGAAATTAAAATCAATCAAGGGGAAGTTATGATTCCATACTCAACATATAAATAGAGTAAGCACAACTAGACGTAGCAAACAGGCGGGGTCAACAATATCGATATAAAGAGGCAAGTCTTGAACAATCAAGATAAACATAATGACATAGCGGTGGTATAAGTTAGGCTAAGAACTCAGTAAGAACATGTTAGAAGCAAGGTAAACACAGAAACTTAACAAGAATCGAGTAGCCATGCTAACACACATAACCAAACAAAGAAAATCTAGAAATATTAGGGATTTTAACATAGGAGAGTTGAAAAAGCAGTAAAAACATAGAATCAGTTGAGATATGCAAAGGATAAAAGTTTAAACATAAAAATTGGTTTAAACAAAGTGTAGAAGAAGTTCTGAAAAAACCCTAACTTTAGAAGAAAGTGAAAACAACTTGAAATCGATGATTTTTGCAAAAGAGGTTCAAGAACAGTGTAAAACATAAAAGGAACAGACTCGAATCATTAAAAAATAGCATAGATCTAGGAGATGTAAATAAAAATTAGGGTTTCAGAAGAAACTCAAGCAGAGCTGAAAGAACCTATTTAGAAACTCAAAGATCGTAACAAATAGAGTGTGATCTTGCTCGAAATCACACCGGAGTAACCAACAATAGCCTAAACAGCAAACCCTAGATTCAAGTCGGCGTGACCCAGGGTCCTTGAAGGCCTCAGAGAAGATGAGCATGGAAATAGAGGAGCCATTGGAGGCTTAGGGGTCGAAGGGTGGTCACTGGAGAAGACCAGAGAAGGGAGGTGGTTGAAAGGGGGTTAGGGTTAGGTTGAGAGAAGAGAGGAGATGAGAGGATGCAGAGGCAGCGGGCTTTTGGAAATGAGGCTAGGGTTAGGGGGTCAGGATTTGATTTATATTGGATCGGGTAGATGGGTTCAGGGTTTGTGTCGGGTATTTTAATAGGAAATTAGGCTGGGGTTGGGTTCAATTTAGGCTGTAATTGAAATGCAAATTTGGATATAATTTAAATAGCCAATTTTCCCTATATTAATTTATAATAAATAATAAACAATTTATGAAAAACAATTTTACATACCAAAATGATTTAAAATATATATTTATCATTTTAAAAATATAGGGACCAATTTTACGTGTACAAAATGTAATTATACATTAAATGGGCTAATATTGCAATTATATGCAGTTTAGCTTTAAAAATACCAAATGCAATTATAAAAATATATAAAAATATATTAAGCATATTTTGGTATAAATATAGGAATTAAATGACTAAATAATTATAACAATAATTTGAGAAATATTTATTGGGGATTTTGTGATTAAAAGGGAAGGAAATAAATCAATTTAAATTCCTAAAATTATGGAAAAAATTGTAAAACCCTTGTGCATGCTTATATATGCATCTATATGCTATTTTGAAGGTATCTATGCATGTTTAAAATATATAGGGAAAAATTGGGTATCAACAATAGGTGATGCGGTTTAAGTTTGGATTGGTTGAGAAAGTTGGCTGGATCGTCATGAGGATGAATGCAAGCTTAGCAGATGATTTAAGGTACTAGATGGTTTGTGTTGCATGAGCTTGTGAAGGATTTAGTTGAATCTCACTATGCTATTATGGCAGTAATAGGGTATGGGCATTGTGAGCTATTATGTGTTTTGATCTATGGCTTTGAGCCCAGTGAGAGAGTCTGCTATTGATAAGTTGATTCATGGTTATGTGTTGTATTAGTTTCGGTTTAGGTATACTTGTGAAACAGTTAGGGCTTGCAGAGGTCGGTTTTGATGATGAATTAAGCAAGGAACCTCTTGGATATAGGTTATGTTACACTTTAAGGGTATATGTGAATCATTGGATTATTGAGTTGTTATTCATAAAGGATGTAGTGTGCATGGAGTAATGATTCACTCAGTTGCTTAGAAGTGTGGACTACTTCTTAGGGTGTTGGTGTGCAAATGGGGCACAATTCGTTCAGTCCATTTGATCAGTTTAATTGAGATTTGAGCATAGTAGATGACTCTCAAGAATGGTTCTAATGGATTCAAGATTTATATGTAGCAATTGGGAATCTTCAGGATGTGTCTGTGGTTAGAAACTGATATTTACATTGGATGGTGTCGAGACTTGTGGCATTTTTATATCCTTATGGATTCTACATTTCAGTGTCAGGAAGGTGAAGGAAATAACTTTATATTCACAGACGGTCTCTTCATAGTGGTATCTCGGTTGTGGTACTTTTAGGGGTTCTTAAGAGAGCATTCGACAACTTATGAGCCTTAGGGCAGTGTGGTTTAACGCTAGGGTCTCGTGGGGCAAGTTTTGGCTAAGGATAGTAGTGTTCTAGTGAGGAGAAGTATCAATTTGAAGTCAATTTGGGAAGAACTCGGAGAGTTAGGACAACTTGGTAGTGGTTGAATCAGCACAGTAATGGATGTAATCGGTTCTTTAGATACTTATGATGTGGCGGGTCTCTACATGTATTTCGTGGTAATGCTCTTGGGTTTTGGTGATCTGCGCGGCTTGGTTGAGTTAGAAAGATTTAGTTCTAATGGCTTGATTATGGGCAAATGGGTTTCAAAGAGTTGTCAATGGTTTCTATCACGGTTTGAGGAGTATATTTCCTACAGGCATGCAGAGCATGTGGCGTATAGTGATTTTCTCCAGATAAAACCAAATGGAAAGTTCTTAGCTAATTGAGTATATAGTTGCTTGTGACTCGAAGTGGATTAAGAGAGTCTCGCACTTTTCATATGATGGCATGGTATATGCCGTGTGTTGTATAGGATTAAGATTTGCATGTATAATGTCACAGTTCAGTTTCGAAGGGAAGGTCATGAATTCTTAGGCAGCATGGACAGTTTCTGAAGACCAAGTAAATGATACTACTATTTGGTATTGCTTGAAGAGAGTGTACATTTTAGAAGGCGCGTATGGATACCAATATTGTGGTACTCGTCTGGTTGATCGAATGCTGATATTTAGATTTTGCGATGTGGCACGAAAGAATTTGATAAGTATGCATCGTGGGATGATTGAGTATGAGAGATGTGTTAGATATTCAGGTAGTGATGTATGGATCAGATTTGGTGATTCGTGTGCTCTATGGATTTGAAGACCGGGTGTTCTCATGAGTAGATTATTTCATGGTTATAGACTGTGAAGTTGTGGCCGAAGCTAGCCAGATGATAGTATGTGGTATGATTCAGTCACTGTAGACTTTTGGAGGGTTATTTATCTAATTGAGAGTGACTAGAGTTGATTTGGTGTCCATTGGTAGGCCTAGTTAGGATGTGTATTCTACACCGAGCCGAATTGGTTGGCTCCATACTGCTATTGTTGAGGGATGTGCCATTCGGTTGTTGCTAAGCTTATTCGTGTTTTGAAATGATCTGTGAGTTACTCTTTTATGCTACGAGGAGTTGTGATTTGTTGGTTATATGCATATATTGCACGGTTCTATTGGGGTCTTATAGCTGAATGTGAGCGAGATGAGTAATTAGGTATTGTATGATTGATTGCGCGCTGGCTATGTTCTTTCCGAATTGTGGTGTTGTGTTATTTTCTCTCTGGGGTTATGGTAGTGCAGTTTGGGTACTTGATGTCGAATTTCGCGTGGTTGTTGATTTTGAGAAAGGTGGCTTGAGGTATATCGACCAGTATTTGGATGGGGTCACGCATTGTAGCGGAGTTATATTGAGGTATGATCTTTCGTACTAGATTCGTGTTTTTCAATTATGCGATGTGTGATGGGTTCTTAGAATTGCATTGTGGTGGTAACCGTTGAGTTTGCGGGGCAGTTCTATCATTTGAGTCATTTTTATGATTGAGTATATTTGGAATGTTGCTCTTTGGTACACGGATTGCACGGGTTGTGGCTTTAGATTATGTTGATGTGTCACATCACCAGAGTAGTCGTGTTGGATGAGATGGGGTCACTGGACCTAAAATGAATACTATAGGAATTTATTATAGCATGGTTGGAAGGATAATATCGAAAGTCGGCTTAGAAATTTGCTATAGTCCTTGTCGAAGGAGAGAGAGCTCCTTGACTTGTTGACCTAATGAATGGTTTTGAGTTTCTGCGTGTTTCTCTCGTCATTGGCAGTATACGAAGGTTTTAGAAAAAGGCCCTATTTGATATGAGGTTTATTACTGGTATTGGATTATTTTTAGCAATTACTGTGATTAGAAATTATCATTATGAGTATTTGAGTTATGCGGTATATTATATGACTACATCTGGGGTTATGATTACAGCTAGTTCGGACTTATACAATGCATAGATGCGAGATTCTGATCTTATAGGAAATTTTGGATGTGAAATTTTTTTTTGGTTCTAAGGTTTATGGGCTAGGTTGAATTCTGAAATTTCAGTTATGTTGTGTTATCAGCCCTATATGGGATACGGTAATGTGGGATCACCCCCGGATATGTGCTCGATAAGGTTACACTGCGGTTTGAGCGCTTGGAGAACAACTCTGGGCACGTTCGAGGACGAACGTATGTTTAAGTGAGGGAGGATATAACGACCCGACTAGTCGTTCTGAGCAATTGCACTTAGATCGGTAGTTTTCCAGCATAAGTATCTCCGTATGATGTATTATGACTTATGAGAATTGTCGGTTTTTGTTTTCAGGTATTTCGGAGTCAGTTTGGAAGAATGAAATTCAAAGTTTAAAAGCTTAAGTTTAAGGGTTGACGGGATGTTGACTTATATGTAAACGACCTCAGAATAGAATTTTGATGATTCCAGTACCTCTGTATGGTAATTTTGGACTTAGGAGCGTGTTCGGAAAATTATTTAGAAGTTTGTAGTTTAATTAGGCTTGAAATGGCTAAAATGGAAATTTAAGTTTGGAAGTTTGACCGGTGAGTTGAATTTTTGATATCGGGATTGAAATTTAATTCTGGAAATTGAAATAGCTCCATTATATCATTTATGACTTGTGTGCAAAAATTTGGGGTCAATCGGACGTGATTTGGTAGGTTTCGGCATCGGTTGTAGAAGTTTGAGGTTTCAAGTTCATTGATTCATATTTTTGTTGTTGTTTGATGTGATTTGAGAGCTCGACTAAGTTTGTATGCCTTTTTTAGGACTTGATGGTACCTTTGGTTGAGGTCCCGAGGGCCTCAGGTGTGTTCGGAGGTGAGTTTTGAGCGAGTCCGAGCACTCTGATATTATTCTGGTACTTTGGAAGTGCGGACCGCACGTTTTGGAGTGCTAAGGCGAAGGAGAGGTGCAGACAGCACATAAAAATGCGGACCGCATCAGAAATATGCGGACCTCAGAGGAGGAGTGCGGACCACACAATTTTATGTGTGGCCGTACATCAGGGTGTCCTGCAGATTCACTGGTCCGACTTTGGCAACTTATATCTTTTGATCTACATGAAATTTTGAGATGATTCGAAACGAAAATTGTAGCCCTTCGTGTCTAGTTTCCAATAAGGCAAAGATGCCATCAGTTGGACATCTGTAGAGAAAGTTATGGCCAAATACTAAGGCCCGACAGTGCAGTCACCAAAAGGTGCGGCCGCACAATTTTTGTGCGATCGCAGGAGCTAGGATGCGTGACCGCACATGGAATTTTGCGCACCGCACATTGGGAGTTCAGAGGGTGTACATATAAATGAGGTTTAGGGTATTATTTCATATTTTGGACTTTGGGAGCTCGGTTTGTCATGATATTTTGTGGGTTTTTCAAGAAATTCACGGGGTAAGTAATTATAACTCGGATTTAGTTAATATGCGTGAATATATCATTGATTTCATCATCCGATTATTACTTTGAGATGGAAATTTGGGAAATTTTTTAGAAATTTCATAAAGTGAATTTTTGGTATTTGAATGTCGATTTCAAGTCGGAATTGAGTGAAACTAGTATGGTTGGACTTGTAATTGAATGGATTATCAGATTTTGTGAGTTTTATCGAATTCCGAGGTGCGGGTCTAGATGTATTTTTTGCTGGATTTGGGATTTGATTTAGGATTCGATCCTTATCATTTGTAATTGTTTCCTTGGGCTTTATCTGATGTATTTGATCTGCTTTTGTTTAGTTTTGAGCCGTTCGGAGGTCGCTACGCGCATGATGGAATTTTGAAGCATAGCTTGGCTTGGTCGGTATTAGAATTGGGTTTTCAAGATAAGTAACTCTTCTAAACTTAGTGATGAGGGTATAAAACTCTGAATTACGTGTTATGTGATTAGTGTTGAGGTGACACACATCTAGGTGATGGGCGTGTGGGCGTGTGCCATATCTATTGTGACTCTGTTGTTTCCCTGGTACTGTATAGTAGTCTTATTTTGTTGATATCTATTGGGATAGAATAATTGAACGGTCAATCATGTTAGATATCATGTTTAGGCTTTATGCAGATATTGTTGGGACCCACAGTGGTCGTTTCTTGCTATCATCTCACTGGTTTCATTTATATTTCGTACTCAGTCATATTCATGCATTCATATCATATCTCAGTCTCAGTTGTCATTTATTGATGCATCATATCATTATTTTTGGGTTGATTTCTTCATGATATTTTTTTGAGCCCGTGAGACTGGAGAGATTGATGACTGAGTGAGGCCGAGAGCTTGATTGTGAGGATGACTATGGGATCGGGTTGCACGCCGCATCATATTTTAGTGATTAATGCCATGAATGGCTTGTTATAGTGTTTGGGCTGACGGAGCCCCTCCGGAGTCTTTACACACCTCCAGTGAGTGCACGAGTGTCGAGTACCGAGTGATTGGGAGGACTGAGTGACTGTGAGGACTGAGTGACTCATACTCTGAGAGTATGCATATGGTTCTATCACTGAGTCGCATCACATTTTGGTATGCACATGACATACATGCAAAGAGATGCATTTTTCTCATGTTGTACGGTATCACGTCATTCGTGACTTTTTACACACATTAATATTTGAGCATAGAGAGGTAATTCACACTTGCTATCTGGAAAGAAAAATGAAACATCTATTTATTGTGGAAAGGATTTTTGAAAAAAAATACAGTTTTCAAACTTACTCATATTTTGACGATTTAAGTAAAGAATTTGGGTTTTCGCTGATATACTGAAAAGGCGGAACTATTTTTGGCAAAACAATATAAAGGCTGGGCATTTTATCTCTAAACTACTTCTTTATTTACTTGTTTTGCATTGTTATGAACTGCTATTGGTTATTGGTGTTGGACCCAACCTATATTCGAACTCGTCACTACTATCAACCTAAGGTTAGGTTTGTTACTTATTGAGTACATGGGGTCGGTTGTACTCATATTTTACTTCCTTTACATTGCGTGCAGATTCCGGATGCCGATGTTATGTGCATGGTGGGGCAAGCATTGAAGATGTACCTGCGTTCCTGCTGTAGTTTCGTCTTGTTCATGGTAGCCTTAGATCTATAAACTCTGTTTATGTATTTTTCAAACATACGATGTATTTAGTCATACCAGCTTGTAAATTCTATTCTTAGAAACTCATGATTTGTACTACCAGTCCTTGGGATGTGTATAAGATTCAGATAATTCCTTTGTATAATTGTCTTATTAACATTATTGGAAATGAATAGTTACTAGTTGGCTTACCTAGCGAATTGGGTTAGGTGTCATCACGACTAGTTGATTTTGGATCGTGACAAAATCATAAGTTGTGACCCTAGCATAATCATAATCTTCTAACATACAAAATACTAGCATAAACATAATCAATAGGAGTAAACCCTAAATTTAATTAAACATTAACTAAATTCAAATTTATGCAATTAAAATAATTAAAATTACTTAAATTAAAAAATATAGATAACTAACCTAGAAAGAGAAGAGAAGGGGTTTGATTTTAAGTGGCGGAGGATAACCAGTGCGTGTTGGGTGCCAGCAGAGCAGTGATGGCAGAGGAGACAGTGGTGGCAGAGGATTCTCCTTTGACCGTTTGGGCGAGGAACAATGGTGGGGAAGGGGATGGAAACTTCTAGGTGCTTTACTTTTGGGTGAGGAGGGAGATAGGAGTTAATTTTGCATGGGAATTTGGGGGAATCACGAATGGAGGAAGAGGAGAAGAGAGATAGAGAAAAGAGGAAAATAGGGAAGAACCCGTTTGTGGCAGGTCTAATATGGAATTTTTCAACCGAGATCGGTAAGAAATTTCGGTTGTACGATTGTGTCACCTTTGACCGTTTGACCACGACCATTCTAACCGAAATCGGTCGGTAATATAATTTTAAATTTTAAAAATTATTTAATTTAAAATCAACCGAAGTCGGTCAGTTTTAGCCAAGATAAAAATTAATTATAGGTACTATGTAACATATAATTAATTGTGTATGTATATATATATATACAGAAGAGTCCAACACGACATTCACACACACGCACACGCGCACACACACACACGCACACACACACACATACACACACACACACACACACACACACATATATATATATATATATATATATATATATATATATATATATATATATATATATATATATATATATATATATATATATATTCTCCAATCCTTTGATTTAACTGAGTATATGTTAAATGTGTTATAGCGTGTTGGATGCCGATACTTAGACTTGATCGCTCCAATATTAAAAATCAATATATATTTAATTTACTAAGGCCATCAGTACACCCGAAGTCGGTTGGTTTTAGCCAATATCCAAATTATAGGTACTATTTAACATTTAATTAATTTTGTAGGTAAATACATACCCACTGTGTGTGTATAAATATATATACAATTTAGGATGTTATATATATACATATATATATATATATATATAGAGAGAGAGAGAGAGAGAGAGAGATTGTAAATAACAATAATCTATAAGTGTTACCAACCGATTTCGGTCGGTAACTTTATAATTATATTAAAAATAATTTTTTAATATTGAAAAAAACAATTGATCCTGGGTGAAAAAATATAAAATTGGATTTTCGACTGACATCGGTTGGTATTCTATAAATATTTTAATTAAACTTTATAATTATATTAAAAATATTTTTTTATTACCGAGAAATGCAATTGAGTATACACGAATCTAAATTAATTTTTGTTGTGGGACCACGTTTTCCGCGGTCGGTATATTTATGTACAATTTGTTAATTGAATTTTTCGACCAATTTCCTTTGTTTCCGACCGACATCAATCGGTTTTTATTTTGATAAATTTTGATCGGTATGTTTTGGACAAATTTTGACTGTTTTCTAGTAGTGACTGAGTGTCACAACGATACAACCATCAATTGGCCTGCTAAATGTCATCGAAGTTCCTTTTTTTTGTATAATAAATTTTCGAATAATATTTAATTGGGAAGACATTTTACACTCAAGTTACTAATTAATTATGAAGGAAAAATGGGGGGGGGGGGATCATAGAAGGTGACTGCTCCATGTTTTAGAAGTGATCCTACTTTATGGATGGACACCCAAATGAATTTGGCCTGAGAAAAATTGACAAGCTCTGTTGCCCTTATAAAAAAAAGGTGGAGTATTAAGTACTAATATTGATCAAAAGCTGCACCGAAAACATAGTTTTACAACCTTGATTCAAAATGAAGTTTTGTAGTGCACTTTCAGGCTGATCCAAGTGTGGAGGCTTATGAGAGAGGAGAACATAAATTACAAATCGTTTACAAAGGTGTCAGCTGGATACAAGCGTTTGAACGTTAGAAGAAACTTAACATCAACTATACCACCAAGAGTTGTTGTGGGACGGACGGTATCTCTTCACTTTTAACAAACCAAACCAGTTGTGTCGGGTTTTTAAATCTAAAGTTCAAACCAAATCAATAAAACTCGAGTTTTTCAATCTCGAATTTTCTCGGGTTTTCAGATTTTTCGGGTTTTTCTGGTAAAATTTTCGTAGCACAAAATATATAACTTGTGCTCAAAATATTTCTTTAATCCTAGTAAGATACAACTATATAAGGTAGTTTTCAAGAAAATAATATAAAATATGAGATGTGTCATGGCATTATCCTAAAATATTCAACAATAAAAATAATAAAATTAAGTAATATAAATAATGCTAATTAAAAAGCCATAATAAAAATAAATATAATCTAAAAGTACTAAGTTATGCTAAATTAAGTAGACTAATAAGGGACTATTAATTACATGATTAAACGCTAAAAAAATAAAAATAGGTTATGCATTTTAATCTAAATTATTGCAAAACAAAAAAATAGATATTAAATACATTGTCGGTCTATTGAATTGAATGTCTTTTGTTAGCCGTAGTAATGATTTGATTTTGGTTTGGGCTTTTGTTAGTATTATTTAAGTTACTAATATTAATGACTATAAAACTTATTGGAACATTCAAAAGTTCTAAGTCCAACATTGAAATAATGCCTTAAAAGATAAAATTATGAAAAAGTTTAAGAAATATTTATAAATTACATCATAATAAGTGTATTTATATATTAAATATATCTAAAATTTCTATATATGTAATGTCGGGTTGGTTTGGTAAACCAAACCAAACCAATTATGGTCGCTTTTTCCCAATACCAAAGTCGGATTTTTTCTCGGTTTGACTCGAATTATCGGGTTGGTGCGGTTTGTCAGTTTCCTTTGTGCACCGCTAATGTCGGGATTTCTGAAATATGAAGAGATTGGGGAAAAGAAAGATTGACTTGGGAATATTAAGAAAGGGAGAGTAATTTTTTGTACATTATCTAATGAAGGAGTAAAACTGTAACGTTGAGAAAACTAACCATCTACCAATTTTTAAATATGGTAAATTATTACTTTATTTACATATTTAAAGAGTTCTTTTAGGCAGAATAGTCTAAATGACACCTGTACTTCACCCACTTTGTCATGCCGGTCCCCAAAGTTAGATATTTGCCAATTGAATACTTATACTCATTCAAAACGTGAATAATAAACACTTATCTAAGGAGGTTGTCAGTGCGTGTATGACAATCGCCTACACGTAGGATGCCATATCAATAAAATAAAACCACGTAGGCTCCAAGTCACATATGATGGCCAAATAGGATAAAAAATCGGCAAAGGATTATTTACCCCCCCCCCCCCAAGCCCACATTTTCCCCTCATTTTACAATTACCCGCGTACTTAGGTCTTAGATAGTATCGAACAACAGTCAGTCTCTCCTCTCTTCTCCGTTGTTGTTGCCAGGATTTTCATCTGTACTGTTCTTATCAAAGTTTGTGGGGTAAGTTTCTTCATTTGTTCTTCATATTTGTCTTTATTGTTCTTCATTTCCCTCTATTTATGGGGCTTTTGCTCTGTTTAGGGTTTTTTAGGAGAAGATTGGGTTAGGTCGTAATTATTGTTTAATATCCCTTAATATATAGGGTTTTTGTTGTGTTTTGCTACATGTTAGAGTGAAAGTCCTTTTTAATGTAGTGTCATACATGTAATGACATATTTGGTTATTCCGTTTAGTGTTTTGGATTTTTGTTGTCAAAGCAGAATTTCATCCTATGTTTATGCATTTTTTGTGATGTTTGTTGAGTCTCCTTCTTGTTAGTGGTCCACCACAGTATTTCTGAATATTATAAGGCATTGTGGGGATGAAAAAGGAATCTTGGAAGCTTTTTTACTTTAAAAATCTGTCTTTTTTGTTGGTTTGTTTATGGAATTGTGTAAAGGTGCAACTTTTGATAACAAATTGTCATTGATAACACTATTTTTTTGTTACTTTGCAGGTATGAAAAGAAAATGGCTTCAACCCTAGTTAACCTACAAATCCACCACAGTGGTAATTTTGTATCCGACCATGACCTAAGGTATGCAAATGGACTAACTTATCATCAATTAGCTACAGTTGATGTTGATGAGCTACATATTATGTTGTTTCACAAGTTTGCTAGTGACTTAAGATTTTTAGAAGTTGATTTGTTTGGATGCAAAGTTAACAAAAGGGGTGGCTATTACATTTTAAAAACAGATGCCGATGTGTTAAAGTTTCTTAATACATTGAAAGGTGGTGACTTTGTTGATGTTTGTATTGTGCATAAAATTAGTGAGCCTACTGTTGTTGAGGACATAACTGAACTAGACCCCACTATACAAACAGATGGGTATGACAGTGGGTTAAATGCTAGGGCTGATGTGTCACCTCCCAACTATGATATAAATAAGACTGAAAATGGGGTAGATATAAATGAAGAGATAGAAGAATCAGATGAAGGTGAAGGTAATAACTTCTCATCTTATCACCTTCAAACATCAGAATCTGATTTTGATGAGGACCTTGATGATTCTGAAGGGTTTGACTCACTGTTTGATATAGATGAGAACATTAAAGAGCGTAGTGATTTGGAAGATGATTTAGCTGAAATTAGACAGTCTAAACTCAACAAAAAGAAGGATGCCCAAGTAAATGTAGATGAGATACCATCTGGTCCAGTTGGTATAGATGTTGGTTTTGAAGATATGCATAAGAACAAAAGGGGAAAATATGATGGGAAACTAGGAGGGGATGACAAGAATTTTGATAGCTTAGATCTAGGTAGTGAGTGATTGTTGGCCCTGATGAAGTAAGGAATGCACCAGCTAGGAATCCAAGTAAGAAGGTTTACTTTGACAAAATTTGCAAAAAAATATTTTTTGAACTATATATAATATTTGAGAATGTTGTACAGTTTAGAGAGGCATTGTAGACATATTCTATACAAAAAGGTGTGAACCTTAAGCTGAAACCTAATGAGAAGGAAAGGGTTAGGGCAAAGTACACAAAGAAAGGTTGTCCATGGCATATCCTTGGTAGCATAGAAGGCAGCACCAGTAATTTTAGGGTGATTACATACTACCCTGTACATAAATGCTACAAGAAAGCAAGGAACAAGATGTGTAACCCACCATGGATTGCAAAAAAAATTAGTGAGCCTCGAATTAGGCTTCATCAGATTCAAGCCTTACTTAGGAAATCATATGGCTTGTATGTGAGTAAAACTTCATGTAGAAGAGCAAAAATGATACTTATGAAGGAGAATAGGGGTGATTACAAGAAAGAATTTGCTAGGCTTCATGATTATGTAGAAATGCTAAAGTCTACTAATCCTGGCACTACTGTAGTGATAAGGACATATAAGGATTCAATTCCTGGCAAGAAGGTGTTTATGGGCATTTATGTCTGTCTTGAAGCATTAAAAACTGGATGGTTAGAAGGGTGCAGAAACATAATTGGCTTTGATGGTGCATTCCTAAAGGGGACATGTAAAGGTGAATTGTTTTCCTGCATTTCCAAGGATGGAAATAATCAAATGTTCGCTGTGGCTTAGGCAGTAGTTGAAAAGGAATTAAAGGATACATGGTCTTGGTTTATCAGATGTCTCAAGCATGATCTAAACTTGACAGAAACAGAAGGAGAAGGGCTGACAGTCGTGTCTGATATACAGAAGGTTGGTTTCTGATACTCTTTCTTTAAAGTGTAATTGTTTTCATTTATGTTTAAGTTATAACAATATAGTTTTTATGATTGTAGGGTCTTCATCTAGCAATAACTTAGTTATTGCCAAATGCTGAGATGAGATGGTGTGCTAGACATATCTAGGCTAATTTGAAGCAAACTTAGTCTGGTGAGGAAAGAAGGAAAAAATTCTAGCAGTGTGCAAGAGCTATATTTGAAGTTTACTTTAGCAAAAAGTTGGATGAAATGGACCAGCTGGGGGGAGATATTGTTCAAGACTTACTGAAATACAACAAGGAAACATGGTGTAGGGAATACTTCAAAGAACATAGTAAGTGTGATGTAGTGGAGAACAACATGTGTGAGACATTCAATAGTTGGATATTGGCATCTAGGCACAAGTCTATCATTACTATGTTAGAGGAAATTAGAATCAAGTGTATGAAAAGGATGAATAGCATGAGAAAGTTTTCTGAAAAATGGGTAGGTGAGATATCACCCATGGCTATGAAAATACTTGGAGAGAATGCTCAAAGGGCAGCCAAATGTGAAGTCAAATTTAATGGTGAAACAGAGTAGGAGATCCAGGATGGGCCATATAAACATGTTGTTGACTATAGGACATGTATCTATACTTGTAGATCATGGCAACTCAAAGGAATTCCATGTGCACATGCAATTACAACAATGCATTATAAGAACTATGAGGTTGAGCCATATGTTGACCATTGGTATAGAAAGGATACCTACCTTAAGGCATATAGCAGATTCATTCAACATTTAACTAGTATGAATTTGTGACCAAAAAGCACACTGCCAGCTATTGAGACACCTGTTATAATTGCAATGCCAGGAAGGCCAAAGAAACAAAGGAGAAAAGCTGCTGATGAACCAAAGAAGAAGTTTGGGAAGGGTACAAGGATAGGGAGACAAATGAGATGTTCTTTGTGCAAGACTCTAGGACATAACAAGAAAGGATGCCCATCAGCAGTAAGTATTAATGTTTGTTTTGTTACTAATATTGAAAGAATTCAATTACTAGTGGTAGTTTTGTTATGTGTATGAAGAGAAACCAAGGGGGAAGGGCTGGAATTAGTTCAGTTGGAGGTAAAACTACTGAAAGTAGAACTGCAACATCAACAGCAGCTGGAAGTGCATCAGCAGCAGCTGGAAGTGCATCAGTACCAGCAACTGGATCATCATCAGCAGCAACACCTTCAACTATGGAAAGTGTTACCTTCACTCCACCAATCATTGATCCAAGCACACAACAATCAACTAATATTGCACGAGGTCCAAAAAGGAAGACCAATGAGCCTAGAAGAGGTGGTGCAAATGCAGGGTCTAAGAGACTAAAGGAAGCAGGATATGGTGTGCTATTTGATTCAAGTGCCACTGTTATACAGAGGGTAAATATTTCCACTCAATTACATAATGGTTTACTACATAATCCCTCACTCACAACCTTTTATTTTTGTGCAGTCTGGAACTACTGACAGAGTATGGAACTACTGACAGAGTGGTACACAATCCTTCTACACTCATAAGTTCTGCTCCTACCAACATTGAACTTAGGTTCAAACCACCTGGACTAAAGTGGAAGGGCCGAGCAGCAGTTACACAAAGGCATCTGCAAGAACAGAGTTACAGAAGGGCAAAGTCTGCTACAACCACTCAAGCCACCCCAGTTACACAATTCACACCAAGCAGCCAAGCCACAATAGACATTAATTGAAGTGCTCAATTGATATTTACATATGTATGTTTTTGTTGACTGTGGTAGACAATATTTTGTAAAGCTACTTCATTATGTATGTTTTTGTTGACTGCCTATCGTTGACAATATTTTGTAAACCAACTCCTTTATTTTGGATGTTTTATTAACTGCCTCTAACACATGCCATCATATTAGTACTTGTTGCTGTAATGGAGCCTTTGTCAATATATTCCATGAACAAAATTTTACATCAACACAAAATATGTAGCCTAAACCCAGGAAATAAGAAAGTGCACTATCAATCCTAAACAAATAATATAATAGCTAACATTAGAACAACTACAACCACAATTATAATAGCAGCAACTCTGAACTTCGACCTTCCTTGTCTTCTTTGACAATGGCATCGATCACTCTTCTTAATAAGAGCCGCAAGAAGAGACTTGTAGTGTTCTTTCTCAATCGCAGGATCAACCCATCTGAAAAAGCCACAACCTTCACCAATCTCATATCTTCGGCAGCCCAGGAACCTCCTTCCAGGATTGGTGGGTGTTCGTGACATTTTAAGATCTGCAGCAACTCCACAATAAGACAAAGGTTCCTTCCTCATTGTTGAAGGAGAAGAGGCGGCAGTAGCGTATTTGTTGCAGGAAAAGTAGAAAAAATCGACTTTCAAAACAAAAGGAGATGGCAAAAATTGAAGGGCAACGAAGAATCACAGGAAAAAAAATTCTATTTTTCACTGTTGAAGCTAACAAAGAAAGAAGAAGGCCTCAGATTTGCTAAATTTAGCTTTTATAATGTTCAGCAATGGAGAATAAGGTAGGAATAAGAAGGTGGCTGTTAAATAGGCTAAATTATTATCGGTAGGGCTTTTTTAACTGTCTTCACGCCCCTTACAGGCGTGTGAATCACGCACTGAAGCCACATATGACACATAGGATAAGCCACGTTGGATAAGCATTTATTATTCACGTTTTGAATGAGTATAAATGTTCAATTGACAAATATCTAAGTTTGAGGACCGGCATGACAGAGTGGGTGAAGTACAGGTGCCATTTAGGCTATTTTGCCTTTATCTTATATTAAAAACTTTACTTTTGTATTAAAAGTACTAAATATTATTTTGTAAATACGTATAAACCTATTATTTTTAAAAATGGGCCTCCCCAAATTTGGGGGCCTAAGGTCATCTCCAAACTTACCCTCATTCCCCATAATTGGGGCAATTTTTGGGATAATTTAGCTCCAACCCTCCCCCATTTTTGTCCCCAAAATGAGGGATGAATAGTGTTCCCTCAAATATGGGGGTACACTATTCATCTCCCCCATTACTATTCATTACTTTTTTTATTTAATCTTTTAATTTATCTCTTTATATATACTTAATTATGTTTATGTAATGTCTTTATAATATTAATTTTACATCTTAACTTTGGTGTATAGTTTTGATAAATTAATTTTCATGCATTTATTATTTTATGTAAAATTGTAAGTTAATTTTATTATAAGTTATAATTGTACAAAAAATATATAATTATCTCAAAAAATGAATGGTATGAAAGATGGAATTTGTTTAATGAAAATTAAAAAATGAAATTGAAATGAAAGATAATAATATAATATAGAAGAAAGAGAAGAATATAGAAAAATTTGGAAAAAAAATGGGGGAATGGTTGGAGTAAGTTGTTCACAAAATGAGGATTTGGTCATAGGTTGGAGATGCCCTAAGGCACAAGCCTTATGCCTCATCACGTTGGAGCCGGCCCTGCTTAACATCAACTATACCACCAGTGGCGGAGGCAGGATCTTCACGAAGGGGGTTCAAAATTATTTTTTTTGTATCTTGTGAGAATTGAACTCATGACCTTATATAAATTTTGAACCCCCTTGACCACTAAACTACACTTTTGGATTGTGTTAAGGGGTTCATAACTTAATATATAGAGGTAAAAAACAGATTTTGCCTTATATATACAATGTACTTTTTTGGCGAAAAGGGTTCGGGTGAACCCCTTGCACCCCTTAAATCCGCCCCTGTATACCACCAAGAGTTGTTGTGGGACGAACGGTATCTCTCCACCTTTAACAAAAGGTATGAGGTTTGAGCACTAAGAAAGAAAGCTCCTAATAAGGAGCTTCTCCCATTAATGAGTTATACACGAATCTAAATTAATTGGAGCCAAACACAAACCTACTAATTAATAATGACCTAACTTGAGTATTAGACATGGAGCTCATCCATATTTCTGTTTTGCGATAATTGGCACAGGAACTAAAAAACAGTATCGAACGTTGACCATACATCGAGTGGCGTCACATTTTAGAAATATCCTTAATTATTTCTTAAAACGTTAAAACTCTTTTGTATGGGATAGCATTGATGAGGACTTTGTGTTTTTGTTTGTTTGTGATGATGATGTTACACTAACATGATAAGGAAAGAAAAATGAATAAAGAAACAGACCTAACTATATGAAATGATTAGTTAATTTGTCCGTGCTTCGCGCGATGTTTAAAAGATAAAATATGAATAAAAATGTATTGTTAAAATTTTGACAATTAAAAAAATCTTTACTCTTTATTTAATTTTATCTTCTTTATATTCTTCAACCATAAACCATAATTGTAATCTATTTATATTTTTAAGGTTGATTGCTTCTTTCTACAATCTTCAAGCCCCACTAAAGACTGACTTTCTCTATTTTTTATATTCATGAAAGCATATACTTTGCTCCTTTGCAAGAACATCATCGGGCTAATTTGAATGTTTAAATTGCAGGACTAAATCTTCTTTTATCGATGAAAATAAAATTAAATAATTAATTAAGGCAATATACTTGAGTAAATATTAACTATTGATATTAGTACTTTATTGTGCTATTTGTCATATTTAATGATATCCTACACTATGCCATGAAACGATACCATTACTATTAAATAAAAGATATGTGATATATTATATATACTGAAATTTATAATTCAACACAAAAAATAGTTCTTCCATATATTACAATAATATTTTATGATATAAAAGAGTAATAAATAAATAAACATTCAACACAAGGTTTAGTTTTTGTATTTCTATTGCTTTGCGTTACCCTTCATTTTCATTCTTTTTCTACTTTTGTTTTTGGAATATTATTGAATTTTCAAAATAAGATATTAAAGGAAAAACAGAGAAAATATAACTTTTAAAACACTTAATGAAAATTGAGAAAATATCACTTTTATAATATTTAATCAAAGTTCCACTCTTTGTATTTCTGTTATTTTATATTTTTACGATATTAGTACAAAGAATACTAAATATGATCTATACCAAACAATCAACGCAAGAATACACATAAACACATTATTTCTAAAAAAAATAAAAGGAAAAATAAAGACAAGGAAGAAGACGGAAAAGGAGAAGCAGAAAGAGGATGAGAAGAAGAAGAAGTTATTAATTCTCACTCTGCTCTATTTAGACCATTTTATTTCTTAATCTTTAAACATGCATATACATTTTAGGAAAATTAAAAACATCAAATAATAGCAATAGCTTTCATAGAAAGAACAAAAATAAAATTGTCAAACACATCATGTAACGACATAGACTCAATTTGATGATATATTTTTTTCTGATTTATCCTCTCTAATTGCACAATAAATAAATAATAACAGAAAAGATCAAACAATCAAATAATTGATTGATAAAGGCAAATACATAATTTATATTCCAATAAACAAAGCCACTTTTGGTATAAACAGACACTTAAATATAATCCTCAAAGAAATATCACAAAAGAATAGCCTTCAACCATTTGACAAATAAAATTATGCCACGATTTCTAAAATTCATAACTCATATATCTAATAATCTTTTTGCAGTGTTAAAATATACTTGCCGAAACTTAAGATCGTGACCAATATGTTGGCAAAGTAGAAAAGATTATCTCCCAGCATCATTTAAAAAGGAATAAGCAACAAAGAAAGATAAATTAGTAAGAATGTTGCACTTTGAATATCAGATGTCTCTCTCTATACTTCTTTGTCGTACTCCTTGAAAAATCTTTCCCTTTGAAGCATGCATCGTCATTTGCTCCATTATAATTGGCATAAGCTCTTCAAAGCTCAAATAATCTTAAACAAACTGATTTAGTTTGATCTGAATCTGGGGAAACGGATAGCCTATTTAATTACTCCTTTTAATTTTATATATTCCATAACTGAAATCTCTCTTTAAACCTCATTTGTTTCCTTTAATTCACTTCCTAGGCAGTAGTAAATGAGTTGTTTGTATTAAAATGAGAGAAAATTTTTTAAAAAAAAGGAGAGAAAAGATAAATAGAATAGAGGTGCCAAGTCATCTTTCCTACTCCCTCTTTTATATATATATATATATATATATATATATATATATATATATATATATATATATATATATAGATATAGATTATTAACTGTCTATGGTCATCAATTGGTGGTATTTAAATGAGTTGACTTTAGCCAACCACCCAAAAAAAGAAAAAAAGAAGCCCTATTGTTCAATATTATGTTCTCGTTTTTTTTCTTGTTTAATTTCATATTATAAGAGCATTAATTTTGAAGTTATGTGAAGCGAATGTTTAACTTCAACACAATCTCATTGATTTGTGAAAGGACACATGACAAAAATAGAGAGTCCATAATTGATGGCTCATGCTTGTAAGGAACAGGTCACTTATCAGGCAATCTTTCAGAAACTTTTAGCTTAAAGTCACAATAAAATAAGCAAAGAAACCCAACTATTTCATGTCTTGGCGTGTTCGGCCTATCGATCTTCTTCGTCACATGTTAAGCGCTAGCTTGGCCTAATTTACAGACTCATATTGCCTAAATTTCTTTAAAACAAAGCATCACCATAACTATATAATTATATATTTGCTTCTCATATATCACTGGCATAATCTCCTCGCTGCTCAGACAAGCTCGTAAAATTACTACAGTATGCTCTAATGTTATTACATTGCTTAAAATTTTAGCAATCTGTTGAAAAAAACTTCTCTGGTTTCTACTCTTCCCTCTCACAAAACCAATAATAGTCGTATATATGATCATGTCTGCGAATTCTTCATCTTCATACAAACTCCGAAGTCTTGTTACGTTGCTTCACCATTATTATAGAGTTCGGATTAATGGTGAATCCTCGCAGTTACAAGGAATAGTTCCAGCTACTAGGATCGGTTATGGTGGCTCGATAAGTCCAGGGCTACGGTTTATCAGTTCTGGAGATTATAGAATACCCAAGACGACGGATCAGTAATTAATTCTTCTCTACTCATTTTTTTCTTCAAAAAAATTATATTAGCACCCTTTATTACCTTGTGTCAAGAAGATTGAATCTTGATTCTTCATTGAATTTGTAAGGGTAAAAAATGAAGCAAATATTGTTCCTCCAGAAGAGCCAGCTCCTTCTAAGCCCAGTTTATTTGCTTGGTACGTGCAATTAATTACTGTCATTGATCATATTCCTTTGATTGAATGCATTAAAAAAGGGACTTTAAAGGAGAGAAAAAAGGAAAGAAGGACTGTGTTTGGCATTAATTTTGGAAAGAGTCATGAAACCTTCTCATTATATATGCAGGACGAAATGGATTTTGGGGTCCATAATATCAATATTCCTCCCCTTTTGGAAGGATAAATGGGATAATTTTCGAAGGATAGAAGGTATGAATTTTCGTATTTTAAATACATACTAACAGTCCGGGTTTAGTTCAAAGTTTCACATGCCACTCAAAAGAAAAAAAAAAGGTGTGATGTAGACATTTTACCCTAATGGAAGCATTAGTGGTTGCTTATACGGCTCGAACCCGTCGAAAACAACTTTATGGCTACTCCAAGCTAAGGTTCCCTTCTTTCGGACGTTATCACTATATGAAAAAACAAGAATAACTACAGTGGACATTCTGTCATGAAAAAATAAAATGGTTTTGCTTTTAAAAATATTAGTATCTCTTAAAAACAAAAGTTAAAGCATGGGATGTTCAGGAGAGGTAGAGAAGGTGGTAGAAGAGGTGGAAGAAGTTGCGGAGGTAGTAGCAGCAGTGGCGACTAAGACGGAAAATGTAATGGCAGGGATTGCCGAGAAGCTGCCGGAAAATAGTCTGCTCAAAGAAGCAGCTGTAGCAGTAGAAAATGCATCAGCTGTGGCTGCTAAAGAAGCTCAGTTTACTTCCAATTTAATTCACAAGGTCAGTGTTACGCTATTCTACTCATCCTGAATTAGCCTAGTATTTGAGTTCAAAATGAGCTGTTCTTGTAATGCAGCACTACTTAATTTTGTCTACCTTTGAAATCATACCAAAATGTTTTATGAGAACCAGTAACAAATCTAATGTTGGTTTTTATGAAAATTAAGACATAACTTTTGTAAAAAAAAAAAAAAAAAAAAATCCCGAAAACTAATATTCTGAAAAGTATTTCAAAACCAAATCCACTTGGCACTTTTATGCTAAAACCTCCATTATATATCATTAAAGTCATTTGTATGTTTTGTCTTTTTCAACTTTTTTAATTGTTCTTTTGGGGTTTAGGGGGAAGGGGGGTTGGAGTTTTCTAGCTAACGATTTGTGTAGCACTTCTACCATATTTCAATATTTTCCTATATGTATTCTTGTATTATACTTATGGCTCAAATCAAAGTCAAACACTATCATTCTATCAATCAATCTGACCATCAGAGCCAAACGCATATTGTAAAAATCCCTTTTGCGTTCGAATTTTTACACAAATAGCCAGCTATAGTCATTGTTTATTTTTTCTAGTCATATACGTAGATTATACATGGATTATACATAATTATACACTTATAATACATAAATTATGCACATATTATACCTCCATCGGCTATTTTTAATTTAAGCGGCTGGGTAGTCGGCTATTTGGGTTAATTCTTCCACCCAAAATTTAAATTAGGATAAAGAGAATTACATGCTTGATCACAAAGCTGGGACAGTGGCGGCCCGACGAATTTTGTCGTCTAAAGCCAAACCTTATGAGGGGCCTTAATTTTTTAATTTTTTTTATTATTTATTTGAAGTCTATTTTTTTTTTAGCTTTTCTTAGATACAAAGTTGTTAATAATTTTTTTATAATCAATAACTCCTAATAAATTGAGTATTTCTCAATTGATAATATAGCTAATCCATTTAACCTTTCTTGTGACATCTTAGGTAAGATTTTATTAATTTTAATCTTGAAAACTTCTTTCTGCTGAAGCAATGGTAACATGAGTTATTAACATTATTCCATAAGTAATTTAGGCAAAAGGAAACGAATTAAATCTCTTTTATTTTATTAAGTGTATCAATTAAACTGCTATCTTCTAATTGTACTATTTTCCTTAATACTTTTATCAGAAAATAAATCTAAACCATTAAATATGAATTGATTATTATGCTTTAAGGAACATTCAAGATTAAGGCAATATTTTTTCAAATTTTCAATATCTAGTGATCTTAGATTTTACGGTCAAATAGAAAACCAAAAATATTTTCATATGCTGCGAATTGTTCAAATTTATTTTGAAGTGAAAAAGTAGCCTTGTCTATTATGTATAAAATTAATCAAATTTAAAGTACTCTCCGAAAGATTTTGAGATTTCATTAGCAACAATCGCATCAAATTTTTACTTCCTATATATCACACATTTCTTACGAAATTTGAGCTCGATATTCATTTCAAGTGCAATTTCCTTGGTAAAGAATTAAAAAAATTCACTTTACAAAACTTTTTTTAAAAAGTTATACATAGTTTAATAAGTGTAACAAAAAATGGGGCCCCTAAAAATATGAGACCTAAAACAGTTACTTTACTTGCTTTATGGAAGGGCCGCCCTTGGCTGGGAAGTACTTCGCAGCTTACTCACGATATCCCATTATCATATATCACCATTCACCTACATAGTTTTGGTGTACATCATGCTGTAAATAAAATGTGATCTTTACATAAATATTTAGTCAGATCCAATGTTTACTTTTCCTAGCCAGTATTAATATATTATATATTGATTATATATGGTTATACATATATTATACATTCGCCTGCTACTTTTAATTTAAACGGTTGGGTGTGCAAGGTTAATTCTTCTTTAATTTATACCCATATTATTATTTTCTGGTTAGTAGCATCATAGCCTTGATAACAATGGGTTGACAGGTTGAATATGTGGAGCGAGACTTGAAAGACTTGAAGACGATGGTTGAACCTGTTATTGAAAAAATCGAAGAACTGGAAAGCAGCAAAAAGTAGTACCGTATGATTCTTATTATTCTTTTTGTACCTCAAAATTATAAAAGAAGAGTGCCCTATTCTTCATTTGTGGTGTGGTCTTTTTAAACCACAATTCAGATTGTGATTGTGATTGTGAATAAGAAAATAATTATGGAAAATTAAAGATTCAATTTCATGTACTTAATTATATTGATTGAGAGTTAATTAAATGTAAGTAATTCTACGCCACATGGATCTATATTAGAACTTTCAAATAAGTGAAGGCACAAAATCAAAATTTAAAAACAAAATCAAATACTATTAGAACTAGCCAATGTTGCCTAATGGCCTTTTAGCATGGGCCGGTTACGACTTCAACATGAAGAACGGGAACTTTCAGAAAGCACTTCAATTTCATACGTAAAAATTGCACGGGGCGATCAAATCCTACAATTTCATATGTAAAAATTGCACAGGGCGTCTTATTTGGTCGGTCCATTTAATTTATACTCATTTTTTAAAAAAAATATTAATTTGTACCCACTTTTTAAACAACTTCAGCCCCCTTTCTCCTCCTCCTTCTCCTCCTCAAAGTTTTATCTCTTCCTTTTCTAGAAGTAAGGTTCATGAAACTAGGCGGGGAGGTGAATTTCGTCAAAGAAGGGGACAAGTTCTCTGTCTTGGTGTACTCTTAAATGCTACCTTCTCTTGTTTTCTTTACAAGTTATCAATTCCTACTCCTTAAAAGTCTTTCTTTGCATCAAACACCTGAACAATAGACATCAGATGCAATTCATGCATCATTAGATGAACAACCAAGAGCATGGACTACTGAAATATTACTGAGATGGAATTCCCAATGGTGGGAGGACTAGTTACCCCAACTGGACCAAAACAACATGCCAGCATAAAACTTAAGAAATAGACAGTAGGGAATATAAGCAGAGCTGAGGATAAACAAAAGGAGATGCGAAATGTCCCCTAGAGCTTTAGAGTTGAAGTTCGCCAGCTACAAACAAAAACTTCAGCTCTAGAGCTGAAGTTCGCCAGTTACAAACAAAAACTTCAGCTCTAGAGCTGAAGTTCGCCAGTTACAAAACAAAAACTTCAGCTCTAAAGCTGAAGTTCGCTAGTTACAAAAACAAAAACTTCAGCTCTAGAGCTGAAGTTCGCCAGTTACAAAACAAAAAACTTCAGCTCTAGAGCTGAAGTTCGCCAAATACAAAAACAAAAACTTCAGCTCTAGAGCTGAAGTTCGCTAGTTACAAAAATAAAAACTTCAGCAATTACAAACAAAAACTTCAGCAAATAGAGAACAAAACTTCAGCTACTATGCTTAAGTTCAGCAATTACAAACAAAAACTTCAGCACACTTGGTTCAGCACACTTGCTACTTCAGTCCCGTCTACTAGAATGCTGAAGTTTTGCGTGATTGCCTTTGCTACTTCAGCCCCGTATGCTGAAGTTACGTGAAAAAGTGGGTACACTTGCAATTTTTTTTTTTTTTTTGCAAAGCGGGCACAAGTTAAAACATGACCCAAAAAGCGGGTATAGATGCAAATGCCCCGTTTCATACCTAAATACAACCCGCAACTTTCTCAAAGCACTACAATTTCATAGCTAATTACAACCCGCAACTATTATTTCATTATTTATTCGTTCCCTCAACAAATACAGTATGTCTTAACTATATTTGTTCGCACAACTAATACTGTTAGTAAACTGTATTTGTAAACTAATTCTGGAAAAGATAAAATAACATATAAACAGAAAATGTCGACGAAAAAAAAAGTTCATCCGAGCCCACTGAATTCACAGTGTTTCCTTAAGGAATTTAATCCCCTCCTAGTAACCAAAGTTATGGATTATTTCCTTCCAAAATAGAACAAATTACACACTGGTGTAGTGGTACTTCAAACCGTAGTGTTTCAGCGCACACAAAGTTAGGTAGCAAATCACATTTACTGTTGTTTATTTTGTAGTTAAAAGTATGCAGAAGAAATGAAGAGAACTTAGAAAATCGTATGGAAAATCTGAGAGAATGGACTTGTATTTGTAGCCAATGTTGGGCTGAAAACTGAAGTGGTGCAACTTTTCAGAATGGTTGTTTATGCAAAACGGCCATAGTACAAATGCCATAATATAAATGGCTATTTACGCAACAATAAATCGGGAATTCAAGAGGGAGGTTAATTTTCAGTTAACAACCAAAAAACGGAAAATGAATAATGGAAAAACGTTTAATATTCCGTTGGATTTAATATTAATATTCTGTTATTAAAACGGATATTTAATAACATTTCTGTTAATATTTACTATTAACAAATAAATTTGGTCCAAAAAATTAATCAATCAATCGTTTGACCAAATCCGAAGCCGAGCGAGCGACGACGACGGCGACGACGCGAGGCTTACTTTCTTCTCAACTCTTTAAGAGCTAGAAGAAGAGCAATTGCTTATATACCCATCAAAAACCTCTTGCTTTTCCAATTTTGGACAATGTCCCTTTGTCAAAGAGGGAATCTCAAATGAAACTCAAATATTTTATTTTTCCTTCATTTCCCATTCACCCTCTTTTAAGCCTATTTTAATGCTTAAAAATCCAATAATCCCTCACATGAATGGGGAATGGCTATATCACGGAAATATGCATGAAAAACTTTGTGGAGATCGAGCATTAAGGTTGTAGGTTAGGGAAAATTGTGATGTCTTTTTTACAGCGCACTAGAGTGAGACTAGCTAGTTAGGAATTAGTCTTAGGATGCTATTGATCAACTACTAATGATGGGCTTTATATTCTGTGTATTAATACCCTACATATTCTCGTATTTCCTATATCTCTTATATTGATGTTACTCTGTTACTTTGTTTGTATGCTATTTATGTTATGTTATGGATTTTATGGTATTTTATGGTGTTTTATTGTGAGACTATTGATAGTACTAATATAGTGTCTCTTGTTGCCTCTCGTTGCCTTTTTGAGCCGAGGGTCTCCTGGAAACAACCTCTCTGCCCCTCGGGGTAGAGGTAAGGTCTGCGTACATATTACCCTCCCCAGACCCCACTTGTGGGATTACACTGGGTTGTTATTGTTGTTGTTGTTGTTGTAAGCAAGGATTAATTGCATCTGGATAAGTAGGTTTCCCTTTGAACTTTCCGTAGTGAACTTATATCGGAAATACTTGGTCAACTGGTAGATTTGATATCTTTGAACTGTCGAACTTTGGTGAGTCACACAATCAACCCTTAACCATCTTTGGTTCTCATTGTTGTGTTCGTTTCAGCCATAAACACCGCCTGGTTTCATAAGTGCGTAGAGAACTGGCCTTTTAAAATTCTCCTTGAAGCGGCTAACACTTCATACTTACATAAGTGATTCCTAAACGTGTCATCCCATAGATACACTATTTGTTATATCCCGTATCAAATTTATAAATCATTAAAAAGCCTTAATGTTTTATCTTTGGTACTGAACATTGTCTCATCACGAGAATGGACCAAAATTTTAGTTGACAATATTGAACTGTCATTAATAACTTTGTTTGATCTCCTTGAATCTAGATCTTGGGATCTCCAGTCTTCTAGGTAGACTTACCGCCAGAATAACATGTTACCGGCCATAGTATCATTCCTCTTGATGATTTCTCAACTACCTCTCTAGTTAGGCCTTTTGTAAGTAGATCCGACACATTATCGCTTGACTTTACATAGTCAACGTGATAATTCCTCTAGAGAGTAATTGCCTAACGATTTTATGTCTTCGTCGTATATGACGAAATTTACCATTATACATAACGCTCCCAGCCCTTCTAATTGCCGCTTGACTATCGCAATGTATGCATATTGGTGCCAACGGTTTGGGCCAAAATGGAATGTTTTCCAAGAAATTCCGGAGCCATTCAGCTTCTTCACCGGCTTTATCTAAGGCTATGAAATCAGCCTCCATTGTAGAGCGGGCAATACAAGTTTGTTTGGATGACTTCCAAGATACCGCTCTTCCATCAATATAAATACATATCCACTTGTGGACTTCGAATCAGCTGAACCAGTGATCCAATTTGCATCACAGTATCCCTTAATCACCACATCATATTTACTGTAGTGTAAAGCAAAGCCTTGGGTATGTTCTATATATCCCAAAACTCGTTTCATTGCCATCAAATGAGATTGAACTAGATTGCTCGTGTATCAACTCAATTTACTTGTAGCACAAGCTATATCTAGTCGCATGATATTTTAGACTTCAATACAACACAAGAGGGGGGGGGTGATTTGTGTGGTATCCAATTTTCACTTAACTTTATTATAGAAGGACTTGGTTCTTCTATGTGTTCCAACTACTACTATTTGCGGAATAATAAGTAAAGAAAATAAAGAACACAGAGATTTTTTACGTGGAAAACACCTGGGCCAAAAGGTGAAAAAACCACGATACTCAGTAGGATTTTCCCAAACTTCCACTAAAATTACTGAGCCAAAAACTACATTTACAAAAACTCTTTTGTAAACCTATGATTAACTCTAATCCCGTTGTGGCACACAACCTCAACTGTTGCGACAACTTCAAGTTAAATATAACTTGAACACTCTAGGTACCTAATACAATTGCTTCTATAAAAGTTGAATGGTACAATGTAAAATCACCTACTACAAATGAACTAGAATAAAAGATAGACACTAGGAACTGGTTCTTCTATCTTGTTCAAGTAGCTTCAGGATTGCACACTTGAATCACACATAAATTACTTGCAAAATTTCCTTGCTCTTTTGCTCCCAATTTACGTTTAACTTCTGCTTATGTGCATTACTTGTAAAAGAGAACAACACTGATATTTAATGGGTTAGTAATTAGAGATTGTCTGGGATACAGATGCTACTCTTCTATAGTAGAAGAGTTCAAGTTGATCTCATACTCTAACACTATCCTCTTCCTAAACTGTGTTCTCTTCGTGTAAGGAGTCTTTCTCTCCTTATCTAATATGAAACCTTTTCCATCAGATCAGGAGATATTACTTCTGATAAGTTAGATTTATCTCCTTCACGTGCATCTGACATGTTTGGGTTGATCATGACTGTGCTTCACAAGATGGACCTGGTCCATGTCTGAGTTCTTTTTGTCAGTCTTCAAAACTTCACATTTACTTGGGCTAACAAATTCCTCTTTTTTTATGATGACAAACTCTGTGCTTTTTACTTACTTGGACCTTATAAGAACTCAGCTTAACCATCTATACAAAGTTTAGAAAATTCACTTATCATCAAGGGCCAGGTTAATTAGGTTATAAATATCACTTATTCAGAATATGTAAAGCACAATATATCTTCCCCCTTTTGACATTCTCGAAAAGTTGCATACACAAAGTGTGAGTCCCAGATTTTAATAAGTACTCATGGCCACTGGGGCAACTACAAGTGCAATCATGGATTAATCATCAGTAATCAAGCAAACATATTTAAACTATCAAGGAAATGTTAACATTTAACAAGAGCAAAACAATAGATATCATTGATAGAAGATATGGTTCTACCACAATCCACAACCAAAAAGCAAAAATATTCAAAACATGAGCAAAAAGAAAGAAAAATCCCTAATCCGGGTCACTGAAGGTACTAGACATGTTCAAGAGATAAAGGCTAGAATTCCTAAGTTTTGGGAGAGCTAGAGGGTTGGTTTTGGGCTTGGAGAGGATTCAACATATTGTGAAGAATTCCATCATTCTTTCCTTTTCCTTGGTAAGCTCAGTTCTGAGAGCATCCCTCTCAGATTCCACCTCTGCCATACGAGCCTTTAGCCTAGCTATCTCAGCATCCTTGGCCTCACTTTCCTGAACAAGAGCCCTGACTTTACTGTTGATAGAAGTCTTCTTGGATGAACCAGGTTCATTTGGGATGACATTGACTAAGTAATCACAAGAAAGCAGGGTATTAATACCAAAGTAATCCTTGCTTGTAGCCATTTCCCATTTCTTCAGAGGCACATTGCACCTACATTTTTTAGAATATCTGCTAGGGTTTCTTCAACTGATGAACCAGGTTCATCTCCCTGTGAACTTATATTAGCTAACCCTTCAGCAGCTTTACCAAAACCATTTCCCCCTGACTTCTTGCCACTTTCTTCAACAGTTTCCTGTGCAACCCCACAAATAGCCGGTACATGCAATACAACAATGGGTGAGTAATCAGCCACTCCTTTCCCTTTTCCCTTCACATCACCACATTCACCCTCTCTCTCCTTTTCTTTTTCAAATTTCTTTTTACCTCCACTCCTTATACTCAGGTAATTCCACATCCCTGATAGGCCCAACCAAAACAAACCTATTTTCTAAATTTTCAGTCAAAGAAGAACTTACCTTAGAAAGAGGTCCTTCCCCCTCACAAGCAGATTTGTACGACTCAGAATCAGAATATTGAGCATGACTTGCCTTTAATTTCTCATTCAATTTCTTTGAGAGAGTACCAGATGCCACCGTTTTGCGAGCAAGCATTTTTACTTTCCTTAGCTTGGGTTGGGGAGTCGTGCTAGGTAGAGGATGGGTAGATGAATCAGAGGGAGTGTGATGTGGAGGAGTTCCAGGGTTGTCTTGTGTGTTTGTCATTATAGCAGATTTCTTGAGAGAATTGGTGAGTTAAACCTTTGAAGAAGAAATCAATTGAGAGTGAATAAGGTTTTTTTGACGATTTTGAATTATGAGGGTGGTAGGAAGTAATAATGAGTATTTAAAGGGAAAGACTTATTTAATGGATAATGGTAGCTTTAGCGGTCAATTAGAGGTCTAATCAACCTGAAATAGCAGGTTGAAGGAACAGTTAGGCTTCCCTAGATTTTAGGCAATTTTTGTGGTTAGAATTCTAATGAGGACGGAACTGGTTCAAAAATAAACGGGTAGGATTTTCTAAGGAGTTGCACAATTGTAGGACTCTGTTCATGATTTTAATATTTATTTTTCTAATTGTGTAGAGCATAGAAAACATACATTGACATTCAGATGAAACAATATTGATGAACCAGGTTCTTCATTTAGAATTCTCTTGACTATGCCTCAATTTACCATAATTGAGAAAATTTTGTAAGAGATCAGTGAGTCATATTTGTAAGCACGTGATTTTTGCTTCACGGATAATCGCTCCAAAAGAAAACAAAAATAGTGACAATTGACTCCGCTGTACATCCCGTTTCGATTGTCCTTTAATTGGAAAAACTCCCCTGCCCCCTCGCGGGTGCGGAAAAAGGAGGTGTGACAATATTAACACATGTCATAGGAGTATACTATTTACAGTATGAAGTTGAGTAAAAATTAATCTAGCTATTTATACAAGTTCAGATTTCCTAGCCATTTTTTTCAATAAATTGTTTTTCATTTTTTTCATTGTGCATTATGAGCAGGTCCTACTAGGTGATCTTAATCATCCCTAATTCCAACATGCTCCTTTTAAAGTTTTCTCTACTCAGTGCTTTAGTAAATATGTCAGTAATTTGTTTATCAGTAGCACAAAATTCTATGGTAATCAATCATTTCTTATAGTTATCTCTTAAGAAGTGATGTCTAACATCTATGTGCTTAGTCTTCTTATGATGAACAGGGTTCTTTGTCATACTTATAGCACTAGTGTTATCACAGAAGATAGGAATGCAACCAACTTCAATGCCAAAATCTATTAGCTGCTGTTTAATCCACAGGAATTGAGCACAACAAGAGGCAGCAACAACATATTCAGCCTCAGGAGTGGATAAGGCCACTGAATTATGCTTTTTAGTGGCTCATGATACAAGACATGAACCAAGAAAATGAGCCATACCTGAGGTGCTCTTCCTATCCACAAGGAAACCTGCATAGTCAGCATCAACATACCCTACTAGATTGAAGTTACTACCTTTAGGGTACCAAATATAAAGATCAGTAGTCCCTTTCAAATATCTCAGTATCCTCTTGACAATAGTCAAGTGAGATTCCTTAGAATTTTTCTGAAAACGAGCACAAAGCCCTACACTGAAAACTATGTCAAGTCTGCTAGCAGTAAGATACAAAAGTGAATCAATCATACCCCTATACAACTTCTGATCAACAGATGAACCGGGTTCATCTATGTCTAATTTAGTAGTTTTTGCAATGGGTGTGTCTATTTCCTTTGATTCATCCTTCTTAAACTTTTTAATCAACTCTTTTGCATATTTCTGCTGATGGATCATGGTTTCATTTGGGTTTTGTTTGATCTGTAAGCCTAAGAAAAAGTTAAGCTCACCCATCATACTCATTTCAAACTCACTCCCCATTAATTTGGCAAAATCCTTACTTAGTTTGTCAGTGGTTGCCCCAAAATTATGTCATCAACATATATTTATACCACAAGAAGATCCTTACCATTTTCCCTCAGGAATAGAGTACTATCAATTTTACCTCTTTTGTATCCATGTTCAAGCAGGAATTTGGACAGTCGTTCATACCATGCTCTAGGAGCCTGCTTGAGTCCATCGAGAGCCTTGTCTAATTTTGTACACATATTCCGGACACTCCTTTCTCTCAAACCTTGGAGGTTGTTTGACAAACACTTCTTCTTTTAGATAGCCATTCAGGAAGGCACTTTTGACATCCATATGATAAAGAGTGAATTCCATGTATGCTGCAAAGGCTATGAGGAGTCTTATTGCCTCCAGTCTTGCAACTGGAGCAAAGGTCTTATCATAATCTGTGCCCTCCTCTTGGCTGTAGCCTTGGACCACCAGTCTTGCCTTGTTCCTTGTAACTGTTCCATCTTCATCAAACTTGTTTCTGAAGACCCATTTAGTTCCAATTACTGATCTGTCCTTGGATCTTGGAACTAGATTCCAAACTTGACTTCTCTCAAACTGATTGAGTTCATCTTGAATTGCATTTACCCAATCTGCATCCTGCAAAGCCTCAACAACATTTTTAGGTTCAATAAGAGATAAGAAATCATCAAAAGCACATAGATTCTTTAATTGTGATCTAGTTTTAACTCTAGATGTTGGATCAATAATTATGTTCTCAATGGGATGAGAACTTTGGTACTTGTAAGGTTTCACAACCAACTGGTTTCTGTTTGATGTTTCTCCTATGTTCTATTGCTGAGGAAAGGACAGGTTCCATTAGGGGATTGGTTTCAGTTCTTCTTTGTTCAGTTCCCTCTGTCAGGTTGCCCTGGATGGAAGAACCTGTTCCATCGCATGTTCTTTCTTTTGGTGCATTTTTAGCTTGAGCTGTGACTTCACTTAATTCTTTTGCCAGCCCAATAGCTTCATCTTCATGTTCCTGTCTCTCAGAAAGAATGTTAGTTTCATCAAAAACTACATGTACACTTTCTTTACACACAAAGTTCTTTTGTTATACACTTTATAAGATTTGCTATGTGAAGAATATCCCAAGAATACTCCCTCATCACTTCTGGGATCAAATTTACCTAGGGAGTCCTTTCCATTATTGTGCACAAAGCACTTGTATCCAAATGCCCTAAGATGTGATATATTTGGTTTTCTCCCTTTAAGTAACTCATAGTGAGTCTTCTCTGCAAGAGGTATAATCATGCATCTATTAATGATGTAACATGCAGTATTTATAGCCTCTACCCAGAAGCTATGGGGCAATTTACTAGAAAGAAGCATAGTCCTAGCCATATCTTCAAGAGTCCTATTCTTTCTTTCAACTACTCCATTTTATTGAGGAGTCCTAGGGGCAGAGAAATTATGATCTATACCATGCTCATTACATTCAGCAAACTTAGAATTTTCAAATTCAGTTCCATGATCAGACCTGATTGATGCAAGTTGATTACCTAGTTGTTTCTGAGTTTTTCTAACAAAGGCAGTAAACATGTCAAATGCGTCATCCTTAGATGTTAGAAACAGTACCCAGGTAAACCTAGAATAATAATCAACAAGTACCATCATATATTTCTTACCACCTCTACTCAATGTTCTCATTGGACTACAGAGATCCATATGAACCAGTTCCATCGTCCTGGTTGTGCTTACCATTTTCTTGCTTTTAAAAGATGATCCTACCTGGTTCCCCCTTGCATAGGCCTCACAAACTTTATCTTCCTTGAACTTGATGTTAGGTAACCCTATCACCAGGTCCTTGGAGACTAATTTGTTTAGTTGATTCAGATTTGCATGACCAAGTCTTTTGTGCCACAAGAGGGGATACCAACTTGTCACGACCCAAAATCTCACCTTTCGTGACGGCGCCTGTCGCGGACAACTCACGTGCTATAATATAATATCTGGATTCGCATGGACAACTCACGTGCTATAGTATCAATAACCTCACACTAAGGCCCTCGGCCTCACTTAGTCATCAATTTCTCCAGTTTCTTGGGCTCTCAGAAATCATATAATGGCCCAACCATAAGTAACATCATATATAAACAATGAACAGTAGAGAGATGGAGGCACAATAAGCAAGAAAAGCTATGACTGAGTACAAAACAACAATTTAGCAGCTAATTCAGCAAGTACACGACCTTGCAGGTCTCAACAATGATCACATAAGGCCTAAACATGATTTCTAACATGAACTACAGTCAATTTCCATGAAAACAGAGGAAACATATATTAAATAGTAGGCCAATTGATTCCACAGTCTCACGGGACGGACCAAGTCACAATCCCTACGGTGCACGCCCACACGTCCGTCACCTAGCATGTGCGTCACCTCCAAAATAGTCATATGACACAATGTCCGGGGTTTCATACCCTCAGGACCAGATTTATAACCATTACTTACCTCAATTCAAGCAAAAATCCTACTCTGAAATTCCTTTGCCTCTCAAAATCGACCTCCGAATCCCTCAAATCTAGCCACAATAATTTGATTCAGTCAAAAAAATATATAGGAATTAATTCCACAAGGAATTCTACATTTTCCATTAAAAATCTGAAATTGCACTATAAATTCGCCCGTGGGGCCCACGTCTCGGAATTCGACGAAAGTTGCGAAATATGAAACCTCATCCAACCCCGAGTCTAACCATACCATAATTACTAAATTTCAATAATATTTCGACCCTCGAATCCTCAAATCTATCCGAGAGGATTTTCAAACTCTTCCAACTAAATTCACAGATTTAATGCCAAAACTAGTAATAGATTCGGGTAATCTAACCAAAATTAAGTTAAGAACATTTAACCTGTTGTTTTTTCTGAAAATCTCTCAAAAATTGCCTCTCCCCGAGTTCCAATTTGGTAAAAATAGAAAATGGGATGAAGTCCTATTTTCAGAACTTAACATTCTGTCCAGAAAATTTCGGGTGTTGTTTACGGGTACGGTACTGTTCACGGGTACTGTTTATGGGGTACTATTCACATGCTATAAAAAAATCAGTAGCTATCCAAAGAGAAAATTTAACGGCCTTTTTATATCCGTTAACCTTCCGAAATCCACTCGAGGCCCTCGGGACTTCAATAAAATACACCAACAAGTCCTAAAACATGATACGGACTTAGTCGAAACCTCAAATCGCATCAAATAATGCTAAAACTGTGAATCACACCCCAATTCAAGCCTAATGAAACTAAGAACGTCCAACTTCTATATTCGATGCAAAAACCTATCAAATCAAGTTCGATTGACTTCAAATTTTGCACACAAGTCATAAATGACATAACGAAGCTATGAAATTTTTCAGAACTAGATTCTGACTCCGATATCAAAAAGTCAACTCTCTGTCAAACTTTTCCAAAAATCTTCGATTTTTCAACTTCTGCCAAAATGCGTTGAATTGTCCTATAGACTTCCAAATCCAAATCTGAACATGCTCTTAAGTCCAAAATCACCAGACGAAACTATTGGAATCATCAAAATTCCATTCCGGGGTCTTTTTCTCAAAAGTTAAATCTCCGGTCAAACTTAAAAAAATTTTAGTCTTAGATTTCTAGATTCCATTAAATGACGATAATTTAATCTAAGGACCTCCAAATTCGATTTCGGGCATATGACCAAGTCCCAAATAACGATACGGAACTACCGGAATGGTCAAAACTTTTATCCGGGTTTGTTTGCTCAAAATGTTGACCAAAGTCAACTCAATTGAGTTTTAAAGCTCTAGTTCACAATTTAATCCATTTTTTTAACATAAAAACCTTCTGGAAAATTATACGGACTATGCACGAAAGTTGAGGAATTATTGATAGCGCTTTTCAAGGCTTAAAATACCAAAATAATTATTTAATTTAAAAATGACATTTTGGGTCATCACATTCTCCACCTCTAAAATAAACGTTCGTCCTCGAATGTACTAAGAATTATTCTGAGGTTTCCAAATTGATGATTTTACTTCTACACAAATATTCACGATTGATCCTACATTACTGCATTTGACATAAGTCCGACAACACCATTTCAATTGAGATTATTTCCTTTATCCATATTTGTAAACTCGAAGACCAAATTTTTCTTACACTCCAATCATTTCCAGAAAGGTCCGATTTTCACGTCAACACACGATATTAGTCTCGACTAGCTATAGCAACTCGTGCCTACGCACCCATCAAATACGGGATATTACATTCTCCCCCACTTGTCACGCCCCCTTTTTCTCGCGAAATCGGGTTTATGACACTTGGGAAGACAACTCGTTCCCTTTTGGGAATTGAGTTTAAATTGAAGAGTCGCCACCTAATGATTAAAGTTCATTAGGACACTAAGAAGAGTTTGATTTAGGAAAGCAGAGATTGGATAAGGGCTTGAAATTATCCCGAAGGGAAGGTGTTAGGCACCCCTCAGGATCCACTAGTGTGGTTCCCGGCCATACTACAATTGTGACTTTAAGAAACAAGTAGGCAAGTAGAAGTCTCAAATAAAGGGTTTTTTTTTTCACATAATAGTTGCAAATAGATGTCACACCTCCTTTTTCCGCCCCCGCGGGGGGCGTAGGGAGTTTTTTCCAATTAAAGGACAATCAAAACGGGATTTGTTTATTTATTTCAGAGTCGCCACTTGGGAGATTTAGGGTGTCCCAAGTCACCAATTTAATCCCGAATCGAGGAAAATATTCGACTTTCCAAATGAAGTCTGCGAACCAGAAATTCTAAGTAAGGAATTCTGTTGACCCGAGGGAAGGTGTTAGGCACCCCCGAATCCCGTGGTTCTAGCACGGTCGCTTAAACTGTTGTAATGGCTAAAATATCTGATTTTAATACATGTTCAAAAACTATAGTGCAATTTTAACTTTTAACCGCTTTTATTGTTATTATTATTATTTTTACAAGAATGTGAACATTGTTTAAAACATGTCTTTGGATTACGTCACATGAAATGCACCCGCAATCCGGAACACATTTTATTCAATGTTTTGGGATTTGGATTTGGGTCGCAAAAATGCGCACCCGTGTTTAAGAATGTATTATTATTAACATCGTGCCTAAAGCGATTAACGTATTATTATTTATGGGTAAGACCGTGGAATTCACTAAACAGTCCATCCCGAATTCTAAATACTCAATTAAATATTTATTGAGGGCCCCGCAATTAGTGCATTTTATTGGGCGAGGCTCATCTCATTTTATTTTTAAAAGGACAGTCCTAAAATGCCTACATTTTTTATTGAAATTTGTCTCTACAAAATAAAGGAGAAATATCTTAATTTATTTACATGTTATTACCTAGTTACATTATACTAGGCATGTTCTCAGTTTGTCAAATTAAAAAAAACATAGCAATTCTAATTTTAATCCTAGACCATTTACATGCTGAAATTAACCAATATTATTTAACTAAACAATATTTCTACCAACTTCCTACTAGATGGCCTATTCGTTTGATTTTTGACTCGACGGAATTACTACACCATTTATTTATTTTTAGGCAGTAGATGTAGATAGTTCATTTGTTAAGCTATCGTCGAATGTTCCACTATATGTATTAAATATCTACATGATTCTGATTTTTTGCAAGCTAAATAATTTGTACATACAAATAAAAATCAGAATATAATTAAAGCTAATTCAGAATTTCAACTCTTCATTTTTCGTATTCATGCTTCATATTCGGATTACAATAACCAGCTTTTCAGTTGTGTACCTGATATTGGAAGCAAAAGAAAATGAAGATGAGAATCAGCAACAGTAATAACAGTACAACACAGCAACAATAGCCCAGCAACAGTAACAACCCAGTAACAGACCGGTGGAGTAGTAATCCCAAAACAAATGCTTCCAACTTTTTATGAAACAACAACAGTTAATGCTGATTTCAAACAATGAAAGAAAGCAGAATATTTTTTTTTGTTTTTTTTTATTTGAAGGTTTGAATATTTTTCGGAATTTTTCTCTCTCTTAAATATTCAGCTCTTTTTTTTCTGTTTGTATTCTGTTTTTTTTTCAGATTTCGTTTTATCTCTTCTTCCCTTCCGTCTTTTCATGTGTCTTTCAAGACTTCCTATATATAATCCCAACCCTTTAATCAATTAAAATCAATCCCTTTCTCTACCAAACCCATTATCTTCCCACTCATCCCCATTACATTAAATAAATATATCACACCACCCCATTATATTTTGTCCCCCATGCCTAACATAAACAAATACAAGATTCTCCCACACTAAAATTTGTCTTGTCCCCCCTTTATATTAAATAACTATATCACAACCCACCCCATTTCATTTTGTCACCCATGCTTCACATAAAAAATTACAAAAATGTACAATTCCTAAACTACCCCTCCGACCTTATTGCAATTACTATTTTACCCCCAAACGTACTGCGATTTACCAAATTACCCCATCAGCTATAACAAATCAATTAATCAAACTTAACCAAAATATAGACAATATGATCAATTTCTAACAATGTTCAAACAACGAATCACATGAACATGATTTCTTCAATATTTCAACAACAAATCACATGAACACAAATTGAACAACAAAGAACAACTAAAATTTGATTGAACAATATTTTAGCAACAAACAAACCTATTTTCCGATTCAACAACAACAACAACAAACAAGTATATTCAGATTTCTAAATTCAATAATATTGAACTTAAAATCAACCCTAACAACATTACAACCAACAATTCCTATACTAAACTTAAACAAGATTATGAGACAAATTCAATAAATAATCATAAATGATAAACAAGAAATCAAACTATACAAATTTCGGATTCAAGATCAACCAAACAAAGTATGAACATGAATGAAAATATTCAATAACAATAACAAACAAACTTTGTTCAAACTTCGAATTAAACTTAAACAAAACAAATAAACATATTCAAATCACTAATATTCAAATAATCAACTAATCTTTCTTAAATTAAATCCAACAAAACTTATAACAAAGATGCATGATCCAAAAATTAAAACCAAAACATAACTTCTCATTATATTACTAAATTAAAAACGAACTTCAAACAAGATGAACACTAACTAAATCTATATTAACAACAAACAACGGATTTGAACGATTTAAACTAATACCTTTCTATATTAAAACTAAACTAACAATTCCTTTTTACAAAAATAAATAAAATTAACATGAAACAAAATGAAAAACAATTAATTAAATTTTCATTTGAATCTGAAAATTAAACCAACAAAACACATGAACAAACTAAAAAAAATTAATTCAACGATGAACAAGACAAGAATGTTAAACCCAAATCTTAAACCCACTAACCGGATCGAAACGATGATCGAAGAAGATGGTCGTTTGGCGTCGTTTGAAGACGACGCAGCAGCTACAGTAGCAGTTCCAGGAGCAGCAACTCAACACGATGGAACAGCAGCAGCGCGACATAGTAGCAGCAGCGTGAATGGAGACGAAGACGCAGCGGCAGCCATGGGAGCTCGAGTTTGATCTCGATGAAGCTCGTCCATAGCTGGTCGTAGCAAAATCAAGCAGCAGCATGACGGAGCAGAAGCGGGCAGCAGCAAAACGCAGCAGTGGGCAGCAGCAAAACGCAGTAGTGGCGGACAGCAACATCTCCAAGACTGTTGCTTCTTCTTCTTCACCTCATGTTGCTCGTTGGTTTTCTGTCCAGCGACGACGAGGTGGTTTCGAATCAGCTGCTCGACGGGCAGCAGCAGTAGAAGAAGGAGAAGATGCAGCAGCGGGCGGCAACAGTAGAAGAAGCAAACGATGCAGCAGCAACTACGAAGAAGCAGACGATGCAGCAGCGCGATGGGGTTCGACGGAGGGTTGGCTGCGTTTTTTTTCTTATTGAAGAAAGAAGATGAAGGAGTTGTGCGTGTGTGTGTGAGTGTGACGGGGTGAGGGGGAAGGGCTGGAGGGGGTGGTCGTTGGGGGTAGGGCAGCCATGGATGGAGCTTGAAGATGGTGAAGGAGAAGAGAGAAAGAGAGAGGGGGGTGGCGGATGGGTTAGTATTTTTTAGGGTTTTTTTTTTGTTTTGTGTTGTTTGTAAGATAATATGGGTGTTGGGTTATGGGCTGAGTCGACCCAGTTCGAAATGGACTGGGTCGTTTGGGAAGATTGGGCCAATTTTTGGGCCTGTGGCTTGAAATCGAAGAAGAGGCCCAATTCCGACTTTCTTTATATTTTCGCACTCTTTTCTTCTTTTATTTCTCTAAAACTAAATTATAAAAATACTTAAAGTATTATTAAGAACTAAATTAAGTTATAAAAGCACAAATTAACTCCAAATAACAATTAACGCACAATTAAGTAGTAATTAAGCATAAAATTGTATATTTGGACATTAAATGCTAAAAATGCAAACGATGCCTATTTTTGTAAATTTTTATTTTTTTGTAAACAAACTTAATTACTAACAAATTGTAGAATTAAATCCTACATGCAAAATGCGACATATTTTTGTATTTTTTATTAATTTAGCAAATAAACATGCACAGACAAATACAAATAATTATTCAAAATATCACAAAATTGCACACCAAAGAAAAATCATTTTATTTTTGAATTTTTTGGGAGTAATTCTCATATTGGGCAAAAATCACGTGCTTACAGCTGCCCCTCTTTGCCCGAAGACACGAAGGGTTTTCGTGCAAAGATAAAGCGAGCGATTTTTGCCCATCCGAGTACTCCGTGTGAAGCATTTTTTGAAAAAGATTTGACCGAACCTTTGCTTCAAAGGTTTCCTACATATCCTGGGCTAAACAGGAATCAGGTCAATGTAGTTCGGGAAGTTTTGGTAGCTGGGACTACCGTGGGACTGCAATGTTACTGTTGTTGCATGCTATTACTTACACCATGCTTAAAAGAAAACAAGAAGCTAGGCTAGACTGCAATTTATTCTTGTTGTCTTGCTTTCTTGTCTGCTTGTGTTTCTTCCAGTGCTTTTCTTCCGATGCTTTTCTTCCTTTTGACACATGCACTTGAGTTTGTGCTGGGACCTCTTGTTGCAACCTTCTGCTTCCCGGTGCTGGGGGTTTTTATTGTTTCCTGCTGGGGATTCCTATTGTAACCCTCTGTTTTATTGTCCTCTGACTTGATCCTGAAATGTATGCCTCTATTGTATGGGCGGGCTCCCAACTTCAATACTTGAAATGAAAAACTGAAATGTATGCCTATGTTATCTGGGCGGGCTCCCAACTTCAACGCTTGAAATGTAAAGACTGAAATGTATGCATCTGTTCTATGGGCGGGCTCCCAACTTCAACACTTCAAATGAAAAGACTGAAATGTATGCCTCTGTTCTATGGGCGGGCTCCCAACTTCAACACTTGGAATAAAAAGACTGAAATGTATGCCTCTGTTCTATGGGCGGGCTCCCAACTTCAACACTTGAAATGAAAAGACTGAAATGTTTGCCTCTGTTCTATGGGCGGGCTCCCAACTTCAACACTTGAAATGAAAAGACTGAAATGTATGCCTCTGTTCTATGGGCGGGCTCCCAACTTCAACACTTGAAATGAAAAGATTGAAATGTATGCCTCTGTTTTATTGGCGGGCTCCCAACTTCAACACTTGGAATAAAAAGACTGAAATGTATGCCTCTGTTCTATGGGCGGGCTCCCAACTTCAACACTTGGAATAAAAAGACTGAAATGTATGCCTCTGTTCTATGGGCGGACTCCCAACTTCAACAACAACTTTAAAAATAAACGTCATTCCTCTCTTCAGGAGGGCTCCTGACTTCAACCAATAAATCGCCATTCTGTTATTCAGGGGGGCTCCTGACTTCAACCAATACTTGAAGTGTGTGTCTCCGTTCTTCAGGCGGACTCCTGACATCAGACTTGAAAAGTATGTCTCTGTTCTCCAGGCGGACTCCTGATTGCTAAATTTAAAATTGAATGTCTCTATTCTCCAGGCGGACTCCTGACTTTTGAAATTTAAACTGTATGTCTCCGTTCTTCAGGCGGACTCCTGACGTCAAACTTGAAAAGTATGTCTCTCTTCTCCAGGCGGACTCCTGATTGCTAAATTTAAAATTAAATGTCTCTATTCTCCAGGCGGACTCCTGACTTTTGAAATTTAAACTGTATGTCTCCGTTCTTCAGGCGGACTCCTGACGTCAAACTTGAAAAGTATGTCTCTGTTCTCCAGGCGGACTCCTGATTGCTAAATTTAAAATTGAATGTCTCTATTCTCCAGGCGGACTCTTGATTGCTAAATTTGAAATTGAATGTCTCTATTTTCCAGGCGGACTCCTGCTTTCAACAACAACTTAGGAGGAAATGCCTCTCCTATGGGTAAAAACAAACTTAGGAGGAAATGCATCTCCTATGGGTGAAACTAAACTTAGGAGGAAATGCCTCTCCTATTGGTTCAACAACAACTTAGGAGGAAATGCATCTCCTATGGCTGAAACTAAAACAAACTTAGGAGGAAATGCATCTCCTATGGGTGAAACAAACTTAGGAGGAAATGCATCTCCTATAGGTGAAACTAAACTTTAGGAGGAAATGCATCTCCTATGAATGAAACTAAACTTAGGAGGAAATGCCTCTCCTATGGGTGAACTAAACTTAGGAGGAAATGCCTCTCCTATGGGTAAAAACTAAACTTAGGAGGACATGCCTCTCCTATGGGTGAAACTAAACTTAGGAGGAAATGCCTCTCCTATGGGCAAAACAAACTTAGGAGGAAATGCATCTCCTATGGGTAAAACAAACTTAGGAGAAAATGCCTCTCCTATTAATGAAATCTTCACTTAGGAAGTGCGTTTCCTATGCGTGAACCATTTCCTTCTTCCTGAATTATTTACTTACCTGTGTTGTCTTCCCTCGAAACTGCTGGGGATTATTTTGATGGGGATGACTTTTCCTTTTCTTCCTTACCTACTCTGGGTTTCCCAAAACTCTGTCGAGGATGCTTCTACATCTCGATGAGCCACTGGGGATAACACTGCGAACTGATGAGTAACCCTGCTAAGGATAACACTGTTGAGGATAAATCTGCTGAGTAAATATGTTATCTTACTCCTTCCAAAATTACTTCCTTTTAAGTAGGATATTTCATTCCTCTGCAAACTGCTTCCTTTTTTTTCCTCTTTTTTTTCTTTTTTTTTTATTCTTTTTTTTTGGTGTTTTTTTTATGCATAGCTTCTTCCTTCGAAGATTAACTCCCATGAGACTCGTTTTGCCTTTCCCCGAAAAGAACCGCTGAGGATACCAATTTTCACCAAACTTGTGTTGGACTCCTCGAAACTGCTGGGGATAACACTGTTGGGGAATTATTTACTTACCTGTTGGGGGGATAGAATGTTATCAGCTGGGGATAACGCTGTCGAGGATAACACTGCTGGGGGATTCTGATTCTTTCAAAACTAGTGCTTCACTCTTCGAAAGGCTGTTGGGAATGATACTGGCCTTTTGCTTTTCTGAGCACAAGCTTCATCCCTTTGTTCTGTCTGCTGGGGAACAACTTCCTCCATTGAAACTTATTACGTTGGGGGCAACACTGGTTCAGAGATCACTTCCCTTGTTATCTTTATTTTTCCCCAAATGGGTACCTGACTTCCAGAAAATTTTCTAAATGGAAGGAAAATTTTCTACCCCAATTTGATGATATCCCTTGTGGCATGCATTTCTGGCATCAATGCCATTTCCTTTACCTATTTCAAATCAAACAAAATTTGTTAGTTTTAAAACGTGGTGGTTGGTTGTGATACTCCTACTGGGATGGTTTTCCCTTTCTCCTTCCTTGTTGTGTGTTCCACAACTTGTTGGGGATGATATTATTTGCTGGGGATAATCCCTTTCTGCTGAGGATATCCCTCTTCTTTTGTGGCATAGTTCGGAAACTGGCATTTCCCCGACCTTTTAGTCTAGTATGAATTTCCCCAAATCATGCTCACTGCTTTCCTTGCTTTGTTCATGGGCCTTGGCCTTGAGGTTTATAACCTTGGTTTTGGCAAGGATATCCCTCTTGACACTCGTCAATCCTTTTGTCAATTCCCTTTTGCTGGGGATATCTTTTTTGACACTGGCCTCGCGCTTGTTCCTTGCTGACTATACCACTTGGATGTACTAGTCAGATCTCATCTTGCATGATTGGATAGCTGATGGCCTATTTTGAAATCATTTCCCGCTGGTTCTAACCAAACAGACTCTACTGGGGAATTTTCTGTGAAAGGAAAAGATAAAAGGGAACAGAATAAAAGACAAATGAAAAAGATGACTCTGTAACAAAAGAAACTATAAATAAAAACCTATCAAATGCAGACACCGACTCTAATGGTCATGACATGCATATGTGGCCTATCATCCGTCGTTAATCATTTTTCAAGACCTTCAATTGGCAATTCCCCATCTGATTCTCAATCTTATTCGACTTGTAATGCCCGAAGGGTTTTCACTATCAAGTCTCTCTCATTTTGGATTTTCTCTCAGCTTTCATCGCCTTATGGTGTCCGCGAAGATTTTCACCGATAAGACTCTCTCATTTGTATCACTTTCCAGTTGGGGATTTGGAGTGTTGCCGGTATGACTCTCTCTGCTGGAGATTAGAGTCCTTTCTGCTGTGGAACAGAATGTTATGTTCGCCGGTAAGACTCTCATTTATCTGACTTGGCATCTTTTACAGACTGGTCAGAAGGTCTTTCTTTGGACAGTAATGTGGGTTTTTGGACAGGCTAGAAAAAAAGGGTATTAAAGGCTCAAAAACAAAATAAATTTGGGGTTTTAAATTACAACCTTCGGAACCAATTTTGCTTACCACAAGCGCAACCCTTGACCCAGTTTCTTGCTTGGGGGTTATTTACTTATTTTTTATTATTTTTATTATACCATGTACACTATGACCATTGTAGCCATTATGCACCCTATGACCGAGCCGTGAAGCGCCTACGTATCCTCTTTGAGGAATAAGGTCTAACGTAAATCCCAATTCCTCTGTTTTCATTTGACTTTCTTTTGTTTTTTATTGTTATCATTTTTCTCTTCTTTTTTTCATTTTTTTTCTTTACCTTCCAGGCTCGTATTTCCTAGTCGTTGCTATTGATTCCGAACGAGGGGTATGAAAGAAAATAAATAAGGCTCAAAGGGGGTAACGAAGGATAAAGTGTTTAGATAGCAGAACAAAATGTCTTCATCATTCTAGTCTTCAAAACATGCCAAATGCAAACAACACAATTGATCATAGATTTATAGTCTCTTCTGATGGTGCTGGACTTGACAATTATGTTAAACACTTGCTTTTTCATTTGTCATTTCTAAAGCACCGTTGAGAGACACTCTCACTCTCATGAACGACCCTCATGCCAATTTGGCGAATCTTGCATTTAACGGTTTTCTTTAAGTTTTACTTGCCCCAGTTCCACATGACTCGGACTTCAAATAATCTCAAACTGTTCTTATTTCCCTTGAATGCTTTGATCACCTTCCCAGGGTTTTATGATTAACTTTAAAGACTAGGCCCAAACTGTGTGCGCATGTCATGTTACTAGAATCGGCGCTGAACAAAATGATAAAAGGATCAAACAAAAAGATGAATGGAAATAATAAAAGACCGGATTTTGTATTAGACTACCGGTGAAATGGTTTGAATAACAAAACAAACAAAAACAAACCATAATAAAATCCTAAAACAACCTGGACAAAACTTAAACAAACCGCTATGACAAAAATGGAAAAATAAAAAGGTTTGACACAAGACAATATTCGGATTACATCCCTAAGAATAATCCGGACAACAGAAATGACCACAAAATAAGCCACCACAAGCTTCTCTCTTGCTAACCAAGGAACGGAGCGTCCTCCCACTTTATCAAAATTGGCATCTTAGCCACTGAGCTTCGCATCAGTATTGTCCAGACCATTGCCAACTTCAATATCATCAACCTTAGTCAACAAAGTCCCAATAGAATTCGCGTGCTTCTGTTATCAATCCTGATCCCCGCAAAGTGTGCTTCTGGGTCTTGTATTTCCGGCTTACCACAAACCAACCACCTAACTTTCTTTGTGATTCAAAACGAAACAGGTTAGAATGGACTCCGTTGGTCCCCATTATTAATAACATCTTTTCCTCTTTTTTTTCATTTTCTTTTTCATTTTTTTTTCGATTTTTTTTTCTTCATTTTTTCTTTTCTTTTTTTTCGATTTTTTTTTCATTTTTTCTCATTTTTTGTTGTGGTCGAATCTTATGGAGATTGCCTACGTATCATGACCCCGCATGAATCAGACCGAGCGTAGTTCGTGATCAATAAAGATAAACAATACTCAACATTTTTTTTAATTTTCATATTAAAACAAACTGGGTTTCAAAGGTTTAAAGATGACCTACAAACTTAAAAATCAAACAACCCGCATATTCTAATCAAAAGATTTACAAACTCAAAAACAAACTGCCAGCTTCCTTTCCCCGTTTGTCAAATGCAACCAAACGACTATTTTTGCAAATGTGGCCCCTTCCAATTCTCACATGAATTTTGAGGCCGGGGAGGATTATTTTATGACACTTTACCAACTTGTCCATTCTTTTACGAAAATAACCTTTCGACAACTGAAAGATACTCTAAGGCTATTTCGGCAAGAACGGTTTAAGACGCGGCCGAAGCTGGCTCGGCTTATTATGACAAAATTCAAACGGTATTCACCTGACCGCCGACTCTTTGTTTTTTTTTTCTAAAATTATAATAAAAACCTGGTGTTGCAAACACGGCCCTTCAGCGCCTCGGGGACGAAGATTTTTAAGGCTGTGTGGGTCAACTGGACCAAAATCCTAAACATGACCCAAAAGGTGGCTGTTTATGCAAAGTCAGCCTTCCGGCGTCCTTTTCGGGAACATTCGACTATGCCTTGACAAAACAGCGTCACCCGACTTCTTTATGACAAAATTAAAATTTGACATATTTTTTTTAGCTATTTTTAGCAAAAGGGGAGGCGGGACACCGTCCGACTTATTTATGACCAAATTAAAATTTTGACACGTTTTTTTATTTATTTATTGGTTTTTGGATATTTTAGCAAAAAGGGGTTGGACCTGATGAGGGTTGCCTGCGTATCTCACATCCGGTGAGAATCAAACCCGCGTAGTTCGGGCAGATTAACCGAACTATTTTAAAACATGACTCTTTTCCATTTTTATTTTTTCCTGGCAAGACAATTTATTTTCCTTTTCTATTTTTGAAAAAGACAAAATAACGATTTTTTTTTCATTTTCAACAAACAATAAAACAATCTATTTTTCCAAAAAATAAAAGACTCTTTTTTTCTATATTTTTTAGTAAAACAAAATAAAATATTTTCCTCTTTTTTTGTCAAAATTTCGGTAGAGTTTCACCAGTAATTGGTCATTGATTTTTCTAAAATAATCAATTAACTCCCGAACTGATATATTCTTTTTCCTTCTTCTTTTTTTTTTTCAATTTTCCAACATTCCCGAGATTCAGAAACCGGTCAACATGCAAGTTCGAAACAAATATATGTACAGAGCAAGTAGGATGCATCAGAATGGTCTTTTCATTTCAGGTTGTTAGTCCTAGACGGACCCAACCCCTGTGTTGAGTCCCCTAAGTCAAATGCAACGTGATGCAAATAAGCGTTCCTACTAGGGATCCGGCATGAGGTTTCGTTATACTAGGTTTATAACCTGGGTATATGTTCTAGACTGTGTACCCGAGCGGACAACTCGAGTCGAGGAGGGGGCAACTTACCGGGAACCAAAAGGCCATCCGGCTTCGTAACTTATCCGTCCTCTTTCTTATTTCAGGTATTGACACTAACAGAATAGGGAGCCTCGACCAGCGAGCTTCTCCCCGGAGGTAAGAAGAGAAGGGTTTCGGCACAGTTTATATACAGTTCAGATAATATCAAAGCGGTAAAAGACAACATTTAGTATGTTATGTCAGAACATGTAAAAATCAGATAAAACCAAATATAACAATTTATCTAAGCTCGAATTCTAACCCTGAACCAGTGGTTCTGGGTACACTTTTATCCCCAGCAGAGTCGCCAGAGCTGTCACACCTCCTTTTTCCGCCCCCGCGGGGGGCGTAGGGAGTTGTTTCCAATTAAAGGACAATCAAAACGGGATTTGTTTATTTATTTCAGAGTCGCCACTTGGGAGATTTAGGGTGTCCCAAGTCACCAATTTAATCCCGAATCGAGGAAAATATTCGACTTTCCAAATGAAGTCTGCGAACCAGAAATTCTAAGTAAGGAATTCTGTTGACCCGAGGGAAGGTGTTAGGCACCCCCGAATCCCGTGGTTCTAGCACGGTCGCTTAAACTGTTGTAATGGCTAAAATATCTGATTTTAATACATGTTCAAAAACTATAGTGCAATTTTAACTTTTAACCGCTTTTATTGTTATTATTATTATTTTTACAAGAATGTGAACATTGTTTAAAACATGTCTTTGGATTACGTCACATGAAATGCACCCGCAATCCGGAACACATTTTATTCAATGTTTTGGGATTTGGATTTGGGTCGCAAAAATGCGCACCCGTGTTTAAGAATGTATTATTATTAACATCGTGCCTAAAGCGATTAACGTATTATTATTTATGGGTAAGACCGTGGAATTCACTAAACAGTCCATCCCGAATTCTAAATACTCAATTAAACATTTATTGAGGGCCCCGCAATTAGTGCATTTTATTGGGCGAGGCTCATCTCATTTTATTTTTAAAAGGACAGTCCTAAAATGCCTACATTTTTTATTGAAATTTGTCTCTACAAAATAAAGGAGAAATATCTTAATTTATTTACATGTTATTACCTAGTTACATTATACTAGGCATGTTCTCAGTTTGTCAAATTAAAAAAAACATAGCAATTCTAATTTTAATCCTAGACCATTTACATGCTGAAATTAACCAATATTATTTAACTAAACAATATTTCAACCAACTTCCTACTAGATGGCCTGTTCGTTTGATTTTTGACTCGACGAAGTTACTACACCATTTATTTATTTAGGCAATATATGCAGATAGTTCAACTGTTAAGCTATCGTCGAATGTTCCACTATGTGTATTAAATAGCTACATGATTCTGATTTTTTGCAAGCTAAATAATTTGTACATACAAATAAAAATCAGAATATAATTAAAGCTAATTCAGAATTTCAACTCTTCATTTTTCGTATTCATGCTTCATATTCGGATTACAATAACCAGCTTTTCAGTTGTGTACCTGATATTGGAAGCAAAAGAAAATGAAGATGAGAATCAGCAACAGTAATAACAGTACAACACAGCAACAACAGCCCAGCAACAGTAACAACCCAGTAACAGACCGGTGGAGTAATAATCCCAAAACAAATGCTTCCAACTTTTTATGAAACAACAACAGTTAATGCTGATTTCAAAGAATGAAAGAAAGCAGAATATATTTTTTGTTTTTTTTATTTGAAGGTTTGAATATTTTTCGGAATTTTTCTCTCTCTTAAATATTCAGCTCTTTTTTTTCTGTTTGTATTTTGTTTTTTTTTTCACATTTCGTTTTTTCTCTTCTTCCCTTCCGTCTTTTCATGTGTCTTTCAAGACTTCCTATATATAATCCCAACCCTTTAATCAATTAAAATCAATCCCTTTCTCTACCAAACCCATTATCTTTCCACTCATCCCCATTACATTAAATAAATATATCACACCACCCCATTATATTTTGTCCCCCATGCCTAACATAAACAAATACAAGATTCCCCCACACTAAAATTTGTCTTGTCCCCCCTTTATATTAAATAACTATATCACAACCCACCCCATTTCATTTTGTCACCCATGCTTCACATAAAAAATTACAAAAATGTACAATTCCTAAACTACCCCTCCGACCTTATTGCAATTACTATTTTACCCCCAAACGTACTGCGATTTACCAAATTACCCCATCAGCTATAACAAATCAATTAATCAAACTTAACCAAAATATAGACAATATGATCAATTTCTAACAATGTTCAAACAACGAATCACATGAACATGATTTCTTCAATATTTCAACAACAAATCACATGAACACAAATTGAACAACAAAGAACAACTAAAATTTGATTGAACAATATTTTAGCAACAAACAAACCTATTTTCCGATTCAACAACAACAACAACAAACAAGTATATTCAGATTTCTAAATTCAATAATATTGAACTTAAAATCAACCCTAACAACATTACAACCAACAATTCCTATACTAAACTTAAACAAGATTATGAGACAAATTCAATAAATAATCATAAATGATAAACAAGAAATCAAACTATACAAATTTCGGATTCAAGATCAACCAAACAAAGTATGAACATGAATGAAAATATTCAATAACAATAACAAACAAACTTTGTTCAAACTTCGAATTAAACTTAAACAAAACAAATAAACATATTCAAATCACTAATCTTCAAATAATCAACTAATCTTTCTTAAATTAAATCCAACGAAACTTATAACAAAGATGCATGATCCAAAAATTAAAACCAAAACATAACTTCACATTAAATCACTAAATTAAAACCAACTTCAAAAAATGAATACGAATTAAATCTATATTAACAACAAACAACGGATTTAAACGATTTAAACTAACACCTTTCTACATTAAAACTAAATCCTCTTAAAATTAATAAAACAAACTGAAAATAATTAAATTAAATCTTCAACTTAAATCTAACAACAATATAATTAAACTAACAATTTTTATCTAAAACAAAATAAGAAAAATAAAGCAAACTTATGCTAATTCAAAATCTGAAAATATCAAACAAATTATGGACGTAATAGAACTTAGAATAACTAACCGTGAATGTCCAGGAGCAGCAGCTCAACACGATGGAACAGCAGCAGCGCGACATAGTAGCAGCAGCGCGAATGGAGACGAAGACGCAGCGGCAGCCATGGGAGCTCGAGTTCGAGCTCGATGAAGCTCGTCCATAGCTGGTCGTAGCAAAAGCAAGCAGCAGCATGACGGAGCAGCAGCGGGCAGCAGCAAAACGCAACAGTGGGCAGCAGCAAAACGCAGTAGTGGCGGACAACAACATCTCCAAGACTGTTGCTTCTTCTTCTTCACCTCATGTTGCTCGTTGGTTTTCTGTCCAGCGACGACGAGGTGGTTTCAAATCCGCTGCTCGACGGGCAGCAGCAGTAGAAGAAGGAGAAGATGCAGTAGCGGGCAGCAACAGTAGAAGAAGCAGACGATGCAGCAGCATGACGGGGTTCGACGGAGGGTTGGCTGCGTTTTTTTTCTTATTGAAGAAAGAAGATGAAGGAGTTGTGCGTGTGTGTGTGAGTGTGATGGGGTGAGGGGGAAGGGCTGGAGGGGGTGGTCGTTGGGGGTAGGGCAGCCATGGATGGAGCTTGAAGATGGTGAAGGAGAAGAGAGAAAGAGAGAGGGGGTGGCGGATTAGTTAGGAATTTTTAGGGTTTTTTCTCCTTTTTTTCTTTTGTTTTGTGTTGTTTGTAAGATAATAGGGGTGTTGGGTTATGGACTGGGTCGACCCAGTTCGAAATGGACTGGGTCGTAGGGAAGATTGGGCCATTTTTTGGGCCTGTGGCTTGAAATCGAAGAAGAGGCCCAATTCCGACTTTCTTTATATTTTCGCTCTCTTTTCTTCTTTTATTTCTCTAAAACTAAATTATAAAAATACTTAAATTATTATTAAGAACTAAATTAAGTTATAAAAGCGCAAATTAACTCCAAATAACAATTAACGCACAATTAAGTAATAATTAAGCATAAAATTGTATATTTGGACATTAAATGCTAAAAATGCAAACGATGCCTATTTTTGTAATTTTTATTTTTTGTAAACAAACTTAATTACTAACAAATTGTAGAATTAAATCCTACATGCAAAATGCGATATATTTTTGTATTTTTTATTAATTTAGCAAATAAACATGCACAGACAAATACAAATAATTATTCAAAATATCACAAAATTGCACACCAAGGAAAATTATTTTATTTTTTGAATTTTTTGGGAGTAATTCTCATATAGGGAAAAAATCACGTGCTTACAATAGATTAAAGTTTAAAGGAACAAAAAGAAGCTGAATTTTTGAGGAAAACAATTCGAAAATTCTAAAAGTAATGAAAATAAACAAGTAAAGAGAGTGGGGTCCTAGGTTTACAAATAATATGGATTACCCCACACAACATCCGGTAATCACTCCTCAAAGAGGGGATACATGAGATGTTATCGTGTGGTCATCATATCCATATCTAACCTTTCCCACCCCGTTAAAGTATTAAAGTGCGGCATGGTTTCGTTACTTATTGCATGCTATTACCCGCCCCATTCTTATCAGTCCCGGAGGTACTTGGGACTACTAATCCTAAAAGGGAAGGGGTATGAGGTTTTGCAGTTTTAAAAGGACAAAATTCTAAGGCGACAACCAAAACATGTATAGCAAGTATTGGGAAAACACATAAACAGGTATGACTCAAATAAACCTCCTCAAATCAAAGAAAGCATACAATTTAACATGTCTTACACGTATTGATTAGGGTCTGATTAAAACTTAAAAGGCTAAAGCAAGCTGATTTATCACATATTTTCAGATAAGAAGTCCGAATTAGACATGCCCGCTGGTTGTAATTAACAAAAAAACCTGGTGCAGTCATAACTTTTATCCTAAGGCTTGCCTAAGTGTTAGACGAAACCTATAGTCATGATATCTACTAGTTTCAGAAAAGATGAAGTGTACTGATTTACGAAGAGGCCATCAATTATTCAGGGAAGACGAGTTTTGACAAAAGATTTTGCAGATGTTAGACAATGATATTGCCGATTTTAGACTTATAGGTGAACGAAAACGTTTCATACTAGGTTGTTAATTCCTATAAGCATGCTTTCTAGGCGTTGTTGACTTTAAAAACACTGTTATTGACATGCAGAAATCCTATAGGCAAGTCATCTATATGCAGTTAGTTATTTAACACCTATAAATAGGTTTGCCTAATGATAGATGCATATGCAAATTGCAGGAAGTCCTATAGGCATATTATCTATATGATATGCAGAATTTCAGAAATGACTTATGGACATGGTCTCTATATAATACAGAAGTGCAGAAACCTATAGACATGGTCTCTATATAATGCAGAAGTGCAGAAACCTATAGACATAGTATCTATATGAAATGCAGAAGTACAGAAATATAATAATTCCCTATGAACATGATATCTACCCTTTTGCATGCATGATTCCCTCCCTTTTCACTAGCCATCCCCAATAGTTATTACAAGTTATTATAGCCCGGAATGAAATAAGAAAAGCAAAATTAAAAGTACAACCAAGGGGAGCCTAATTCAGACTCCATGTCCGAAATATGAGATGAACCAACTCTAAAGATCATGATCCAAGGCCTTTCTCTCATCTTTGGATGTGTCAGAGTTCCCTAAGAGCCTCATATGGACTCCGAGCAGTGCTCACACCCAAATGTTACCAGATTAAGAACATAGTGCAGTGTGGAAGGGCTAACCCTCAAGTGTCCAAGTTCAGAGGGAACTCAAAGTCCCAAGGCATGGCTCACAAGAGGGGGGCAGAACCTAGAGGCTAGGAGAGATTGCAAGTGCAGAAGTGAAATTCTAAAAGGGGAAAGGGGAGAAAAGGGAACAACTTAAAAATCAGTGCATATAGGGGTATAGATGAGTAAGGAATTTGCAAGAACACAAGAGAATCAGGCTGATGGGTATACTCAGCAATGAGATATGCTGGCACACCCTCCAGCTTGTTAGAGGTTAGGACCTTACTGGTTCAAAACTCAAGCCATGGGCAACAACTCATGTTTCCATGCCCTATGTCACCACTTACAAACACATAGGGGCAATGGGGTAGGGAGCAAAGATTCACGTAGAAACAGGCAGTAGAACATAGGCATGCTAAGTAAAATATTGAACTCTACATAAGCAGTAAGGTAGCCATGGATATAAAAACTTTAAGTAAACATATTAGGGTGATGCTGAAACTAAAATTAGGCCATACCAGTTTCAAAGAAAACAAACAAAGAGAAAGCAGTAGTCTTGTAAAGCCAAAGTGCAAGCGAGCAATCAGAATGTTATGAGTTTAGAAGAGAATTGTGAAGTCTGAAGTGTAGAATTATTAAATTGAAGGTGTCCTAAAGTGCAGAAGGGTCGTGCCCTTTTATAGTGCAGAAAGCAAGTAGAAATAGGTAAGAAAATAGTTTGGAAATCAATTACACAAGGTCTCCCTTTAATTAAGAGATTCTGATTTCAAACGGGCAAAATAATTAAGGAAAGGGTCAATCAAACACTTTTCTAGAGTAGTATAAGAGGGATAAATACATAGAGGTTTATTTAAGGACAAAGTCTTGATAGTACACGGTTTGTACAAATAAGGAAAGGAAATCAGTTAACAGCTAGTAAATCAGAAATTGAGGATTTCGTATGAATGAACCAGGTCCGAAAGATGGGAAAGATTTTGACTTAAGGAAAATCAGTACCAATCAATTAAACTTATTAAAAGGAATTCTGAGTCAATCACAAGTTGGAAAACCATTTTGAAGAAAGATTCCTCATATATAAAAGCACACAGACACGTTAAACATGAAGAAATTTGTCATGCTATTCAATAGAAGAGTCTAGTGTAGGAGAATCAGAATTGTGTGCAAACAAAAGAAGTTCACACTTAGTTCATAGACCCAGAAATAAGTCTGAAAGAGTCAAGGGTCCTCAAACAGAACCCTAGTTTGATCATATTACCAAACTCGGAGGAAACCCCCAAATTGTAGGGTTTCCGACTCGAGTCAAATACAGAGATGAGGAGGCAACAGGCTCAGAGATTTCTTTTCAGAATCTCATAAGAAGACAAGCAAATACAAATAACATTCAAAGCAGATAGAGTGTAGGAGCCTAATGAAAGAATAGTCACGACAGTAAAAGAAACGTATTTAAGAAAACCTTTTAGAAAGGACTTAAACAGAGTTCAGTAGAAGAGAAATCAATAACACTTAAGAACACAATAGGAGATATAGAAGAAGAAAGTATTTTTCAGAAGGAACTTAGCCAAGGTTCAGAAGAGAAAAGAGATGGGATAACACTTAAGAAAACCGTAGTAGAAACGTGTTTAAAGAGGTCTTTTAAAAGAACTTAGACAAAGTTTAGTAGAAGGCAAACAAAACTTAAGAACTCAGTAGGAAATACATACAGTAAAAGAACACAAAAATACCGAAAAAGCATAGCAAAAGATCATATAGGAAAACACAGCAAGATAAACATGCGAGCATGATACAAAACACAGTAGAAAAACAAAGCCCGGAAGAACATGTATAGCATAAGAAAGCAGTAGAAGCATATACGTGACAAATACACACAAAGAAAGGAAAAGAAGAGTCGGAGAAACATTTTAAGCTTTTTCAGAAACCCTAAATCGGAAAGAAGTAATTTTTTTTAAAAGAAAAATTGGGGAAAACGTTTAAAAACTCAAGTAGATCACAGATATAGAACAGATCTAAGAAAAAAAATCAGAGAAAACCTCTAATAGCTTAGGGTTTCAGAGGAGCCCTAAAACGAGAAAGGCTTTGCAAAGGTTCGATCTGAGTTAAAGAGGTTAGAACCATGCTCAAAACATCATTATACGCCATAGAAAAATCGGCAAGGGCCATAAAACCTTGGATCTGTAGAGATCTGAATGGACACCTTCGAGGTCAGACCTGGGACTTTCGAATACCAAGTTTTTGAGAGTAGAGGGAGATGAGTTTAGGCCATCCATAGCTTGAGAGGCTATGGATTCCGGTGAGCTTGAGGTAGAAGATAGTGAGAGAGGCTAGGGTTTCGAGAGAGTTTAAGAGGAGAGCGATTTCAGAGGCGGCTGATAGAAGAGAATGAGGGGATTAGGTTAGTCATTGGGGAATTAAAATGGTAAGGAATGATCGTGGTCGTTGATCAAAATGATCAATGGCCTAGATTAAAGAGAGGGCCGGGCGGATCGGATAAGCGGGTCAGGGGTCAGGTTAAATTGAAATTGGGCTGGGTAATATGGGATTTGAAATTTGGTTATTCGGGGGATCAATTTGGGCTATAATTGAAACAAAATGAGGCTATATTTAAATAGCCAGCTTTTCCTTTTTTATTTTATAAAAAATAGTAATATGATTTCTAAAAATAAATTAAAGGTACTAAATTAATTAATAATATATAGATATTATATTAAAAATGCTGGAATGAATTTTATAATTATACGTGCAATTAAATCTTAAAATAGGCTAAAATTGCAATTAAATGCAATTTAACTTTTAAAATATTAAATAAATTTACAAAAATGTGCAAAACATTACCTTAGCTATATTTTGGTATAAATATGAGATTAAAATAAGTTATTCACCAAAAAGATGATTTTGGGAATAATTATTAGTTTTTGTATAGGGCAATAAATTTATTTAAAAATCTTTTAAAATTAGGAAAAATAATAAAACGTTTGGATATACCTATATATGCATACATATGATATTTTGAAAGTATGTTTCATATATAAAATATAAAGGGAAAAATTGGGTATCAACAGGTGCCCCTCTTTATCCAGGAAGGATGAAAGAGTCGTCGGATAAAGATATGATGGCCAATTTGACCGAACGAAATGGTTTGAAGAATCTGACCATGCTCTGGTTCATCAGTTGCCTACATATCCCTGGTCTTACAGGAATCAGGCCATATGTAGTTCAGGATCTGTCGACAGAATATGCCGATGGAGATTTTTTCAAGAACGGACGAGATATTCGGGTTGGGATGGATGGTTAAAGTCTAGCGGAGCTGCGGGAACTGGAGCGGGATCGCTCCTACTGAGATGGCTGTTGCTAGCCAGTTTACCTGCAAATAAGCAATACAAGTGTATACTGTGCGAAAATTTAAACATGATGCAATTTCCCGTCGGACCATGAATGTTGTCTTCGGACGGTTAGGATGATGTCCTCAGACCATGACGTCCTGGGCCATGATAAGGATTCACAGGCAATGAAATGATCTTCTCGGGCTATGAGAATGATGCCTCCGAACCATGATGCCTTTGAATAATGATATGCAAAAGATAAAAGGGGTCATCAAGCCATGAAATGGCGTTCTCGGGCTATGAAAATGGTGCCTCTGAACAATGACGCCTTTGGACAATTAGCAATCTTTCAGCCCATGAGATGCAATAGGTGGCGATCTTTCAGCCAATGAAATGCAATAAGTGGTGATCTTTCAGTCGATGCAAGATGTAAATGAAGTGGCGATCTTTCAGTCGTTGCAAGGTGTAAATGAAGCGACGATATTTCAGCCATGCAAGGTGTAAATGAAGTGGCGATATTTTAGCCATGCAGATGGAGGTAGAGCTTAAACTCGGCAGGCAGAATGGTAGCCTTATGCAATGCAGAGAATGCAGATGGAGACAGAGCTTAGTCTCGGAAGGCAGAATGGTAGCCTTATGCAATGTAGAGAATGCAGATGGAAACAGAGCTTAGTCTCGGAAGGCAAAATGTAGCCTTATATAATGCAGAGAATGCAAATGGAGGTAGAGCTTAACCTCGGAAGGCAAAATGGTAGCCTTATGCAATGCAGAGATGAAGATGGAGGTAGAGTTTAACCTCGGAAGGCAGAATGGTAGCCTTATGCAATGCAGAGAATGCAGATAGAGGTAGAGCTTAACCTCGGAAGGCAGAATGGTAGCCTTATGCAATTCAGAGAATGTAGATGGAGACAGAGCTTAGTCTTGGAAGGCATAATGGTAGCCTTATGCAATGCAGAGAATGCAGATGGAGACAGAGCTTAGTCTCAGAAGGCAGAATGGTAGCCTTATGCAATGCAGAGAATGCAGATGGAGGTAGAGCTTAACCTCGGAAGGCAGAATGGTAGCCTTATGCAATGCAGAGAATGCAGATGGAGATAGAGCTTAGTCTCGAAAGACAGAATGGTAGCCTTATGCAGGAAGTAAAATGGCAAATGGCAATAGAGTTTTCTTAGTTGATAGCGGATTGCGGTATCGTGATTGCTGGGGATATTGTGCCTGATGGGGACACTGTTGTGCGGATAGCAGCTGTGAGTAAGTGCAACGGTTCTGAGAGTTGTATACCTGAACTTTGTGAGTGAGCATATAGTATATTTGATGATTTTGCAACTCAAGTGTTTGCATCCAAAGAAAAATCGTGAGTTTGTAAAAGGGGGGGAAGTTAGTCCATATCCCTGCTGGCTTTGCTTGACCCGCTCGGCTTTGATCTGGCGATACTGTACGTATCATTGGGGTAGCGTTTCTAAACAATGCAGTTTTAGTAATAAACATTGCATGATTTAGTAAAAGCATAACGCAAGTACATAATTAAGAATAGTTTTCTTTAGATGAACCGACGACTGCGACGTGGTTCAAGACATTGCAACTTTTCTTGCTCCAAAATTTTGAGGGTCCTCCTCAAAATTCTGCCCCAGTTTACTGGGCTGCTACTCCTGTCGTCTATTAATGACAAATGGCTAGAATCGGCTTCGGAATTTTGAGGGTCCTCCTTAAAATTCTGCCCCAATTTCCAATAGCGGGGGAAATAGAAATTTTATTGCATTGTGACCGAACTCATAGGGCTGCCTACGTATCCCCTCTTAAACGGGAATCAGGTCAGGCGTAGTTCAAGTTACATCATAAAGGAAAGCATAGAGATTACACATAGTATCGCTTCACTACATCTGAATT